>NC_046968.1:16351947-16996947 GCF_009769545.1 Cyclopterus lumpus | reverse complement strand
ACGTCTCATAATTGGTTATGATTATCTCGGATGCGCTAGTCCATTCCCCATGCCTTTCTTTGTGTCTCTTGCTTTCTCAGGCACTGTAAAAGTGATGCAGCTATGGGGGCAAAAGTTATTTGTGCTTACTTTTGTTTTCTTCTTTTGGGCTCGACCTAGCTGACAACCTGGGGAATTTGTAAAAAAAAGAGGATGTAGGCAGGGTCAGTGGAAGCAAAAATAATTTGGGTTCTTGGGGTTGGAAAGCGTCAATGCCCCCAGAAGGAATTGTTTTGTTTGTAAGCTGGTCCAAGCTACTATATCCCAATGTTAAAAATGTGGGAGATATTCACTGTACTCTGGGTATTTAGGATGGTGTGGGTACAAAACGCTAAGCTGAGATATACTTGTATTTATTACAGTGAGGGATATCATTGAAATGGGTCTTTTATGGTATTCGTTGTTAACTGGACTGCCATAAAATATATGCTGCCTGTGCTTCCTGTCTGCTCTGCAGCAGGTCCAATCTCGCTAGATAGTAGTTTTGTGGAGCTGTGGCTTTGCACCAGTGATCTCACTGGTTTGTGAGATCTCTGCAGAGACGCACCTTTCAGGAAAAATAAGGGTTTTCCCGTCACAAGAATTTTCCCACCCAGTTAGTTATTTTTCAGAACTACAGCAATATTATTAATGTAATCCACATAATAGGCATATGTGTATTGTATACATGTATATAATGTACAACATACTAATAATACAGCAACTACAGCTGTATTAAACAAGAGGAATTTAGTCGGTGTACTTTCAGGCTGAAATTTGCTGGAAAAAACTTTCAATAATCCATGACTATGTTATGAATAGTGAATGCAAAAATGGACAGTGACAGAATTTCCATCCATCCATCCATTATCACCCACTTATCCGGGGTCGGGTCGCGGTGGCAGCAGGTTCAGCAGGCCGACCCAGGCTTCCCTCTCACCCGCAGCACTTTCCAGCTCATTCTGGGGGATCCCGAGGCGTTCCAAGGCCAGCCGGGAGATATAATCCCTCCAGCGTGTCCTCGGTCTTCCCCGGGGCCTCCTACCAGTTGGACGTGCCCGGAAAACCTCTAATGGGAGGCGTCCAGGAGGCATCCTAACTAGATGCCCGAACCACCTCAGCTGACTCCTTTCGAAACGAAGGAGCAGCGACTCGACTCCAAGCTCCCCCCTGATGTCCGAGCTCCTTACCCTATCTCTAAGGCTGAGCCCGGCCACCCTACGGAGGAAGCTCATTTCGGCCGCTTGTATCCGAGATCTCGTTCTTTCGGTCACGACCCAGAGTTCGTGACCATAGGTGAGGGTTGGAACATAGACCGACCAGTAAATGGAGAGCTTTGCCTTCCGGCTCAGCTCCCTCTTCACCAAGACGGACCGGTACAGCGCCTGTTTTAAAGCTGCAGCCGCACTGATCCGCCTGTCGATCTCCCGCTCCACCTTACCCTCACTCGTGAACAAGACCCCGAGATACTTGAACTCCTTTGCTTGGGGTAGGCAGTTTGCCCCCACCTGGAGGGAGCAATCCGCCGGTTTCCGGCAGAGCACCATGACAGAATTTGTTTTTATGATACTTGGATGTCAGTGTGCCTTGAGATAACCGAGCGGATCTCCACCATCCCATTTAAATGTCTTGGCAGATGATATTACACTCCTCATGCAAGCTGTCAGAATCCCAATGAATGCGTTGCTTGATAGGTCCCACCCACACAAACAGAGACACATTGCAGTGTTCTAGCATCTAGCAAACATTAGGTTCAACACTTCATAGTTAAGCAAAGGGGTGAGTATGTATGTCTTCCTTAACTCTAGGTTTGTGTATTTCAAATAGAAAGGGAGAGATGGAGCTTATTATTTTAATCTATTATCTGCTTTTTTTGGATGTGTCCAGTGTCTCCAAATGTGTGGCTCTTTGCTTCTGAGTAGCGCTGAATCTCTAATGGTTGTTGTCCTTTACACTTGGGTGTGATTGACGTCAACCAGGCTTTTCACTGGTCTTCTCTCATCAACCTTTGCGCCCCTTAGCATCTGACTGATGAGCCTTATTGCCCAGGAAAGCATTTGGCATTGAGACTGTAAGAAAATTTTTTATCAAAGTTTACATGAAAAGATCCTGACACCTTTCGGCGATCATAAACACAAGCTACACTCAGTTCAGGGGTCTTATTTGGATCTAGCCATTTGTCAGGAATGTGTCATCTTCAAGGTCTCTGCAGCTGTCAGCAACATGTGCACGTCCACAATGAGGGACTTGATGTAGTGTGATGTCA
Organism: Cyclopterus lumpus; assembly: GCF_009769545.1. Taxonomy (NCBI): domain Eukaryota; kingdom Metazoa; phylum Chordata; class Actinopteri; order Perciformes; family Cyclopteridae; genus Cyclopterus; species Cyclopterus lumpus. The sequence goes on along the minus strand of NC_046968.1, from coordinate 16,994,663 downwards.
CTCTGAATTACCTAACATCGGTGTAATTATCAGTACATAAAAGAGGGTATTAGTATAAAGTGCTCCGATGCTGTGTTGTTTTCAGAGAGAGTGTGCAAATGCTCCTTTTTTAAACCAATGAAAATGTCAATTTTCTTCTTCTGGTCATAATCTTTTTTCTTCCTTGCTTCCCTCCTTATGTCCAACAGATTCGCTACATTTCTCAGACACAAGGTTTGCCAGGGGTACCATTATTGAATTTGGGGACAAAGACCACACGGTTCTTTTGCAAAGAGTCCGACTCACCGTATGCAACATGGAGACTAAAGGTGAGGAGTATTAGCACACCTGCAAAATATGGCTTGATTGGCTTCACTATAAACCTATTGTTAAAATCATATGTTAGCATACCCACTAAACATTTTCTTTTTCTGTAGTCAACAGATGAGCATGAGAAGGAGACTGGAATGAAATCAAAGGAAGCCAGGAAGTACATCTTCAGCTGTATGGATGACATGGCGCACGTATGTTCAGCTGCTCGGACCACAATGTACCTAACAGGACTTAAGAAGAAGTTCAACATCAAATGTTTAGACGATTTAGGCTACAGGGTCTTTACCAGAGGAAGTACACCCACAGCTGGATAAACAGAGTACACCCATGTTATTGCTTAACTTCCCTTAAGTTAAATGTTAAAAAACAATTTAAAGTGAAGGTTCACGTTTCCCTTATTATACTGTTGAAACCATGGGTTGAAATTCCCCAGGCAACCATCAATGCTCGTCAGAGATTCTTGAGAATTCATGTTCATGAGTAAATTGCTTTTCATTCATTGTTCGTCATTCTTAGGACATTGGTATCATATCAAAACATTTCTTAATTCATCATACACAGAGCTTAGTGTAATGTAATATTCCCCTTTTCTTCTAATGTATAATTCTGTGGATGAACAGTTATTTTGATCTGTAGTTTCAGCAGTAGATGGTTTGTCCTCCAGGTGAACTTGGTGATGAATCTGGAAGGTAGTGACTTTTTGGCAGAGAAGGCAGACCGTCAGGAGTTTGTGGGCCTGCTGAAAAAGATGTTGTTGGTTGATGCAGAGGAGAGGATTACCCCTGCCGAAGCTCTCAGCCACCCCTTTGTGACAATGCAACACTTGCTTGACTTTCCCCATAGTAACCAGTGAGTAGCCTTTGTCTCAGATTTTCCAACATGTTGTCATTTTGACCTTCTATAACTTGAACTGTCCTCTGTCTGCAGTGTGAAGTCGTGTTTCCACATTATGGATGTTTGCTGGACTCGTCCAATTGCTTATGAGGCGGCCAACCGAAATAAAGGGCCTTTCATCAGAACTGTAACCACAACAGCTGCTTCCTCTGTCAACCACCCATTCAGCAAGATTGCCAGTGTCCACACTCAAGTAAGTTGTTAGAGATGTGCTTGCATCAGGATTTGTCATTTCTGTGAATGTGTGCTTGGGGATGTTATTACACTTAGCCACATTCATCTTTAAATCAGGGAATTATAACATTTCAAAACTAGAAGGTCTCTCTGAGAGCGCAGACCTCTGCCAAAGCCGACCCTCTCATCTTTATCTACACACTTTTCTTGTTTCCTAAATTAAAGAAAATATGACAATATTTGAATGATTGAATAATCACAGATGGTGTGGTTCATTGACATGCAATGTGTTGTTCTGTTCATCTGTTCTTGTGAAGACTGATCACGTAGACAATTTTCTCGACTTTATGGCATTCGTGTATGCCGACTCGCCCATCCTATGCGTCCTGGCACTGCTGTCATGGTAACAAAATCACGTCATGTTTCTGAGGTCATGGCAACGGTGCAAATCAGCGTTGTTGCTGAGGAAAAAAACAAGCTGACCCTTTTTTGGTATTGGATCTTTATAATGCCAAACATCTTAAAGTCTATTCAAAGGCCACTATTCTGAGTATGGAATGTGAAAAGGTGTGTATGTATTTATGTATGTATGTATGTATGTATATATATATATATATATATATATATATACACACACATACACACACACATAAACTGGTAAATCTTTGTTCTTCAGAAAAATTTAACAAGAACATGTGGTGGCTTTTTTTTGTATTATCCTCTGAAAGGCTGCTTTGTTTGTGCTATCATTTATATGGGGAATGCAGAAGCTGCAGCAGAACAATATAGGCCTAGTTCTCGTTATTCAATAAATGTAATTATAGCCAGCCACGAGAGCAGTAATGAAGCAGAGGCATATGCTTTGTTTCTTTGTTTAGCCCTCAGGACTGTCTCAAAGAGAAAGTTCAACATTGTCTGACGGCCTTTTAGTTATCCAACTTTAAAAGAAATCTAACCTCGGTTAGCCTGTATTGGTTCAGTTTGAGCATGTTCATATCAAAAGGTTTCCAATCATGGGCAATTTCAACAGATTACAAGCAGCATTTTATAAGAAGAAACTATTAAATAATCTGCCTTTGCCTAATGGGTTTCTTAAAGCAGCTTATTTGTAAGAAAGTGGGCCTTAGATACTTTTTTGACTCTGTACCCTGAACTTCCTCTGGAGAAGATACGCCATATCTTAGAGGTTACGATGGTAATTTACCACAAAGTCTAATCTTTCAGAACGAGAGGTCCCTGGGCTCTGTCCAGCTAAAATACAGACAACTCTTGACAGAGATGTTGCCATCTACTGGCTTTTTTGTGCTATTGTTGATCATTGTTGTTCAGAAAAGTCCAGTCATATCCCTCCTTAATTTTTTAGGGATTAGTCCCATCAGCCCAATCAGTGATGCACCCTGGGATACCATTGCAGACAGGAAGTGGTCAGTTTGGATGCAGCGATTCATTTCAGCAGGCACTCATTCTATGTCCCCCAACCATTCAAGGTAGGAGGTGTAAATCCGTATTTCACTTGTTTATTATTCGTAGTGGAGATTAATCTGAATATCTTAAAGTCAACTATGTCTTGTCCACTGTCCCTGCAGGAATCCCCACCAACACAGCTAAACCAGCAGGCTACTCTGTTCGAATGGAGGGCTCTCTGCCTCTGGTCACTCAAGTACCTCCCATCCAGCCCATACAAATCCGACCTGGAGTCATCACACAGGTAAGGAGTGATTAATAATAAAGCTCAAAGAACATAGGATGAGATGGAGAGACAGCTTGGCCTCATTAGTAAGTGTAGATCAGGTAAATATGTTGATAGATCATTTATTTAATATTAAAGTAAATCGAATGACAAAAAAAACTCAAATACAAAGACTCATTTACTTGGCTGAATGTTAATGAAGTTGAAAGTGTGTCTTTGATGGCAAGCTAGTGAAAGCATAGCTGAGTGAAAAATTACTCGATGTGACTGCTTTGCTCCTCTGAACTCCAACAGGCTTGGTCCAACCGGGCACAGCAGATCTTGGTGCCCACTTGGCAGCAGGTGACATCAGTGCCTCCTCCACCAACCACTTTGGCATCTGACACTGTGGCCAGCTCACAAAGATTGGGTGACTGGGGGTAAGCAATGTGTCTGTTTCTGGAGGTTACAGCACAAAATCGTTTTGATGCATTGTCCCTGTCCATTCTTTATGTTCTATTTAGTTCAAATATGTAATATTATCTAAAGCAATATTTCTGGTGCTTTAAATAGCTAGTTCTTTATTACCTTTAGTTGCAATGTACACCCTTGGGAAGGGCTGTACTGCTCTGATACAGCACGCTTGCTCCCCTGAATAATAATGATCGATGAGTCATACGTGTCCCTTGGGACTAGTGACGGAGACTATTTTGTTAGTAATGGTGCTAAAGACTTTTGGCTCAAATGACAATGTTCTGTTTCCTTACTGCAGGAAAGTGCGTCCCCATGGTAACCATTACAGCTCCATGATTGCACATTCTCAGCCATTCTTAACCAACCAAATGACCATGTCCACCCACCAGCCAATCAACATAGGCATTGCACATGTGGTGTGGCCACAGCCAGCTGCCAACAAGAGAGCCAAGCCTTGTGTGAACAGGTATGGCATGCAAGTTTGTCTGTTTTCTACTAGAATGCAAAGACACAAACTAAAAGAGGTTCTTCGATGCTGACAGTGACTTGTTTTCCTCAATAGGGGCAGCAACTTCTCCCAAAACACAAACGTCCAAAATATAGCATGCCAGTCCCCAAAGATGGCCGATACAGCAAATAATGTGCAGCAGGTAGAAGCCAGATTCCCAGAAGAAGGGCATACTGCTGGAGTGGAGCAAGGAACAGAGCATGTAGAGGAGGATGATGACAACTGCTTCAAAGTGGAGCCAGACTCTGAGGAGCTTTCAGTTTCGCAGGAGCAGCGGCAGGCAATGGTGATCTCTGACATAGCGAGCCCGACTGTGAGTGTCATCAGTATCAGTAGCGACGAAGAGGAGAGCGCACAAAGGCACTCAATGGGGGAGTGAGTGCTGACCATCAGGTTCCTTCTGACAATAGTTCTAATTTCTTTCTAAAAAAATGTTGTGTCTTATTTAATTTGATTCTCTCTGCACACAGGTGTAAGGGTAGTGCAGATTGTGAGGCGTGTCAGAGCACTGTCAGTATGGAGAGAGTCTGCTCCCTCAGCAGTCCAGACAGCACGCTCAGCACCAGCTCTTCAGCCTCAGCCCAGTCCAGCACCTCGCCCTGCAAACACCCCAACAGGTATTGTCAATGCAACCGATTCAGACATGGCTCCTACAAATGTTTATCTTGGTTCTATTAGCCGTAACTTTCTTCTTCATCGATTGCCCTCTTGCAGTATGTCCGATGACGAACAGGAGGGTGGTTGTGACACAGTGGACAGCTCGCCTGCCTCAGACGCTTCTGGCCATATCAACAGACCCTTCACACAGCAACGGTTCGTCGCCGACAGCAACCAGAACTGCGAGCCCCGCATTGCATGCGTTGCCCCGGAGACCGAGCCCAGCAAGCCAACAGTTCGTACTGTTGTGGTGCCTCCAATGAGAGTGCAGAACAACAACATCTACCCTGCTGTCAGTGAAACATATGGCAACACAGGTAAACCTGGACATATGATGCATTGTTAACACAAAGCCATTCAGTATGTTACGTATTTAGGTCCGACCTTGAGTTTACCTAAAAGATTATATTTGGTGTCAAGAGCACAATCTGAAATGTGTGCTTTGTTGTTCCCAAGAGCTGCTGAAAGTGACCAGTGTATTGAACCCGGGTTATCGCTAAACCAAAATGATCATATGAATAAAGCAGATGACGGGACATAATCTATTCTGCACACTCGGTTGCTTTGTATCTGCAGTACACACTGATGGTGTTACCCACTCAGAAGACTAGCAAGTGCATGAGTAGGTCATGCTAGCTCAAAGATCCAGTCACCACTGCTGCTGTCTGCTCCACAGGTCACATGGTCTGGGATTACGCTGTCTTTGTAGACCACAGAGGTTCTCACAGGTGATTATGGGTGACCTGCCCTGAAGTATCTGCTCTGAACTCTGGAGTGCATATTTGTTTGCTGTCATTACTCCTTACTCTGGCTCCAGACTGACTGAGTGCCCCTGTACATGTGTTGATGTGCACTTTTTAAAGCTGCATAAGACATGTGTAATTGCCCCACAATGTTTTAATGTCTTGAATAAAATGTAAAAAAGATGGATGTCAAGTAGAGAACATGAACACATCTGGTTGTCATAAACAAATGAATGCTTGATAAATGATTCTTTCTGGAGTTACGCATGCTGTATGAAAGCTTTATTAACAGCTGTGGGACATCGCTGTCTTTCTCAGCAACTGAGTACATTTAAAAGCTACCTCTTTAAAAGTATTTTAAAGTGGAGGGTTCAACTGTAAATCCTCAGAACAAATCACGCAGAGTCATATTGCCTTTCATGTCAAAAGATGCACCCCCTCCATCCCACAACCTATTGCAACTAAAGTCCTACATAAAAGGGCACAGTTTGCTATTCTAGTGCTACCAGGTGTATTTATAGCTGGTGGTCTGACCCCACTGTAAGCTCTATGAACAAGCTTAGTTAGCAACTCCTCCCAGATCCCCCCAAACATAGCTATTTATAATCACCTAGCTCATATTAAGAAGACATATGTCACTATGTTTAAAGGTTTGGACCTGATCAAACACAGCTGAAATCACTGATGAGCCTCCTTTTACAGACCTTGCCCTTTCTGCAGTTGTAGTTGGATCCAATCCCTGGTTGCATTTTTTTTTTTTTTTTTGCCTGCCTCTATTTACATTGTGATATTGATAGTGGGTCACCATGCCTGCGTTAATACGTGATCTCCATCTCTTTGTGCTTCTCCATCCGTCGCTCTTTACGTGACCTCCTACCTCACTCTTAGAGTCTTCATGCCAGTCCAAAGGGCGAGGCATTCCTGGTCGACATCATCACCAGTCCACTCCCCTCCTCAACAGGCCGCAGAAGATCACCCCTGCATTCCAGCCCCGGCAACAGCAGCCTCTAGGCTTTGGGCAGGTGAGCGCATGCAGTCACATGCGTGTATCACACAAACGCATCTACACATGAGTAATCAACATACACAACTTTTTAAGAGAAACATTGGAGACTGTTGGCCCCATTGATCAAGCAGAATATAGAGTATAAGCATTTTTATGGCCTCAGAGAGTTTATGCTTATGAAAGATTGTACAATATATTTAATTGTATATCATGTCATTGTATCCTAGCATCTGCCTTTAGTGTGTTATGTGAAGAAGCTAGCAAACTCTACCAGAAAGTGCAAGTTCTAAAGTGTGTGTGACCACACTCACATTTTAAGCGATAAAAAGCACATTTGAATTGCAACTATTTCCTTGTTATAGCAGAGCAGCAGCCAAGAGCACACATCATACTGCAAATGGAACTTAATTCATCTGCCACAGCAGCTTTTGTCGCTAACAAATCATCCAGCTTGGCTCAAAATGACTCACTGTTGGTTGGTGAACATTTCGTGTTGAAGTTTGAAGGCCTCTTACTGTGATACTGCTAATTTAATGTATTGTTGGTAAGACAAAGGGAATGAATATGCTATTGTAATGGTATACACATAAATTAAGATGAGATGAATGTCAGGATTGTTGTTGGCTTAATAATGTAAAACTGTGGAAACAGCAGCATCTAGTGGCTTATTAAGACAAACTGTCGATGAAGACGGTGAATCTTATTAGCCAGGTTCTCTCTCTCTCTCTCTCTCTCTCTCTCTCTCTCTCTCTCTCTCAGGTGCAGCATTTCGGATCCTGCCATCAGGAATGGAACGGCAACTATGCCCACCGGAGACCGCAGGCCTATATTCCTCCTACCATGCATGGGCACACATTCACCCTGTCCCACAGCAGCCCAAATCACTCTACGGTCCCCCACCCCCACCTTGGGGGCCACCCGCACACCCAGCCCACCTTACTGTCCTACCCCCCTCCTGGTCCTCTGGTCACAGCTGCACCCGTGGCCCACCTCCTGGCTTCCCCTGTAGCCTCCCGCCCCGTCCTCCAGCCCACCTACAGCATCTCCCACCCAGCAGGCATCGTGCATCAGGTCACAGTGGGCATCAACCCCCGGCTGCTGCCCTCCCCCACCTTGCACCCCCAGGGCCAATTCAAGCCCCTCTTTCCCCCGCACTCCTACATTGCCTCGCCCGCCTACGCCAGTTTCCCTCTCAGCCCCACCAAAATAAACCAGTACCCTTACATCTGAGCATGATGGCCCAGGTACCCTTTATACCACCTGAGGGCTAATTGAGCAGGGTGAAATCGATCTTAGACCACAAACAACATGGTTCTCGTTTCCAAAACCATGGCACAACCACAGAGAAAGCAAGCTATTTTTTGAATCATGTAGACTTGTGTCATTGAACTTCAAGCTTTAAAAAAAAAAAGAAAAGAAAAAAAGAGTTCCAATGGTGGAGTTGATTTGGGCAAACATTAAGAAGGAAATAATGTATGAATGATTGAATGAAAGAATGAATGAGTAGCTAAACTCACACTTAATGTGTATTTTGCACATTTGATATATATCTTTGCATTGGATCTTCTACAAATACTCCTCAAACAGGTAAAATAATTGGGGTGGTGTTGAATAGTTAGACTTTGCACCCCTGATCCCAGCTATTTTTCTATATTGCCTTCTTACGTGTGCAAGACACATCCATATTTGTAAAGCCATCCCAGTCTCTATCTCTAGATTGACAGATTCACAAGTTGTCCACAGTGTATGTTGTACTGCGTTGAAAGTATTTGTACCTTTTCGGTGTCTTTTGGTGTTAGCAATGTCAAGTCAATTAACCGATTTATATAGGGTTGTTCCTCACGCTGCATGTGGTCTTGCATGAGCAAAAATGTAAACGGAAAGATGCATAGACGTTGCTCTTATTGTTTGTGTCACGAGACTCGCTGCATTGTATAACTGTCCCCAGCCATAGTGCCTTACATATTTGAGGTTGTTAATGTTACTACTTATATATGACTATATACATGAATATTAATGTACTGGACTGCAGCACTTGAAATTCCAATCAGTCGATGCATCCTATGTCTGAGTATATATATGCACTCGTGTATATGTCAATGCATAGCCTGCATGGATGTGATAAGCGGTGCTTATCTTTTGGAGTCGGTGTATATTTCAGTGTGTAGTGAGTTACTTTTCTGTTCTTTCAAGAAGAACAGCATGCTTTGCTGTTGCGAATGCTTACTGTTTCATTAAAAAGTTTTGTTTTTTTCATTCTTCCTTTTCCCGAATGAACTAGTGTACAAAGTGCAAGTACTGAGTATTGCTTAATATTTGATGATCACTCTCTATTTAGTGAAACTATTATTACAAACAGTATTTGTACTGTTTGATGAAACTGCAATACAATCTAAATAGTCGTTGATTTTGTTTTAGTTTTTGTCTTTGTATTTTCATTTTGAGTGTTTTCACTTTGTTTCTTAGATGTGGTGGGCGTGGCTTTGTAAAGAAAGAAATGCAAATTAATTCACGGTATGAAATTTTCTAAGCCTGAGCAAACCATGCAGTATTCGATATACTCACATATATGGACATATATTATAGAGCTAGACTATTTAGTACAGATGCTTGATAAGGTGTGAGTTAATTGTGTGCAATTCTCTCATTTATGCATGTGTGACGAAGTTAACTTTTCCCTTTCACATTATACCATTTGTTAAAGGCTTAAGGCTTATCGGTGTCGACTGCTTATTTTATACATTCCGTCAGGGAGGAGATATATATATATATATATATATATATATATATATATTATATATAATCTGTTCATTTAACTAGTTAAGTGTGTGTGTTCTTTGTCTTTTATTTTCAAATGAAGTTGCTTGTGCAGCACCAAAGACTGTAATTCATTTCCTGAGCAAGGTAGCTATTCTGTTTGCATAGACCTCAGTTATACTGTAGTTGTAGAATGGGGTTAAATTAAAACAAACAAAAAAATAGTATTTAAAAAAAAAAAAAAAAAAAAAAAAAAAGACTGCAGAGGTTTTGTCTAGCTTATTGGGCAATTAATAAGTCGTATCATTTCTTTCTTGAATGTATCATAGATAAGCTGCTACATGATTGCCACTTCGATAGCTGTGAAATTAGGGTGATTTCTCTGAGTTTAAACCTAGTGTTGCTATTTTTGTATAGGTCCCTAATGATCTGAAATAGAAGTGGTTTTGATTTTTGTGTTTTGCGTTCATATTTGGAGTGTCATTATAACTACTGTATTGCTGATGATGAACATTAGTTGCATTCGTTGTTTCTCGGGGTGTGTGTTTTTGCATCAGTATTTTATCCTTATTAACCTTTTGGGCTCATCACTGCATATAAATGATGTACCGTTGTAACTTAATTTTTGTATGTTTTCATATTGATGTTTTGTATGCATCTGAAGCTGTAGCTTGCAGGATTGATTTAACTTTTTCATTGTACGTATACACGGTATACTACCAGTACTCTCTTCTATGTTACAAGAGCACTGTGAGATGCCAGGAAAAAAACGAAAAAAACATTATGTTCATTGAATAACTTCTGTAATGTTTCCACCAATTACACACAAACATGATCGCCACTAAGCACTCACACAGGTGGGTGGGATTAGGTTTGGGGCGATTAGACTGTCTGTCCAAAAACAAATTAGCCCAATGTTTCTGTTCCAAAATAATGTTTTACAACTTGTTTTACTGTTAAATTGATTTGAACAAATCTTTATTGTAACCTTTGTAAACTGTTCAATGGTATATCTGGCTAGACTATCAGTTTCATAGTTTGTTATTCTAATCTGCCTTGTGTTCAGATCGCTCTCCCCTTTATGAGTGTCTCATATCAAAATAATGTTTTGTCCACGCAAAACTGGTCATTGTTATGTGTTCCTTAACGAAATTGAGACAGTGTGAGCAGCGCTGTGTATGTGCCTTGAGCTTCAGAAAGTGAGAATTCAAGATGGTGATTCCTCACCTCGTATTGGACGAGGAAGGCAAATAATCCACTAACAGTCCGTTACCATATAGAGAAGGCAGTCTTTTAACGGCCAGATGACCAGGAATACAGTTATTTCTTTTTAAAACACAAACAGGACTTCTTTACAACAACATTCCAGGGACTCGTACTCCTCTGATCAGCTTGTAGACAAAACAGAGAGCATGTACGTACATGGTGGTGGTGCTCCTCTCGTTTCAGATAGCCGCCACCAAAGCCCCTGTGATAACACACACACACAAACACACACTTTGATAGATATGACACTCAACAATCTTTGGATAGTCACTCTGACTAAACAGTAGATGCAATACGTTCCATTGTGCGGTCATTGCACCACCAAGTGTTCTTAGATAATCTCCATGCTTTACATTACCTTGCATGTACACCTAAGTTGCTTCACTTTGCTTGCCTAGAAGCTGTCTGCTCAGAGCAGTGTTTCCATCGTGCTAGTTCAGGCAGGCTGGAGGAAACCAGAGCACAGTAGACAACACTGGCCTTAACAATCGGATGAGCCGTGCTTTATATCCAGTCTTTCTCTGCCCAGTCAGTCATGAGTTCAATACTCCACATGTAAACACTTGCATTGATATGGTTGTATGTATTTTGATAGCTTTGTTCTCACCTGTATGCTTTACTGATCATACTCGAGTGTCATTTTGGGATAGAAAGCTCATGACAACAAGGCATGAACTTGTCAGATAAGTGCTTGAAATAGTTCCCCAATAATAAGCATGTGAAATGTAATCTGTTTTGATTCCTCCAAAGGTATTCACCAGCAATGCGCCTGCATAAACTCTCCCATACTTGTTAGGAAAAGAATGGAGATAAATCTTAAAACTGTTTTGATTTTCCACACGATTGACACCTTGGGCTTAAGTTCTTTTATCTTTTGAGGATTCATGTAACGTTTAACAGATAAAAGTTGTTTGTAAAATTACTATAATTAAAGTTATGACTTTCGGAAAAAACAATCCTCTGCTGCGGTATTATCTTTTAGAGATGTTAATTCAGGGTCTGTTTTGGTCTAAATGTACTACTGTGCTTCTCTATGATTTGATTTGATGAGGTTTGATTTCTCAAGCTCTTATTTTTCTGGTAATCTGTCAATTTCAAAGTTAATTCCCACTGCAAGTTATGGAATCATCTGTTTAGATTGCGCATCAAAAATAAATCTGTACTGTTACTGTTTTAATAACTGTATACTTTTGTGGCTTTGTTTTTTCGTTTTTGTTTCATTTAGCTTTTTGATTTTGTGCTACACTAGTTTGCCATGTAGCAATTGCACTGTGCAATATTTACAGTATGAGGACTGGGAAAACTAACTATGGATGTGATGTCTCTTTACAGTTTGCGATAGTGTTTCCTCTCTAGTTCTCAGTGATTTAGGTGTGACCAAGCCTTCTCTACTTTGTCACATTAAGCGGGTTTTCCAGGTGACTCTTTTGGTGACTGTCAAAATAAGACTTTATGGTGTATTATTGTTGAGATTCACTTTGAATTAAAAAAAAGTCTATCGATGCAGCTCTTTTTGACTTGGTCTGTTTTTCCTCCCCATACTATTATTAATTCAGGTGCATTTCTTGTATTGAACACATCAAACAAATCTAACTGATCATATTGCAAGTCGTCCACCACATTCTCAATTAAAGCTGGTTAGTACCTCTGGCACATGGTACTCTGGTGGTTTTTAAACTCATACATGACAGGGCCTGCAACTGATGCATACATTTATTTATTTAGTATAGACTTGATTTGAATGTGTCAGAAACATTTTGGGGTTTAATTGTCAATCCCTTTGTTTATAAAATCTCAGAAAATCCCCCCCCAAAATGTTGACATTATACAGATGGCAGCTATGAATTATAGACTGTTAAAATGTGCAAACCTCACATTTGTAAAAGGGGAAAGTGGAACCATTTTTGTTTGAATAAATATTGTGACGATTAATTGATCAACAAACTTGTGGATTCATTTTCTGCCAATCAAATAATGGAGCAATTTACTCAGCATGTATGCTTCACAGAAAAATATATAACAATTTTAACATTTTTATGCCACAACTTAATTTCAACCGTGCAAACCACATTGGCTGATACCTATTTTTTGATAGGACCTCAAGAACCGCTGCTTTAACTGACAACTTCTCAATTGAATAAGATGGATGATTTATAGCCCGCAGTGTCCACCAAAAAGACTTCTTGTCAAATGGGGGTTGTCTTGTTTTCTACATCGCCACAAACTTATGAGCCCACTCCCGGCCCGCAGCGCTGTTTCCGAGTCAGTGCTGCCATCTTGTGGCGGAAAGGAGGAGGTAGCCTACAATAGTCCCGCTCTCCACAGTAGCAGGTTCGCTACACAAGCAGATGTGCGTGCAGCGGTGCAGCACCGGACACATCGTCGGCCTCAGTGGAGGGGAACCCGACTCTAAATTGTCCCTTCTGAATACAGGGCCGAGGCTGAATCCACCGTGTGCGGGAAGAAGGAATATGTAGCCGGCTTCACATGGAGGTCTGCCCGGCTTCATTCACCCAGCAGAGGTCGTCCTACAGACTGCTCGCCTCTGCTCTCCCGACAATTAACAGCAGAGAGGATCATTCTCTCAGTTTGACCAGAGGGGTGTTTGACTGTAAATCAAAAGACTGCAGCTTCCATATCCTTTAGATCTGTGGTGAAAGGTCCCCCCAGCAGACCCACATGTCTGTCATCCATCTTGAGCAGGTCTGTGCGAGGCGCTTTACCGCCAGCAGCTGAATGTCAAACCTTTGGCAAAGTGTGCGCGCCTCCCTGCGCCACTCGGTGATGATGGGTGGACCGAGCGGAGCGGAGCGGAGCGATAGGGCGGATTTCTAAATTTCCTTTCCACGCCGCTTCCCAACCCCCCCTCACACACACACACACACAGCCCCCCTCCAGCCCCGGACACAACGGCGAGACCGTGGGACCGCTGCGTTTCCCGTTCGCGCACGAGGATTGATCCGATGTATTATTTACGAGCGAAACTTCAGCAACTTATCCACAGGATATGGCTCCCGGTTTGAAGGGTCACCTCGGAGCCGGCCGAGCGGACCCCCGCGGGCGTCCGGCGCGGAGGACGCACGCCGGACGAGAAGTGATGTGCTCGGGCACCGGGAGGCGAGCCGCAACGGCGGGGATGCTCGCCCACTGTCTGCTGTCTGCGGGGATGCTTTCGCTTCTTGTCCGGGGCGCTGTGGCCGCAGAGGGTGAGCACGCACGCACGCACGCACACGCACGCACACCGAGCTATCCGCTGCAACGAAACACACGCCGATGTGTTGCAGCAGCGTTTGTCACAAGCACATTGCGAGTGATGAGTTGGGAACAGATAGGGTGGGAAATGGGTCTTTTGTTTCAAACAGACAGCGTTTTGTATTCTGCACATTTAACGCTGCTGTGTGCACGAGTCACGTACATGCTGTGTGCACGGCTCAGCAGCTGGCTACGTTTTTAGAAAAGCCCAAAAACGTGATCCGGCATCTTTAAGCCGTGTTGCGTTCGCTGTGACATGCAGAAGCTGTTATTGCGTTGGAATGTGCGCAGTCGGGGATCGTGTCTAACCGGCTATTATTCAGGATCCATTCCCTCCGCTGGCCGCTCTGAGAGAGATGGTGCTGATGCTGGACTGGGCAGGGTTTGCGTGTATTTGATGTCACTCCGTTACCTACTCATCTTTTCACCTGAGCCTGCCGCTAGTCAACTCTTGTGTCTCTCTCGTCACATTGCACTGCACATAGCTTGAACCAGCTGTTTCTCCTCCGCAGCTGGACTCATTATGAGCGGTCTTGACCTCAACTTTGTCTCCCATCTAAACTTCACTTCCCATTTGCAATGGGCATTTCATTTTGGTTGCATTTCCACGAGAGAGGTTACTAAACGTTGCTATTCGGTGTAATAAGCTTCAGGGAGTTTTATTCTGGGAGTGCAATGCAGTCACAGGACAGTCCGTGTTTCAGAGCATCTGGGTCAGCACTAATGACACACACACACACACACACACACACACACACTGGAGCCCACTGGAGGTCTGTGTGAGAGGCAGCTGGGGTAAGATTGGCCGACATAGCTGCCCTTCAACCGTGGGCGCTTGAACGAGGCTCTGCTTGTGCACTGCTTTGGCCTTTCTTTCTCCTTTATGTGACTCTTTACACCACCTCAGTGTGGATGGCTTTAAACCACTCAGGCGTTGGAATCAGAACAAAACAAGATGTGTAATGCAAGTGTTAAGTGTGTGTATCTAACAGTAGTCCCATCACCTCCCTCCAGTCTGCAAACTGTGATGTAGTGGCTGAAGTCTCACCTCTGCTGATGCACTGCTACAGTAGCAGCGTCTCCTCCTCCCTCCCACCTCCCTCTTCACAGTCAGCACATCCATTCTTAAACACATGATCCCAGCAGCAACGGCAGCACCACCTGTGCTGTATGTTACATATTCGTGACAGGCATAGGAGTACTTTTAGTATTTACCTATGCAGAGACAAGACGCAAGAAGCTGTGCATGATGTTGTCTTTTGTATAGCTATATACTATCTGTGGCCTTTTCGCCTGGTTGTCTGAATGTTTACATTGATCTGTATGCTGTCTTTCAGTGGTCTTACTGGTTTGAAACATGGAGTATGTAGTTTGTCGCAATGTGGCTCTTTTTTTGCATCTGGTAAGGTATAGCTGCTCTTGACTGAGCACACATGGACATTTTCTTTGAATTAAATTGTGTATACAGTTCAGTTATTATTTTAATTTTATTTAAAATCTTTGGTTTATGCCAAATCTCCACCTTCCATGGTTCCTTATGGATCTTTAATGGGATACATTATTCATTGAATTAAGGATGCACCCATTCCAATGCACCGGATTGGTATTGCTGCAGATACTGACCTTATTAAGTGGATCAAATATTGATTATGATGTAACTGATGCACATTAATAACTCTTTCTCTGTCACCGCTTATGTTTGACATTCAGTGACGGTGGGCCATGCAGTGAGTTATACATATTTCACATTTGGGAAAAAAGAGAGCAGGAGTATTGGATTGATACTTAGGGATAAGAATAAACATAATGATGACCAGAAGGTCTTCTTCTAATATTGATCACATCAACATATGCCTTTGGTGGGGAAAGTTTCATTTCAGGCTGTCCAGTTGATGTCCATCATATTGGATTTAAGGGCTTCAGGCTTAACAAAATGACCACAGTAGACAATACATCAGAAATGATGAATAATACATTACAAAGTTTAAGTTTACACTGCTCATCCATGTCTCTTCACAATGTTATTAAAATACAGTCAGGCATTGGCTTTTAATCTCACGTCGGCTGCTCCTGAACTACTAAATACTAGTAGGCCTACCGGCCTCGAAAAGTGTGTGTGTGTGTGTGTGTGTGTGTGTGTGTGTGTGTGTGTGTGTGTGTGTGTGTGTGTGTGTGTGTGTGTGTGTGTGTGTGTGTGTGTGTGTGTGTGTGTGTGTGTGTGTGTGTGTGTGTGTGTGTGTGTGTACGGTTTTAGTGAATGAAAAACATCCTCAGTCACATGAGCTGGTAATATCCTGACTAACAGCTTCCTCCCCTTAATGTGTAAAGCCAGTACAACATGTCGTTACTATGGGAACGCCAATCTTTTGTCCAACAAAAAACATTTCCCGCCATTAAACCCTTCGACAGCCAGTAAAGTAGAGGGCAGTGCAGGGTGCCGAGTGTCCTGAGTAATGTGGCTGCTAAAGATGAGGCCTTTTCATGCAGATTGATCTTGATTGTGCTTGCAGGATTTCTTGTCTCGGTTATGGCTTTCTTATTAACACAGCTGGTTAAATTATGCTCAGCAGCAGCACGAGGGCACGCAGAAGAGCGATCCAAGCAAAGGCCCCGTTGGTCCTTCCACAACCATTTGACTTTCTTTTGATGTCAGCTGTGTTTACTCCTACTACCACAGCCCATCCATTGCTTATGAATGCTGACAGCTCGGTTTTGACAGGGGTTAACCTTGCAGACCTCTTGCTGTATGAGATTTAATCCCTGAGCTGTTGCCAGTCATCACTTTCTGCTAAAAAATTCATTGAAAAGAGACATAACATTCAAAGTCATTTCCTATTTGCAATGCCGTGTGGTGCTTTTAGCCATAAAATGACTGATAACTATTTAACAAGGAGCTGCACATCACACGTTACCTCCGTTTCTTGTTTTGTGTGGTTCAGCATCTTGTTGTTTTCTGTCCCTTTGCCTAGATTAGCCTTTTAAAAGGCTGTCACAATGTTTAATGTTAAAATGACTTCCGAGAAATTGGTTTTAAAAACCACAACAATGTCTCACCATTGGTCTGATGACCTGTCTGCGTGAGTGCTGAGTTTTCAGAAGCAAATAGAGGACACGATTTCACTGTTTATTTCCCTCGTTTCACCTCATTGCAGTGATTTAATGGACAGCAGTTAATTATGTTGTGGGTAAAGCATGTCAGGAGGGCTTAAGATGTGTGTGTGTGTGTGTGTGTGTGTGTGTGTACAATCAAGACAGATGATGTCTATTCGGCTGAGTCTTTCATTTGATTTGTATTCAGTTGTGGTGCAAACATTTGTCTTTGTAAACAAACACTAAGATATCAAATTGAAAAGGAAAGTTACAAAAGAGAATTGTTTGTATTCCACTTACAGACATCCATCTGATTTATTTTGTATGTTATGCTGATGTTTTGACTGGGAAACCATGTGAGTTTTGTTCAACATTATATTATAGAATATATATCATTTTCTCACAGGGCTATTTTGTGTCTGTTCGCGTCAGATCTTGAAGAAAGTCAAAAGGTTTGCAGTCTTTTCTCCTTCACTGCTGTAAACAAAGCAGGAATCACTAATAAAACACACAGATGTAATGAAATGACAGCACTGAACTATACACGGGATAATGCTAGGCAGATGGTCCAAGATACTAATTAGAAGCCTGTTTGGCAATCAGGGAATTGTGTGTGTGTGTGTGTGTTTCCCTCTAGTATCTCTCTGTACCTTTGCGCCTCTCAGTTTCTTTCATCTGTCTCTCTCTGTTTTGGCTGTTTGGTGCAGGTTGATGGCAGACAAAGACTTGGCTGTGCTGCTGCTTGAGAAGGGAAAGCAGGCAATTTACGGGGACACACTGGATAATACACCACACTGCTCCTCACAAGGCCGTCGTTCATCACGCCACAGCACATGGTACCATGGCAGAAGACGGCCTTAAAGGCCCGATTTTCTGTGCAATTTAGGATTGACCTCATCTTTTTGGATGAATACATAACACATTTTGCGTCTATACTGAATCTCTCAAGAAGGCGGACCGAAGTAACCAATATATAAAGGCAGTAATTATAAAATTGCTATCTGTCTGTTTGGAAGTGTAAATCCACTAAAATAAAACTATATCAAAAAACAAACCCAAACCTTAGAATAAATTGGGATCATTGTCAGTAGCCTTAAGGGACTTCCCTCCCGAGAATATCATTCAGTACAGTTATGGGACTAGCTCTATTAACGGTTTACTTTGTGCAAAGAGATACAACAATAACAAGGAACATAAGGACAAAACTGGTACATTTGGTTAATAGCACTGTCTTAACTCCAGGCTGACTATATTTCTGTTCAGGTGGAAGGTGGGCAGAGCTACACTGGATGTCACCAGACTTCATGTAGCAGTAAGGTTGATAACAGTGTTATTTGTCTCATCATAAGGGTCAGGTTATGCTCCAACAGGGGTGTGTAGCGCATATAAAAGTTATTTAACATTGTATTTAAAGTGTAATTCATAGGACATGGCCCTATCTAGTGTCATCCTCTGTAACTTTGAGTGATTCTATTGGGAAAGTGAAAGATGTGCATGTTAAAAATTGAAGAACATTTTTACGAGTGGTGGATGAGGATCAGACCAGGAATTAGGTCTATGGTGAGAGAGAGAGACATTGTATCATATTGAGTTTTTATTATTGTTATAGATTGAAATGATAAGTGTAATGTAGCTGTAGGCTTTGCATTGCCTCTGTGGACTGTGACATTCCAGCTAATCCCTTTGAACCGCTGGAGGAGGGAATTTGAGACCACTGACACATACAAACTCATTTATTACACTGAGCCTCCAAATTGTTACATGCTTAGCAGCAATGTGTGCACTCGTGCACTCAAAAGAAATAACACTGACAGCATGATAACGTTAAAATGGTGCAGAAGTTTACACGCCTGCTAGCTTGTTTTACCTGCAAAGATTTAACGTTTTTGATTCAAATCTGACGAGCAGCAATGGTTTCAAATGTGTGGTTGGCATTGTTGAGAGATTTAAGGTAGATAGTAATGAATGGGAAGTTGGGGGCTTTGTTAGAGGCAGTTAATTATACTAGCAATCTTGACTATATTTCAAACGTAAATTTTGGTTTGTAAAGTTTAGTCTAGATTTGTATGTAGGAAACATTGTGAACCAGTCCCACAAAAGCTAAATCATCAGTGAACATTTTCTGGAAAACTCCTGGATCTTATTAATGCCTACAAACAGCATTTGTCTCTTTATACACTAATATACACTGTAAAACAAACAAAAAAACCTTTAGCTAAACTAAGCTAAAAAGCTGTCAGAGGTTGTACGTTTTTATCTGCAGCTAACTCCTACACATTTCATGTAGTCATCTGTAGAAAATACCAATGAATGGTACATTGTTAGTCTGTGAACCCTTTTTTCAGCGTCAGAATTCTCATGGCCACAACTTTCAGAGCATTTTTTATATTGTCATGTAAATATGAGTATGCCCCTCTTTTGTGTGCTCTAATTGGATTGTATAGAAATTGGTAATTGCCGGCAAAGAATTAATTATCCATCGACCTACAAGAGTTTGTGTGTAACATGTAAAATGTTTTGTTGTTCTGATTTAATGTAACAGTGTACATTTTATTATCACACTTTATATGCAATATTACATGCAATGCCATATAGTTTATTCACAACTATTAATATCAGATACATTTTCAATATTGTAAAATTAGTTTCAGAATGTATTCATAACAACCAACAACATCAGTCTGGGACACAACTGATTCAGCAGTGACCCCATGTCGTGCCCCCCAGCCCCAGGCAGAGAGCGGTATCTGTAGTATATTATGTCTCTGAAACATCAGAGTTCCACCAGCAGCACATAGAGAAGCCTCTGATTTTAAATCCCAGTGACATCACAGATTCAGGGACTCGCTCTGTGATTTCTAGCTTCAGTGAGGCAAGTTTAGAGTGGAGGCAAAGATGACAGCGTCAGTGAAGCATCAAGAGTACTGAGGAGGGCTAAGCTGAACTCTGAGAGCATTAAACAGTTTTAGAAGCCTATCTGATTAATCAGTAATCAAGCTGTCTTAGGAATTTACTGTACTGACAGAGGACAGAAGTGGTTTTAGTGATTACTTATCACATTTGGGGTAATTAGAATGACTTGCACAAACTAATTTAGGGTATCTTGTCAAACTTATATTTTAATAAAGATAATTCCTTATAATGCGTCATCAATTTTCAAACACGCCCAGTTCAAAACAGGTTTTAAGAGGAAGAGGAGAAGAGGAAAATGTTTGTGTAGCCCTACAATGACACACACATACACACACATTCACTCACACACACACACACACACACACACACACACACACACACACACACACGCACACACACACACACACACACTTAGTAATGCACTCACTTTTCAGCACATTTATAAATCTATACCATGAAGCATTTGGATGATTTATGCCCTTTAATGTGCTGAAGTCACCCCTCTTTAAATAAGACATGCGGTTCCCCACAGGCTAATTTATTACTGGGATAATCCAAGTTTGTGGTTCCACTACCGCTGGAAGGCCAACCCTTTGCATTCACAAAAACAAGTCCTTTGCACACGCACATGGTCCTGCTCGTAGCCATTTGTAGCAAATGTCTATGAAAGCCTTTGAGTTTGGATACCTTATCTGTCCTCAGAGACTGTCCCTGCAAGTGCAAATTCATGTGTATGTTTGTAGAATTTGTGTCACAACTTGTCACTCATCACTTTATATACTGCTGCAGAGAGGGAGCATTACTTTTGTTGCAATATTCAACATTTAAAGATGATTGCGGCATAAATATAGTGGACGTTCAATTTGTCTAATAACTTCTGCATTTCCCAACCTGGACCACATTTTCCCATGTTCTTGTGTCTAAGTGACTATTAGGGACAACAATTGTTATAATTGGTCGAGGATTGAGGGAGAACATTACAGAACGCAGCCGCTCTCCCTCAATACCGTCCAATTCAAAAACAGTTGTCCCGATTAGTCACATTGACATGGGAAAATAGGGTCCAGGTTAAAAACTGCCAGTTACCCTTTAACATCAATTGTAGTGTGTCAATATATTTGAAGCTGGAATACAGTACGGCACAATATCTGATTTATTGCAGAGGAGCCCTAGAAATCAATAATTAAATTACAAAACGTAATGTTTCTCATCTATCAAGCAAACATGCAAACCAAATTTACAATTTTACTCCAGAGACTGTGTGTGTTTCTGACGGGGTGGCACTATGTGCCCCGTGAAGGTCAAGGGCGTGTCTGTAGGATTGGATCATGGCACCTCATGGTCGTATACATACATCTCATTAATGGTATTACCTAGGAGACGGGCCTCTCCTTGACAGTGGACGACATTTCGAGTCATGGATGGCACCCATTATGTCATGTGTGCTTAACATTGTCATAGCAAGAATTTAGATTGCAAGAATGACAGAATATCCAATTAAAGAAGTGAATCTGGACAGAGGACAACGTATGGAGCGTATAGGTTTGATACAAACAGGCACACACTCTTTGGAGTAAGAGGTAGATTCAAAATAATGGAAGAAAACGTTGGATCTTTCACTCATCAAAAAATTAAGAATAGTTTTGTTATTTAAAACTGTGCATCAAAAATCTAAAAATCAAGGCACTTTTTCTTGTTTGCTTGTATTCTATCTTATAAAGATTAATCTTACGAGATCACAAGTGGCCATGAAATAAATTGCACACAATTACCAATTAACAAGACAAAAAAAATTGAGCGAGACCACAGAGAAAATGATATATTATTTATAGTTATTTCCATCCGTTTTCAGAAAAGAAACATAAACAAAAAAACTGCATCTCACCTTTTTATGCATACACTTTAATTCATATGATACACCAGAAAAATGTCCCCATTTTGATGTGTACTGATCTGTCCTATTTCTCATTCTGAAAGAAGTGGGCTCAAAGGAGGCTTCCTTGCCTTGCTGGGTAAACCATTCCTGAAAAGATGGCTCCCGTGGGGGCGTCCATCCTTTTAATAGTACCTGTCTGCTGGCCATTAAACTTGTCGAAAATAAATCTGCAGCACTTCAGTCAGCTACAGTGACATACATACATACATACATATTCAATTTAAATCAAAAAATCAAAATGAGGTAATCATATTTATTTTTGTAATTTTCTGCCGAAGAAAATGTAAAGAAGATGGCCTCTTCTGTACTTTTACTTTTCCAACTGTTTGCGTTATTTGTCCGCCCACATCTTGACTGGTACCTTGAAGTAGTTTTTTGTATTTTGAAAAATGTCTTTGGCTCACTGCAATAGGCACTTTCACTAAGAGTCTCTGAGAGCTGAATTATCTGGCAAAGTGAGGAAAGAAACCATTACATAATATATTGAATTCCTTATAGGTACTTGTGAACTTTGAGACTCAGTCCAAAAGTGTTGACATGGAGTTCTGCTTAACCTCACACAACTTGCGGAGCAGAGTCTTAGCTGTCCATGTCTTAGCTTTAGGGAAGTTATCTCTCAGAAGATTTACCTTTTCCACTTGCAACAACGGGTTTCAGTCCTTTTAAATCCTCATACAAAAAGAGAGGACTCCATTTCCAACCCCGTACTTCAAAAGAAGTGGAGCTTTGACTGTATTTTTTGGGGGTAGGCTTTCTTCTGATAAGCACTAGTCTGAATCAAGATATGTACTTCTACTTCCTAAGAGGCTTTTTAAAGAGACCATGCAGCCCAATCACGCTCTTGTGCATGGTCTGTTTGACCAGTGTTGTGTCACTTGACGATGTTACATACACAGGAAGTGCCATATTGATGGAAGAAGTGCAGTAGTTGTAATGTGATTATTATTTGCCTGTACCCATTTAGTCATTATGATGATAATTGATCAAATTGAACTGTCCTCTTTCTTATCTAAATTCTTAATTCACTTATATAAGCCAGCCTTTGCAAAGCCAGGCTCATCCCTGTCTGTCGTACCAGTTAGATCATCACTAAAAAGCTTCCTGGAAAAGTCACCGTACATAGTTCATAAGATCTGATTCTCTTTAAAACAGTTAAACACTGCTGGGGACACAAGTGTGTTGTACTGAACACTAATAAAAACATTTATTCTCCACATTGTAACATCAATCAATACATCAATGCATTTCCTATGTAGTATGTTGCTCTGAAAAATCAGAACAGAGCATATTCTAAACATATAGTACATCCACAGCAAATCATGGAGACGCATTTCTTTTAATTAATTTTTTAAACCACGCTTCTCGCTGCTATGTTGGCTTAGTAGTAATGTACTATTTGTAGTAAGTAAAAACAATGGAATGGCCTTTGCAACTTATCAAGTCATGTATAGTTACTCACATATCACCTGCTGTGAATACCTGCACATGAGCACAGACTCAATACAAACATGGCCGTCGTCTTATGTGGAAACATCGCAGCTGTGGCCGCAGTGTGACAGCCGTCTGCCTGGTGGTGGTTTGGTGTATTGAGGATATAGGCGAGGCCTTTGTTTGAGCGTCCATCCATCATGTCGGAGTCGCTGGTGATCTCTGTGTTTGCTTTGACTCTGTGAAGTTTCAAGGTCAGAGGTTTGATTGCTGTGATGTGAAGCATGAACGACAGGGTTGTAGCTGCTCAAAGATGTTTCTGCACGCTCTATCTGAACAATTTCTCCGTTCTTGTTGTCTGTGTCTCCAAATGTGCCCAAAACATGAAGTACAGTCAACCTGTTATATTACCTTTATTTATTATTCTCAAGAGAAACAGCTGGATATATTTCAGTGATATATCTTTGGGCTATTGACTTTATAATATTTCTCTCTGACTCACTGATAACAACAATAACCAGTGTCCAAATTATTGGATAGTGGCTTAGTGTGGACAGAGATGAGGTAGGGCTGCCCTTTACGATTATTTTCATGATTGGCCAATTGTTTTTTTGAATAATTGATTAGTTGTTTCTTTAAAATATTATACAACTGTGTGAAATGCCCATCACTATTACCAAGTGCCCAAGTAGGCTCATGTGAATAGTTTCATTTGTCAACGATATTCAGTTTACAACAGCAGAAGGCAAAATCAGCAAATCTTACTTACTCTGCCGATTAGCCCTAGTAATGATTTACAGTTATGCTATAGCAGTAACTGTCTAAAAACTGAATAGCATAACATTGTATTTCAGCCGCTATATGGAGTCCTATGTTTACCATCAACATAAATTAAAAAAATGCTTATGTGTGATACAGTACAAAATAATAGTCCTCCTAAAAATCCTTTTTAAAAACTGTCACTTGTTAAAACACGAGCAACTTAATTTGTGGCCTGCTGCTTGTTGTGACCCCAGATTATAGAGCATTGTGATTGCATTACATGCATTTTGACATTCTTGTGCTTGACTCAAATGTGGATTTCAGAGGGGATCCTGGCAGCTTAACAGGCTTATCCCTCCTCGTTATCCCTCATTGTCCTCCTGCCTCCGCTAACCTCTACTGCATTTGTGAATCTTTGTGTTTGCATTTGTGAGTCTCTCTGTGTGCATTTGCAATTATTGAGACTGATCTGACCCCATACTACTGCACTGTGGCCAGGGTCATCTGCTCCGTTTCATATTGGTTTCCATGTGGTTTCTGTTTGGTTGAGCTCCTCACCACTCTGCATGTACGATCAAGTGAGGGTTTCATGGCCATTGTTAGTGCGGTGGATAGGTGGACATCTGCAGCAATGTGTCTTTGTTATGTCACTTCAGAGCCTTTTCTGCATCATGTTTATGTCAGATTTCTATGTTTGCTCAGGAGGAGAGTTGTGGTTCAAATATTCAATTGCAACAAACAGAGTTTTTCAAAGGAGTCAAAGTTGTCTTTCTGTTTAATAAGCTTGCAAGCTGGAAAAGGGTTCAACAGACACGTATCTCAGTGAGCTGCGGAAATCTCTTCGTCGATACATTGTGTTACACTGGGATTTATACAAGCATATGCACCCCTCCTTCATAGCCCCAACCAAATGACGACACAAAAAGCAAAACACGTGTGAACGTCTTGGATAAGGAACTGATAGCAGAACAAAGAGGAGAGTGTCTTGGTTTCAACAAGACATAAAACAAGGTAGGTCAGGTTTTGGTCATCTGTCCTCCCATCTCTACATTCCGCTCTTCCTCTGCCCTCGAACCAGTCCATACAATAACACATATTTTTACCGTCACACAATACACTCAAATAGCAATTTGGTTTGACATGAAAGGCATGAATTATGTATCGCTGTGACCGAATCAGAGTCACTTTATTCACTAAGTAAATGCAGAGACTTTCTGCCTTGATGACAATGATGTCAACAACTAGAGGTGCAAGAAATTAATTGTAATTAAGAGTAGAACATTTTTGGTTTGTTAGTATTATTACTATAAACATATTAGACTATTAGGAGGTTTTTGGTTGCCTGCATTTATAAAGATGTTCTTTAGGATCGGACTTTTGCGAGACATTTAAACAAAACTATTAGGCCTTCAGCACACAAAACAAGCTCATGAGCTATTGATGTTATTCATAAAGTTTATGTGTTGTTAGTAGCTCTTATACTTCCTCTACAAAGCAGTCACACAAAGAGGAATGCCAAGAAAAAAACAGGTTGCAAGAAATGTATGGATAATATGATTTCATTTTGATAAATAGCAGTTGAATTATATTAAAATACTGCAATTAGTTGGCCAATAATATTGAAAATTAAAAAATGCTACATATTGTACATTTGAGTATATCGCTGTGGGAATAGAAATACCTCACATGTGCAGGAGGTTACAATATAGCACAGGACATTCAACGTTGTGTCAACCAGATGAGCTTTAGCATCCTCTAAAGTCTCTGAGGGCCCAATTACAAAGTCGGAGGCAGAGCCATGTGATTTCCCCAACAGTGATACCAGAGTGCTTTTGTGGAGTCGACTGCCACAGGTGACCAAGCCATTACTTCACCTAACCTACCTGTAATGCACAGTATTGGTCTTTGAAAAGCAGACTGGAGACCCTTCAAGGTCACTCTGCAGAGAATACAATGTTTCTATTCTTTTTTTAGTGCTCTTTAGTTTGTAGTACTGTATTATGTGAGGCTTGCATGAAGGTACATCTGGACATCCCATCTTGTGCCTACCCCTTTTCAGCATTTCTCCGATTATTTCCCAAACAGACTATTACAGAGTCTACATAAAGATAAAGATCAGCAATGCTTGTTTGTGAAAGTGAATCTCTCTCAGCTGGCCACTGATCAGCCCCAATTTGTGAAAATAGGCCCTTGACATTCTGTTCCCATACTTTTCTAATTTAGGTTGAGTATAATCATACATCATGAGCCCATACGGAAACAGCTGCAGCATATAACATTTCTATTGGGCTCGATCGCTGAGCAGTATCAAACAGCATTCAACTTCACGGATACTATTTTCTTTCCTACAAAACTAGAGGACATTTGTTGTCTCTAGATGTCAAGATTTGTCTCGTTAAAGGTAACCTGTTGAGTTTTCTGTTACTCACCCAAATTAATTGTGGATATCCTTGAGCCCTTAGAAATGTGTTGAATGAATTTCCTTTCTCATAAAACATTAGCAAAGTATTTTTAAATCTTGTCATGTTGACGTTCATGTTTACTAGGTTACAATCTTTCCTTTGCTGCTTTAAGTATTACTGCCACCCATGTTGAATAGTGTGAAGCCCAGGGCAGGACTGTGTATAATGTCACATGCATGCATGCACCTGCACGTGCATCATTGTGACACAAAACTGGGACCCACTCATATAAAAACCCCTCCATGGTGCTACTAGAGGTCCAAAACTCCTCAGGGAACCTTTGCTTCTGTTTGTCATTCAAACTTTAAGTGAAAAAAATGCCCTCTTAATTTGAGCTTTATGTTTAAGCAGAGCCACTACATAACTCAGGATGAGACCTCCATGTTCACCCGGTACATAGCTGCCAGGTATGTCACTATCTGATTCCCACCGTTGACCACTACTTGTCATTTCACACCCACAGCCTGCCATGTCAAATGGCTTTTGTAATCCCCAAGCCCATCAGAGCGCCAGCGTGCTAAATTCCTCCAGTCATCCCCTGCCTGCTCACATATGCACGGCCCCAGGAGACCGCCTGGAGCTTTGGTTTGATACAGTCTCTTTTCTCTCAATGTATGTATATGAGGTCATACCAGGAAAAGAGAGCCTTATTTGAAGAGGAAGTGATTATATGTATGAGTCCCTGAAATATGGGTTTTCTAAGAAAATCAGAAATCATATGTTTGTTTTGTAAATATACTGTAATTGTACAATTTGTGTTGAGAAACATGCATGTAATCATTGTATTTTGCTTGTATGATCCCTTCATGTATTTATCGTAGCTGTTATCTCGGCCACTGGTACATGCTTTCTGCTTTCAACCTGATGGTGACTCCACCGTTGCCTCTGGGCTCGGAGCTGAAGTGAAAGATGATTTACTTTGTGCTCTTCTTAATGGGCCTGCAACTGCCTGCAGAGCCCTACCTGAGCTGTCTTACTTCCAGTGACCCTGTCTGCCCCATACAAGTTATCCATGCATCAAAGGAATATTTCACCTTTAAAATATTCTTACATTTTTATGTACTATTCATCTGTAATGATCAGTGCATGCGGAATGTTATTTTGTGATGAAATGTACCCAGTTTTCCTCGATTTAACCTGTCTATTTCTAATTCAGGAAATAATTATTCACAGGTTATAGAGTAACATTTTTTAATTATTGCAGAAAACACACCAGTTTAATCATTAATATAACTAATGAGTGCGCTCCATTAAGGAGAGCGGGCTATTGTTCATGTTGACTACTGGGACATTTATTGGAGTTGAGCCATGGTTAATGTTATTAATTCCACCTGTGCTTTTCTTTCCACAAGTCACAAAATCTGCTATGTAAAAAGCAATTAAGATATATGTGAAAAATATGTGACTTCCAGAGCAACGAATTGCTGTCGTACCAACTATACATCATCACTGGAAATGACTTGTAAAGGTCCTGGAACAGTATCTGAATTTTAAAATAGTACCATTAATACTGACTGATCTATAAACGTATTATTATGCATGCTAACTAACATTACTGAGAAATCTTGCATTTGGCTTTTCAACTGAATCTTGTGCTTTTGTTTTTGGTAAAGTTATAAGATTTAAGAGTTTTTTCTCTTGCAATTTACTCTCAACACTAAAGTACATTGCAATACAAAGGGTTAAGTAAATTGAACTTCTTTTCAGCCATCAGCACAGGAACCATTGGTAATTCATTCTCCTCTGCTAGAAGTGTAAAACAGCTCCATATTTTATTTCACCGCTCTGCTGCTGATATATTAATATTAAATCAGCCACCCAACCATTGCATTGCCTTCTTCAGAATATCTTTCATCACAGCTACGAATACATGCAGAATTTATTTAGTCTGTTCACTTCTAGAAATGTTATTTGAAACTGCTTAAAGAGTGTTACTTTTAGCATTATTTGTCAGTCTTTTATTGGTCTGACTTTTTAAATATAAATCATCGAGGACGAGTGCCCCCTTGTTTCTGTCAGATGAATAATATAAATTATAAAAAAAGAATGCATTTCACTGACTAAAAAGTAATTTATGCTTTTACATATTCTATTTCCAACCATGGATGCCTTACTGCTGATACAGTAGTTATTGATGTGAAGTTTATTATAGGGACCCCACTGTCACAAAAAAAAATGCTTCTGAATATAGTGTTATTGTGCTATCATTAAAATATCCCCATAAATGTTTATAAGTTGCTATGCCCCGTCTTAGTATACGTTTCATTGTGAAACCACAATAGATAATAGTTAATTATCACAGTGTTTGAGTGTTTTTGCTCGTGGAGCATGCAGTATAACATAGTCAGCACTTTAAAAGTATTTAAGTAAAGAAGTTTGAAGACACTCAGTCAGTTCGGGCCAGTTAGAGGAAAACAATTAACAAATGTGGCTTGATGATAAGCACATTTCTGAATGATATTAACATACGGTCATTTATTTAGTAGCATAATTGTTATTATTTGCTTATTTAGAGTTATAAATTCAGCACATTTGGTTCCAGAATTTAGGCACTTAATCATTTGACGTTTGCACATAATTTTGGAAACTTTTTGTATCGATCATTTATATAATTCAGCAATATTACAGTGTTGAATATTTTCACATTATATCAAAAGATGTCAGCAGTACTGTGTCTATATCATTTATTCACTGAATTGTTGCTGCACCTTAACTTCTGACTTTACATAATGAGGCTCAAAAATCCGTTAAGTTGGTCCGCTGTTGGTCAGTTTTCTGCAAAAGTGTTTGAGCCAGCAGATATATGATATGTCATGTGGGAGTGGGGCAATGTGTCCCCTGTCACCTTCCAAAAAGCTTGCTGAAGGGCCTAAATAATGTCTCTCTGATGTGTCTAACTGAGCCAGTGCCTGCACTGGAAAACACAGAGACCCTTGATGGGAACATTATCACTATTGCTAATGTATAGTGTTAGACATTTCAATGTACAGTATCTTTTCTTACACAAATCGCTATAATGTCACCGCATAATGTCATATCACCAAATCTTAAATGAGGATAGCTCAAACAAAGGACAGTGGAGTGCAGCCTGAGCAGTAATACGAGTGGACAGAGTGCAACAACATAAGCCATGACTACAGCGTGCTGGGCTGAATCAGGACAGAAGTCAGTGTGTCGACACGTCGAGCTGAAAAAGACCAAGAGCCTTAGCGTCAGAGGATAGGCTGACTTTTATTTGGAGAGAGAGACATAGACGAGGACAGAGAAAAATAGGTGGCGGCAAAGAACTTCTCTTCCCAAGTGTCAGTGGATTTGCTTTTTTCCTTCAGTATTTGTTTCCTGTCAGTTTATCAATGAAAAGGGAGAGACCACTGGTGTTAATCCGAGGGCAGTCTTAACATGATTGATTGAAATGTTTGATATGGTAATTGTTAGATGTGCGCTTTTGGATGATAGCGCACAACCCCCAGATTTACACTCAGTGCATGGAGCGCATTCCTCGACCAAGGCAACACGATCTGAAGAATTTGTTATTTTAGGGAACAACAATAAGTCTTTAGATGTCTGCTAATATACATTGTTAAAGACAGTCAACTCAATGTGGTCCTTGTTGAATTGTTGAAAATGAATTTATTACAATCTTAGGAAATACTTAAAAGTGAGTCTATGCAACATTTGCTGAACAGCGCCCCATGTACAAACAGTACATGCTGAAATGTTGTGTATACATATAGCAAAGTCATAGTTAGAAAACTGCCTCAGTAATATCAATAACACAACAATATGTATCCAAAGTTAGCTAATATTATCTAATATTTGCCACCATGAGCTACTGTTCATACCAGACCAAGTAGGGTTGTTACACACATGTTAGTGTGTTGAATAGAGCAAGGGTGTTTTATTTGCTTATAAGTAAAGTCATCCTTCTTTTCGAAGAACAGTTCGTTGTTTCTTCTTTCAAAACTTACTTCAAACTATTCTTGGCATCACTCCACAAACACATTATATGGTCTCCTAGGCCTCAGACAAACAGTCAAGCTGGACCAAAAACAGGAGTAACAAATGAGTGAATGAATGAATGGATCTCTTTTAATACCATGTACACTTTTCTGCATGGTTGCAGGGTTAAGTGTTAGCTGGGCTGTGGTCCAGACAACTCATGTGTGGCTCAGCCTGCTGAAAAAAAAAGCATGGTGCTGGGTGTGTGTGACATCCCCCCTCCCATCCATACTGTCACCTCAGCAGGGCTTGGCATCACTAGCGTATCCTCCTCCAGCTCTGAACAGACACAATTCCTCTATACACAGACAAAAGACACAGAATGTATGTGCAATATATGTTAAGATACTCTTTTTAAAAACAATTATAATTCTCTCCTCCCAGACGTTCCTCCACCTCCAATACTGAAATTCTTAATTCTAATTTTGATAGAAAAACAACAGCTCCAAGCCGTCGCATGTATCCTGCCGCCTTCCATAAACAGCCAAAACATAGGAGGGACTTCTGAGGCACTAGCTCAGAGGCAGTTGACCCGGCTTCTTACGATTGTTTCTCTGCTCCTAGGGTTCCATCTACCTCACTATTGAATTATACCCTCTTGTTTACCATGTTCCTCACACAAGAGAACACAAACAGCTCAGAGCAAAAGGAGAAGCAGTGTATAATAAGAGTGGAGCAGCGGGAGCCCAGCAGTGTCATGTCTGTGTCCTGGTAGCTCAGATTGTACTTGCTGCAGAGGGGACAACATGAGTGTGGAAATGAGGTCTGAGGTTTGTGTGTGCTGGTTGCAGAAGGTTTGAGAGACAAGTCACGATCACGCAGCTGACTAAAGATGTCATATTTTATTGATCATAGAGGCTTGGAGTATCAATTTCTTACAGGACGTTACCATCTCATGGTTATTTAACCGCATCAGCAATCCATTTTCACCTTTTATTTCTCAAGAATTGGCTTTAAAGTTGGAAATAATCATCTGATTCCATATTGCCTGATATCATTTAAGCCTAAAGCTTTTCTGTATCAGAATAATCCAAGTCTTTGTTCATGCTATATGAAAAATTCAGCCTGACATAATTGGCATCTTTGGAAACATTGAGATTAAAATTGCAAATGAAGGTCTATGGGTTTGAGGAATCAATGTTTGGCTGCAAATCACATGTTTGTAATAAAGACAAACCCACCAGTAGGTCAGTGGGGTTTAAGACGTGAAAGATTATTTTGGTTCGTAAAGCTTTTGTGGCTTGCACAGCAGTAACTGATAATTATTTTCATGATCCATTAATCTTTTTTAAATGATAGAATAAATAGTCAAACAAACACAATTTTTCATAACCCAATGTGCCATCGTAACCAGAATATGTTTGACATTTGCTTCATGAATGAATAAAAAAAACAATTATGATAAAAGAATCATTTTCAATTATTTACTTTTCATTGTTGTGCCATTCCTTCTAAAAATGTAATTCCCGTACTTTTAGTAAGTTAATTACTAATACAAAGTATCACAAAACCTATTATTACTTGTGACGTTGCTTTCAAGGCGGAAGTTTGATAGAATGAAGAATCACAAACGTAAAAAAAGGACCTGCTTGTAGATTGACCTTTCATGGCAGATTAAATAATTTTCACCCTATCACCCAACTGCTGCACTTATTTCTGGTGTTGGTGGGACTTTCTTTTTCCACTGCATACCATTTTCTCATCACTCTCTCCTTCACATCTCCCTCCCTCTCGTCCATTGTTAAAATCCTCCCATATGCTGAGCTCTGTCAGAGCAGGTGGCAAACCACAGGTGGACCCCACACCTCCCTCGGACTGGCCTCCATTCGCGCACCCACATTCATGTTGCCACTGGGCACACTAGGTCGGGAGGGAGGGTGGCCAGGAAGTTCTCTTTCAGTTCGATGGCCAAGTGGTGTTACTTTCTCGTGGCCTTGAAGAAGGACACATATCCTTTTGTTATCTAGCTCTCATGTCCCATCTTCCCACTTTATATTACTGTTTTTTCAAAGAATGGATTAAAAATGGTGGTATAGCAATTTCACTAATCACATTTGAGCACATAAGTGATTTATTGAATAAAAGGAATTATGCGGTATCACAAATACAGCATAAAAGGGCTGTCTTTAAGTAGTGAATGGTCCTGGTTAATGAAATTCAGAGATTTATTTCTCGGAAAATACATTATTATAAGCATTGTGCCAGTTCTCTGGGATATTGGTGACATTTAATAATTCATTCAGAGTTAGTGACCTGGGACATGTATTGATTTTGTCTCGTATCTAGTGGATCCCATTACAGTTTACATTTAATGGTTAGGAAATAAATACAAAATATGTTCAGATAGCTTTACAGTGCCAGCGTGTGAGTACACACTGCCTCAGGCTAATCATCGTATGTAATTTAGAAAACTTGGACTCCATGGCCTCAGCAATTTCCACAGCTGGACAGTTCTGAGAAATGTACAGTATATTATGTTCAGGGTGTTTTCATTCAATCAAACTTGAACAAAAGTATAAGTATAAATGACAATCTTTTTGCAATCCAGGTACATGTTTGTCATCAAAAGGCTCCCTCAACACTAAAGCACTTGTACGGAGTGCTAGCTGGGTGCACTTCAACAAGAGAAACATGCTGAGGGGTGGAAGGTGTGACAGGACTGCAAAGCTTTACAAATGGATAAAAGAACCCCTCTGTGGATATGTCGAGGATGTGCTGAGAATAAAAGGAGAGAAGAGGACAGGGTCAGATGAGACAACTCTGTGTCTGTCGTCTTGGCGAATTAATCACCTCCCACATCTTCATGATCGTTACTTTAATACAAACCTCTCCTCTCTCTTTCTTCCTTTTATTGAGGCATACTTTCTGCAAAGCCACAACACACTGTAACATGAGTCTATGTGTTATCTTAGTTATACCTGAGCACACAGCTGCCATCTCTTGAATAAGCTTTTTCTATTTGTTCCACTGTGTCTCTCGTTCTTTCTTTTGGGAATAAATGTCCGCCCTTGGGGTACAGAACTCTTTGTGACTATTAGAACGATGTGTGTGTGTACCTCTATAACTAGCGAGTGATTTTATGTTTACTTGTCACTCAACCGTCAGTTAATATATATTCGGCTCAAAGGTCAATATATTATTTCTATGTTCTTTTTTATCTGACACATGGATCCCTACAACTCCAGCCATCTAGTAAACGCGTACTGTTTGAATCTGGTGTCTTACATTGTGTGGTACCTGGATATTTGTCATGGCTTCTTCATCTGTTATGTTTAGATCCGGTCATTTTGTGCTGACAGACAAACGGCAAATAGGCTGTTAGGTGTTACAAGCTGCCAGTTAATAGAGCAGAGCATCACTGTCATTTTATACAGGTGTTGGCTTATGGCAGGCAAGAATGTGGTACCACTTTCTAACAAACAACAAATACAACTGGTATAGGTTTATAAATAATGGCTTTAATAAAACATTCAGTAATGCTTTCTAGATCCATTCTGAGCCGTTGATAAGAATAGCTTTTTGCTTGTCGGCTTGTAGAAAAATCCTTTGGCTGGTGTTTATCCTTTTCTTGAACGACATCTGCTTTTTTTTTGGGAATAGCTATTAGGAAGAACCTCCAAGGGCTATTTCAATATGTACCTTGTGGAAAATTGCTGCAGAGCCTTTGAAACAAAAGACTGTAGACTGGATGGATTAAATAACCTCCCTTAGTGATGACTTACTAATAATAAATAATAATACTAGCTTACAGTTTTCTAGCACCTTTCAAGGGACCCAAGGACGCTTTGAACATATGAAGGCAGAATAGATAAGACATAAACAAAAAATGCATGTAGATGGTAAAGAGGAGAGGTCTAAGTACAGAGT
Organism: Cyclopterus lumpus; assembly: GCF_009769545.1. Classification (NCBI taxonomy): domain Eukaryota; kingdom Metazoa; phylum Chordata; class Actinopteri; order Perciformes; family Cyclopteridae; genus Cyclopterus; species Cyclopterus lumpus. The sequence goes on along the minus strand of NC_046968.1, from coordinate 16,960,494 downwards.
ATGGGGGATGTAGGCCTTCTGTAACATTAACAATATTAACCTGTCTTTTACCTTTATTTTCTGTTCACAGAAAAATCCACCTATGATGCTTCCGGCTCCTCATCTTTACCAGTCACAGCTGCTCCTGCTCATCCATTGGCTGACCTGTCGGTGGCGGAGGAGGTGCCTTTCTCAGTCGTCCATTCAGATGGTGTCTCTGAGTCTGAGGGGGAAGGTTTATCAGGGCAGCCTGCCTTTTCTTCTGTCTTGACCGTCATGGCAGGAACTGTCAAACATCCAGTGAGCCTTGATCAAAGTAGAACCTCGCCTACCATCACCAGGGACGAGACCCACACCACCCAATGGCCTTCACATAGTTCCAGCCACGGCTCAGAGATGTCCTCCTCATCTTTGTCTGTGGGAGACGGGATCACCCTCGCCAGCTCAGGTCTGACTTCCAGCATGTATCACCAACACACCACACCCCTTTCAGCTGTTACCATGACATCGACTGTCTCTAGGCCATCACATGTGACAGGATTATCTTCTTCATTTTCATCATCAATGTCTTCATCAGCTCCATCCACTTCCTATGTATTACCCTATGTAGTGTCTCTATTTTCTCTATCATCTTCTGTTGGGTGGATAAACAAAGCTGCTTCATCTCAAGGTCAAAGGATTGTGTCCAGCCCTGCCCCTCAGACCACATCACCAGCAGACTCTGCGGGTTGGACTGACAGTCTAACAACCGCACACTCCACTAATTATTCAGGTGTTGACCTACTAGCTGTTACACAGGGACTACCAAGCACAACAACCAAACCATCACAGTTCCCAAGTGAAAGTAGCATTGAAAAGAGCACTGAAGTGACAAAACAGTCATCGTACTCATTAGAAGATAGCATCTATGGAGTGAGTGGAGCATACATAAGGATTGAAATGCACAAAAGTGATCAAGACACCAGCAACCAGCACGTACACATCATACTCTGCTCATAACCATGGAAAACATCTTTTTAAGATTTTACACAAAACTACTCAGACCCAGAACTCAGCCAGGATATCAGCCAGTAATATTGAAATTAGCACCTCATTTCCCTCCAATCAAGAGAAAAAAGTTGTTCAAAGTCAGCAGGGAGCTTTACAAAATCCCACATCAGCACTGCTGTCTGCCCGTCCTAAAGGCTATTCAGTCATGTCACACAGCAGATGTTAAATCCATCAGCATATGCGGAAAAGGAAAACAAGACAGCGGAAGATATTCAGACTTCTGTTCACAAAAGCGTTGGAGAAACAGTTATGTCGCTTCTGATTTCCATGTAAAACCAACTGTATCACCAGCAATGACACTCAGACCCACTGAGATTCCACCAGGTAAAACGCCTCTCTCTGAAACTGCAATCACTGAGCTAACACCAAACCACTCTGGCATGGTGTCCTCAGAGCATGCATCTAATCCTGGTGATTTACTGATGGCAGTTAGGCACGGCGGCCCCAGAGGTCCTGCCATCAATATATATTTCAACCAAGGAAAGATAGCAGCAGCGGAGCTCAAATCCATGTCCACTCAAGCTTACCCAAATAACTCACTTTCACTCATAGGGTCGAGGCCGGAGTCCAAAACTGGTTCCATCCTCAGTTCAATCACCAGAACTGGAACAGCTTTCTTCCCATCAGAGTCAGATTTGCTTCCGTTGCCAAGTAATATAGTCATAAACATTCAGGAATTTGTAGCACAAACCGAATCACCTAAGTTCATAACTCTGGAGCGTAGAGGACGGACGATGCCAAAAATGATATTTGCCTCCAACAGTAGGACAGAGCCTCTTTCTGATTCAGCGTTGCCAGTTAGGTTTACAAAAGATCTGACCTATAAAACCATGTACGAAAGTCGCTCTCACCCCACTCGGCTTACGTACTTATTGCCTTTGTTTCTCAGCCGCAGCCCAAACAACACTGATGATAACACTGGTCTGTCTGCAAATAGTGACGTTCATTTTGCAGACCAACCCAAAGCCTCACTATCATTACAGATTACCCCCTCACAAAGACCTTTTCAAACAAGGTCTTTACTTACGTCTTTCCACAAGTTTTATACAACTCAACCTCTTAATAAATCTCATCAGAGAGTGTTTTCAGCTGAAATCTTTGCGCATGTTATAAATTCCGAGAGAGCTAGTCGCAGTACACCTTTTGAGGTGGAAACACACACAAGCAGTTTTAAACGGCCTTCTCTTTCCTCCTGGTCTGAAATGACCCTGATACCAATGACACACTCAGTGTATCGCTCTAAGGGACCAATCACCAGTATGAGAAGTGATGGATCAAGTTTGTATTTAGGCAGACAAAGAACCATTCTCTCCGCTGCTTCCTCTGCTGCAACTACTTCTTTCAGTGATGGACAAAACAGCAGTGGATCTTTTAGTGCTATTTTCAGCTTTGGCACAAAACTAATAGCACCATATACAAAGTGGAAAACCACCAAGCCTGTGTCTTTTCAAAGCACTGCCTTAGTAGATTAGTAGATACATCTATTGGCTTTGATAGGGCAAATTCTAATTTCCAAGCAGATGGCCCGTTGTATGAACATCCAAAGCTGGAAGATGGACAAGAGGGTAATGGGCATATCTTGAATACAACTGTAGTTACCAGTGATCCAAATGTTACACATGTTAAGGGCACATCACAATATAAAAAAGAGAAACTGAATTTATCCCCAGCTAATCTCAGATCTGCGTTGACTGTCAATGTACAGCAAGGAGCCACTGTAAACACTGCATTGGGTTCAGATGGCTTTCTGCCCCTCTCTCATACAACTACTGACTCCATAACATCTTCAAAAGCTTCTTCTCTTGCATCGGTGTATAAGAGCAAGCACAGCCCCCCTCTGGCAGATGTTGACTCTCTTGAATATGCTGCTGTCACACTTTCAAACAGCCCTGCACTCAATTTATCTGGCACTGACAATATCAATAACACAAGGGATTCAATACTGAAGGGGTTAACCCTTCCAACAGAGCTGCGGCCATCATCCTTTTCCTTTCATTCATTATCATCAGAGAATTCATCATCATCATCATCATTATCAGAGAGGTCCCCACTATCATACAGTAGTAGAAACAAAGCCTCTCATCCATCCCCCTTACATATGATTCCTCCCTCCTCAGTGTCTTATAAACCATCATTGGCATCATCAACGTTACGTACAGCTGGTAAGATATGGTCAATAAAACCAACCATGCACAGACACTGCATCATCATCCATGTTTGTAAAAGCTACATTTCCATCCTCTTTACCAAGTTTGACCTTATCAATAGATCCTGATCGTTCAGAGGAAGTGACTGAGATGTTTGTTGTCCATACAGAGGCGGGGTCAGATGAGTTAACTGCTGGAACATCCAGAGCAGTTGCCCACACTTTCCCCAAAGAAAAAGCAACCAGTTTAGCCCCCTCTCACTCAGTCAGAATCCCCATTTCTGCTGGGCCCACCGAGAGGACATCTCAGGTATCACCTCTGCACCCTCGACAGGAACTTACCACCACAACTGTAGCTTCAACTACCAAAACTAAACACCCCACCACTACCACGCCTTCCCTAAGAGTCACCATCGTAAACACACAGTCTATCACCACGACCACACTACAGCCTGCACCTGTGACCAGGAGAACGACCACCACAACAACGAGGACTCAAACCAGCAGGAGAACATTCACACCAACTTTTCCCAGAACAAACCCTCCCAGGGAGACCTCTGGCATCTTTGTATCCCCTTTTACCACCACCACAGAGGCTCCACCACAGCAGTGTAACATCACAGAGAGATTGTGGGTGAAAACAGGTAAACAATACTTCTGCCACAGTCTGAGCAAAATTATTTGAATTATAAAATCGTATTATTTCTCAAACCTGTTTTGTCTGCTGTATGTCTTGGTTTCTCCCACTTTTGTCTCTGTCTCTATATCCTTCTTAGTTGTTTCCATTTATGTGAGAAGAAACAGGCTGGACAGCATTCAGAGGCAAAACCTGCGAAGGGGACTAAGTCAGGGCCTCCGGAAAGCTCTGAATGATACTTCTGCTCAAGCACAGGTCAGACTGTAATAATACAAATACCGCTTCTGCAAGGAATAGATATACACTTAACATCCATATGTCTCTAGACTCAAACTGTTGAGTCTTAACAAACAGAATCACATGTACATTTAATGTTTCTCAGCTAAGCACATTGTATGTGTACTTGAAGCCAAGTGAATGTGTTGAATGCATTACCTTACACTACCAATTGTTGATTAGTGCAATAGTGTGAAACCAGGACTGTGTATCCTATGCTCTTCACGCATGCACGAGATACCAAAAAATCTGACACTATTAAAAACTCGACAGCCCTTTTAGTGGTCAAAAACTCCACAAGGTGCCTTTTAATATGTGTTAACTTCACAAATGTATAAATGAGTATAGCTGTGTAGCAACTCTGATACTGATAATGTCACTAAAGGGACTTTGAGCTGAAGGACTTCTCTTAAACTAAGGGCAGTTTTCGCGTAGCATCCATAGTTTACATACAAATATTGTAACCGTTCCATACTTGACATAAACATTTTTTTTATTTTCTCTTCAGCATTAATACACAAACGCAGATTGAACAGTTTGACCAGTTACCTACAATCTAAAAAACTAACACTGTCATTTATAGGTTAGAATACAAATTAATGCAATTCACAGCTGCTAATCTGAATATAATGAACAGAACGAACTGTTGCTTGATCATGGCTGAATAAGCAAGCTGTTTTCTAACACTGGTGAACAGTGAATGGTTCTTAATTGTGTCCTCACCAGAAATCTGGTTTATTAGCGTGAAGTGAATTAGACACTTGTAGCAAGGACCCTCATGTAGGCTATGTGAGAAGAGATGAGGACTAATATAGAAATTAGGTTGACTGAATGTGTCCCAGAAGGCAGTGGGTGATGTCACATATTTGAGTAACTGTACCAACACTAAAACAAGATGTAGATTAGGACTGTAGCAGAGCTGGAGATGAGAACTGTTGCTCCAATTTCCTCATATTTATTTATTTACAACCAGAGTCGTCAGAATCAAGTCACATTTCAGCAAAAGGCAATCTTACCCCAGCAGTGGACACACTAGATTTTGTTTGAACAAAAACTCAGAAAGAAACCAACCGTAGCATTTTGGAGTGCCTTCTGAGTGTTGCAATTTTGAGCAAGTGTTAAGTACTTCTGTGTATGCATGTTTCTGTGTGTGTGTGTGCGTGTTGTATATCCGCAATCTGGTGAAAGGGCTTGGCGTGTTGTATTTCTCAAACTGGAAGTATCAAATAATCAAGAGTGAGGCCTGTGTTCTGTCCATGTAAAGGTCAAAGCTCTCATATGTTCACCCTCACCCTCACCCTCTCTCACTCTCTCTCTTTGTAGTCTCTGAAGGTGTCTTGCTTCAGTGCACTCCTTTCACCCATTTCAACATAGCTTGGGTTCCTTTTAGTAGCACTGCTCTCTCATCCAATGGGAAGCAAGCTGTCGGCAAGGGAAATTGCTTCTGTGTTTAATTATAGGTTATAAATGGTTGGGAGGAGAGCGATGTGAAGGGCTGATGCTAAAAAGATGATGAGAAATAGACTAAATTAATTGAACCACAAGGCTAAAACCATTTTGAAGCTTGAATAAATATGTAAAAGTAAACTATTTTTGTGTCTTGTACTTAAGGCTCTCCAGTGACTTAAAACATTTAGAAAACTGACGAGGTCTGTCGGGTTAATCTGCTGGCAGTCTTTTGCACTCTTTGACAGAGTAAGCGGAAGCATTACCAATCTCTTAATAACACCTTCACATGGGTGAAGCCTGAGAGGATGACGTGATAATATAGGGCTCTTTTCACAGAGCTCTTAACAAGGCTGAATTGTGAGGAGGCAGAGTGGTGACTCCGCAGCTCCAGAGAAGATAGGCCCTCAGTGTTTTAGCCAGTGGATCTCCTTGTCAGCGCAGGCTTTTAGATGAGTTTAGATAACTGCCCTGAAGGGTTCACCTCACCGACACACACACACGCATAGTTTTGCTACATCTGTCATCAGTTCTTTTCCGGTTTCCATTTACATCCACCAAAAAGTCAAACTGACTGACAAACACGTGCATTTGTTTTACTTTCCACACAGTTATAAAACACTCACATTTCACCTGTGTTTTTCAGTGATACCTGGCCTCGGTTTGAAGTGAAGGAACATACGCCTCTTTGTCCCAAACTCCCTATTTAACAGTCTCTCCCATGTCTGGCTCATCTATAGTCTCCTCTTTATCTCTCCCCAGAAGCCCTCCAGCCCCTCCTGGTTTTCTCTCCACATATCTGTATTCCATAATCACTCTCTCGCTCCTGTTGCCTTCATTAGCGAGTGGTTAGAATACACTTAAAGTGCTCCATCAATCTGATACAGGTCAATATCCTGTCATTCAGCTCACTTGCTAATATGACTGATTTACTCTACCTTCTGATCCTGCCTAAAGGATCATAACAGGAATATGTTTTTGGTGATTAACTATAAATATTTTACATCACGGTTTCTTCCAAAGAATGCTCAACATTTTGGAATGATTTTTTCAACCAGTGAGGGTGTTATGACGTTGTGAGTCATAGCGTATAATGTTGTTATTGTCACATTATGAGTGTGACTGATGTTTGTGCTATTTTACCTCCCTGCCTAAAGGTGGTGCAATTCACCCTGTTTCTGTGTTTTCAGTGTGTTGCAGGTGATCGAACTGGAGATTGTTAGTGCCTGATTTAAAATGGGACCTGATGCTCTTTCTTCTCCCTGGCTCCAAACCAGTCTGTGCTGCACTGCTAAGTGGGACTTTGATCCTAGGGTGTACTGATCTGGTGTACAACTATAAAATGGCGTCTAAAAAGCAATCCTGGTAGCTGTAGGTGTGATAAACCCCTTTTGTTCACTTTGTTCTTTTTACTGTTTATTAGTGTAGGGTAGGTAAGCGTCCAGTATTTTCCTTTGTTTTATTTTGGTACGTTTATTGTCTTGGGCCAGCTCACCCTGAATAAATCAATACTGTGGACTGAATGGCAGTCGTACTGGTCATTCTTGGGACCGGGGGAAAGAGGGAGTCACTGTTTAATGCTGCGCTCAGGTTTCCCCGAGGCTGCAGTAACAGGGGCAGTGAAACCAGTGCTGAGTTACTCTTTAATATTGCCCACTCATTGTGCAATTAATTTGCTAACGTCGTACAAACTACCTATATGGTTCTTTAACGACATCTAATTCTCTTCTCTACTTTACCCTCTCAGGTGGAGACAGTATTTGGTTCTCCCAACATGACAGTGGCTTATCACGTGACTGGAGGGGACATGGTTTACCCTCCCTCTGTAGTGCTTGAAGGCTTGGACTCTTATGGCCGTGATAAGCTGATTTCAGACCTGCGACAGTACCTCCCCATGGTAACAGCCCTGCCCCTCCCAGTTGCATTATGGAGATCTAGCCCAGCCACTGGCTTCCAGCTAAAAACAGGTCAGGATGAAAGAAAAAATAAATAAGTCAGAGATCAGCATGAGGCTTGCTGTTATTTGTCCATGCTGTGCATGTGCACTGGGACAATTTCAGTGGAAACTAGGTTTAAGAAGTAATAAAATAAAATAAATCTTGAAATATCTTACAATATTTCACGTGTACTCAGAATTTCAGGTACATAAGAACTAAAATAAGTCTTCCCAATATATACAAAAAACACAATGTTTTAGCATCCTGAAGAATTCATAGTGTTGCCAGTGTACAGTTTTGTGAGCTCATTTTGTTTTTATGTTCTAGTGCTACAGTTTGTGGGAGCAGGCGATGATCCTCGGTCCTGTCGGTTCTCTCAAATGATGGAACAGAGGCTCGAGAGAGTGTTTTCTGAAGCTCAGGCCAAAGTGCTCAACAGCAACAACAGACTCTCTGTTCAGGTACTGTAGTGTCATAGTCGTGGAGCACTTTATATATGTCCGCTTACTGTTACAGTGGTAATGCTGTGATTTGTACCATAATGCCAGTGTTGAAACTTGTGTAGCGTTAAGGTGTTCATTGTACCTCAATAGATCAAAACAATCCGAGTCTGACTTTTGATATAGATCTGATGTAACCTTTTTTTGGACAATGACGTGTCTACAGAACCATCCAGCCACCCAACTAGAAGTTAAGCTAGATGGGGAATACTTGAGTTTGTTAAATATATGCAAGTTCAACAGTTTTGTCCCCTATTACATATCAATATTATCATGTGGTTTTGGTGATTTGGCAGCAACAAATAGATACAAACTCTGTGCATTTTATTCAAAATTGACAGGCAAATTAATAATGTTCAAGGAGGCAATGTTGGTATTCATTTTAATGAGCCGCAACATTAAAGTGCACCCTATATTAATGCTAATTTGACAATTATGCATGGTGGAAAAAATTAACACTCCAATATCTTTGCACTCTTTTAATGCCTCGCCAATTTTTCATCCGTTGTGTTTCTTGAGGATTTTCCTATTTGTTGAGCCAAGAAAACAACAACTATTTCATTTTGTTTGATAAGATGTGTGCTAATCTTTTATTACACATTACACATTACAGTAATGTAATCCCAAGCATTGTATGTATTCATGCTTATGTATGTCTGTATCATTTTCTGACTCTAAACCTGAACTCTTCCTGTTCTTTCCCTCCCAGATGCTGAATGTGTCCCAGGCAGCAGGTTCTCCTGCTGTGTCATTGGACTACACTGTGAGAAATGGGACTGTCTATCTTAATGGCACCACTGCCTCAAACCTCCTTGGTCAGCTGTCAGCTGAGCTGGTGGGCTACTTCCTCTTCTATCCACCACTTATGATTGCTGAGCGTAAGTTACAATTTGTACTCAAAAATACGTCTGTTAGTCAGGAGTAATTCAACATCCATACGAGAAGACATCAGAAGTAGTTCTCGTGTTCTCTTGGGATTGATTTGTTCTCCAAAAATAAATTAGATTCAACAACAAAAAACCAAGTGCTCTGCTTTTACTTGTTTTTTCTTTATGTTGAAACCTACAAAGAGGTTCTATATACACTTTTCAGACTGTGTCTCACGAAGCATGTTGTTCTCATATTTTTTTTGTTGTTGATACTATATTGAGTGACTACACTAGTAGAAACCAAGACTGAATTTAACCGTAGAAGCTGGTTGATTTAATGTAGTGAAAGTCGTGGTTTTCTGAGCATTGTTTTGCATTCACAGGGACCGGTTTATCTCAGAAGGTCTATCTAGACGATGGTAGAACTCAGGATCATCACTAAGCCTGACTGACATCCAGATCCTCAGTAATTGGTCGTTTGGGACTGTTCTTCTGCTTTTACGATCAATGTTGTTTTTTAATGATTGAGTCACTTAAAGATAGTTAGATGCAAGGACACAACTAAGCCCATGCCTTTCATTTTTGCCTTCTTTTGAGGGCATACTCAGCCAAGTGCTCCATCTTTGTGAGAGTTGTGCTCAGAGAAAAACAAATGAAGAGTGACAGGGAATCAGCGGGAGTCCAAACAGCAATCTTAGTAGAGTCCCAATGTGTAGCTTCTTTCGAATGTAAACTGCTCAACAGAGAGAGATATAGCAGATTCAGAACTCTGAGATATAATTGAGACATCACCTTTATGGAACTTCATTGATCCCTGAAGGAGAGATTCAATGTATTGTTTGACCTTGTTTGCAGTACATTAAAAAATATAGATTCAGCAAAGAAAAACAATCCGCCTAGCGCTGATATAGGCATTTAAGCTCCTTTAACACGCACAGTTTCACACCAGTATACCGCAACGCATTTATTTTGATCAACACAAGTCTATTTTCTTTCATTTTACACTTCTAACTGCAGTGATTTTGTTTTGGTGCTGCCAAAACGCAGAGGACCTACAATGCAATGTGCCTAAACGTATACTTTGTAGACACTGACAGAGGACTGAACTGCTTCTCTTCTAATGTGCTGCTCACACTTCGCAACATCAGTAGCATCTTAACATTAAACATTTGACATATGGGAAACATTGTCCATCAACTTTGACTATGCTGGAGCATCAAGCGTCATTGTAAACATAGATTCCCCCTCCTCTCGTCCCACCAGAGTCCTGCACTTTAAAGTGCAGCCTGATCTGGGATGCAACGACGGAGTCAGGTCTCTGTAAAGATGTGTGGCACAACAGTCTCCAGTTTTAGATGGCGTTTGGTCCGGCTTGTCTGGCTGACTGGTTGGAAGATGCTGTAGGCGTTGATTGTCTCAAGATCATCATGTTTCCTTTTCTGATGATGAGTATATCTCTGTAATATAGGTTATCAATAAACATGCTACAACGGAGGCTGATGGGAATGCCATTAGTTCTCCAGACTCATATACTGTATATATGTGCAAAAGGAGCATCAGTGTCTCACCTTAAGTAATCTCTGCCTTACCAAGCTCAAGGAGGTCTGGTGAAAATCTATATAAAGACATATTGTTCAAGCGGACTTTGAAAATCTAGAGGCAGGCACTGAAATGGTCCATGCCTGGAAATTACACCCCTGGTTAGGCTTCGGTTCATGCCAAAATAAGTCTCACTTGCTTCATTGTAATGGCTCCAGCGCTTACATTTATCCAGACTTTGGTCCGTTTAACAAGACAGAGCTTTGGATCCTGCTCAGGTTCATAGCAGAGTTGATGCTTGAGTCAGGAATGAAGTCAGGGGCTTCATTGTATTACCATCTAGCTGTGTCCAATCAAAGCACCTTTTTTTTCTTTCTTTTTCTTCTTTGATGAGGCCAGTGGGGAAATGGGCTACAGATCTTCTCTGACTTCCAAGAATGTACCAGGCTGGACCATATTTAGAAGAATTGTGAACCACATTTTATGTTCAGTCATTGGCTGTTAAGATTGGAGTACATTAGATAAAGTCTGTATTGGAAAGACACATTGTTTTCCAATCCAGGGGCTGGACTGTGCTTCCCTCCTCAATTAGACGTTGAACTACAAAGAGACCAAAACGAATGTTGTGTCAGTGCACTCTAATACCCTGTGAACTGGTATTAGAGATAAATGGATGTCCAGGCTACTTACAAGATCAAACAGTGGAGATCTGTGCCTCGCCACCATTATTTACCTCCTGCAGTGCTTTTTCACTTGTCCAAATGTGATCTATTTTAATGTGACCGATGACCAGCTGAACCAAATACCTGGTAGATAAAACTGGGTCATGTAATATTTCATGACTTCACGAGTTTATGTGGGCAACCTCAATGACCTATCACATAATCAACCAGCCTGCAATGGATTATGGGATACTGAGGGCCACAGCAGATACAGCTATACGATTTACAATATAAAGGTTGTCTTCCTCTTTCCGGGGTTGCATCCCTTAAATCCAATCTTCGAAGGATGCAGCTTCTGAATTTGCCTAGAATCGTCCAGCTCTGATTTGTGTCCGACAACTATACGGTTCTGCTCCATAGACTCATGCAAATGTATCAGGCTGATTTTGTGGATTTTGGCACAGGTTGTGCATCATCACTGTCACTGAGGGCAGTTTAGATTTGCAAGCATTACATTAAAACTCTCGTTGTGTTGCCATTGCATTTAGTTAGAAAGTGTTAGTTACCCACGGGCAGGATGATGCAGTTAAGGAACAGAGAAAGAGAGGCAGCCAACTAAATACCAAGAGAGCATACATTGCCACAGATAAAAATCCAGGAAGTCCGCAGAGTAAAAGAATGAGTGTGTGAGAGTGATTTTGCTCTGTTTGTTTAGCATGCTCGCCATTAGTGGTATTACACTGTTCACAGGAGGTGTGAGCATATGCTGACAGTGGCTGCCGCCTCACTTCAAAAGCAATTACTGCAGTAAAAAATTAATAGTGGGGGATTCTCATACCACCTTGGGCTTTGCGCTGACAGAAAAGGCCAGGGATCTCACACCACTCTGCAGTGTCTGTCTGTAACACAGAGGACTGTGTTGTTCCTGTGGCGCTTGTGTAGGTTGGACGGCTGCACTCAGCTGTTTTACTCCCTCTCTGGTCTTCAACAATTTCTCTCAAGTGGAATATTAGTGGAGCTGTTTGCAAAATGTTTTATGTCATTAGACCATAATACTCATGCAGAACTATAACCGCTGATGTAAAATATGCAATATACTTTTATTAATAGCTTTCTGTCTTGGAATTGTCCATGTTGTCCTCCTTTAGGAATGACTTATGAATGCTGGACAAATGTATCTCCCAGGTTCTCGTCACACAACAGCACAGGCTCATGTAAAACCTCCTCGCCGACTAATATTCCACTTATGGAGAGACAATGTTGACAGCCCCGCAGCCCTCTCCATAAGCAATGCTGAAGTCCTTACTGTTCCTTTCACTCTGCTCCCCCAGCACCCCTCTCTCCTGTCATGCCTGAGTGTACATTTCTGTAGTAAGCCTGCTTTTACAGGCCAGTGGTACAGCCTTCGCCCCCAGCCTCCAGCACAAGAGCTTAATTAGGCAGGACATAGATGTAAAAAAGAGAGACAACCAGAGTTCAGACAGCTGAAATATGTCTTTGCTTCTGTATTTGTCTGACATGTAGTGGTAATGAGGATTTAAACTCAGATTTCAACCACACCAAACTGTTCCCCCTCTCCACAAGGAAGTTCAGATGCTTTTATACATTTAGCCCAGGTTTATGAGCACTGATTAGTCATATAACACATTTCTGGCATTGATAACAGTTGTAGCGGTGGAAATAAAATGATTGTTCTTGATGTTCTCTTTGTATTTTTTGAGACTGATTGCGGTGACTGATAGAAAGGCTGCAGCTCTTTGTTGACATGCTTCTTAAAATTTGAAAAGACATATGTAAACAAAACTGAAGTGTGAGAAGAGAATCCTGGATTTGGAATACATTGTGCTTTCAGTTTGCAGTTTCATTTTTTTTTTTTCAATTTCACTTTGTAACAATATGTTTTTTATGATATTCTCTCGCTACAATACAAATAAAACAATTTCATTTGAATATTGAATGAAAATTTCTCCAGACAATATAATTCAAGGAAATATAACAGTTTTGTGAGGATTGGAAGTCAAGTTTTAAGTCATGGAGATTAATTATCAGGGAAACATTATTATGTTTTATGTCCTTGCAGCACTGGAGTATCACAATCTGAACACCTCCATTGCTACGAGAGACCTCTGGGTTATTACAGGTAGGTGCATCATTGTTTCTTGTTTTTTTACTTCATAATAATAAACACAACTTCTTCTGGGGAAACTTATGTGTGTTATGTTGTATGATGCACACATTGTAATGCTGCAGTTAGTCGTTAGTTTATCAAGTTGTTCTGGCTTATAACAACTTGTCATCAGACACAGAACAACATGAGCGTCCCATAAGGCTCTTACAGCCTATTGTAGAGCTACTGCTTAGTTGGATGGCATAGGTGACATGTACCTATTATTTTACATTAAATGGGGACCATATACTAGAATATGAAAACGGAGGATGCTCAAATGGGTTTTCGTCTCACACACGCACATCTTCTAATTTTGCCTCCAGCTTTTCTTTCCTTGTATGACTCTTTCCTCCCAGACAATGTATGTTCTCTCTTAACAACCATATGGCCATCCTCTTTCTTTTGTATATGTTTGCAGTGATCCAGGATGTGGATAACGCCAGCCTGGAGGGACAGTACCAAAGCTTTGCCAGTCTAATGGAGCAGCGGCTGGCAGAGCTGTTTGTGTTGGCAGGTCAGCAGGGCACTCGTTTCAGACGAGCCACGGCTGTAGGCAGCTACACTGTTCAGGTAAGAAACTGGCACGGCAGTCCATGAGGAATGCCAAGTCTAACTTTCTCTGGAAGACCAAATAGTCTGCGATGCTAAAGGTTAAAGAGTGAAAACAGGAAATCAATCTTTTTCATTCTTTGCCCGAGCGCCCTGGCTTGTTCATCAGAAGTCTAATGAACGCATTCATCCAATAGTTTTGTTGGCTTATTTCTTACAGTATACATATTTCATGAGATCTGCACACACTTGCATGATTACTTTTGGTCAGCCCTTCTTAATTAGGGAGCTTCTCAGCTCATTATCTGCTAATTGCTCATCAAAACAAGCCAGAGAGTGAATGTTTTACTAAACAAGTGCTCTCTTCGGTCCATGTAGCTTTTCCTCTCATGAGACTCCACTCCTAAATGCACAGTTTTGCTTTTGTTTTCTGAAATGTAAGCCTCTTCATAACAATGAAAGTAGTCATTCAATAACAGCTGATATTGACTTCTTATCTAATCAGATGGTGAGTATCCGTAAGTTGTCAGTGTTGAAGAATCCAGCAGAGATGACCTACTATGTCCAGCACAATGGCGTTCCTTTATCGGGCACGTCAGCTGCCAAGGCCCTGAACACAGTGGATTCTCAGACAATGGCGCTCACCCTGGGCTACTTTGTCCAGCTGCAAGCAGAACGTAAGCACTGAATCCTTCCAGCATTTCACAAGGAGGCAAATAGACAACAATGACAGACAGACATGCAAATAAAACACATGACCGGGGTGAGGGCAGAAGAAGAAAACGTTGAGAACGCTCTTTGCTCTCTGATCTCTCGAAGTGCTCGAGGCAGGACCCTGTTTGTTTGGGCTGCAGTCTGCTCGCTGCTAAGAGAAAGGGAGAGAGGGAGAAAGGGGCGAGACAGAGCTGCTCAGGAGAGAGGGAGGGAAAGAAAGAGGGTGTGCCGCATTCTCTTATAGATGATTGCCTACAATAGCTGGATCAGGCGCATGTATATCAGGTTGAGTTGTTTGCAGTGTCACTAATGTGTGTGTGCATGTGCATGTGTGTGACAGATGCTTCTGCGTCTATTATCAGGACAATTGTGCTGTGTATTATACTTCCAAATGGATTAACTGTTATCATGTAGTGTTACTGGATATGTAATGAAGTGATGATGGTGAGAAAGTATTTCTGTTTTCAGCTGTGGTCAAGAACCCTCCTAATAACCTTTGGATAATCGCTGCAGTGTTGGCTCCCATCGCCGTAGTAACACTCATTATCATCATCATCACAGCTGTGCTGTGCCGGAAGAATAAAAATGACTTTAAAGCTGATGCCATCGGCAACCTAAATCCCCGAGCTAAGGTATGTTGCTAATATGAAGGTCTTATTACCTATTAACTTGTGCTTAACAATTATAACAGGGACCTTAAAATAAAGGGGGAAGGATGTTATAGCTCCAGTGTGAAAACTGTGGTTCCGTATGTGTCAGTGAGTGATGAAGATCTGCTATGATGAATGTGCAAATGACCTTTGTATACATCATTTGTGTTGTATTATTTTGTTGTGTTGTATTCTGTTTTTTTCTACATAATGCCATCTGTGTGACATGTATTAACGCATTGGTAGAATCCTGAAACACACACTGTTTAAAACATTTTCTTTTCTTTTCAGATGGCATATCGGAGAGATGTGGGCTATTTTCACCAGGTATCTCCCTTTCTGTATTTCTTGTCATTACCGGTCTGTGTTTTCATCTTCAGGGTTTAACTGTGCCAACAGTGGGATTTGAACATGATTCTGGGCAGACATCACCTATGATACATTTCAATAAATCCTGCTGTGCCGATGGAAACTAAGGAGTAACAAACCTTTCACAATGAGATTTCCTTGGCTGAAAGGCTAGTGTGGCCTATCTTCCTGTAGCAGACACATATAGAAAGTAAAGCCTTTCTTTGGATCCAGTTTGCTCAGTAACTAAAGGTGCTATTGTAGCTGGCCTCAAAAGTGGAAACTCTAACAAGGGTGTGTGAAAGTGTTTGGTTTACAGACAGTGAATGTAATATAGACGAGGCAATGCAAGAGCCTCATTTACATTTTTAGCAGTTACTCTTTGAAAACTATCTTTGAGCATCTCAATAATTTCTCCTTAGCTTTTACTTATTGGGAAGAATTGGCTAGATTTTTGCCTATAATCTGAAGGTTTGTCAGAAGCAACCCAATCATATGTTATATATAATTAAATGACCCTTAAAAATGAAATTAAGATTTTAGATTTTGTGTAGTAATAACTGCTCAGAAAGTATCACTGAAGTGGCTTACACAGCTTAATATAGAAGATTGTAATACTTTCTCTCAAATTAAATGCCATAAATAAAGGATGTGCCAAGTGTTATACTTTGCATTTCCCCTTATCTATATTGATGTCTAACAGTGCACAGAACGGCTGGGTAGAAAAAAACAACAACAGGTTGAGAGAACTTTGATTCGGACATTGTGATGAAATCCTTGATGCAATAATGGTGGAAACTGTTTTCAATCTACAAATAACAGACAAGTGACGGTCCACACAAACTCATTCTGCTTTAAAAACAATCTCCATTATAACCATTCTCTGTAAAGCTTAGCCGTTTGCTATCTGGAGACTACTATAAGAGAGAGGATGTTCTTCAGTCGGGGGAGCATCACATATTGATTTTGCACCATGGCCTATCTGCACTGAGGTTGTGATGTATGTCTGACAATTTATGACACTGCAATGAGAGTGGCCTTAAATGTTTCATTGTGTGTGTGTGTATTATGACTGTGTCTCAGTGGTGGGCAGGGTTGTCCTTCAATCAGAAGGCTAGCGGAGCCGGGGATAGCTTTCTGATTGAAGGACCCATGTCGATATCTCATTGGGCAAGACACTTAACCCCAAATGGCTCCCGTAGCTGTGCCTATGGAGTATGAATGTGTGTATGAATGTGTGTATGAATGTGTGTTACTCCTGGTGGGCAAGTGGTACCTTAGCCACTGCCATCAGTGTATACATGGATGTGAATGGGTGAATGATGACAAGTATTGTTAAAGTGCTTTGAGTCATCAGAAGACTAGAAAAGCATTATATAAGTACAGGGCCATTTATTAGTTTGGGGGTTTTAACTCCTTTGGCCTTTTCGGTACACTCACTGTAACACTTTGACTCGTCTTCCATCTTCTTCTTCCTCCCTCTTATCCTCAAATGTTTAACTTCACTACAATATTTCTGTGACAGTCTGTAGATCTTATCTTGTCATCACCCACTGCGAGTTATTTATTTGACAAGAATTTGGATGAAAATGACAGCCTGTGTTGAATCTGTGCTTATCTATTTAAAGGCACAGTAGAGCAGTTTGAGCTATTTTGAGACGTCTGTCTCCGTAACCCTTCTGGTTGGCAAATGTAGATGTCTTTGTTTCTCCTCTCAACTTTATTGCACTGCAGGTATGTGAATATAAATTAATCTTAGATAAAACTGTCTCCTTTGTCTTTCTCTATTTTTACTCAACACTTCTTCATCAGCCGGTCCAGGGTTTTGACTATGCCAAGCAGCACTTGGGCCAACAGGGAGGAGATGAGGAGACCCTGCCTGCCAGTCAGGATACCTTAGAAATGTCTCTACAGATCCGGGACACACCACTTTCACTAGAAAAGGCCTTGCAGCAAGACGGAACTGCCAACAAGAAAAGCCTCAGCTCTGACAAACACAAGAGGTATCATTTTATCTACACATACTGACTTTTTCATGTTGGAATTTGTGTCGCCAAAACGTTCAAAATTGTGAACTTAACTAACCACAACACATTTCATATTTTAAGGGACAAAATACTTAAATGGAGATCAAAAATACAATACTGGTAAAAAAAATATCTCGACATTATTTCGATGATGTTGGCCTCAGAATAAAGATTAAATGTGAGTATCTGGATGTACGAGTGAAGCAATAACATTATGATATTCAGTCAAACAGAGGCTGTGATTAGTTCTATTTTGGTGGGAAGATGTCTGCATGTTCTCCCTGTGTCAGCGGGGATTGTCTTTCCAAAGATGGGTCAATTGGATGTGCGCGTGAATGGTGGTCTGTCTCTGTATATCAGCCCTCCGAGAGTCTGGCGACCTTTACAGGGTGTATAATGTCAGCTGGGATTGGCTCCAGCCCCCTGCGACACTAAACACGATTACGATTACGGATAATGCTATCAAGGATGCAAAACACATTAAAACACAAGGAGACAGTTTGAATACATACTGTATGTGCATTTGTGTGTGTGTGTGTGTGTGTGTGTGTGTATGTGTGTGTGTTTACTTGTGCACACGGAGAGTTCCATTGCAAATATCACCCAAAAGTAGATTTGTTTTCAAAGTTAGCATACTGAAACTAATGGTTGAAAGGAAATTTGTATTTGCCTCATTTTATGTGTAAGAAAAATATATATACTATAATAATACTGCAGGCATTGTGCATAATTAGGATAAACAATTTTTTTTTACATATCTGTAAAAAACAATTGTTGCTTGAAGATGTGCTGTGCACTACTGAATGTAAAACGGTCTATTCTATGAACGATGATACACAACAATTTTCATCTCTTTAATGGTCCACATATCATTAGCTATCATCTACTAGCTATTTAAGACAACATTCATAATAATAAAGAGCACCAAGCAGCTAACTGGGAAGCTGCGAACATCTGAATATAAATAATCCCAACATTCATTTTCTAACCTGGCATCATTGTTCCCTTTCATAACATTATCTTCTGCAATGCTTGAGATTTGAATGGATTCATGAATAAAAGATTTTAGAAAACTTAAATCCTTTAACGTGAGGGTGGCACAGAGGTAAAGCCATGTTTTTACTGAAATCAAAAGTATTTATCCTCAGCAATTAGGATATCTCAACCTCAGTTTACCAGGCTCAGCTAAGATTTTCATGCTCAGTTGTCATGAGTCATTTCAAAGTTTATCCTTCAGGCAAACATCCTCCCAAATAGCAGTACATGCTTACTGTGTGTGTGTGTGTGTGTGTGTGTGTTATCCCAACAATTGCACCACTGCTCCGTCAGAAAGCTCTCGGGTCGCATAGAGAGAGGCAGGACGATAAAACTCCAGCCCTATTGTTTGTCCTCATTCTACCCTGATGCTGAGTGATAGGCGGTAATTAACAGAGCTCTCTGTGAGCAGGTGAAATGGACCATTTTCCTTATCTGACAGTCAGTAGCGCTGTTTCAAGAATGAATTGCCATGTTAAATCATGCTAAATTATTCGAGGAACGCAAAAGGGCGTACTTTTTTAAAGCCATGTTGGATAATGAGATCAAATTAAATGTATGTGACAGAAGAGGAAATCTTTATACTGGAGGTCCTGCAGTAATGATTTTGCAGAGCCCCGAGGCAGCAACAGTTTTTTAATGTGTTATTCATCAAACTGTTGGTCCTAAAGGTTCTCTTCTTGTTATGAGATCAAGTCTCAAGTCATCATTCATTCGTTTATCCGGTTTTCAACCAGCCATGTGCTATTATCCCAGGACACAGCAGGCGTGTTCTTTTTCCCCTGATCTTTCAGAAAGCACACAGAGAGTAACATCGTAAATGAAAAACAAGTTGGAAGTTAGATATTTGGCAACATAGTATGTAGTACAAGCAAATCATTTAATCTGGTGTGGGCTCACAGTTGTTGTTGACATTATAGTGAAGGTGTGACCTCATCCAAAATGCCTGTTGAGTACTGCAGGACAAGCCAATCTTGTGGGATCATGCCGTGAGGTTACATTTTCATAAGTTAGTTTCATTTATCTTCAAAAATATTTAGAAAGGATGACTTATGAATTCAGGGCGAGAATGCTGGTATGCATGTTGGATACAAACACATTTCAAAACATGTATGCAGGTATTCTGTACACAAGCTAGTCTAATTCTGCTTCTTCCTCTCGGAAATCCCTTCAGTTTTACACACAGGTCACACATCTGTTAGACTCTAAACAACAACAACTGGATCAAACATACAATGCTCTGAAAGAGCCAACGTAAATGTAGCATTCTGTACACCTCAATTAATTATTACCCGTAACACGTCTTTGGCTGGAGCCAATGCAGCTAGCACTCTGCAGCGCTGCCTCAACGAGTGCAGGGAGGGCAGCCGCTGTTCCTCTGTCTCATTCTGTTATCATTTTTAACAGACAATTAGGGGATAGACCACGGTGCTTTGATGTCACTGTCAGCCTTGTGGTCCTCTGAGCCGCTGCTTGATCAGCTCTAATTCCAACTACAGTACAGCTTTTGAAGCTAGTGAAACAAAAATTGGATAAAGAAATTGTTTCTCCAATTAATAGTCTTGCTTCACACTAGACATGAACGCATACTGGTTTTGAAACATGCATGACACATACGTAAGAATACAAAATGTAGTAGAGACATATACACATGAACATTTTTTATGAATGAAGACATGCAGGGAAATGTACAAAATACACACATAAATGGGAGGGAGAGGGGAAGGTGAGGTTGTTTAAGGGAGGGATGACATAACCTGGCTGAAAGCCCAGCTTCCGGAGAGCTCACCGCCTTTTTCTGTTGCTATGGTTACTTGCAGCAAATTGCCGAGTGAGGATGGTTCCGTCATCAGCAACAAATCAGAGAAGCTGAATTCCAGCAGGAGCTTGACGGGGCTGAAAGTCACAGCACAGCAGAAACTGACAAAGGAGGAGATGTGCAAGAGGGACGGTGAGAGTCACACAATGATGAAAACACAAATATCTTTTCCTCCAGCTCCTCTGCAGACAAGGTCAGGTGTTTCACAAATGCAGAGAAAGCTCTCCCCATTCTCTGTGTGTGAAGCCTTTCCCATCTTTGTTTATCATGCACACAGGTACCCTAAGAGAAATGCACTGCAGCTATTTTTTTTTACAGCCAGGAATGTATGCACTCAGCAGTAAGCAGAAATGGTATCGATGAATATGCATAAGACAAACCCTCTGCTGACATGATACAGTATGTCAGATTAGTTGATGCTGTGACACTCACTCACACATTCACTAATGAAAGAAAGCAAAAAGATCATATGACGTTAAACGTCTTGTGCACTTCTGAGATGCAAAAGCAGTTTAAGGAAAAGCCGTTCAGCTGTTCAACTATTCACTGTTTCATTCTTGTTCACTGTCACTAAATGTTCCACATGTGTTGGGTGTGAGTTGTTAATGTATATAGCCTACTTGTAAATTGGATCGAACTTGCTAGATTAGGATTTTCTTGATGGATGGATTTGAATAATTCATCAGCTGAGTTAAGGGAAACTAGAATTGAATCCAGTTTGTCTGATGTCGGATAAGAAATGAAAGTGCAAAGTCTGTTCCTTTCATCTATCACAGAGATAAGACATCTCTATCTTTGTGATCTATCCTTTCCGTCCACTACTTAATTTGCTGACACAGACGATGGATGTTTGACATAACTCCACATTGTCAGCCACAGAGAGACATGTTGATAAGAGGGGAGGGGGGGAGCAGATCAGACAGAGAGACAAAGAGGGAGTGTGACAGTGTGTTCCTCATTTGACTGACAGTGCAATGATGTATTTGTAGTCTTTTTGTCAGTGAACTCCCTCTCTGTTCTTCAGATCCATATGACACCTCCTCTGGCTCCCTGCAGCTCATCTCCATAAAGCCAGTGGCGGCTCAGCCTCACTACACACACCCTGCATCCTCTGACCGCAGCCAGGACTCAGCCATCGTCAATGGAGAGGTGATGCACGTGCACAAATCCATTTAGAGCGATACACAGACTTACTTGAGCTTGTGCCATTGTATGATTTCATCTGATGAAGCGCTGACCTCTAATGACCACAAAGGAATCCAATCAGATGTTTAAAAAGTCTCAAAATGGACATTTCCTTGCGGTACTGTAATTATAAGCATATTCATATAGTTTCCTTATTTAACAAATCTAATCTTTTTTTATATATTATAAGCTCCTTCAAGTATTTATCTCCAAAAAAATATATAAAATAGTACAGTAAAGTGACTGTGACTGTATCAATACGCAACTGTAAACAATTTACTCAATAAACAAACAAAGTAATAAACATGGGAAATAACAATAGTTCTGCCTGTGATTACTGTGAACAGTTTCATTTCCAGGGCTTTTTTTTCATGTGAACCCTCTGATCGTTCACATCCCTTTTCAGACTTTGCAGAATTATACCACATGCTGCAAAAAGAACCAGGTGCCTGTTTGTGTTCTGACCTCCTCGTGTTTCATTGCATCCTGCACTTTTTCTCTCTGCAGGTGAACTTGGCTCTGAAGCAGAAGTCAGACATTGAGCACTACAGAAACAAGCTGAGACTGAAGGCTAAGAGGAAGGGCTATTATGACTTCCCCTCCACAGACGGCAGCAGCAGTGGTCGAGCTGTGGTGCAGAGACAGCGGCACGGCCATGAGAGGGCAGCCGGTGAGCATGGCAGACCACTGGAGCCTGATGATGAGCGAGGTTCCACTTATGTCAAGTCTCACAGGAGGTGAGGGGAGAGGGGGAAAAAGCAAGTGGAACCTGGGTTTGGCTGAGGGTAAACACAAGACTGTGAGGATACAATTTGAGCAATCACAAAGAGATGCAAGTGACATGACAGTTCATATTGGTGTGTTGGGTTTCAATCCATGGCCAGTTATCCATCCCGGCCCGCCCCCTTGCTGTGCCTATTTAACGTATAGATATGTAACTCTGTCTCCTCTTATGATGTCATTATCCTGCCTTAATCGGCAGTGAGCGACACCTCAGGCTTTTCTGATTAATATGATCCAAGTTCTGAGCTTCCATAATGGAGATAAGAGGATTGGCATGGTGTTGGATGGTCCTAACTGCTGGTTCTGTCCTGCTTCTGCTTCACAGATGCACATACAAATGGAAAGAGTCTTTGGTTATTAGACTCAGATCAACATATAGCTGCAATAGCTGCCATCAGAGTGGAAAGCAAGATTTGAATGTTGGCACATGTGTTGACTCAGAGTAGCGAAGGGTTGAGAGGGTATTTTTATATCCCACCACGGTGAGCAAGATAAAGATTTAAGCATCTATTTGCTGTTGAACATAGTGTGTGGCTGATCACTTACACCAACATGCTTTGCCTAATTAAGTAATCATTTCAAAGCAGGTTTGCTGAAATGCATCTTGTCCTCTGTCATTGATTGTACATTGTAGTTTTGTTTTACTAGATGCTTTATCAGTATTGAATTTGCTTTGCAACAACTCACGGATATCCTTATACCTGGCATATGGTGTACATTATTATTTAAACTGTTGATTCAGCTCTCTTACTTGATGTCCTTATGAGATATCCCAACATGTTGTGTGTATTTGGTCTGCACAGCAATTTGATGTACCTTTTTTGATAACAGGGAATCAGTCAAATACATTCCCCCACTCTGTTCTCCACCCCCTCCTCTCACACTTTCCTTTCACTGGCACCCTGAAACTATGGCTGAAAAGTAAGAAAGCTGAATTAAAATAATATCAAATTATAATAACTATACCCCAAGTCTGATTTGTATAAAATCCACCCTTCACTCGAATTGACAGGCACTCCCAAGTAGGGCAGCCGGCCTATCGCAGCAGACAGAGTCTGAGCAGTCCCAGTCCTGGAGGAACAGAGATGGACCTGCTTGTTATGAGGGAGAGACCTAGGAGAGGCATCCGCAACAGCGGCTACGATGTGAGTCACATGTCGTCACCAGCTGACCCTGCCTCCCAACAGGATGCAGTTTAACTTCATGTTTACCCATTTAAAAACATAGCACCCACTACTAAGTGATTGACAGAGACCACCTTGTTGGTACTTTTTAAATAATATTAGGTAACATTAGATTAGTTAAGAACTTATTATCAAATATGAAAAATGTGCTAGGTATACTATTCAAATACAACTATATGTATATGTTTGTACCAAATTCAGATGAAAAAAAATGCCATGGTTCTAAATCTAGTATGATGGAATTTAAAAATAGAAAAGATCATTATCAGTCAGAGCTTGTCAGCTCTAAATCTGTGCCTTATTGCCCTATTTAAGTCACTGTGCAGACACTGAGCTAGAAATCAAACATATTCTAGTCAGGTGTGATAAAAAGTATGCAGGGAAGTGGTCCATTCATAATTAAGAGTTAAGATTTATACGGTCCTGTCATTCTGATATGCAATGCGTCTTAGGATGGCTGGTTTATGCCTTTTTTTTTTCATTGTTCCATTAGGGCTCTGTGTATGGCTCTCTCTGTCATGAAGCCAGAATACTATTATGTGAGCTCCTGAGAGTAATCGAGCAGACCGTTTTTCAAAAGTGTTTTCATTCTGAGCTGTCCTTTTGTAAAAAATATGAGCAGAGGTAGAAATATTTCACTGAACTGCCACTGACCTGCCAGACATTTTGACTAGTCACAGCAGAAAAACCACATGTCTGGCTCTGGTATTGTTGTGCTGGCTCATTGGCATGGAGAATAGATACGTTATTACATGGACCCGTGCTTATACTATTGTATACTATGTCTGCTGTGAAAATGTAGTGCATTTGATACAAATGTGTCAGACTCCTGGGATGACATGGTGGTGCCATGAGCAAAAGGCCACATGTTTAAACATGACAAACTTCAGAATGATATTACAGCAGTCTTGATAAATTGCTCTACAAATTGACATTATCCAGACAAATAGTTGTTCCTTGATTCGGACCTCCTATTGTCATGACTCTTGGTCCGTTTGTATATGCTGTAATCTGACTCTGTTAATCCAACTGTTCAGCTCAGTTTAACATATGGCACAATAGCCAGTACAAGCTACAAAGTCCTTTTTCAGAACTCCTGGCCCTGTTGAGTACAATGGGACTAGTGTGGCTGCAGGCCCCATCACTGCAGATGCAAGCCTCTGTCATTCTGTGTTACAGGGCAGGATGATTTATGAGGTGCACTACACTAGGTCTCCTGTGGGTATCCTCTATTCACACAGGAAGTAGGCCAGCCTCAACTTGTATTCATTTATCACTGAATGTAAGGACTGAATAGAATAAGAAGCTGGGAGATGGAGATGGAGAAAGAGAAAGAGTCCAGGTTATGGAAAGATTGAGACTTTTTTAAAATAGTGAGCAAAAAGATGGACAAATGGAATGACATAACAGATAAATAATAAGGGATATGTAATGATTATATATGGGAGACAGAATGGTGTTTATACCCTGTATAATGTAGTGGAGATAAAAAAAGAGAGACAAAAAGGGAATATATAGAATAGCATTAGCACACATATAATAGACCTCCAGCAACTGCTTAAATATTGTTGGACTGCTTATAAGTACAGAATGAACTGCCTGGTTCTGGCTAAACCTACTGTGACCATGCTAGATCAAACTCTTCCAGCTGACTTGTCTTAGAAACTCTGCGCAACATTAAACAGCCTCTTCTAGCTCAGCCATCACTTTGTCAACAACCCACTGAGAGAATGACAGGAGACATTATCAAATGTGTTACTTTCCATGATTCTCAAGGTGCATCTGTTGATATCCTGCTAACTCACTGAGGAGAGGTTTGATATTCTTATTTTGATCCAGGTGTAAATCAGCACATGACTCCCCATGTGGCTGCTGCTCCAGATTTACACACATAAGCCATTACTATAAAACTGCGAGGAAATTTGGGTGCTTTCCTTAAAATATTGTCTTTCTTATTGTATAGAACAAAATGGCTTATACTGTTTCTATGTATTGTGTGTGTTGAGTGTCAATGTCTTTGTATATGTTTTAGACTGAGCCTGAGTTGATTGAGGAGACGAATGTTGACCGGCTAATGGGGCCACGGGGATTTATGTATGGCCAGGGCTTGAAAGGCCACTCGGAGACATCCACTCTGAGCTCACAGCCGTCCATTGATGAAGTGCGACAGCAGATGCACCTGCTGCTGGAGGAGGCGTTCAGCCTGGCTTCAGGGGGGCAGTCCACATCCGGAAGGCACTCCCATCACCAGCACCCACCTCCTGACCACTACAGTCCTGCGGCGCCTCCCCTCCCCTACGCAGACGTGGTGACCAGCGCCCCGGGTACAATGAGCTGTGGACGGGGAGGCTTGCAGTGGGTACCATCCTATGGTGCAGAAATGTATCAATGCAGCCTGCCCAAACCGGTAAGCAGGATGAGATTATTTCCCCTCTCTTAACAACTGTGTTAGAGGTTTTGTAACCTTAAATGCCTTTCACTATCTGTTTAAGGCCTTTCGCTTCACCCAGCTTCCTGAGATGGCCACGGGCTCTCCTCCCCCTTTACCGCCTCGTAATGGACCCCCTCCTGGGACCTCCTTAAGACGGTAAGTCTGAGTCGGTCTCAAACACACACACACACACACACACACACACTGTCTGTAGCATCTCAGCCCAACAAATAGTCAAAATTGTTTCACATTCAAATTCATGTTCAGGGACTAGATATTCACCAGATAATGTGCTGTGGCCAGGATGATTTAAGGCCTTGTTTAAATTAGAATGTCAAACTTGTGCAATGAGAGATGGCAAGAATGTTAATAAGGTACTGACTTTTCCACATAGAGTGTGTCTGCCATCTAGTGGTAATAACCAAGTATTTTAGTGACTATGTTTGTCCAATCTCTGTCCAATTTAGTTCATCTTCTGATTTGGGGCCTAAAGCAAGGAGCTCAACGACTTCTGTCACTGAAATGCAGAGTCAACATGACAACAACCCATATGGGCCGACAACTAGAGCGGCACTTCCATCTATCACTGCAGAGCAGCCTGTGTCCAACTACTCAGGTAAGCATATGAGGAGATAATAATAGTCATTTACTTTATTTGTACACCTTTCATACAAGAAAAGCCGCACAAAGTGCTTGACCATAAAGCAAATAGACATATAACAAACATAAAAACAGGGATAGAATTCCATTATTAATGGAAAATATAACACGTGTGATGAAATAGGATAAAAAAATAACATGAAAGAGAATACATATAATGCATAATATGGAAAATAAAACCCAAATATAATATAATAATTATAATAGTATGAAGACTATTCCCCTCATGTGCAGCATTCATAAACACCAATAAACACTACAGCAGCATTAATTTTACAGCACCATTTTCTTCTACTTTTTCAGTGGTGGTGATTTTATTTTTTAGGGACAAAACTCAAGTTCACTCCCTACCATTTGGCATCAAGACCTCTGAGAATGAATGAATAAACACAAAAAAACAACCTTTCCCGACGGACTCACGAGGGGTCTTGACTTTGCATTTTAAAAGAAACCCACAATGGGTTTTGCTTCCATGCCAACATACATTTTTCAAGAATAGTAATAAATGCATCCCCTAAAGTACATTCACCAGTGAATGTCAGCCTCTCTTCTTTTCTCCGTAGGAAACCCAATAACAGCCGTCTATGCCATCCCAGCCACCAGGACCGGCTACTCAGAGTACTTTGTCTCCACACCAACCACCTCCTACCACAGTCCCTCCTGGATGTCCTATCCACCTGAACCTGAGGATGTGCCGCCACAGTGGGCAGACTCTGTAAGGAAGCCTATTTTGCCCAATCCCAATAAAAAAATATATAGATACATAATTGAAAGGTAACACGGCCAGATGTCTTGATTAAACTATAACAGTTACATTTTTGAAGCATTCATCCCCGTGGACCGACAACTCTTTGCACTAATAATGAAACGTCATAAAATAAACTGCTCTTAGTCAATATTGTGAAAGGTCTTGCAGAAATAGAAGTAGAAGAGGATGAACAGGTTAAAAAAAGTGTTCCAAACAGAAAATATGTTATTGTCGTAGGATTAGACTCAATCCGTAAGAAAGTCTTTTAGCGTGTTATTGAAATACCACACCCTTACCTCCTGGTTGTCAGGCTATATTTCTCATAACTTCTGCTCACCCCATGGAGCCAGAAAGTGTGCTACATCACTGCAACAGCCAGGGCTAGAAAATAATAATTACTCTGAAAAATCAGTCGGGAAATATATCTGTCATGGTGAGATTGCTCTCTGTATTTAAACACAGTCTTTTGCGGATCATCTCACCAAGGCACTGAACCAAGTATGTTTGTGCTCATGTTCCTATCTACCATCAAACAGGACTCAGCCTCATTAAATAATAATCCTCCTACCTCCTCTTCTGTTTTTCATTAAAATAAGACGGGTTCCATTCATCCATTCTGTTATAACCCATGTGTAACCCCGTTTCAACCAGATGCCTTCACGTGGTGTCTTTTTGCATAACCAGTGTCATTTAGAAACCATTTGCTGAACTGAATTTAAGGCTGGCGTTGAGTGGACACAACAAACTACCGGGGTAGTTGAGCACATTTCCTAAATGAACACCAATTGTAATTGTTTTTAAAATGTCTTGTTATTGAAATCTGACCCTTGAAGATTTGAACATTCACAAGTAGTCCATTTTGGAGTTCAAACACTTTGAACCAAAGTCCATTTCAGTATTACACACTCACTCACACAGTAGATCTCCACATTTATTACTTTCCCCGTTATTTCTTCTCATTCATAAAGATTTTTACGAGACACAATGGTGTATATTTTCATTCATATCCATTTAAATCTGTATACAATAGTGGTGCAAGAGAAAATGTTCACTCAGCAAAATAAAATAAAAAATAGTTGGATACACCGTATCTTTCTAATTAACTAATTGGCAGCCATCATTTCCGTGAGTAGTAATGTTATGAAGTCGCTTTATTACTGATTTCCCATCTTCCCTGTCTTCCAGGTTCCCCTGCCTGGATATTTCGAGGCTTTTCCTCATCCTCGCTACCCACAGGGGAGCCCCACCAGGCTGCCCCTGCAGTACAACCAGGCGCTGGAGCAGCCACCCACTTCCTCGAGCCCAGCATCCCAGCAAAGGCTGCCTCAGGTGGTGAAGGACATGGACAGCATGCCCCTGAGCAGCCTCTCCACATCGGCACTCGTGCAGGCCATCCGGCTGGAGGTGGCCAAGCTGGCAAAGAAGCAGAACGACGTGTTTGAGTTTTAGTTTTATTTCTCCCCTCTTGTATGCAAGCTAGGGTTAACTGTGCATTGGTCTTCAACAGAGGTACACAAAGGCAGTGCTCCTGCAGACGGTGTTTTGACGTTTAAAAATTATTGATTGATTTTTGGTCACACACCCTTGGTGTATCGCAGCTCCTGAAAAGATTGTTTTACTTTTAGAAGAAAAAATGCCATCCTCTATCGATGATGTCCAAAGTAACTACATGCATTTATTCTTTGTAGATATGTCAATAGGATACACTTAATATGGAGAATATCATTTTTGTGTGAATCAGAAACATATGATAAGAGGAAAAAAGTAGCATTATTGTCAGTACTGAGAAGACCAAATACTTCCTGTCAGATGGTATAAGTAAACACCACAGTGTATATGAGCATGTACAGTATTTGGACATCATCCATCTTTTCTTTTTTTATGGATCGTTAGCTTCAACAAAACGATCTAAATCAATATCACTTAATTCAGGCATCCGTACAACATCAATCTACCACAAACTCTTCACTTTATTTTCACATCAGATACCAACACCATAATAGCTACTTCCTTTTAATTAACAAATGCATCAAATTGAGAATATATGTATCTGCCTTTTTCATGAACCCAATTGAACATGAAATCTTAAGTTGCATCTATGATGATGTCACACATAGATGGACAGTTTTGCTTTTATATACTGTATCTGAAAATAAAGGAAAGCATCTATCTCTCATATATTAGTTTGGGTGCGCACAAGTTACATTGACTTGATTGACATTGCGTTAATACTTAAAAACATGAACTTTTAGAAACCCTAATGAAACAGTAAAGTTATTTAATATGTGCACAGAGTAGCAGTTTTATGAATAGCCCAGGGGCGTTAGGACGCAAAGATGAGTTAATGCACATTCAAATCCCAAATCTTTGTCACAAAACAATTGTCTTTGCTCTTGTTCAGTTAAGCTATAAAATAAGTTAGCATTGTTTGTTTACTGGCCTTCAGGCATCTAAATGGTCTCAATTGGTGCATTTCATGAATAAAGACAAAGTTCATGAGAACTACTGACCTAATGAAGGTCTTACATCAGTACTCCTGTTCTAAGAAGTTTTACGTGCACAAACCATTGTGTAACATTGTGAATGTCTGCCTGAGTGTCGAATCAGAATCAGTGTACAGTACAGTACTTGTTATTTTCCCAAGAGCAGTTTCAGCCGCTGTGTTCAGTGTAGAGCATCGACGTGCCCTGGAATCATCCAGTTTGTAAGGTGCAAAGTTTAAATATGCGGAGGTAGACATTTACCTTCAAAGGCTAATTGATAATTGCAAAACAGCTTCATTACATTAGGCATCAATATGAATTATGTTTTAAATCATCTACATAGGTCATGAGAGCATCACCATTTAAGAAGTGGTCAAATTAGATTAAACAAAAGACTGCAGACGTAAATAAAAGCCAATGAGCCTTCCGATAGCTATTGAAATTAAGGAAACGTGTGCTTGCTCGTATTATTCCAGCAGCGACAAAAAGCGAAGGAGGTCAACTCTTTAATGAGTGGAAGATTGGGACAGTCATGATCCAATTAAGCTTTTTGATGACATGATTCAATTAATATCTTGAAGCTACACATTATCACTTAATTGGCCATCGTAATCAACTTTGTCACCCTATTTTATTTTGTCTGTTTTTGGAGTCAGACTGAAGCCTCCATACCAGGGCAGTGCACAAAACAAAACTACAAACTATTCAATGGAACAAAAAGTCATTAAATCATTGCACACATGAAAGACTTTCTCAGAAAGACTTGCATTTCACAGGGGCATAAATTCCTTCAATTGTTTACGATTAATTCTCATTGTGGAATTGCTGGCTTGGGAATGGGAAGTTGGACTGACAGATGAGTGTGTATCTGTAAGCCTGTAGCGCGGGTGCTGTGATGCAGTGGTTCTTAACCTTTTTTCAGTGATGTATCCACTGTGGATACAGTACCAAGTACCTCCTAACCAGCACAAGGCATTTTTGGTTGAAAAAAAGATGTAATAGTTTATGAACTTACACTTATATTTTATTGAACGTACCCCCATTTGAGAACCACTGCTGTAAAGTGTTTCCATAAACATTGAGATGCTACTGTTACTATATTATTGAAAATCACATGTGATGCTGATGAGTAACGTCTATGCTGGCATAAGGTAGATGGCAGTTGTGACATAAGAAAGACAACTATGTGTGAAAATGCCTTTATATAATTTCCTTTCATTGGACAGTATTGTTATTGTAGCAATCATGGAAGAATTTAGCCTTTTTGCATTATGGATTTTGAACAAACCCTTGCCCTCTTCCAAGAAATGTTCTTTTATACTCATGCCTGTTGGTGTCTAAGTAGGTATAAGGAAATACTGTATGTCTTAAACACAACAAGAACTTTGTTGTTGCTTGTTTTCCCAATATTCCTTTAACCCATTATTCAGAGGAGCACGTATGTCTTAAGAACTGTACTTAATACAGTGAAACCATTTTTATGTTCACCAGAAGTGGAAACCTTTCCACATTCTCAAGATGGATAATTGAAAATACTTGGCGATATTAAATAAAATACATATTAAAAAAATGTATTCATTCAATAAAATGATACATAAAGTGAGCTAAACCTATTAAAATCAATGTCTTTTTGTCTTCCTAACAGGATTCTCATTTCCCTTTTTCATGTGCTTGATCTCGTTATATTTGATGTTCCTCTGAGATTGATTTGAAAGTGAGACAAATGGAGAATGAAAGAAATATTAGCCTACGTGATTGAAATTAAATAAAAGATTTTATTAGAAGAATCAATCATTAATGTCTTCAATACCTCTTTTACTTTCTGCATGCCATTTGTCCTGATGAGTAATATAATTGAAACAATTGCTGCACTGATGCTCCACCTCCATTGTCTTTCAGTTTGCCACTTTATCATTTTAGACCAAATTAGTAGTAAAGGTGATTATTATGACCATCTATCTACACCACAGAGACTCATCCCTTGCACCATGAGGCAGATTAGTGGTTGAAGGTGAAGGGATTCAGAGGTTGGTATTTGTATAGCGTTAAATGACCTGCTGTCAGCCATGATGCCAGAGCTTCCATCGAACCCTAGGCCTCTATCGGGCTCAGGCTGAGTATCTCTGCAACGACACGGTGTGAGGGAATAATCTTGGTATCACTTTCTAGATTTCTGCAGAGGCGTAGGCATCAGTATACTTCTATGTTACTGGGCCACAGTAAATAAAGATGTACAAACCAGAATAAATTGTAAAAACCTTTAGCGTGAATATCCTTTTGGAATGATGCAGGTGCTGCAAAAAAGCTCTTGCAATTCACGTCACAACATCACAACAAGTGCAAAGTGGAAGAGGTTTAAGTAGAGGCATGTTAGGGCGGCATATCCAGATTGGCCATTTGGGTATATTTTGTCTCAGTGCAGGGAACAGGACAGGACAGGACAGCAAGGAAGGAAGGAAGGAAGGAAGGAAGCAAGGAAGGAAGGAAGGAAGGACCAACCCAAAGGCAGAATACACAGACTGACATACTCAGTGATGGTATTGCAATAGCATAAAGAACAAAGGAACTGCGGTGATATAAATGAAGTCACTAACTAACAAGGGAAGTGAGAACAGGTGAGAAGGTGAACGCAACTCATGAGGTACAGGTGAAACTGGGGCAGACAATCAAAAAAATTGTCAAACCAAAAGACAAGAATTAAAACCAATCACTACCTCTACATGTTCCTACTGAAAGAAAACCATAACCTAGCGGTCATCGTGGATAGCTCAGGTCTGTATTGAAGGAGAACGTCTTGGTATGAGTGCAGTAACCTTACCCCACTAAATGGGGACTCAGACCTTGGGCAGAAGTTCAAAGGCTGGAGGTAGAAGGCACTGCAGTTACTCCATGTCATGCAAATGAAAAGAGACCTCTTGAATCAACTCAAAATGATCCAGAGACATCAGAGTAGCCTTTTTCAGAGTTGACATGCCCTGGATCAGAACATTTGATAACAAAACAGCAAAGGAAAGACATCATTTATGGTTATGGCTGTATATACTGAAGTTCATTTGATTCTATTCTTCGGCTGCTGGTTCAGACCGTTTTGGTTATACGTTAGAGTAATAAAACAACATGTTATACTGTCTGAATCTGTGGGGTTTCAGTTTTTATATAATGATATTGTGCTGGTAGCATGTTGTAGCAAAATCACGAGCACCGCATGTGTGAATGCTTCGAGCTTTGTGTGCTCATTCAGTTGCTAGGTGTTGGAATCATGTTTAATTCAGGGTCAATTTGTTATCACAAGCTGAGTTTCTTCCAGTTTTGTGGGTATGCAGGATGAATATGTTGCTACACGTTTAACAAGTCCTTATCTGGTGTGGTTCCCATGTGCTCTTGATTCTGACTATTGAGACGTCTTTTTGGTGTACTGTAATGAATAGAGGAGAAATCATTATTTGATCTACTTATGTATTAATAATAATAACTTTGTCCATTGTTCTTGTCTTTTGATTCAAATTAAGCATAATTCCTTAACACATTCATACATACTGCAGCTTCCATCTTGTAGACTGGACTGCAAGGACGTCGTGGATCAGTGATTCTGATCCCTCCGGAATTTTTACTCTCAAGGAACATTGATGCAGTCGCTTGCCAACACAAACACCGTACACATTTTGTTTTGACAAGTGACTTCTGCTGCAGAACTTGTCAGCATACATTGTTAACATGATTTTATACCGTATGCACCAAAACAGCTGGACACGTAATGAGTGATGACC
Source organism: Cyclopterus lumpus (assembly GCF_009769545.1). Lineage (NCBI taxonomy): Eukaryota > Metazoa > Chordata > Actinopteri > Perciformes > Cyclopteridae > Cyclopterus > Cyclopterus lumpus. The sequence goes on along the minus strand of NC_046968.1, from coordinate 16,926,903 downwards.
CAAGCTGTCATCCTGATGACTGGGCACTGATGGAGCCACAGCTGCTGACAAATGGCTGGTCCACATCCTCGGGCATTGTTCAATTAGAGCCATCAATTTGCCTTCATACACAATAAAACATATTCAAGTGCAGGTCCCATACACATTTACACAAGGGTTTGTAATTGAGGGGGAAATAAACCATACATTCATAGAAATGGATGCTTCTCACATTGATTACTACTGTTAACAGTAACTAAGCAAAAATGGTCCTCACGGTCCTCTTTTGTAATGTAAGGTCTCAACGTAAGGAGATCATTTTACTCTTCCAATGTTGGTTTGATATCAAGGTAAAATCACCTGCAAGCTTAGTGCTTCATTGGTATTTCTTTGGACTATTAGTTCTTTCTGCAGTTTCACCATTGTTGCATTAAATGCAGTGGAACTAATTTGACATTATCGTATTTGAGAAATATCCATGAATGTCACCTCCACACTTAATATGCTAGTTAATTGGTTTTCCTGTTTTGAATGCCCCGATATAAAAAATAAAAAAGGATAAAAGATAAAACAAGGACAAATAAATAGCATTTAGATAAAACAAGGACCGATAAATACTATTTAGATAAAAGGATGAATCACTTCAAAGCTCGACTTTGTGCAGACTATTTTTTCTAAATTTGAAACTAACCAGTTAGCCTCCAGGGGATTTGTATTTATCACAAGATCACATTCTATGTGTATGGATAACTGATTGTATGTGTGACCGCCATGTGTCAATACCATTCCAGAATCAGATTGCCCCATCTTTGTTTGTCTTGTGTCTGTGAACAAATAGTGCAGTAAATCTGTAGTTCAGCATTTTCCCACCAGGGCTCAGCCTTGTGCTCCGTTATATCTTCTTATAAGTCCTGATTTTAAATTGGCTGTTTGTACAACTTTTTTCTGATAGTGTCTTCTTTCTCAGGTAGAGTGTACATAACTAGAGTCTAATTTGGCCGTTATCAGATGTGATGTAACTCTTGAGGGCCTTTTATCTCCAGTAAAGGATAATTAAAGTAAGTACAGCCTTCTCTTGTGCAGCACAGGGATTAGATGATTACCACAATGGTCAGTGCAAAGACAGGTCAAGGAAAACACACTTGAAAGTGAATCAGTGAACAGCTTCCATACTCTGCATTTCCTCATCTCTGTTAAACTGGATTCAGACTGAGGTGTTGCTTGGAAGTATGGGTAATTACACAAGATTTGTGAAATGTAGCATAACCAGAGATTCTCTGTTTAGAAGGACTTGGTGAGACAAATGATTAATTACTTCACCCTAAAAGGATCTAATGACAATGGATATGCCGAATGATAACATGTTCCGCTTCTATCCAATTAATTTGATATGGATGAAAATGACACATTGCTTTCCACCGACAGAACCCTTCGCCAGTGGGGCAATTTTATTATGTGAACTCAGTGGGTGGTGGATTGAAAGTCAGACTTCAAACCAGACTGACTGCGTCTCATTAACTCAGGCGCCTCTGAACTGCACAGTGGAATAAAACATTAAGATTATCTTATTGCCTGTTGTGGCTCTGCAACAGATGCTTATTTCAAATGAATCATGCAAGTGCAGTAAATAAAGCTTTGCCACTGTTTCTGTGTCAGGGCAGTTGAGCTTTAAATAGACAAACCTTTAGGGTTTTTATAAGAGCAGTCTTGTGTGGTTCAGCCTGCTATTTGATGTAATTCTATTGATTATTTCTCTGCCTACTGCAGTCGGTGCATCTCAGTAAATTCCAGTCCACATAACTTGTCCACCTCCACAAAAAATTATCAGACCACTGCTATGACCTGATTACTGTGAGTGTAAAACTCTGCGTAGATTCTCAGCTCTAGTGCACAATAGGAAGATAACTATATGTCCCCCTCATATGCTGCTCCCTCTCTTCACATGTGTGTCTGTTTGAAGACAGGAGGGTTTTTCCAAGATACTGGAGCTTTTCTGCACGCTAAAAACCTACCTAACTCGATTTTTTAGTTTTAAATTATAATATATAAATTGGTCTTTCACCTGGCCACAGTCACTTTTTTATCTCCATGTTTGTTTTTGTTTGACTGTCTATTAAAAGCTCTGCAGCATGACTTTTAAAGGACTGCAGTAACAAATGGGTGCTCTCTCCCCATGAAGCAATTAACTCACTGGGAGTTTGTTCGTTAAGATTGAACTCATTTCTGAACCCACTCTTTACTGAGTATGCCATTTTTGCATACTCAGTAAGTATGCCATTTTTGCAGAATAATACGGATGGAATATTACTGGATCATGTTGTTTAGGAAAGTTTTCACAGTTTAACTTCTGGTGGTGGGTTGGTTGGTTGGTTAGTTAGTTAGTGGTTGCGTGGGTTTCTTTTTTGCTTCTGACACCGAGGGACGCAGAAGTAGGCGATGAAAAGAGTGGGAGTGGGTGGGTGGGGGTGGGATGGTTAGTTAATAGGTGGGTGAGAGTCTCTTCCTCTCTCTCTCTCGGCTGATGGCTTCTTTTTTTTGCTTCTGACGGTGAAGGAGGAGGCAAGGATGAGAGGGCGGGTGGGAGTGAGTGGGTTGGTTGGGTGTTAGTTTCTTTTTTTTGCGTCTGACGGCAAGATACGCAGAAGGAGACGAGGATGAGTGGAAGGAGGCGAGGATGAGAGGTGACAGAATTCACAGAATTGGTCAGCTGTTCCTTCATAGATATCTTAAGTTTGCCCACAGCTGCTTTTTGCTCAGATACATGGCTTTATTTTTGTCAAGATACTAATATATATTTTTAGCGTACAATAATAAATCTGCATTGCCGAGCTAACTGAGGCAATGCTGCCAAATAGTAGTTTTTGTCCTAAATTGCTAAACTTGATATCTTAAAAAGAATCAAACTACTTCTTCTTTGATATCATCTCTCTAAATATTGTCAAATATCTGGCCTTATTTCACAAACAGGGGAGAGTAAAAATATCACAACTACTTTGTCAACAAAGACACTTATATTTACGCAATAAATATTATTGAATAAAAAGGATTATGACAAGATACACTCCTTCCATGATATCAGTGCAGATCAGGAGGATTAGGCTGAAAACTCAATAGAAACAGTTTAAGCCTTATGTTTGTGCAATGAAAACCTGATCCAGGTTAGTTTTATAAGTGTTATAGCTTTATAACAGAATAAAATCAAATGTTTACATGACATCTGACAGCTTGGGTGGACCGATATTACAAATCCTTGTGGTTGCTGCTGAGCAGTTTGGGGTAGGACATGCCGATGGACAACTAGCTCCAGCACGTACTCGTCCACTTTCACCACCACAGACGTTCTTCTGAGTCGACATGAGGAAGACGATGGTGTAGATAGCCACCTCACCTGGATTCACACCAATGAAGCAGCTGCCAACCGGCTTCACCAAGCCGTTCCAGCTGAACTGCAGGTTCCGGACATGGTCATCAGACTGTAAAGCAATAACGAAAAAAGTGTATTAATTTTCTGCTCAGTGTGTTCAGTTAATAATCCACATGATGACACAGCATTTCCGTACAGTATCTTTGTTGTGTCTTGCTTTGTAGCCTTTGTAATCAACATGGTTGTGGTTTTCCTGCAGGTAGAACTGGACCCAGTTGTGAAGACCAGTGATCTCCTGGCCGAACTTGGTTTCTCCCACAAACACATGTTCAAACACACAGGAATCCTGTCTATAATCTAAAAAAAAACGACAACATATTTCAAATATTGGTTTATTATGTCTCCATGTGTGGCCTCATTCATCCTGAGATTATAACGGTATGTCCTCTTATCTTCTGTTATGTTATTTCTATCTATCTTTTCAAAAGGGAAAATTGGAATTGGTGGCAAGGTTCTGAACCTCCTCTACTCTGACGATGACATCACACGCTCTTAGTTGCGCAATACACACCCATTTTAACGTCAGAAACGGTTTGAAAAAAGTATAAAACATAAACAGTGACAGTTCAAAAAGCTTTATTTTCTCCTAAGCTGTAAGAAGTGATGCTCCCCTGTGTATGCAAGTACATGTGGAATATGTCTATTTGTATTTCTGACATTTGTATTTCTGTCCATCCAATTAATACAGTAAGTCAGTATTTAGGAATCAGTATGGCGTCATATGTTATTTTATTTAGTGGGCAAGTAGCGTAAGTGGCTGTGGCTAAGAAAAATGTCTTGCTCCCACTTTACACAAGACAATAACAATGAAACCAGTACTGCTTCAGTCTGCCCTTGTTCTTCCAAAGAGCTGATGAGGCAAGCCCACTGAATTTATAATTCCTCCTGTGAACCTCTATAAAACTGGGTAAGCCCATTCTCCCATGCTTCAATTGTCTGAATTAGCTCAATAGACAGTGAGAGCTGTGTATGGGCTCAAGTATTAAACAGTTCCTGCTGGTGAAGCTATCATGTAATGGCCCTTTAATCCGGATCCCCATCATTTGCTTACTGTTTTTAAGACTTATCCCTGCTCTGAGATTTTAACTATTTGGCAGAACTGTAAACAACAATCTATGGTTCAATAGATGATAGGCCAGTGAGGTTACATTTTGGATTAATTTTAGAACTAGGTTGGAAGCTATTTTGTGGTGTAGCAGGCTTGGTTTCTCCTTTGCAGCGTGGACATTAAATTACAACTCTGCCTCGGTTTTAATTGAAAGCATCTTTGCCTGTGTGGGAAATGCAGAGCTTTGGCTAGAACAGGAACAGAAAAGCTTAGCTCTCTTATGTGGACTAATATCTCCAATACCTGTCTTTGGGGAAATTAATGGGTGTTACTGTAAGCAGCTTTCTTTCTTCCTCAAACCTTTTCTGCTGATTTCTTATTTTCTTGACCCCTTCTGCTAGCTCCTTTTCCCTCTCTCTGTTGTCCCTCACTCGCCCTCTGTAGATTAATTGCTCAGTGATACCGTATGTTAAGGACTGCTGTGAGTTTCCCCACCCAGCTGTTTGAAAGTGCAGGAGTCAGCAGGATTTGGCTGCCTGGTCCTCACTTGCTACTTCTTATGCACTCCCTCCACTGTTAGAATTATTCTTCAAGGTTCCTCCTCTTGTCCTTTATCCCTCTCACTTATCTGTTTTTTTCCCTGCTACCACTGTCATGATGTAGGGAAAAAAGGAAAGACTAAAAAAGCCCTTAAATGTTACTTTTTATATTGCCACACGGATGTTTCGGGGAAGACACACCTACAGCGTGCATTCTGGCAATTTTACAAACAATATACACATGTGGGGTTAATTATTGGGCAGCCCCAACCTCTCCAGGAGCAGATTATCATGATGTAGGACACTTAAACATGAAAGATCCCAAGAAAACAACACAAATTATACAAGAAACTGTTATGAACTGGGGATGAAAATGAGCTTTCAGCTATATCTCTATATAATGCAACATTTTACAAATATTAAAATTGCTTTATCGTATGAGGTCCCAGGTGAAATACAGTTTGTGATGGTGAGAAGGCTGTCAATCGAACCTCAGTGTGGACAAAACAACGTTACCTTGATACATCGGAAAATGAAAATGAATGTGTCTTGTTTTTGGTCCTAATCTGTTGAAATGGGCAGTTCCTCATTAAAACGCAAGTGAGTGACCACACAGTTACTATGCCTTACATAATATTTGAGTAAAAAAAATATATAAATAAAACAAAAATCTTTGTGAAAGTCAAGAGCCAGTGTCAACACTAACCAAATATAAAATGCAACGATGATAATGCTTTTTTTGACCAGGACCAAATGAACAACAGTTAAGAGTCTTTAACACCCCTTCATGAAGCCTAAAGCAATACATTATTCATTATTGAGGAAGCAGAATCCTCTTCCTGATGTTCTGTGTTTAAAGTCAACATCTGTTACTTTGAGTGCTGGCTGCTTTGCAGCGTTTCTTTTCTTGACCCACTGTAAAGCTGAACAACTTTGCTGGAGTTTTTCATGAGATACAGTGTGCTCCAGGTGCAAAGCCACCAAACAAGCTACCATTACGTCAGGTTCATGGTGCAGTTGTAGTCTCACCTACAGACACTTTGCTTGGCAGATTCCACTTTCCACACTGTGACTTTTGTTACTGCTGCTGTCAAGAATAAGGAAGTGAAATGAGGTGAAGGAGGGAATGAGAGCCAAAGAGGCTTATTGAATACATAAATCACTTCCTGGATAGAGGGTATGTTGTTTCATTGCTAATGGATCTCTGCCAGTGCTCCGTAAATCACACTACACACAGCCAGACATAGTACTACTAGGAGGCAGGACTCTGATGATAGAAGGCATTATTCTGTTGCTTTCTAGTTTGCCTCCTTTCTTCTCATCCTTCTCTTTCAGGGATTTTGAGTTTCCGCAAAACAAGCAGTATTTAGGTAACTGCTGGGGGAAGCTGCAATAATACATGATATTTAAAAAATATGGAAGCAAATAAGGGTCATACATATTTTTGATTATGGGAAAGGATTTTCACAAATAATTTTACAGTCTGACACATTTTGCAAATAAAAAAAAATGCATCTATGCCACTGATTATAATAAATGCACACATATAATTTGCATGTGTAGTTGTAGAACAGTTTTGTGCATGTGAAATACAAATTTGTAGAATAATTTCAACCGTGAGGTTTCCCAGAGTCTGATAGAAGACACGCAAATTATGTGTTCCGTGTATGCGACACCGAAATAAAGGTAAGAGCACGATATTAACCCTGTTTTTAACCCTCTAGTAAACAAATACAATGTGTATTTGCGTTGTTGCTGGCAGCAGATTTTCCATTCCTTTATCCAAACCGCTAATCCTATTCAGGGTCGTGGGGCGCTGCAGCCGATCCCAGCTGACATTGGGTGAAGGCCGGGTTCACCCTGGACAGGTCGCCAGTCTATCGCAGGGCTCACACTGGACTGTGGGAGGAAGCCGGAGAACTCGGCGGGAGCACACGCTGCCACGAGGAGAACAAGCAAACTCCACACGGAAAGACCGCTCCGACCTGGAATCGAGCCCTGGCCCCTCTTGCTGTGAAATGTCTGCAAGCCACCGTGGTAGCAGATTTAATAAAGAATAATTAATATCAAGGTATGTAACGATTCTAAATGATGAATCATGAACCCATAAATTAGTTTAAAATGGTGATGGTAGTAAACTTCCGTGATAAGACACCGTTAGACAGATAATTTAACTTCAGATTCAATTTCGTATGCCACACAACTTTTAAGATGTAATTGATGTAAATAGGTATTTGTCTTCGTGGCTTTTTAGGTAGTAATTTAACACCTGAACATCTGAAAAGTGATTTTCTGCACCTCGGACTCCAACCGACCGTGATGTCACGGTGTACTGACACACCATTGAGTAAACTATTACATCACTGTGACAACTTTCTTGATCGCATGCCCTTTTTGCACATTTTCTCAACTGATGGCTGTCTCTGCAATAGGGATTTTGTAAGAAGTCTGATTCAATCAGATGTGCATAGTTGCTGCGTTTTAAAGTTTGATGTTGACCTACTCTCTGTCCTCTGTGAGGTGTGACTTTGGCTTTGTGCTCCTAGGCTCCTGACATCTCATGCTTCACTAGCCATACTGCAGTGATTGCTGAAATCCCTCAGCTGGAAAGAAACGCTTCATTAGAAGGTGGAGATAGTTAATGAACTCTGATCCCAGGCCCTTATTTGATTTACTCCCAGCTTTTACTACCTCTGGATTTTTCTTAGATAGAAAAACAAGTGAAAGGTGATGTCTTGGTTTTTGTTGTTTGGCTCTAAGGCATGTGGACAATAAGGATGTTTGAATGAAGCTACCCCACAGCCTTTCTAGTGTTTACCTTTCTATCGTGAGATGTGGGAAGCCAATTTAAAATCAGAAGATATGTTCAGTTCATTATGAAGCTGTAGGAGAAATATCAGGCTATTTCAGGCAATATCAGGCAATTTTGTAGAGTTTGTGCCGTGTCTTCCCCATAGAGCCTGACATGTGGCAATGGTAATATGTCTAATAATTTCATCACAAATTAGTAAAATTGTGCTCTTGAATTCCTTCCCTTAAATTACTGGATTCTCCCTCACATTAATAATTTGCTTTTTTAATGATTGTTTCATGCCCTCATGTTGCTGACACAGTTAGTCTTAAGTTAGTTGTTGGTTGTAGTTAACGGATATTTGTATCTAGTGAGCTGCTGACTTGTTGCCGACTGTGTTTTACTGATGATAATTATACAAAAGCAGTCATCCCAAGGCGTTATAGTTTGTTACTGATAAGATTATTTTTTTCACGCAGAAACAACTGATTAATTTCTCTTTACTGTGAGGAAATGATGAACAAAGCCAACAAAATGTAAAAGATGCGACTAATGTGGGCTGATGTAGGAGTTTAATGTGGGGCTGTGCAGGAGCGCTGGACTGAACAGAGCAGGGTGTGAATAATATATTTCTTATCATATTATGTAAGATGTTTTGAGTATTTATAAAAACAAAAACTTGTATTTACTGTAGGTACATAAGTATTAACCACATGCACATGACAACTTAATACTGTAGGCTAATGTTTTTTACAAAGTCATCTCTGTTTTTGTTATTTCACTGTGTAACATGGCCACTAATTAATTCAAGTTGGAAAACCTTTCTTTTGGGCAACCTACATTTTTCCAGAGGCATTTTTCACCTTACAATTAGTGAATGCAGATGGAGAGAGTAACACTGAGCCTTTCCTGCCCATCAAGCATGTACACGCTCTCACCCCTTGTGTTTTTGTCAGACTGACATGCACTTTGCTCTTTAAATTATGTAGAAACAAAAGCACAAGAGAAATGATACCTGAGTACACCTAACATTTCAGGGCTGTCAGTTCAGCCTTATCAAGGTACACCGTTATCAGCTCTGTTCAGGGTTCTAGTTTTGTTTTTGAGTAGGTGTCGACTTGTGAATGTTTGTCAAGAACAATACGCTGAAGGAAAAGATAAGTTACTCCAGAGAGGTATTATTTGTGTTTTAACAAACTGTATAGGGAATCATGTGTACTGAACATTTTGGACAACATGGAGGTAGGTCTGCTCCCGGAGAGTCCATAGATCTATGAAGAACTTTGTTCTCTTGTAAAGAATTTATAAACACATAGGTTGTATCGATATGAATGGTGATGACAAAGCAAATAAAAAGTCCCATCCACAAAAATGGTCAATGAGAGAGGGTCCCTGTTTCAAGATGTTGCAGACATTGCCACAGACATTTACTGAGGACATGCACTGAGGACATGAGGACATGCACTGAAGACATACACTGAGGACATGAGGACATGCATGTACATTTACTGAGGACATGCATGTATATGCACTGAGGACATGAGGACATGTACATTTACTGAGGACATGCACTGAGGACATGAGGACATGCACTGAAGACATACACTGAGGACATGAGGACATGCATGTACATTTACTGAGGACATGCATGTATATGCACTGAGGACATAAGGACATGCACTGAAAACATACACTGAGGACATGCATGTACATGAACTGAGGACATGGTTGACAATCGCACTGGGAGCCCCATTCCTCTCTGCAGGGAGCAGCGAGCACCACAGACTCGTTAAGAAACGAGGTCCAGGCGAGGACTGATGTTAAACCCAGACAGTCTCCCATGAGACAGTCTCACGGCAGTTTGTCAAATAGTCACGAAATGCAAAATCTAAAAAATATTAGTGTAAAGTAATTTATTTGGGACGGCACTAGGTTACAAAACAAACGTTAGGTTTAGGCATCAAAACCACTTAGTATTGTGGTTAAAAGTCCTGATTGTTGGCGTCCTAGGGAGAGGTCGCACAACGGGATTCTCCAACACCAAGCAGCTGTTGAATTGAATCCCGCTTGAGAAGTGTGAAGATATGTTCAGTTCATTATGAAACTGGCAGGACGCATTTTGACAATGTTAATGTAGTCAAAATCATCACTGAAACTCATGCACATGAATTTTTGGATTACCAGATAGTCTCGATGAAAAAGGGAACTAATAATCCAATTTGCGTAATGAACAGCCATATCCGATTTGAATCTAAAAATTCAAAGGAGATTTTTACTCCATTGGTACAATAGTGTATGGACCAATGGATGCACGGCTAGCAAAAACATTTTGAGAATCATGTTTTCTATACTATCACATCTTTGGAGGATAATTTTTGCATCATAATTTAATTTTGGTTGGTGGTCTGTATCTACGAGCATGGCATTTATTTGCTGCTTCTGTCTGTGTTTATGTTATAATTGTACACATTTAAATATTGTACAGTATATGCAACATTCTCATCTGTATCCTAGGCTGATGCAAACAGGAGTAGGACTACGCGTAAAGTGGTAGAAATGTATTTAAACCTGCAGATTCTTGTCTCAAAATACCTTTACTGAATTATTAAAAACAGATGGTTTACTGTACAGATTTAAAGAATACACAATTCCCTATGACCTTATTTTACTTATTTGGTCAGAGGGCAAGATAGTAGGGGGATGCCATATCAATAGCAACCATTAGAGTCTTTTTAAAGTTTTGATTACCAATTTACTGCCTGTTGAACCAGATGGGGTGGAGCGCAATGCATGAATGAGTCTATTACTCTTGAATAGAGTTTCTTATAAGATATAAGATGTTATTGACATAGAGGCATCCTTCTAGTGAACACTCTGTAGTCTGACCTTCATATCAGGACTGTTTAATTAAATGCTGCAAAAAAGAGAACAACATTACCTTTAAAAGGAGAGACGGGCAGAGGTGCAGACTTGATACAAAGCTTTCTCTGGACATGAAGCCTATTGTTGCTCTACACTTCTCTGGTGTATCAGTTAAGTGTATGAACTACACTCCAGACTGGATTCACTACTAACAGTGACACATGGAGTGACAGCTGACTCATATGAATGGGTCCAACATAGGTTTAATGTCTTATGGATGAAATGTCTGTATCCTCACAGGTCATGGGTCACATCTTCTTTTCACTCCCTTTTCCTCTCCTTGCTGTTCTCATATGGGATAACTTGCATCCGGTAACAACCATTTTCCTCTTGGGATTTTGCTTTTTCCGCCATGGCAGAACTTTAACAGTGGAAACACTGTTTGTTTTTGAAGCTTAGAGGATTGTTATGTTTATTGCAACTTCAGCAAAATTCCTTGCCTCATGTTTGACAACCAGCTGTGCTCACTCACCAGAGCAGCTCCAGTCTGCGTTTGTCTCTGCAGTCTATAGCACAGTAGTGTTTATCGGCTGTTGCTAGTGATGTATAACCATTTGGACAGTGCTGTGGGCGGGACATTGAGCAAGACTACAGAGGGATGACGACAGACTGAAAGAGGTGGCTGCATCAGAGCCAAAGGAGCTCGTTTTTTAATTAAATTATCTTATCAGCAACCCCCCCAAAAAACTGCAGAAATTCTGAATATTGCAGCTGATAATTGGCCACTACATTAATCGGTCAACCCTTAATCAGGACTGCTGATTTCTAAATATGTTTGATACAACAAAGAGCAAATCTTCTGAATAAGAATTGCATGCTCTTTTCGATAAAACAAGACTGTAATCTGTGGGTGTATCCTACAGGTTGTGGTATTGAAACTACCAAATCAACCCGCCACCAATAGCTCTTCTATTAGAAAGGCTATTACAGCATGTTGTTGACTTGGTGGACTTGATGGGAAAACATGTGCATGATCTCCAGATGGCCGTGCCCTAGTAATAAGATTGCACTGGGATCACTGCCATATGTATGAATGGGTCCATTTCACCATTTTATTTGTAATGTTAGTTTGCCATGTAAGAGATGGGCTCCAATTCTAGAGGCAATTCTACGCATGACTGACTCCTTCTCTTTTTCAGCCACCCCTTCCGTGTGAACTGAACTAAAATGGGAGATAGCTTTGATCCCTTATGAACACCTTATTTTCATCATTCATTTATTTTCCCTCTCTTCTGTTTGTGAAAAAGGAGATGTACGGTGTTCCTGTCTGAATAGTTTCATATATAGCTATCTTCTCTCAGTACAATAGCATTTCAGCAATTCCAGGTTCGGTGAGGAAGTGATTCGTACAATAGGTGGCCTGTTTCCATAAGGAGAGGAATGATTTCCAATGTCAAGAGCGCCTACAGCTTGGAAATTGCACTTCTATCTCACCTCTTCCCTCGCTGGTGAACAGTGACAAGCCCATATCTTACACTCAACCAAAGTGACATTGTTAAATAGTGTAGAGAGGAAGGCATGTAGATATGTGAGAGACATTGCTTTGTCCTTGTGGTGCTCTTAAAGCCTGCATATTAAATGCCATTGACCCTTAATCATCCACTGTATCCTGGTGCTGGCTCTTTATGGGCTGTCACTTATCCAGGGACAATGGACCGGTTTAAAATAGTGAAACATTAGTACTTAAAGTTGAAAGCATGGAACAGTACTATTGAACACACGCACACACACACACACACACAGACACACACACGCACACACACACACACACACACACACAACTTAATCATAAAAGTGTGTTAATTTACGAAGGTGGAAGTTGTACGTAGGTCTGTTGCAATTATCACATAATTACAATTATTTGGATTCCATAATGCAAATGTTACAAATGTAGCAACATAAAAATTAAAAAAGTAAATTAGGTGCGTTTCCATCAGCTTGGTTCAAATCTCTGTAAAACTACATGTGTAAGAAAGCTTGGCTGTCTAGAGCGTACTGCTGTAAGTCAGTTTCTCTCTGAATAAATACATTAATACTGTCTTTGTATTTCTCTGTTGCATATTCACTTTCAAAATCAAGCCTCCCTCAACATTAAGGAACCACATTTTTTGTTAGATTGAGTCAGCCTACACACACAACAGTTTTAGAACAAGCTATTTAAAATACAGTGTGTGCAGCAGAGCGAGAGGTGAAGCATTGTTTCAGCAAACAATTGATCAAATTGCATCATAAGTACCCATTGGAATTAACAACATGGATTAGGGCTAGTTGCAAAAGCATACCCGATTTACAGAAAAAGACAATGAAATTGTTCATTGCAAAATTATTTGTATGACAGTTAGTTCAGTATACAAAAAATGGACTGCCCTAGATGTAAGTTGTTAAATAAATAGTTGATGATGAATTAACACATACTTTACTTCAGTAAGAAACATTCTAGTCACAGTATCAGTTAGATATTGTATATATTGTTTTTCAATATTCGTTCTAAAAAGCTGTGTTTAATTGCCCTGAAAATCTGTAGTATTGAATAACTGGCTTTAAACTTTAAAATGAACATTCAGTCTTGACTGCAGTCAAGGTCACTGTGCTGTGATCCACTCATTTACCTGAGACACACACTATATAGATCCCCTGGTTAGTCTGGAACAGCTGGAGTCTTTGATTGCTTTGTCCTCTGTGCTCATTTTCTCATGAATCTAATTTAGGATCTCAGTGGTGAAGAGGAAGGAGGTCATAGATGACAGTGCACACTTATAGCTCCTTTGAGCGTAACATGCTTTTTTATGAGCTTTGAAATGGTACATGGAAAGTATACATAGAGTATAAAATTGGTGTTTGCATTTACAATCTTTTCATAACGTATTATGGTGGTCACTATGCTGCTAAGCATACTGGCCATTAACCAGTCTGCACCTCTGCCAACAGACATGTACATAATGCTATAGTTGAATAAAGTGCCAACAAATAAGAGCTTAAAGTTATTTATGGGATACTCTTCAAAGTCCTGAATGAAAGTCTTTTGATTATGGACGAGTCTGCTTTGGGCCTGCCAATCAGCGTTAATAGTAGGGAGTTGAAAAGGCTGTAATGTATGCTTGCAGGCATATGTGAAACATTATTTGTCTCGGAAAAGTTTTAAATTATAGTAAATTAGTCACTAAATTACCAGTTTTCTTGAGCGCAGAGCTGACGTTATTGTAAGTTTTAAATGATGCTGTAAAACATATGGAGGAAAACATTTAAAGATACAAATGAAGCAAACAACACAAACTTTTCCTGTCAAGATATTCCAAACAGGCTATTACATTTCACTCCCTCCAGCTGCAGCTCTCCTGATGTTTGAATGAGCTTTGCCAACTGCAAACCCAGCAGGAGCACGACATCGTGCATCAAACCGAGGCTCTGTAATGACCACTTAGTACTCAAAAGGAAGTCAAAGTCACTCTGCTGCTACTGCAGGCACCAAATGCATCTACAACTAATTTGATATGAACTTTCTCAGTACAATGAAATTAAAATATGGATGTCCTGTTTTGTTTAATGACTTACATTTTAATGATGTTCTTTACTTTTAAAGCAGAGCGATTGAGTTATCCAAACTTATTCCAAAATGCCATCTTGCAGAGCTGCAGACATCATATTTCAGCAGGCTTATCTGTCAGCAGTTTACTGCCATCATCTAACAATGTTTTTCACTCAAGTTTGAGGTACTATCACTATAAATAATATATAATATCGTTTGTTTACTTAATATTTTTTCTCTATAGCTATCAGCCGTATTTATGGAAAAATAGAATATGCTGGCAATAATAAATGTGTATTTCTATTGAATGTTTTTTATGAGATGAAAATATGAAGGGTCATTGATGGATGGAACAGGTACAGATTGAAGGTAAAATTACTTCACAACATGAAAAGATCTATTAAGTAATATTTTGAGAAAAGACAAAGCATGTATTCCACACTCACTGGTTGAAACATTTCATCTGCACCACAATAATTTGCTTGGATTCAGTAAGAACATACGGTGGAACATTGATAACACATTGATAAAAGAGATCACTGATGTTTAAGCTCGGTGTCTTGGTCTTGATGAATGTCTTTGTAATGCATGCTTTGAAACTCATTAGTACTCTTAAATGAGTTGCATGGTAACCCCGCTGAATTGGTTTAAAGTAATTAGTTCCACCTTAAATTATTCACCAGAATCCATCAGAAGTGAGAGAGTGGAGAGGGAGAGACATTGAAAATGCACACAGCCTTTATATCATTATGATCCTGGGGCTTAAGAAAGCCATGGAAGTGTTGTAAGAACGGAAGTGTGACAAGAATATTTGCTATTGTTTGCTAATGCTAACATTATAATCTTGGCTAATGCTGGTATGCTACTGCCTGTTTGTTTATTTACTTGCATCCAGTTCAATTACAATGTAAAAGCAATTAGTTAACAAGTAAGGTACTGTGTAAAATTATATAAAAACTATAAAAACAAGACCCAGGTTGGTCCACCTCCCTTAATTGGACCCATCTTCGAACTCGATCTTCATACTGATTTCAAGGATAATTTGTCATTGCAGTTGTAACGCATTTGCCACGCAAAAAAACCACAAAAAAAACAGTGGCGCATTCCTGTGTATTTTATTTTAACTTCTATCAGGGGGATGTAATAAGCAGCGAGATTTCACAGGGCGACATCCTAACATAAAACAATGTAAATGGGGGAAACACTGTCCATCGACTTTAACTCTGTTTGACGTACCATGGATGTGAACAGTGTCCGCCTCCTGCCGTCTCACTGGAGTCGAGGTTGAGGTTGATTTGGGAGATCACGATGGAGCCAATTCTCTGTAAAGATGTGGGCACAACAGTCACCGACTTCCCATTTTTGGTTTAGGCAGAATTTATCTACAAATTGCTAGGAGCAGATTGGGTGGTGAAATATAGCTTTAGGTCCTAGCTGGGTTAGCTCAGCTCTCCGCCCTCTTGACTCCTCCTTCAGTGGTGTTTGATCCAGCAGGTCTGGCCGGTAGTCAGCCATGGGCTCAAAATCTGGTCTCCACAAATTAATCCAATCTCCACATTTTCTTCTCAGATTTTGATGAGTTCAATGTCCTATTCATAAGAGTTTGAGAAATTAAGACGAAAAGACAACAAATAAAGGCAAAAATATAGCAAAACTATACCTACCTGAAAAGGTAAATGACGGTTGCGACGCTATCGCACTGAGAAAATCTATTCGCAGACCAGGGAAATATAAACACCTGGCACTGAAAAGCACCTCTGTGGTAGTTCCCGCTACACACACTTGTAGTATTGCTGTCGTGGCCGGTAACGTGTCTCTGAAAACCGTTTCAACAAAACATACTTCATAAACTACAAACTGACACATACAGTGGATTACATTAAATGCAGTGGGATCAGGTTTAGTACTGTAATTACACTTTAATGACACTGGTATATTCACCAATTAATTCACCATTTACATGTGTAATTCTTTCCCAAAAGTATAAAGGGCAGACGGCTGCTTTTCCTCTTCTTTCGTATATCTGCAGTGGAGATGTCCGTGTGTCTGTGTGTGCGCAAACTTGTTTGTCTCGTATGTCTGAGTCTGAGTTCGTGTTTTTTTGTCTCGTCGTGCACTCATAAAGTGACCAGACTGAGAGTTAATAAATGGAGCAGGTTCAGGACAAGTTCAGAGACCTCCGGCAACGACAGTCTTTTATTTCTTTTTCCATGTTCAAGGACAAGAGCTGCATACAAATTAGAGGTAGAAATAGTACAGCATAGATCGCCTGAGGTTTTTAACATCTAAATTGGTTGAATTTGGTAGTCAGATAATTCTAGTAAACTGAGTCAGAGCAGCGGGTGTTTTATAAAAGACTTGGTGGTCATTCAAGCAGTTGTATACTGTCAGGAGGCCAGCTCTTTGATCTGCTGTTTAAATAGTTGGTTAAATGTTGTATTACTGATTATGAAATGATACATTATAAAGTGTAATTGACTGACTGCAAAGAGTAATTTGTGTTTTGAAGACCTTACTTGAAAACTTGGAGCGTGTATCAAAACCCTGCAAGACCTCTACAGCGTTTCTGTTCTTTACTCTTAAAATGGGACTTTTGGCTTGCTAATGTTAAAGCTAATCAGACAGTCTTACGTTTTCTTCGTTAATGATTAAACTGCCTCTCAGGTGATGGGACTGTATCACATGTGAAATATTATTATCCATGTTGGTACACTTACAGTATAATGAATACATTCGTCTTTCAGTTAATGTTTTAGGAGCTTGTTATTCTGCTGTCATCCGGCATGATCTTTATATGCTGTGGGATTCCTATTGATTGTGATCGACTGTTGTGTTGAAGTGAATCTATAGTTTCCTTATGTTAAACCCTGTTTGGTCGCACTGTAGATTTGATCAAACTGACAGTGAGTTTGTCCATGTCTTTGGTAACTGCTTGTAGATTTGCTTATCATTGTCTATATTGCACTGTGTACTTTAAAACTGCTGCAAAATGTTACATTTTCTGCTATTGATTTTATGGATAATGTGTTGCTTCTATTTTCTGTGTGCTTGATTAGAGGATGAAAGCCTGTATTATTGTATAGATTATCTATTATTTAAATAGTGTCTTGTTGCAATTGAGAGCTTATTTGTCACACTCAGTCAGTAAGTGTTGGTCCTCTCGCTGGGCGGCCATATTGTGCTCATGAAGCTCTTACCTGCAACACTGTGGGATGAATATACAGTGGAAACCACGTACAGTAATCACATCTATCTGGGTCAAATTGATCACATAAGTAGATTATTATTATATAATATATATATATAATATATATAGCAGTACAGATTGTATCTGTAGTGTAAACCCTGTGGCATTTGTTACAATCTAAAAAAGGGGTTATGTGCAGCAAAAATGGCAGAAGATTTGGGAGTAACTATGTACAAAAGTCAGTAAACAAATGAATCATGATTTCTAACTGAAAATATTTCCTTGTACTTAGCCACCGTTGTCACAACCGTCACTAGACGGTAGTGCTTTTATTTTTGTTGTCTTGTCACTTCCTGTTTTACTTTGAAATCATCCTCCTGTGTCATGTCTGCTGTCTTTACTTCCTCATATGTGATTACCTCTCCCTGCCCTGATGTGTTTCACCTGTGTCTCGTTAACTCCCCTCCCAGTGTGTATATATACTCTGTGCTTCACTTGTCTCGTTGCCAGTTCGTTTTTCTTCACCTGTGAGTCAACTTACCAGCGTTTTTCCTGCCTGATATCCTGTTCTGATTCCGACGTCCCTTCGTTTCCGAGTAAGCCCGATCCCTGCCTGTACCTCTGCCGAGTTTGACTGCCTTCCTGTGAATGACCCTGGACTGTTTACGTTGACGATTCTACTCTCCCCTGAGTGAGACAGCTGCTCTCACCACAGCGGGTCAGAGCCTTGCCGACCGGTCTCAGTCCCTCCCCAGTTACATCGGGAGAACCTTCGGCGGTCCTTCTCCAGAGACTCTATCCTGTTGCAATATTACCTTTATCAATAAAGGAATCCTTGTGAACTTTACTCTCTGCCTCGGGTCGTGCATTTGGGTTCTTTCATTAGTGCTCCGGCGTGACAACCGTTTTAAGACTAGGGTGTAAACCTGTAAGATAAAAGAAGAAAGAACCACAAATCTCTTTTTGCATTCAGCTGTTCTGCTCGGTGTCAAGAACTTTGACCACTCAACGTGCACCTCTCTGTAAATAATGTGTTTACGGCTGATACCTGAAAAAGAGGGGTTTCACAAAAATAAATAAAAAGCATTTAATGAATGCTTTAAATTGTTTGAATCAAAAATAATTTAAATTGAAAATTAGAAACGCTTTGTGCATACAACTTTTAAAGGGTGAAACCAGAATAATGATACAAAATTGTAAAAAGAAAAATGGCATTTTCAATAAGTGACATCTTTACTGCCATCATTTAAGAGGTTTCTCCTGGTCTAAATTGAGATTTAAAATGTATTCATTTTTTGTTTGGCTGTATTTTAAATACATAAGTATAACGTATTGGTTCTTAAGTTGTGAATATATGGAAGCAAAGAAATAATCTGCTTCAATCATAGTGTATATCTCTGTTGCAGAGTGCCATAACTAATATTTAATGGAGATTTGATCTGAGTGCAGTGAGAGTGAGTGGGAGTCAGTGTGGCCAACAATCGACGTCCACGTCAAAAGACCATGCTAAAAGAGATGCTGGCATGTTTCTAAGCAACACAGGAAATGCACAAACACACACAGATCTGACCAGCAGTGTGAAATGTTTTTCTCAAAGTGTACTGCAGCTTCCTCTGATCCCTGATAGTCCTCCATTTGTCTGTTTCCAACTACAAAACGTCTCTACTGCTCCCCACAGAGGCCCACGCCTCCAGACTCAGGGGGATCAGTCAACCCTTCACACTTTAACTTCAGCATCTAGCCATTCTAAACTCCCCTCTCTCCCACTTACTTTTATTGCAGTCGAAGTAGAAACTAAGTTTAATTAACATGAAGTTTAATTGCTGTTCAGAGGATTTGGAGGGTAATGTTTGTGTTCACTGCAGGGCACATTTAGGTAAAGATAATGAAATTGAACAGTGGAAAAAAGGACAGATTCTGAAAATAATTGCCTGATAAATAAGCTGACCATATATAGATCTAACACACAACGTTATATCACATGCTGACATGTTCCACTTGCCTACTTCACCTCACTCTGCCCTTCCCTATTTCTCCTGTTGATCTTCCATAGCTCACTCAGACAGCCCTCTGCATGTCTCCATCTCAGACCAGCAGCATGCTTGACATTGTCTCCTCCTTGCTGTCAGGTTAAGATCACAAACTCTTCATTAGTATTCAGGTGAAGGATCGCTCCATGGAGCTGAGTGGGCTTCAACTATTGGCCAAAGTCAGGCGAAAATAAAGAGCTATTGAGAACAGGAGAACAACATACATTACAATTCATTATTCATCTGTGCCAGTATGCAATATTGTTATAATTCTTGTCAAACGTATTAATCCAAGCAAATTTGTTGTTTTGTTCCAAGCAAACCTTATTGTTTACCCAATTTAAAAGGGCATTCTCGTTCTAAGACTACCATTACCCCTTATTTTAGGGTTTCTGCCACCGTTTTATCACACACAATAAGTGGAAAAATATATTTTTGTAAATTGGGTGAACTGACCCCTTAAATATCAATAATAATTAAATATCAACAACATTGTCTCTATGTAGACTCTTTTGTTTTGATGGAACCGTTTTTGTCTACTGTATGTGATGCAAATAATTGGTCTGATTATAAAAAAGAATTAATGTATGCAGTATATTGTAAAAAGTTCAGCATGTAGCCATCATCCATTCATTTGTATTGCAGTTGAAATAGAAACAACGAGACAGACCTTTGGAGTGTGTGTCAGCAGAGAGAGGCAGAATAGCTGCTGTTTGCACAGATGGATGGATCAAAAAGTCCAGGAACCACAAGTTGAGATGATTTGCCTCTGATAGCAGCCATATTTCTTCTTCTCAAAGTCAAAAAAGAAAGAAAAATATATTTTTGTGGACAATTTGTGGCTAAGAGGCCATGATCAAAACTGATAGCTGTGGAAAGGAAACACAAATCTCATTATGTCAAGATCAGTTCAACTTCACAATCTCATTGTTGCAGCGCTTTCCTTTCATCCTGATCTTTACCACATATGAGGTTTTCAGGTATGTCACCACTTTGGTGTGCCAGTCAAGATCTGAGAAATCCAATATACCTGCACTCTATTAACACATACTGTAAATCTTCTGTGAAGCGACTCTAACTTCTGCTGCCATTTGAGTTTTTTCGTTACTACTTTCCCTTTATTCCCCACATCCCACATCTGTACCCAGGGTAGTCATTTTAAACTAATGATGCCTGGAATAGACATGTAGTCCTAAATCTGTTTTTGTTTTCTGTGTCCATACTACTTTCTTCATTGCTCTCTTAATACGATATAAATTAAAAAAAATATGGAAGATGTGACCTGCGGATGTGAAAATAGTTGACAAATAGATAAAGATATATGGACTTTATTTTCCCACTGCCTGGTCTATTCCCCCTTTGACAAATTGCAGATATTGAAGGCTGTTAATGCTATGAAACTTTGTCTTTTAATGCCTCATTTCAGAATGAATTTAATAAGTAGAGTTGAAGTGCAAAGCTACGAGGCTGTCAGCAAACTGCATCGAGCATCTAACCACTGTCTGACTGCATTTCAGCTTCAGACACACACACCATGTGCTTCCTTTGTCCACAGTCTATTGAAACACACCTCCCAACATGCTGGGCTGAAATGAGTAATGCCCCAAGCAGAGATTAAATCGGGAAAGAAGGCACCGGAAGAATGGTTTCATGTGAAGGTAGTGGGATTTGGCGGAGTAGATAGTTTGATGGAGAGACAGAGGGAGATAATGCCCCACTATTGTGATGATCTCTGAGACCATGAGCCATCCCAACTTCCGTCTTGGAGAGAAATGCATCTGTTCATTGCCTGTAGGTTGGTGTGAAAACCTGAGTCTGTTGTATTTGTGTGGGTAGGGGGTGGTGGATGGATGCGTGTATATTCATCTCAGAGCCAAAAGCGCTTATAGCCCCGTTGCTTTTACGTCTATGACAATGTATATTGGAAAATGACTCATGTGGGAGGTCTATGAAATGAGAATTGCTTTCTAGCAAGATGAAGTTCATGTCACTATATATGGGTAGAAGGAAGGAAGGCAGGACAAACACTGTAGAGGAATATGTTGGCTGTCTGGACAGCAATAAAACAAATGTAAAAAATACATCATGGGTATAGAAATACCTGGTTTTATTTAATGTCTGCCTTACTTCAGTGGTTAATGCTGGAAACAAGATCAAGATCGTAGTGTGTGGAAGCTAGATGTTGAAATAAGGAGCAGCAGGCGCCAACTCATTAGGTTTATAACATGTTGATTAGGGATAGGAGTGAGTAAAAGGTTATGGTAGTTTTAGGCCAATTGATTCTATGGAGTGAACCAGGACGTTGCCTTTCACATTTTACATACAAAGAAGCAGTAAAATACATATGGGTAGGAGCAAAAAAAGTGGGGTTGATACATTTAGGAGCGGCTGTAGCTCATGGGGTGAGTGGTCGCAACCACAAGGTACCCGGTACGCTGTAAATCTTTGTGTCTTTGTGTGCTTGCTTAAAACCTTTTTAAATAAGTAAATTAATAAATAAGCACTGCGTATACAGAATACAGCTGTCTCTTTCTTTTGTCGACAGCTGATCTTTGAGAGGACTTTGCTGTTCAATGGATAGAGGGATTGGGTTTGCTGGAGATGGGAGTTCAAAACAAACATCCTGGCTTTCAGGCTTTTTGATTCAACAACATCAAGAAAAGAACACTTGTGCGTTATTCATATCCAATTTTATAAAGTTGTCTCAGCAGCAATGAAGGGAAGAATGAAATAAATCCATTAGCTCAATAAGGGCAGCCCAAGATAAGCTTCTGCTGATTCGTTTGCCATAAATTGAAGAACTTGGTAGGCTGAGCATCCTTATATTTTAAGTTTTATTTCATATAGATTTCTATGCTTTTTCTGCTATCATACCATACATACTTCTGTATTATGTCCTGGAGTATAGCTCTATACTATTGAATCTGAAGGCAGTCACACCTTCAAAGAGAACTTGTTTGAGTTGTGTCAAAATGACATGTAATGTGTGACTGTAGAAAGTTCAACTGTGCGTATGTGGTAGGAACATGAAAAACATATTACCAGTGGCGGCTGGCCAATAGAGGGCCACAGGGCCTGGCCCCACCCACCTTGAGGCACAAAAAAAATAAGTATACACAAATTATACTAATATTATTAATAATATTTATAAATTATACAAATTGTCAATATTTGTGTTTTGGAAATATAGAATATACCCAATAATATTTGTAAAATAGGATATCTGCGCAAAATATATGCTTTTCCTGCACTTCGTTTTGGCCCAGAAGAGACGGGTCTAAGAAGCAGTTTAGCCTATTACTGATTAAATATATAAATGAGTGATATATACATATATTAATATACTGAATTGTATGAATAATATATCCTTATTATGTCAGTGTTGGAATAAATGTTAAATATTTAACTACAAAGTAGAAATGCGTGTTTGATTGCATTGAATCATACTGGGATGTTTGCTGAAATTGATTGGATGGCCCTACCAAAAAATACGGTGTCTGCCATAACTTACTCTGATGAATACATATTTATCAATGACTATTCCAATTACTGTATGTGCTCATGTTCACTGTTGTCCATTACATTGTCAGCATGTTATACAGTATAGTTATGTTACTACTTGAAAATCTCAAAGCTGCCTGAAAATACTACACTCGGATACAGTGTATAATATATCATGTAAAATATTTGTATTCTTTCTTCATTAACTTAAAGTTTGATTTATTTTCAAACAGAACTAGTTCATACAACACACTAAATACAGATTACACTATGAATCATCTGGCCTACTGAAAAAGTAACAATTTCCCGATAACCTTTTGAACTTCACTTGTCAAACATATTTAATTAGCTGTGTTTTGAACTATCAGTTTATAATTTGAAGAAAGCCACATCCACTAATGGAGTTGTAAAATACAGAGGTATGATGCATGTTTCCCAAACAATGAAACTGGTGCTTTAACTTACTTGATAGGATGAGGTACATTACATTACATGTCATTTAGCTGACGCTTTAATCCAAAGTGACTTACAATAAGTGCATTCAACCATGAGTACAAACTCAGAACAACAAGAATCGAGAAAGTACAATTTCTTCACTAAAGTTAAACTACAAAGTGCTATCAGTAAGAGACATTTAAGTGCTACTAAAGTGCTACTACGGCGCTACCTTCCCTATTCAATTTCTCTACATGTTGTGCTCTGAATATAATGGTATGAACATGTGCTGGATATATGTGTGATTAATGGAAATTTCTCCCCAGAGGAAAATGTCTTGTCAGAAGCAAACCTAGGCACTTTACTTAGATACGTGCAATTATTTGGCTTTTAGCCCTTTTTCTTGCACTATGTCTACTGCGAAATGAAAAACTGCAAAACTTCTTTGTGCCTCAGGATTTCTGCCTGCTTGTCTGCTGCTTTGCTGCACACTCATTCTGCCATCTCCCCTCGCTCTGCATTGTTTCACCATCAGCTCCTCTCTGACCTCTGCCACCACCAGCTGGATTCTCCCCAGAACAGCCATCTTCATACTCTGCAGCCTGTTGATACACTTGGCTTTATCATTCCACATTTAGAGTCTTATTCCTGTATTTGGTTTACCCCTTTGGATTGTTCATCACCGCTAACAACTCAAGAATGTTCACTAGTTAAATATCTCCAGTCTTTTAACTGGATATGTTGGAGACTACCGACTAATACTGAATTTCCCAGCTCCTGCTCAATTTACCTCCAAAAATCTCAACAACAACTTTTTAGGATCATTTTGTCTTTCATTTTCTTCTGCATTTTTCCTACAAACAGGAACACTATCTGAAAACATCACTACAGTTATAACATAAAAGGTCACATATTACATCATATCTTTTAGAATTAGCTGCTGCACCTTCAGTCATTTAGATTTGGCAGTAATCCCAACAAAACTCATGACATCCTGTTGGGCCTGTAGATTGATGATGTAACACATTCCCAACATATTTTACTACAGGTATCGATATATTCTTTGTGTGTATGTTTCTTCTATGTAATAAGCTCTGAAATGTCCACAAGGAGTGCTACATTGT
Organism: Cyclopterus lumpus; assembly: GCF_009769545.1. Taxonomy (NCBI): domain Eukaryota; kingdom Metazoa; phylum Chordata; class Actinopteri; order Perciformes; family Cyclopteridae; genus Cyclopterus; species Cyclopterus lumpus. Next base: position 16,902,397 of record NC_046968.1, on the reverse strand, counting down.
CGACTGAAACCACTGTGCAGTGTAACAGTATTTTATAGAGCCCTTTAATAAATGCTGTTGAATGAGTATAAATGTTGCACATGATCGAACTCAAGAGTAATTTTTGAGTCCAGTCAAGATTGGTTGTTGCTCTGGATAAAACTATATTGTAAAATGTAATTGTTATTCTATCCACTATATAATAAATATGGCCTCAAGAAGTTGAATTGTCTCTCTGACACAACTCATTAGAAGCTTTACTAATGTAATATGTATGCAGAGTTATTATGTTGGACTGTACAATATGTACATTGTATCGTGCCCGCCCCTATTATGTAGTGTAGTCTATTGCACTGCATTGTGATGCCTCACATGATCTGTGAATTTCATTCAAATCATTGTTTGAAACATCAAAGTAACTATCTACAAAAAGCATTTGTAGCACATACAATACTACACTCAGGAGTGGACAATTATTAGTTCTTCATCCTATAAAAATGTATTATTTATTTGCATTATTATTTGTATTTGATTATTCATGTATGCAATCTCTTCATTATTATCCTTATTTCCCCTCTTTTTTTCTCTTTTTTCTTGGAGTGAGCACCATTTGATTGTCGTTCTTTCTGTGTGTTGTACACTGTACCTGAATATCATTTGTACCAAAACTGAAAAATGTACAAAGAAAGTGACTATATGAAAATACATACTAAATACAAAACTAAATAAAAATTGTGTAAAAAAAAAAGTAACGATCTATATATTATCCTATCATAACTGTAAAGGTGGTTTTCAAGCTGTTTTGCATTACTGTACTGATAAGTTTAGTTTATTATTATTATTATTACTATTAATGTGTAAGTGTTAACACTACTCCCTGCACCCTGTTCATATGTCCTCAACAGATTTGCAACCTTGCAGCGTCACCAATGCAGACATCACTTCCTGTATTCGTTACCCTGGCAACATAATTACCTCGATACTTTTTGCTGCTACTTTTGACATTTTACACCCCTGAAATTAAATATTGAATATTAGAACAAAAACTGATACATTCTATTAAAAACTGTAACTGTAAATACATGTTATTTGATTGAATGACAAGTACAGTGTCAAGAGGTTATATCATGCGGATTATTTACAGATTATTATGTAATATTATACTTTGATCATGTACTCTTTATTATGTCCTACACCAGCCAAACTGATGTAAATTCAGCTTGCTAGTAATTTTAAGGTCAACAGAATAGTATTTGATTTTTAGATTATTTTAGCATTGTTGTATTTAGGTCAACTTAAACAGTCAATAATCAATAATAAAGCTATTTACAATGGCAATACGTTTGTAAACGTCTCTATGAGTTTTACACAGTTCACCGTTCCCTTAGCTTAGCAGCTGAATACCCTGAACACTGGGCATTATACTTGGCATAGAGCTACAAGGCAATTGGGACGCATCTTGATATGTGCTGATGTACTGTTCAATTATTATCTCATTTTATGTCAAACTTGGCATTATGTTGAAAGTAGTATGTGTTTTGACTATTAACACATTCTACCGGGCTCATTTGTGGTCTGATCAATTAGTTTAAGTTCGGATATGGTTTTGAGCGGCAATAGAGTGGGATGTGTTTAGAAGAGAGATGCAGGACCTGAAGTACATCCAGGTGTTACATTCGAGGAGACAGAACACAACTCCGTCTTTTGCTAACGCAAGTGTTTTCCTATTTAAAGGTCATCAGCAAGTGGAGGCTGACAATCAGAAAAGGTCAACGCCTCTTTGTAAATGCTGGTAACAAAATGTATCATAACCAAGTGGAAAATACAGTATCAGGTCCCTGAACTCACAATGGTACAAATAGTACCATTAGTGGTGAGAAAACACAATAGATTGTGAATTGATGTAATACATGAGACAGACCTATTGTACAAAAGGATCGAGTTGTTGAATGACGTGCCAATGAAAGACTGTTGGCCAGAACAGTGTTGGAGAATGTCACAGCACTTATGGCACAGACCTCATAGATGTTAATGTGACATTTAAACCAGACCTCATCTCTTGCCCTTCAACTTTGTAAGGATGCTGTGTGCCACAGTCCTCTAAAAGGTACAAACTAAATGTCTCCTGTCACACGCATAACCTCACATGGTCAGTATTTGCATAATGTCAAAGACGTAAAGAATAATTCGCATTACATCTATTATTTACATTTCAATGTTCAGACTCAACTGATAATGCAATAACTGAATTTATATAAACTGTAAAGATTTTGCTGGTCCCCAGGTTTTCCTAAGGACTACATCTACAATAAATAATTCCACTTTTAGTGTAAATTGCTGGCAAAGTGATAGACTCAAGGACTCTCTAATGTGTCATTGTTCATGTGAGTATTTATTTGCTTTACTTGTGAAGACAGATAGAGTTGAAGCACTTCACACACTTATTGATACCTGTCATATTGGTTTAGAGATTAGAATGCTGTCTTAGTTGGCTGTGTTATTTGTTGTAATGTCCAGGCTCCTAAATATCATTATCCAAACACATTCAAGACAGACAGTCTTCAGCAGGATAACTCTATCTATTATTGTATCATAATAGACTAGTGGCAAACTTTGGCTGAGACAGCTGGTTTCTGAGACAGATACATAATAGTTCCTGACAGGGTGTGTGATTTCCTCCAAGCCATTTAGATATGGCCCAGGTCTCCTAAGAGCTAAAGACAGGATTCAATAAGTAATGCCTCAGCAGGCCCCAGAACCTGGCGATCCCGTCACCCTCTGGCTGACTGTAATCATTTGTGATAGCCCCCGTATGCCTGCTGGCCTCCCAACAGCACATGTTTCACTCAGGCTTTTAGATGGGCATCAAAATGCATTACCTCCAAAGCAGTAGATGGGGGCCTGTATGCGTGAAACCAGGGTGGAAATATAGACATTGACTCTGTCTGCAGACCAAGATTGCTGAACCGTGCAGAGTGACATCAGTGCCTGTTATACCGTTAATGCACTTAAGTTCAGGATATGTCTGTCATTGTAATACATACATTGAATCATGTATGTGAAATATATGTCTGAAAACTATACATTAATGCAATAACGCTCAAGGATTGTGAAAAGAGTTGTATTCCTTCTTTCCTGTCCAGTTTATCCAACTGCTTCTCTTTCTCTGTCAAATTAAGTGGAAACAACATGGCAGATCTTCTCAGGTTCTCTGCTTATTGTACTTTTGCATGGTAAATATGGCCTTAATGACTCGGCAGCAGGGGGCTCGGCTGTTTATTGAGCAGGCTCTCCTGCTCCACCACGATCAAATAAGAGCCTAATTTGATTTTCACTCTTGACCTCTATTCCTCTCAGAAAACAACGAAGCACAAGGAATGTTTTCAAAGGCTTGTGCAGGAATAGAGAAATTAAGAGGCGTGTAGAGGAAGAGTTAATAATGGTTTTGAAGATTTTGCTCATGAAGCTATAAAATGTATATTATACTTTCCTCCAACACACACATTCAGCATACAACGCATACCTATTGTGTGAATTCATACATGCACACACTGGTTTCAAGGGGAAAATGGATTCATAAAAGAAATGCTGAGAGGAATAGTCCAACATTTTGTGAAGACCGCTTAATTGCTTTTTCTGCGAATTAGATAAGAAGATTGATACAGCTGATGTGTGTCGGTTAAATATAAAGCTACCAGCAGCAGGCAGTGAGCTTACCTTAGCTTAGCACTATGACGGAAAACATTTGTCTTGACAAAAATGATACTGCAAATTATAAATGTTACACCAATATTTTTGCACGGATTGTACAAATGAGATATAACAGTTGCTGGTCATTGGACGTTCCTGGTGTCCATGTGCTAAGCCAAACAAACAGCCTTCAGAGTTGTATCAAGCATATCATCTAACTCAGTGAATTCAGCATATTTACCAACATGTAGCTTTAAGCCTATTGTGTTTTATATTGTGGTCAGTAGTAAAAGCAAACTAGACAAGCCAAACATCTTATTTAAAATGATAGCTGCTTTTAAGGATGTTGTGGGCAGTGATACAAATCTGAATTTGTGTCTGTTTTTTTGAAGACCCATCTTATGATTTGATCCCTTAGAAGGCTTCGATGTAACAGTACAAGAGACCACTTCAGTGGAAACCAGCAGACCGTGGCATCCCTACAGAGGAAAACACACAGTGGTTGTCTAGACTGACAGTAACAACCTCATGTGCTGACGACCAACTCCACAGACCACATGTGTTCTGTCACACTGACGTCAGAGGCGAGAAAGATCTCTGTTTTCTAACACCAGACATGAATCCCTAAACGACATGATCCATGCTGAAGTGCTGAATTACTAACTTTACACCAACATTTCAGCTGCTGTAGGTCCATATTGCTTCCTGTTGTTAAGTTTATCAGTCCATCATTTCTTTCTACATGATTTTATTAATGAACAACTGAACTGTCACTCTTTGTATATATTGTACTTTTGTGTCACCCCTTGGATTAAATCAGTTATAATATAATAAGGTTAAGTAACATGTATTTGTCCAGAACAGGTCAGCTAAGAGTCAAAGCTATTTCCAGCGTTGGTGCTTTTCACATCCCTAGTTGCATGCAGTGACACAGTACATTCACAGTCTCCTACTGTTGACTCTGAGTGGCTCCCCTGGAGCTGTTGGGGCTAAGTGCCCCATTCAAGAGCAACTCAACAATAGTGTTCAGGAAATGACAGCTCATAACTCATCCAACTTCACCACTCAGATTTCATTGACTTGTTTGGGAATTCAAAACAGATTCATCTGGCCACAATCTACTTCCCTAACATTATTGGTCAATAAAACATTTAGATATTGTCATCCCTTCAGGGTATGAAGGTATGTAATACAAAGCAGAGTTTTATATATATAATTGATATTCAGGAACTTCAGTCTCCGGTTTGTTGGGTCATAATTGTTCATTCATATACATATTTGTCCAAAGAATGCAACAACCATCACACTTCTAGAGCTATTGTTTGTTTTTCAGAAAGTGAAGAGTGACCAGCACTTTTTATAATAGATTAAGAAGTAAATGTCTTTGAAAATGATGTTATGCTGTTTCTCAGCTTTTTTTACTGTAATTGGCAAAATGTATTATGAAGATCTTGCATATATTCTTCTGCTGCACAGTATATTTAGTCAAAAGGGCCAGGAGTAACCAGAGAACCGAAGGCAAAGAGATACAGCTCAGCAGGGCTGCAAGACAAAATGCTTTCATGACACCTGCTGGTGTATCGTTCTGCTCTCCAGAATCTCTTCCTCTCCTCCCCCATCATCCATCCATCAACCCAGCGGTAGATGCACAGAGCTCGCCCCCCTCTCAGTTTTTCAATGGCCATCAGAAGTGGTTACATTCTCATTACATGCCTGCTGACCCTTTTGAAGGCTGAAATAAACTATGGGGGTGTTCCAAGAAAATGCCACAAAGAATAACATGTATCTTTACTTCTGTGCAAGATTAGGAGGCACAGAAAAGAGAGGAATTACATCAACATTTCTTTTTGGTTTATCGCCTCACACCCAGCGTTGTGTTGTGGAATGTTGTGTAACGTGTAATTTCTTTATTTCCGTGACTGGAGAACTGTGGTGAAAAGAAAACTATCAAATCCAACATGCTTTAGACGACAGAAGGAATTATGAGTGAAAAGGAATATAACGTGAGGATGATAACAGGGGGGAGGCAGTCAGTTATTTCTTAGTTTGTTAATGAGACACTGAAGGTCAAACAAAGCAAACCACATGATAGATTAAAAAGTGATTAGTATCTGTAAGGTAGTTTTCTTACCGGTTAAGTCCAAACACACACTATGTTTTCCAGACTGGTGCATACTTCAACCATTAAGGCTTGGAATGGGAAGTAAGTGGTAGAGCTAAGGGTCCAGCTCTTGGGACCACAACTAAATCACTATGCTTCTGTTATTTTATGATTTCTATAGTTGCTGAATCCAGCAATCAATAAATAAATGTAGGATAATATGTTGTATAAAAGAATAATGCAAATGTCACTCAAAACACTCATGCATTCTTCATCATGTATTAAATGACATCATACCTGGACACAAAGGACACAAAGGACCTAATAGAGAGCACTTGGTCACGATCATGAGTCATACTGGAACTCTATTGACATCCTGATTACTGATTCTGGTTTTGTCTGAAGGGGAGCGGGAAAAGTGTGTGTGTACATAGAGTATTATGAAAGAGACCGAGCAGACAATAAAGACAAATGAGACAGTTAGTGCTTTGATCCGAGGATCATATCAAAACTATTCTAACAGCTTGTGTCCCTACCAGGGGCTTGTGAATGACAACAATTAAAATACAATTGTTGTTTGAATATGCATGTTTTTTTTAATTTGGCTTTGCAAACAGTGAACACTTAAAAATATGACTATAGTGTATATGCCTGTTCTCACTAATGTGTGAAATCAGGTGGACACTGTACTGCTCCGCGAAGAGAGCCCAACACACACCAGTCACCGAGGTCCTAGACAACCGCTCGGGATGCTTTATCAAATCCTTTGCGTGCGTGCTCGTGTTTTCCGTAAAGCTCGTGAGTGGAGACGCGCACGCCGCCCTGAGAGTTCAGTCCAAGTATGTCAAACGTGTCGCCTCCTCTCCTCACACGCACTGGTGTGCATGTTTGTTTTACTTCCGTGTGTTGGTTCAGAGTTGTGTTCACGGAGTCTGTTAGTAAACAGCAGTGACCTCGGACACGCAGCGCGCATCCTCTCTTGGACATTTCCTCAGACCTCCCTCTCTCTCTCTCTCTCTCTCTCTCTCTCTCTCTCAGTCTAACCAGCCGCGCACACTGTGCAGTGCGAGAGTGCACAGCGCATCCCAGCCAGTCCTCCTCCTCCTCCTCCTCCTCCTCACACGCCGGGATGGATCGACCCTCCTAGCAGAGCACAAGTCCACTTCCCCAGTTGGCAAGTTGAGTTGTAATTTTGGAGCTGAAACAAACGTCTTCTCCGGCTGACTATTTCCTCCGCGCATCAACTTGGCTGTGGGAGAAGTCCACGATGACACCCGCCGGGCTGCGCTCGCGCCTGATGCTCCTGCTCTGCTTCCTCTCCACGGCAGCGTGCAATATGTTTGCATTCACCGACGAGCCCTCTGAGAGAGCCGGGAGAGGAGACGGGTACTGTAGTCGGATATTACGGGCTCAGGGCAATCGGAAGGAGGGCAACAGTGAGTTTCGCCTCCGCGTTGAGGGAGACCCGGAGAGCTACCAGCCAGGGAGCACATACAGAGGTTGGTTCATCCGCGGGAGACACTGCGCTGGTTGGCACAATGTGCGTATTGGGAAATAATCTTTAATCCGAGGTCAGTAGGCTTTGCAAACTTAAAACAAGTTGTACACTCTACTTTTGATGCGAGGCCATTGTATTCACCCAGAAAGCAGCCTAATCTGTATTCGGTTCGCAAAGAGACGATCTTTTCTCCCACTCAGGAAATATGTATTTAAACTATTAAAAGCCAAAGGTGATAATTAAAAATGTCCTTTTATTTTTATTATGTTGTTTAATATTATCATTTAAACATGCGTAAAGTGTCTTTGAGTACAATGTAAAACGCTTTATAAATAAAATGCACAATGATAATAATACGATTTAATATTATTAGTATTAATCCATCTACTATGGACATCCACGAGTAAGCTACGCAGTAACATCTCTTTCATGATCAAACATTAAAAAGGTTTATATAAAGCTAAATTCCTTTGAGAACACTTCCATGTTGGTATTCTCTTTCAAACATATTTATTTAAAGCAAGCAGTCCTTGATTTCATAGCTTTTGTCTAAAGTCGAAGTTATTGGGTGCTGTTAATAGGCATGTGCCATCTGCTCTGTGAATCTCTCAGGCTCATGCTGTTCTGGACTCATATGTTGCACTGTGGTTAGTTCATTCTTTTGGGGATCAAATCATAAATCGTTTTATATCATCCAAAGCCAAAAACTGAATAAGTGGAGAGTTAGTAATCACATTTTTTGCATATGCCAAAACTAGAAATTCATAATTTTTGTTAAACATGTATAAAACCTCTCTCTTAAACATCTTTTGGAAATAATGCCAGGCTGTCTGAGCTAAATCCTCAATAACAGGTGAAACTTGTGATTGTGCACGCATTCAGGAAGGTAGTTAATTAAGACCACTTCAGTCTGGTGTTGGTTTGGCAGTTAGGGTTGTAACTCAGCTGCTTTCTCTGTCAAGTGATGCTTGTTGTCTCTCTTGTTTGATTTCATCCAGTGACTGTGATTGCATCCAGCCCCGCCTACTTCAGAGGGTTCACCCTTATTGCCCTGAGGGAGGGAGCAGAAGGAGACAGGGACAAGGACTACGCTGGCAATTTCCAGGTAAGGTTGCAGCTAAAGATATGACTGCTTGTAAAATTGGAAAAGATGACCAGTAGCTATGTTTTCTTTATCATCAGAGCACAGTTACATGGCAATTAATTAAACCATATATCACACCTGTAACCCTGGTACTTAGTGTAGATACTTCCTCTGGACTCCAGCACAACACTGTGCATGAACTGTGTGAAGAAAGAAAGAAAAAAGGCAGATCTTGTTGTAGATTGGGGGGGTGGGGGGTCTTGACAGATTTTCTTTGCACAGCTTTCCTGTAATTACATGTCAAGGTGTGATTATTCTCACCTTACCTTCTCAAATGGGCTTGATATGAAAACGGCATACTCAGCTCAGCTTTTCAGGTTGTGAAAAGTACTGTGCACATGTGTAGAATGTAAGAGTTGTGTGCCCACAAGCACTGGTGCAGTTGAAAGGCTAATACGTATTTTACACAGGCAGAACGAGCTGGAGTACTGTAAGAGAGAGAACAGAGTGAAGCCAATAGTGTTGGAAGAAGACAAGGAAACCGATGGTGTCACACGCTTGTGATAATGGCCGAATATGTGAGGCCATTGTAATTATAATACAGTGTGAGGAGTCGAGTGGGAGAGAAAAGCAGAATAGTGGTTGATGGGATGTGTATGTGGGTGAGTTTGAATGAGGAAAGATATTATTTATGTAATATAACATACATTTCTTGAATGCTACAAAGGAGTATATATAGTGCTATACAGAGCATCATGTAATGTGCGTAGATGCTATTACAGCACATTCACAGTGTATAACTACATGGTTAAGTTGATATAACAGAACGTTCATAACCTTTAAATGAATTCCTCTTCACTGATTCTTGTTGTTTAGCTTACTGTGTCATACCAAATTGTTATTTCATCCATGTCTAGGCTGCAGTTTCATAAATTCATAAAGCTTACAGTGCAGGATGCCATCCTAAAACAAAAACTGAGCAACCGAGGAATTTGTTTTAGCTATATCAAGTACGCAAAATGTTAGATAAATACTTGATTGTAGTTCACAACAGTAAAACCAGTATACCATGATGCAGTGTATTTTTTCATAAGAAAATGCAAGGCATACATAAAGTACATGAAGCTGAGAACTTCAAATTATATGTCTTCAGACCTTGTAAAGAATGTGTTTTAATGGGTTTAACAGCATGTGTGGAGTTATCTTGTCATACCCCACTTGCAAGATTATTTTCAGTTGTATTTGTCCTTGCAATTGATTTCATGCTGTTGTTATATAGTGCCAACCTTGAGATTGGTCTTCGGAGGTATGACAGTGTGTGGCGTGGTGTGACCGGCAGGAGTAAAAAGGGGAAACACTACATCATTTAGCCACGTTCAGTCACTTTGCTCTCCACACATGGATGAGACTGAGTGAGGAGTGCACATCAAATGATAGATAGATGTGTGACCATAGATGTTGGCATCTAAAGTAAAAATAATGGATATGTCTGCTAGGTTTTAAGAAGTTGAAGGTCTCTTTCACAGCTGCAGATGATCACCTGTTTCGTTACAAGCACCATGTGACATCGAATTAAAGATAAACTACCGTCCAAAGAGATATTCCTCTAGCATCACCTGCTCAGGTAGTCTTTCATGTTTTATGTTTAAAAAAAGACACACACACACACACAGACACACACACACTCTCTCTCTCTCTCTCTCTCTCTCTCACACACACACACACACACACACACACACACACGCACACACCATTCCTCCACTCTGAAAGGGTCCTGGGTGGGCCGGCCCTCCAGGCATTGAGAGATGACAAAAAAAAAGCTGCAACAGAAGACGTCAGGCTTTATTTAACATACAGCTCATTTGAAATCTGTTGGTGTGCCCCATCTCAGCCGTCTCAGGACAGCTCCCGACTTGATGAAAAGCACTTTTATTGAGCTCTCTGGGAAGGTCAGATGCCACTGTGTGTATGTGTGTTTGTTGGCAAGAGCGTAAACCAGTGGGCCATGCTGGTGATGTCTGATGAAACATTACTTCTCAGCAGGGTGAGATGATAGAACAAAAAAAGGCAAACGTGGCTATGCAAAGGGTGAAATCATTGCCTCTTTGCTGAAAACACAACAGATATTGTTCCATTTGCATTCACTTTTCTAGTCCAGTCTTCATGTTATTTTAGATCAACGTTATTGTTTTGGTCTGACCAGGGCCCTATTTCTCGTACGTGGCTCAACTAAGTCGATCAAATGTCCTATTAGCCGGCTAAAATTAACATGATGATTGACATCAGGCTATCCCGGTTTCTTAAAGGCTGATCCGCACTCAAACCATCTCGTTAATTTGAGCCAGACGTCAGTTCACAGGATAGTTGCGCGTGCCCCTTTAAATTCAGGAGATGATCATGAACGTATATGAGGAATTCCAGACCATAATCATGGCAAAATCTAATCAACTCATTCACTTCACTCGTGCTGGAGAGGGGGCGTGGCTTATCTCCATGGAAACATTTATAACTTCCGCCATCCACCATGGAAGAAATAACTACTGCTTTATACTCGGAACATCTAATGCCCTCGTGTTTGGGTTCATAACATTAATATCATATATATATATATATATATTTATATATATATATATATATATATATATATATATATATATATATATATATTTATACATAACATCACCCGTGTGGATGACAATCCTCTTTATTTGCATCCATTTGTCTGTGCATTGACTTTCATGGAATCTACTCGCAACGCAGCATAAGTGTTGGGAAAATGTATCGGCTAATTTTAAGTGCCTCATTCTTTAAATGTGCCTGCTGGCAGTCGGCTTAATGGCATGCATCATCCAATGAGATCTAAATAGCTATCTCAACTCTTTCAGAACAAGTAGATAATACATATGTGTATATACATGTATGTGGAGATGACCATATAGAACTTGTATTGCATTTACACGGACATGGCCATGAAACGTAATGAACACCCATGAGTTCCACCAAAACCATGGCATACAGCGGCTTTCCCGATGTTCTGCATCGCCGACACTGTAGAACACTGTCGAACACTGTACCACAATGTACCACACTGTACCACAATGTACCACACTGTACAACAATGTACAACAAGGCTCTGCATACAGTCTGTGAGACAGTCAATGCAGGGCTGCGGCGTGTGGTGTTCAATGTACGGCTCGAGAAGGTCTTTAATAAATGATTCTTTGTGGGCAGAATTGATGGCACTCGTATAGGAAGTCATCATCACGTGATAACGGATCTTGGCGATCTCGGAGAACTCTCTCCCTATAAAACGTTAATCTAATTAATATCACTCCTTCATCAATGAGGAAGGGAGCTGCCATTTTCTTCAGGGGGCGTGACCAGTTTATCCAGCTAGACCGAATGAGCCTGCGCCAAACTTGCTTCGAGGAACCGAAAACCCTGACTTGTGTAATCTCATCCGGAATATTATCCCGCTAACCACGTTAGCCAGGTACGAGAAATAGGGCCCAGCTGCTAGAGCCAAACACTTGTTTACTTTGATGCACAAAGTTCTGCATAAACCATGAAACACAACTCAGTTTTTTTCAATTATATGTCACAATTTTCTTTTTTCCCAAAATTCGAGGCCTGTCTCTTTTTAACATTTGCAATTATGCACACGAAGAAACATGTCATAGGTAATTTAGCAGACAATTGGTTACTTCTGTTTGCAGATGGTGTTTAATGCATTCCCTAAGACTTCACTGGTTTTAGAATGAGTTGTAGTCCAGTCAGGCCACCCCAGGATGCCTGTTAGAAACCATGGGAACATGGAGGGGGGGGTCTGCATAATCCCTAAGACTGCATACACATGCACCGCACGTGTAAACACACACACACACACACGCACGCACTCACACACGCACACGCACACGCACACGCACACACACACACACATACAGAGGAATGCACATTCACACACAATCCACTTTAAGAGGGAACTCATTCATAACATGGTATGACAAAGGAAATTCTCTGCTGACAGCTTTATGGAGTGAGAACGTCCCCCTTCTCTACTGCCCTGATGTCACTTTGTATCAAACAGATCTTTAGTCTCTGGCCAGTGAATATTAGCTAACCGGCTGTACTCCCTAATGTAACCCCCTCTACTAATTTCCTGTCCAGTTCAAATCAATGAGATGCTCAATGTCTCAGTTGTACACCTGAGTTGAGTGCAGAATGAATTTGGACCATTCAGTTTGACCCAAAGTGTCTCAGGTTTTCTTTCATGCCGATAGTGATAGAATCATGTTTGGGCATTTGGGTGTGAACTCTCGGATTAATCGAACACTGATGACTTCAATTCAATTTACTTCATTCCACCAGTGTAATTCACTCTGTATTAATACCCATGTCTTATTAATACTTATCACCCATTCACTGAACTGGATTGATTACTTTGCTGTTTGGCGTCAAATTGTTATACTGTGGAGGAAGGTCTGAAGAAGCTTGTGTCCTTGTCCTCAACAAACAAACGATGAAGAGATTTCCACAAGGAACAGAATGAGGAAGATCAACCGGCCTGTCTCTGGCATTCTGATACAGTGGTTTTACCTTGTAATACTTTAAACATAAGCAGAATTTACTCCTTGTTAAACATTGCATACTGTTGTGTGGACTGAGTATCCCGTATCTCACAAGAAAAAAAACAGTAAAGATTAGAGAACAACATAATATAAACTTATGTTTAATGTGGCAGAAGCGGTTTTCTTCTCGCCTCTCTTGTTAATGATATCTCATATTCAACAATCAGCAATCCTATTGTTTTTGGGCCAATTGGAGGGATCCTGAACTTCAGGATGCTTTATTTAACACATACAGTATGCATGAGTATTTGAACCAGTGCATGTGAAAAGATTCTGTTCATCTCAGCATATTGCTGCTAAAGTCAAATGTGTTTGTTGTACCAACAACTGATGTTGTATATTTTTCACATACTTTGGGTTAAATCCCCTGAGGGGACATAAAAATATGAAATTAATGTCAGTTTTAGCTTCTAATTATTTTTATAGGCACTTGAGCTCACAGGCGAAGAGGAAATTAATGTGGAATTGTCCAACCCATAATGTATAAAATCACATGCTTCAAGTGCTTTTGAGGACTTTTGAGGACACTTTTATTCATCACTAATCCTTTTGTATGCGTATGTGCTTGTTTACAGATAATTGATGAGGAGGAAACACAGTTCATGACCAGCTGCCCCCCTGCAGTGACAGAGAGCACTCCTCGTAGACGCACCAGCATCCAGGTGTTTTGGACTGCGCCCCCCAGTGGCTCTGGCTGTGTCACCATTAAGTATGTATACTGCAACTGATGCTGAGTCTGATGAGGATACACGAGTCCTCAGCTCAAATGCTTAGAGATATGCTACACACTAATGATGGAGGATTAACTTTCAGCTAAACTTGCTGAACGGTAATTAATTATGTTCTATGAGGTCTGGTAATGTGCTGAGTAAGACGGCCCCTTTCTATCAACATTTAAAATGCCTTTCTCCCTGCATCAATACCCACGGATCACTGGAGAATATAAGATGCAAGCTTATGCTACAAGTCTCAAGGATATATTTGATATATGATTATCTCCTTATTTATCCCTATTTATATATCCCTATTTTCAAAGCATACCAAAAGCTTTTAGATGGTGTATTTTAGAAGTTGTTATTTTTACACCTTCCAGGCAGCCACCTGTTTTTGTATGTTTTGCAAGATACATTTATTATAGCAGATTGATAGCATTTATATCAACAGACTAAATAACAGAAACACCTCTTTGTGTAATGTAATACAGTTTCACAGCAGCACAAGTTACACACTCTAAGATTATCATAAGGATGTATTACTTGCCTTTTTTGTTGGACTGCGCTACTTGCGCTACAACGTTCATATTTATACACAGTGACAGTTAGTTTTTTCACGAAAGAGATTGACGTAAAAGGATGGTTCAACATTTTCACTAAACATTTCCAAGATTGGTATATGGTAAGTGAAAGGAAATTCAGGATTCAATGGGTTAAAGTTAACAATATTTAATGGCAACATTTTTTAACACCTCAAATGTTAGTAATTCGCTGGGTAAAACAAAGCATCACTTTGGTTGGCTTAAGGCCATCTTCAAAGGTGACGGGGTCAAACGCCACACTTCAGTTCAAGACAGAGAAGTTCCCCTTCAGAATAAAACCTCTTATCTTGCCTTCAGAATAAAAGTAACGTCACGGGTTCCCACCCCGATTCCATATTATCTAACATCTCTAAGCCATAAACTACCATTCATTCTCATGCATCATACAGTTATCAATACATACAGTTACAATAATAAAACAGTGATTGTCTCTTATGCTTTATAATACATTCCTCTTCATAATAATCCCTATTAATTATCCTAACTTTCTTTATGTATTAATTAAAAACACAAGACTCCCTTTATTTACATGTGCAAATCAAAATAACCTATTACAACTCTACATATGTTTTAATCATATATTGCAGCTTTTTGGGATTGCTAGCTGTGTGGCATACATCAAATCCACATGTACAGTAAATCTATTTTACATGCCTTCCACCAAGCTAAGCACAGAACATCTTGTGAGATTTTCATTTCTCTTGGATTTATAAACAATGTATTTCATTTAATAATAATGAATGCTTGACATAATAATAATGTTGATTGACAGCGATCAATTCTGCTTTTGTGTGTCCTTTGGGCTTGCCTGAGTAAAGAAGGGTAGTCATGCTCAGCTGAATCAAGAAAGATCATGAATCCAATTATTAATCCAGTACTGTGGGGAAATAATGTGAGTACAGGAGGTGGAAAGATACACAAGGCCTCTTGATCAATACATTATTTCACTGTGTTTGTACCCTTTTGGTTTCTATCCCTGTTCCTCTGTACAAAGGGAAGATAGAAAGGTTAACTTGTTTAATAATGCATCTTAGTATGTGTCTGATACAGAATGTGACGAGCTTTCCTTTTCTATGTAAATGGTAAATGGACCTGTACTTGTAAAGCGCTTTTCTCGCCTTCCAACCACTCAAAGTGCTTTAACATACATGACATCATTCATGCTTTCACACCCATTCATACACTGATGGGAGGAGCCACCATGCAAGGTGCCACTTGCCCATTAGGATTCTAACTAACATTCACACATATTCACACCCCACAGGCACAGTATGCGGGATCAATTTGGGGTTGAGTGTTTTGCCCAAGGACACATCGACATGCACTAGCGGAGCCATGGATCGAACCGCTGATCCTGTGATTGACCCTGCTCTACCACAGTCGCTGTGTCTCTATTTTTCCATTTCCCTTGTGCTGGTCTTTCTGGAGTATTTTCATGACCTGCCCTCTCAATAACATCTGAGCTTTCCTCTCAATCGCTCCTCTCTCTCTTGTCCTCTCAAAAAAACAAATTTGTTGTTGTCTTTGTTTTAATCTTCTCTGGGGTGTCCCCATTGGTCCCCATAGAGACCAATGGGATGATGGCAGAATTGTACTCAGTTCAGCACATGGATAGAGAGAAAAAGACGTACAGCCTAGAAGTGCAGAGGTGTATATAGTAATACCAGGGCGCAGGCGGTAGGACGAGGGGTAGAGTAAGACGTTCAAAAGAGATGCCTCTGAAAATCTTGAATACAGGTTTGGAGTGGATATTTGCACTAACTGGCACTCGTAAAGTGTGGTGTTTGCCTTTGTGCTGCAACAAAACAAAAGTTGAATAAAGTCTTAATGATTGAGGAGGTTCAACTCATTTAACTAACTAATGGGGTTTTTTATATGTAAACTGTTCAGAGGGAGAGACATTCTTGTCCACTACGGCTGTGTAC
Source organism: Cyclopterus lumpus (assembly GCF_009769545.1). NCBI lineage: Eukaryota > Metazoa > Chordata > Actinopteri > Perciformes > Cyclopteridae > Cyclopterus > Cyclopterus lumpus. The sequence goes on along the minus strand of NC_046968.1, from coordinate 16,886,177 downwards.
TGTGTATCATACAGCACTTACCAGCAGAGAAACATGGGAATATAAACCAGAACATACTGTGTTCTCAACAAATATGCATAGAAAGAAACAAAATATTGTCAAATGATTGCTAATTTCATAGATTAATTTAGAGAGGACATTTTCCCCAGGCAGGATAAATGTTGTTTTCAATTTGTATCCAAGTGAGCTCGGTCAGTCATCCTGCCTGTAAAATATGGTAATAAAAAAAAAATACCTGGCCATGAAATAAGAAGTGTGTGTGTGGCATGCATGTTTCTGTTAGGAAGCTCCTGGGACTCAAACGTTGTTTCTCCTCTCGAGTGGTTTGTTGCAGTATAATTGTCAGGCAGCTGATGTCTTTTAGATGGAAAGACCGAACTTGGTGGTTTGGTTTTCGTCTGTGATGATAGGGTCAGACAAGGATACTCATTCAAACTCCTGAACTCAGAGCACAGACTTTGAACATCTTTCCATCCAATACAGTTATTTTCAACTGTCTTACATTCAAGAATCACATCAGGCCAAGGTTTCTACCACTGCACCTCAGTTGCTGGTATCCCACTCTTATTTTGTTGGGCTGTGCACTGCTCCCGCACTACCAAAGTCATATTGAACTACAAAAAAGAATGGTCCACTGTACAGTAGTGTTAGAGAGTGATGCGTCTTTCCACTTACATGGGATCAGTACTGGCGTGCAGAAAACACTGAACACAGAATTGTAATTAGCTCCAACTTATCAGTGGCTCCGACTTTCTTTGCTCTTTGCAATTAAATCAGAGTAAATAAAGATACACATTCGATAAGGGATTTATTAGCCTCTGAGCTTAATAAATAATGGTATTCTTCCGACTAGAAAACTGGATCTTCTAAAATTGAATCAGAACCCAACTCTCAACTCTACTCTACTCTGGTAACTCGTTTGGCACAATACACTTAAATGATTGCAACCTGAAGAACCCAGTTTTAGGATTGTTTTAAAGATGGTTGTTCCTAGTCATTACCCCTGACCATCAGACTCTCTTTCAAATCAAATGTTTAGCTTATTGTCTAATTGGATTAACAATAATTGTCTTCCATTCTAACATTACCTTTTGATCATGAGCTCTTGTTACAGGTGAATCCTTGTGGTTGAAGTCACATCAAAATATAGTCCATATATTGCAGATGCCATTGAACTTGCCGCAATCTTTTATCTTTCCATTTGTATGTATGAAGCAATATATTTGCCATCCCTCTCTGGCACTGTGCAATATGGGGGAGTGTGATTTGTTTTGATGGGCTGTCTGACTTAGGAAGTGTATCAGTGATCAGATGAATGTCACAACCACATGCAGCATCACAGTCTGTTAATCTTCTTCAGCTCAATGATAGGACAGTTCAAAGAATTTAAAGGCCACTATAGTCAAGCAGACACATATAAACTATATGAAAATATATTTAGTTTGTGCAGTGTCTCCTAGTTGTTTCTTTTTTTGTAAAAGAGAGGCATGCACATTTCAAAGTAGCCATAAAAACAAAAAAACAAAATATATCTTGCTCTTTTATTTTTTCTTTTATATATTTTTTAATATTTTCCTCTTGTTCTCTTTTTATTAAGCTCTTGAACTTGCATATATAGGCCTACTCAATCCCCCCACACACGTTTAAATCAGTGCACTTTTGGGGTGATTAGGATCGGTGGCGGTGTGGATACGGCAAAGTGAGATAGAATTTAAATTGGATGTTAAATAAGCATTACTCCGCTTGATTGTCTGGCCAGCCCGGGAGAGTGGGCAAGCAGTGAGGCAGAGTGTGCTCCTCTCTCTCAGGGAGATATGTGAAATTGGGGTGAGATTGAATTAAAGCGTGAACAATTAGAGATGTGCTGGTGGTCTCACTTACCTTGAATCATTTCATCATTCATGTTATGTTTTGAGGCCGTTTTGGCTATATATCAAACTTCTTCTTGGACACACCATCATAATCTCACATGTTCACCAATATACCCTCTAAAGTAAACATGATATTTAATTAAAATTGTGTCATTGAAATAAGAAATGCAGAGAGAGAATAGTAATGCGTGTGAATTTGTATAATGTGTGTGAGCAGAGTGAGTGTACTGACTGTAGTATATAATCGTATAACTATGTTGATCTTTTGTGATTTTCTGTGAGAACGAATGGCAATGCACGTGGTATACATTATTAGTATGTGGGAGAGAGTTAAAAAGTTAATTTGACTGAAAAGGAAGGCCGTCTTGGCTTACAGCTTTGAAATCAATGCCTGAATCCGATCCACTGTTAATGTGTTGAAAGACGAAATGGAGGAGCATTTAACTCAAGATAGTGTGTTTTAAGACACATTTCAATTCTTCCATTTTTTGTTAGAATGATAAAGATCAAAATTTTTCTTACCGTTTTCCATTTTTATTTTATTAATATTTTTACCATCTCAATCTAGATTTGTCGGACGTCCTGTTTCTATTCGTGTTGCTTGCTTTGAAAGCCCGGACGACGAACGCCTGATTCTTGAAGTTTGAAAAGAGAAGTTATCTAAGTGATACTTCCTCATGTCACTACAAAAAGCTAAATAATGTGGCAGCTGGTTGGAAGGAGATTGGCTGAAAGTTTCCTACTTTACTGCTGGCTATATTAATGTCATTAATGTATAGAATATGTATAGAATAGAAAACACGTTTATAGTTTAAAAAGTATTAATGTCAAAATCAGCGAGTACTCCTCATCCATCGTTTGGCTAGTCTCGAGTGCACAGCCGATCTGCCGTTCACACAACTTGATGCAACACTTGCTGTTGGGACACGGTGTCCCTCACACTGCGGCCGCCTTCTGTGACGTCGTTACAGTTGTTGAGTTATTCCTTGTTCAGCCTAACCTTATAATTCATTTTCAATGGATGAAAGGGGCATTGTGTTCCTAAAATCATGTGGTGCATTAAGCCATTAAGTGTGCTTGAGGCAGACAGCCGCTGGAGTGTTTTATTTACATTTTCTTATTTTTTCTATTTGTAATATATATTAGAATTAAGAATGTTCATTGACAAAAAAACAACAACTTTATGATGACATTACTATGACAATGGCTGCGGTAGAAAAGTAGTTTTACTTCGGAAGGTTCCTAACTGAGTGAAATTACCCGGAAGTATTGCCGTCATGATAAAAGCTTTTAAAATGATCTAAAGACACACAAAAGGTGCTTGGATCTTTTCCTTTCTTATCTCCTTTAGCAAAGGGAATACTGGACCATCTTTTACCAAAGGAAAAAAGATAATGCCTTCCCACAATTCCTTTAAAATGCGCACCATTTGGCCGTCCATGAAAACAACCAATATGCCTATCTTGTACAGATTAAACAATTGTTTTCATACAGTCCTCTAAATAATGGGATTCACATTGATGAATATGAGGGGACAGTGACAACCATTTTGTTTCATTGTCTTGAAAATGTAGCAAGTAAGTACAAAAACAAACAACAAATAACACATAAAATGAACTGTCAATAAACAAATTCTCATAAACTACATACATTAACAAACAATACACATACAAAAAGGAGTAGGGGGGGGGGGGGGGGAATACACACATATACATTTTCTTCAGAAGTCAAACTAAATATTTATCATACCTTTGTGACTGGCAGCCTATATTCCTGGCAGCCTATATTCCTTTTTTCATAGTAATGAAGTCATATGTTTCCCCTGTGTGTGCATGTTTAAGACAACACAATACTTTATTCCACATTTACAATGTTACAGCAGCAAAAGGGTTAGTGCAATCACAACAGCATCAGTTAAAAAGTATATGATAGGTCTAAAATCAATAATTAAACACTATAAATCTAACTAGAACTGAACGGTTGAATTCACATTACGGCCACAGGAAATACTGATATTGAACAGTTGAATTTATATTGCACATGAATGAATTGTCAGTTTTGGTTTGTGGGATCTGCTGGAAGCAGTGTTGATTGTAAAGGGTGTCAACTGGGATCAGCCCCCCCGTGACCCTGAACAGGGTAAGCGGTGAAAGATAATTGAAGGATGGATGAAGTCATCCATTATGCGATCTGCTGGAAGCAGTGTTGACTGAAAAGAGGAAGGAAGGACCTGTGCAGTATCTCTCCTCACTGAAGGAGCTCTTTACATAACCTGCTTTTATATATTATGTTAGAATGCACTAGTCAAAGTGTAGGATGCGGGTTCATTTAAAATGTCATTTTACCATGACAGCTCCTCTTTCATAACTTGTGCAGTCGCATCATAATTACAAAACATAGTGAAGGTGGAGTTGAGCAGCGTGGTTGTCTTTTCCTACATCCTTATGAATTCTCCTTCACATCTTTCCTTGACTTGAAGTTTTCCATCGAGGTCAAGGACAGGTGGTTTGGAAAAGACAATAGGAGGTCATTAAAAAAAAAAAAATGTATGACTTCTTTTACATACTAAATTATGACTGTTTTTGACATGCTATACTTTTAGTTTTTTATTACTTACAAGAAAAAAGTAGACTATAACATTTTTATGAATACATATATTACACACATATATTATTACTTTATTTTACACACTTTAAGGCTTTTATTCAATAAGCTATACTAGGACATTTCATGACTTTCTTTTGACAAACTATACTATTACTTTTTTGACATGCAATACCATAGCTATGTTGACTTTCTACAACATACTACATTGATTGACATTTTTTCACATACTGTACTTTACTAATACTTTTTTAGACATACTATATTATGACTAATATTCAAATTATATATTTTAAAAAAAACATAGTATAGTACATCTTAAAAATACAATATTATGGAATATTACAGAAATATAAAGTATAGTTTGAAAATAAAAATTAGTATAGTATAGTATGTCATGGTGTCATTAAAATATCATAATATAGTACACCATGAAATGTCATTACAATATCATAGTATAGAATGCTACAAAAATGCCAGCAAAATGTCATAGTACTCAATGCCATATGTCAAATGACATAGTGTTGTGTAAAACATTAGAATACCACTGTAAAGTAATTCATAAAAAAAGTAAAAATAAATGTCATAGTATCGTGTGGGATTATGTTGTAATACTTTTTTTATAGTACACTATTTTATGAAATGTCATGAAAATTAAAGTATGTCATACAACATTTTTTATAGTATAGTATACCATTTAGTGTATTTTATAATAAAGAAGTCATTAAAATGTCTGAGTACAGTGGGAAATCAAAATATAATACAAATATCATGTTATAATGTCTTATAAAAATTATTTAAAATACCATATTATAGTTTAATATAGAAATATTATTTAAAAGTTAAAATTTTAAATATGAATGGTTAGGTAGTCCTGATGTGCATTTATAATAAAAATGTAATTGTATAATGTGCTATACAAAATCATAAAATGTTGTAGCAGAGTATACCACAAATATGTCATAGTATTGTAAATGTGTCATGAACAAATTATACAACATAGAATGTCAATAAAAGTCATATTATAGTATGTTATGAATATTTCATGACAATTCCATAGTAGTTTACCATAAATAATCCATAAAGATGTAATTTAACAAATTTCCACAGCATAGGATGTAATAAAGATGTTGTCTTAAATTATGCTATAAACATGTCATAAAAAGTTCTAACGTAGTATGTCATAAAATCATCAAACAAAATATCATAGTATAGTATGCTATAACAAATGTCATGAACATGTCAATGTATAGAACGTCATCTAATTGTCATTAAAAGTATAGCATTCCATACACAAATTATTGTATAGTATATCATAAAAATCATTACAAATACAATGTCATAGTACAGTATGTCATAGAAATGTCATAAATGTCACAATATAGTATGCCATACTGAAGTCGTAGTATTATAGTATGTCAAAAGAATGTCGTCAAAAGTAATTCACTGCCACTGATTTTGACCTAAAAAACAGTATTGGACACTAGTCAGTTAACTAGGAGAATTACGGTGTGGTGAGGAGTATGTCATATTTACGTTATAGTATAGTATATTATGTAAAAAAAAAGTCATACAAATAACTATTAAAAGCATTACTGAAAACACTTATGTCCAAAGTGGTACTTAAGATTTCATACCATGTATGCCATTACAATGTGATAGTTTAGTATGTCATCAAAATGTATAGTGTCCCATTAAAATGTGATAGTATGGGGTTGCAATAACCCTAACCCTGGAGAATACAAATGCCAAAACAAAGGATGTAAATTAAATGTGCCAATAAAATGGAACTAGATTAAGTGAAGCATTTTTGGGTGAATGAATATCTCATTTCCGCTAAGTCACTGTTTTTCTTGCTATCTAGGACGAGTTCTGGGATCAGCTCAGCCCAATATAGCACAACACAGCTCTGCTTAGTGTGATACTAAATGATATCCTAACAGTCCAGCTGGACTCGGCCCACCTGGACCTCATCCATTTCGCACATCATTGTTGGGTTTTATCCCCATGGAAACCTTCCTGCAGCCATGGCTGGTGTAAAAGGCTGGTGTTTGTGAGGACGTTAGATGCCTGGAGGCTGGTTTTCTGTTTCAATCTTTTGGACTGAATAGGTTTATCTGTGGTGGATTTACATGTCGAGGCCCCCTCAGACCTGTGTTCCCCACCACCCGGTGGAACAAGCCTCTCAAGACAACTCAATCTAGAGAAGCTCCCCTGTGCCAGGCCTTTACATTTTGGGGAGCATTACAGTTGGCTTGTCAATCAGTTCTTATCGACACTGTGCATAGCGTAATATATACGTACTATGTCTTTTTCTTTCTGGGAATTTTTTTTACAAAGTGCCGTCGGGACTTTTGAAATGCAGAAATTACTGTTAGTTGTCATCTTTCTCTTTCAGTTTTGTCTTCAGCCTTTCAATTTCTTAATGCTGATGCATGCCTTTGTGGTCTCTGTATGAGACGTTGAATGCCTCCATCTGAAAGCGTGATTTTGCAATTATCATGTGAGCTTGGATACCTGCTTTTATAAGTCTACTGAATCAACAGGAAGATGATTATGAATAATGTTGCACCTGTTCCATCTGAGACAATCCTCTGTTCAGACTTTCTCACATCTTGAAAGCCAAGATGTTCCACATTTCCTGCTATCTTTTGTCTTGTATTTTATTTATTTTTTTAACTTGACTTTTCTCCATACTTTTGCCCCTTAGGCTTACATTTGCACTTGGTGCTGGTCCCAATAAACTTTACTCCTCACTGCCTCTAATTCTTTTTGTTCTCTTTGTGCAGGGCAAGCATTGTACAGAAGAGGATAATCCATTTCCAAGATGAAGGCTTACTCACCAAGCGAATGTGTGAGAAAGGTAGGCTTCTTTTATTGACGTTGAATAAATCATTTACCATGCATGTCTATACCTTCAATCTCCATACCTTCAGTTTCCACCCCACATACAGTCTCTTTTTTAGTCTGTCTTCTTTACTCTATGTTCCTGTATTCTTGTATTGTGATGCGGGGACAGTCCTCTCTGCCGCTATGCTCCGGCATGTAAATGATTATACATGAGTGTGACCCCCTGACTGTGCATATCATTGGCTGTCATACTGTGCAACAGATCAAAAGACCCCTGCTATATCCTCCCTTTTCTCATGCCCTCTCTCTTTTCCTCCCTTCTGCTCCCCCATTTTCTTAAACCACCCAGCCCATGTTATGATGAGCACCACTCTCTTCTGCTCCTTATACTAACGAGCAATCTCTCTACGCCTATCTCATGGTCTTCTGTATTTTACTCTCTGAATCTTTTACTTTCCCCCTCATTACTGCACAGAATCCCTATATGGCGACGTTACAGATAAACCTCTGCTTGACTGTTGTGCCTGTGGCACAGCAAAGTACAGAGTCACCTTCTTTGGGAACTGGTCAGAGAAGATTCATCCCAAAGACTATCCACGTAAGCACAAACTAATCTGCTCTTTGTCATGTGACTTCAGCTCCATTACACATTTTAAGTGTGCTGATATTCTATTTTTTCTCATGAAAAGTCTGAAACCAGCAGGGAATTAATATTGCTCGTAAGTATTCCCAATGTAGCCATATTAGTATAGTTTGTTCTATAGACTACCATGCCATAGACCTTTATTGTTTTCCAGGGAGCATTACAATGAACATGGGTTTTGCAGTTTATTTTCAACTGATTCCACCGACAGCATCTGTCTGTTATTATTACTCAAGAGTTCACCACACCTGCAGCTAAAACAAGTCACCAACAAATGCACCATTTACTCCTGTGTGATTAACCTTTGCTTAAAATAACAAGAAGTTAAAATATGTAACCTTTGTGAAAGGGAAAGTACATACTCATCAATATTTAAGTCAAAAAATATGAATGAATTGGTTTGGGGCGATTGCCACAGGCTGGGAAGGGAAGTCACAATATAATGAGGAATGGATTAACAAATTGATGATTTTGGTCTTTTATTACTATTTGTTGACAATAACAACAAACAACAGCTTTTGTGTAGCTCCGCAGCCTCAGATACTCTAGGATATGTTACCGGCATATGGGTGGTTTAGCCCCAGTACCTGGATCTCAATATTGACGTGTGGCGTTAACTCTAACTCTAACTATGGTAATATGATTGAGTGTGATATGTGTATAACCTTGAGCCACACTATCAGGATGTGAATGGATTTAGGGATTACACTGGCTTTCTTTCCAAGCTCTCGCCGGTCAGATCAATATACTGATGAGAGTGGAATAAGATAAACCCTGAAATCGAAAGGAGCCTTAATTTACTGTCTTATGGAGGGAGTAGTTGTTGTGTGGCTCACTCTCACATATTGATTCGTAAACACATCTTGAAGATAGATCAACTTAAAAGTAGTGTCTTTTTCATCCTGATTCATATAGTGTTACAGTTGGATTTCTCCTTGCACATTCGTTGGTAACTAGTTAGTATAACATACTGCATATGTTGTACTAGACAATATTATTCACTGACTACAATACTATAAACATCATATACATGATGATCTGTCCTTGAATTCTGATGATACATTTAAGTAAAGAAAAATAGCTAGAAGTAAACTTAGTCTCACTTTTTATTTCTGGTCCAAGTAGTACTCAGGCATGTTTTGGTACCTGAGATATACTACAACTTTTTCATGACATCCTCATATTTTAAGCCTTTGACCAATATGGTGACACACATTATAGACAAAAAATGTGCCTTAAAACAGGCCAATAGGACTGTTTTTATTTTAATTTTTTTATTGGCATTTTTTATTGATAAAGTACCCCATTCTAGTCAATTTCATATAGTAAAGACACAAGCGAACCAATATATTGAAGTTCAGCCTGAAATATTATACACCAAAAACACAGCTGCCCTCTATCTCCTGTCTATTTAGGCCAGCCAACACTTTCTTCCCCTTGACAGAATATAAAGTGGTTGCATATGATTGCATATGAGGCTTATGATGCATTCACAAACACAAGGAGAACGGAGAAAGATCTTCAAGCCTACTGTTAGATTTATTTTACATCAAAACATTCACATCGCTGTCTAATTAATCTAATTCATGCGCATGGTCACCTATAAATAAACAATATAATAATACAATAAACAGCTATGTATTTTCTAGCATTACTACAACTTTGCATCTTCTGTGTAGGACAGCATGTCCAAAGTCTGTTAATTTACAGACATCAAGCAATGCACACATCCTTAATTTCACAGACAACATTGAAGTCAAATGTCTGATGCTGGAAAGCACAGTTTGACTCTGTTTCAGCTGCACTAAACTCTTGTTGACCTTTTCCAAGGTGCGTCACTATTTAATCAGGGGTAAGATAAATATCAAGTATCTTTCTGTTAATAGATAGACAGATAGTTACTTTCTTAATATTGAGGCGACTGTAGAGCAGGGTCGTCCTACAATCAGAGGATCGGCGGTTTGATCCCCGGCTCCGCTAGTCCATGTCCATGTGTCCTTGGGCAAAACACTTAACCCCAAATGGCTCCCGTAGCTGTGCTTACCATGTGTGAATGTTGTATGAATATTAGTTAGAGTCCTGATGAGCATGTGGAACCTTGCATGGTAGCCCTTCCCATTAGTGTATGAATGGGTGTGAATGGGTGAATGATGACATGTAGTGTGAAAGTGCTTTGAGTGGTCGGAAGACTAGAAAAGCTCTATACAAGTACAGTCCATGTATCATTTATTGTTCTCAGATCCAGCAATAAACCATGTATCAGACAGCCCTATTAACATAGAGAGGTCAAAGGGTTCAGTTATGGCCTTATGAGGCTCCATATTCTGAACATATTCTTGAAGATGGTCAACAGCTTCAACACTGGCACTAATGTCTACTAAAACTGTATTACAAATTATAAATTACACCCACCTTTGAAGTAAACTAATACTGCCTCAACCTAAGGCTAAATAACTCAATGATAGATAAACTACAAACCAAAGCCATAATGTTAAAGCTATTTGCTTACTGGCAACGACTGCCTGCTTGCCAGAGTCAGACATTTATGAAATCTTGGGAATACAATTCCCTATTATAGCCTTACAATTTCATAAAGGGCCATCAACAATTATATTAAACCAATAATATGTTTGAAATAATATTTACAGTCATGACAAATATGGATGATTATAAAAGGCATCCTCTGCATTTGTATTTTCACCATTTCACAACAATGACTCCATACTTATGAAGTCTGAGAGGCCTTTAAAGATCAAATGAAGGACAACGAAAATAATAATAAAGTAATATTTTTACCCTGTAGCAACATGCAAAGCACCAACCATTTCCACTTTTTCATACTGGAACAGAGCAGAAACAGCCACCACTAATCTCTTTTCAGCAGACCACGTTTCAGGTCGGACCTCTCAAGGTGCTTCCCCGTGAACTGCAAGGCAGATAAATGTAATGCACCTGGAGCACAAAAGCATTTATGAAAAAAAAAAAAAAAACGTTGGCAGCAATAAGAAAAGAGTACCTTTCCTTGTTTATAACACACCCAGATCAGGGCCAAAGAGATGATATTGACATTGCTAGTCCCGGTTCCAAATTGTTACACGTGTTTTGTAGTTAGTGTGGGTTAATTGTGTGTAGAGTCCAACACACAGTTGACCAGTACTAACACTTCTTTGGAATTAACACTAGACTATTGATTGTGTGTAAGCATCCCACCACCCATGTGCAATAATCACTTATATAAATATACTGTTATTAAAGGATATATTTTCTCTCTCTTGAGAACTTCAAAATATGTTGGTCAGGGTCTAAATCTTCTGACTTTTAACAGCAGCCGGACCACTAATCTGGACACTAGTCCTGTGATAGCTGATACCATGTGATACAATTCTCCTGGGAAAACAATCATACATAAATCATCCAAATATTAGTAAAATACAATTTTGGAGAAGTAAAAAGTCATAAAAAATAAATGTCCTATTTGAAAGGTCCTACAATAACATTAGCAATGCCTGCAACATCCTATAAAAAACTGTTTATGTTTTCATAATTTGCCATTACAGTGACACTGCAAACACAGAGATTAGATTACCAGAGTGATTCATCTTGTTTAGACTTTGACTGGGAACAAGCAGAAGGCAGAAAGGGTGACTTAGAGAACAGCAGAGTAAGGGCTGCATAAAGATGAGAGGCAGACCTAACACCTATCTGAGGGAACCTCACCTTGACTAAATAAGTTGAAATAAAAGTGTTCATACGATAGTGAAGTTGATCATGTAAAAAAAACTAAATAATCGTTCTTTTTGGGTGATTATCTGTGAAAAGCAACTGAAGTTTATGTCTTTAAAACTAGGTCCCCACCAGTACAAAAGCACATATTTATGTTGATCCGGGCTGTACAATCATGATTTCCTCTAAGGGTAATGTTGCTGGATGTCATTTCAGTCCATCTATACAATAACAGTATGTATACAATAACATATTAGGCAGGGGGACTATATGGCAGTAAGGGGGTAATGATGGAATATGAGACAGACAGTTGTCAGGTAGACATATCAGACATCAGTGAGATAGTAAGGATACTTCAAAATGACCTGTACACATCAATACTAGATGAAAAGCTGTATTCCATGCCTTACTATACCTTATACAACATTGGTGGAGGTTACACCATCTTTAATTGCATACAGCTCAAGTAGCTTAAGCCTGTGCTGTCCTTTCTGATGGATCATCATATATACTATGGCAAACAGGGAGTTTGGTCTGTCGATCAACAGACCCAATGTACTTATCAACTGATCGATCATCATTTACATTTTTAGAGTTGAGCCTTTACAAGTGGCAAAAATGATCAGCTAATTAAATGATTAAGATATAACTTTTAGAAACAGGCTGGGATGTCCAACTGATGCCATGCTTTTTTGTCTTCTTCCACCAGGTCGTGCCAATCACTGGTCAGCCATTATTGGTGCCTCCCACTCTAAGAGCTATGTGGTGTGGGAATATGGTAGCGTGTCTAGCGATGGAGTGAAACAGGTGGCTGAGCTGGGTTCCCCTGTCAAAATGGAGGAGGAGATCAGACAGAAGGTAAGATTCTCTGATGATGAATGATGTGCCGTAGATGTTGTGTATAAAGTACAAAGGAAAAAGATTAAAAAAATAAAAATAAAACATTGATGCACACTATTACACATGTTTGAGAGATATACATTCAAGGTTTTTAATAAAAGAATGCACTTATTTTTGTTCTTTCTGTGAATATTTAGCTTTGTCCAAAACTAGTAAGAGGTCAGTTTCACAACACTGCAGGGCCCTAAGAGAATATTCTCGGATGTGTACACCTGAGTTCAGCATGGAATGAATTGCTTTGACATTGTTGTCCAGGTTGATTAGTGCTTTCAAGCATCTACGCTGTTCTTAGCCTGACTCTATATCTACTGTGTACTGTGTACACAGCCGATACACACGTTCTGGGGGAGGGGTGTATCTGCTGTCTGACCTAGTTTGAAGGAAAAGGTTAGAAAGAAATAACACTTCCTGGTGTGTCATGAAATGATGCCAATAATACATTACTCCAAAAGGCTCAGCATTCAATTCTTCATAATCAGTTCATCTTTGATCAGACGTTGGTGCTTGAGCCTCATAATTACTCAGGAGGTGCTTTGGAGAACGCATCCAATTCAATTCAATTCAGTTTATTTTGTATAGCCCAATATCACAAATTACAAATTTGCCTCAGAGGGCTTTACAATCTGCATCCACAGGAAGCAACTGATATTCCGTCATTAACTCAGTGTTAATTAGTAATCCATTTCAACATCTCCCTTATTGTGCCCAAGGGACATTTTCTCTACTTTCACGTTTGAACTGCCTTTCACAGCTTTCACCTTCCTTTTTAGATATTAAGTTGTACTTATTACATATGTCTTGGACTCCACACCTATGTTCTTACTCCATCCTTGGCTTATCTTCAAGGTATTATTTCCACAAACAGCACAGTATATCTTCATTCTTTTCTTCATCTCCATGGCTTCCTCTCTCACTCTTGGAATAACCGTGCTGGCAGAGCAGATGGTCCTGCAGAGTGCTTATTGCTGGCTAATATTGAAGACCTGGAGTCACGGCAGATAATGAGTGCATAGTGTGAGCAATGGTGTCTCTATGTCATTGCTGCCTTCCCACGGCTAATACAGCATACTTGTTTGTATTATTCTCATCTCTAATGCTGCGTTCACACCAAACGCGTTGCGAATATTCCTAACGCGTTTGGTGAAAAGCTTACAATCTATTAGTTATTTGTGATTAAGTATTGTTGGGTTTGCTGTTGATTGTGATTATTTCTTGAAGAATGAGAATGTACCCACAAAATCAATCTCACATGCCTACCCAGTGATCAGTGACAACCTTCTGCTCTCTATAGGTGTGTCAAGGATTACGTACAGGACATACACCCGTTTGATTGTATTGTGTTACAGCAGATATGGTGGACTGATTGAACAATACAAAGTGAGGCATTTTCCTTGACCACCAGCGGTAATATCATCTGCAGGTGCTCAAGCTGTGGTTGTCCAAAATAATTGCTCAAATTTAAGTGGGACTAGCTGACACATAAAGGGAGGATGATGATTATGTAGGCGATCAATAGAACCTCTTATTAGGTGGATACTAGCAAGCTTTATGCTATTTTTCACTGCCTGAAAAACATTTGAAATCAGCCTTTTTCAGTACATGGCTCAAGTAGTGTTATATATGTGTGTTTGTTGACGTGTGTTTGTGGACATACATATGATCTTACTGTGAATAGGCGATTGTACAGCTTTGTTCAGTTCAGTCTTTGTTTCACGTGACATTTGGGTTCTCTGTGATTGATGTTCACAGCTGCTTTGATACCTGGAAGCTAAACAATCTTTTGTTGCTCTTAACAGTTACTGCAAACGTTCATTGTATTCATCTTTATACAACTTACACTTAGTCTGGCACTGCCCTTGAGGTAAGGAGGCTGGGTAAAGGAGGCTCCGTCTTTTGAGGCGTGCAGTGCGTAAACGCTGACACAAACAGAAAGCTGATTCTTTTTTGTGTCAGGGGGAACATCTAGCTCTGAATGCAACATTGATATTCATAGCAAGGCTCCACTCCAGCCAAGAGGGCACTGATCAGAATGTTCACATAAAGTTTCATTTGCACAGCCAATCAGGCATGCAGAGCGTGCACGCATGTGTACACACACATACACAGAACCATTTTTATCACGCTCATGTCAATTCAGTGTGATGGCTTTATTTTATTTCTGAGTTTGTCACCCTTTTAGAGTTTTGACACGAGTGTGCTGCACCATGTGTCTGGCTGTTACTGATCATCAGATGTGTTGTGCCTGTTCCTGTCCTTTGTGAATAGATGCATCTTCAGAATTAGAGCTTTATTAAAATGCACAACTGTAGTCAAACATATGTTCTCAGTTAGCATATTTCATTTAATTTGTCCATCCGATACAAGCACGCTGCTTGGCCTTGTCATTTTATGCCTTACTATGTGAATGGCTGGTAATAAAAATGTGATTGCATGTCAGAGCCTCCTCAAAGCAGCCTACACCCTACAGTCTCAGCCCCTCTTCACTGCACATAAGCAGTCACGACAGCATGCCACTCATCGTATTGACAATACCTGAGATTATAAGTGAGACCATTACGGCCCTTTTAGGAATTCATATATTAAAATGAACTACATACATTTACAATGCTGTGGATGAGAAGGTTTGTTGATTTGATTTATGATAGCTTTTCACCAGAGATGCAGATAAAATGTGTATTAGTTGAGTACTTCTCTGTTGAAAGTAAATATATATATATATATATATATATATATATATATATATATATATATATATATATATATATATATATATATTTCTTTTATTCCAGACTCATGAGTCCATAAAGCAACAAACACAAATACAACAATATATAACATACAATACAGGGACACAGGTACAATTACTGCAGTTAAAAAGTCACTTGTTGTTAAAAAACATACAAACAACAATGTTTCCAGAAACGGGAAAAATACCTTGTATCACTCTGTGTTGGCTAAGTTAAAACTTTTATAATTACATTTTCTGAGTCATTTAATCAACATTTAAATTAGTATATAAAATTCCTCAACACAGCATGGAAAGTGGGAACATCACGAGTCACAAACATATGACTTGTCCATCTGGGAAGCTTGAGCAAGATTCTGAAAGCATCATTAAATGCCACCTGAATCTTTTTCATTTTCGCTTTACTATAACTGCACCACAGGTGGGCTGTATAGAGAGGAGTACAGTAGGCTCTAAAGAGAGCAGTTTTAACATCTTCTGTTAGTAAGTGTACATTGTTAAATAGGGGGTATGGCATGTCGTTTAGTCCATGGAAGTTCCAGTTGGTAATTTACAGAATGTAATGGGGGATGGTGAATAGCATATGGACTAGCATTTATATAGCTTCTTTCTAGTTTGCTGACCACTCAAAGCACTCAACACTACAGTTTAACATTCATACACACATTCATACACTGATGCATGGTTCATACAGTGTTCAATTAAATGCTCACTCACACACTCACACACAGATGGCACAGCCTTAAGGAGCAATGTGGGGCTTCAGAATCTTGCCCAAGAACACTTCAACATGCGAATTGAAGGAGCTGGTGATCGAACAGCACATCCTCCGATTCGTGAATGACCCGTTCCAGGCCCTGAGCCTCAATAACTCCCAGATCCATACAAACAGATGTGCAGTACTGTTCCATTTGCCAAGTACAAATGTTCTTATCAGAGCACTTGGCAGCACAGGGAAGCAGTCTTGGTCCGTTGGTTGTCCCTCCTTTCATGTCTGAGGTGATTTGTATATGCATTCAGTCATTACAGAAGCTCAGTGTGTCACTAATGAGAAGTTTAATGAGAAGCCCTCCATGGACCAGCGACCAGGGCAGAGGCCTCAGACGGATTATGAAATCCCCTATTTCCTCTCGCAGCATGGGGCGTTTTTTATTATTGCACAGTACGGAATCCTCTATTATCCTGAGCTCCACAGCTGCGCCGCAGAGCAGCGGCAACGCAACTCAGGCAAAAAGAGACATTTCAGCTTAATGACAGGAAATACAGATCTGTGTCACTTGATACAGTTGTGGTCCTTATTATATTGTTTCTTACAAGGTGTGCAGATGATACTAATAGATCATTTAAGTCTCCTGGCATGCCCCTAGATTCTTGTTTTAATGTAAGAAGTTTATGAAGGATATTTCTGCACATAATTCATATACGTTTTTTATAATAGTAATGCCATTTGCTACATATTTGGCACAGTTAAATTGTCCCGTTGATGGAATCTTATCACAGTCTGCAAGGAGTTTAATAACTGACTTGTGCATTTAGTTTGCATGATGAGCAAAATGACAAACGGTATTATGCAAAGAAACATAAACTATTTGTTCATCTTTGTCACTCTGTTCTTCTTTCTGTGCACTTTACAAGGATTCAAATGATAATTTTTGTGGTGAGAACAGTAAGGTTGACCATCTGTAAGTGGAAGGCCTGCATTCGGGTGTGTGGGTAGAGCATATTAGATATGCAGGTTCTTTTGGGTCCATGACTCTCACTGAATAAGCTGGTGTGTTTCTCTTTCTGTACACAGAATTACTTCACAACCATGTTTCAAAGCATATAAATCTGCATTCCCCATGAGTCTTTTAGCACACATTTTAATGACCTTGTGTATTAGCGTTCACCAGTCATACATCTTATCAGAGTTTATGATGTCGGGAGAAATTATGAAACTATTTAGTAGATGCTCAGGGAGAAGAGCTGTCTACTCTATTTATCTTTATTTATTCTAATCATACAAATCACCTGCTACTGTTTGCTGCCAAATTAAATGTAAGACTTGACATTTTGATAATGAGCCACTGAGAATATTTTTTTCTTTCTGCACACTCCTATGGCACTAAGACCATAAGGCAAACAGATTAGAGAAGCATCATTTTTGCAGTCTTTGCATCATTACATTTTGCAATGTCTTTTTGAGATCCAATCTCTCATCAAACAAAAGGAGATGAAAAAGCTCTTCACCTTGATGTATATTCAGATTTAGTCTTTCAACCCCCACATTTCATTCATTTCTTGGCCAACTAATTTTCTTGTGCCTGGGTTTACTGTATGAGAGAATATGTGGTGGTTTGACATTTTGTATTTTACCTTCCATGAAGCGGTCTGGTTCATGATTACTCATTCAGAAAATATATATGTATTTGAGATGACTATAATGATAGAAATGTGTTTGAGAGACAATTTACTTGCAGTACGCCCCTGTGCTGTATTCAAGTGTGCTTAAGACAAGTGGTTTGTTGAAAGGGGTCAAGCAGTGTAAGGGTTGGGGGTTTAAATGCTTACTGAATTCACAGATTTTTTTCTCTCTAGTGCCTCTGCGCTAAATCCTCTCTCAGCCATGTTATAATATAATTAAGCATGGGAGAGGGAAACCTGTGTACTTTATCATTGCCAGAGGTGTAATTATCTTTCAATTTCAATGTTGATTAAGTGATGTAAAACGTGCAAAATTGCAAATATATATTAGATACTTCACAAACTATTCTTAAGTAGAAAACACTGTACGTTGACTTTTGAAGTGTTTTTGCTTAGTTGTATTTCTGCATATCTGAGAATATTTGTGTCTAAATATTTAGAAGGATAGAAATGGATGCAAAATGCTACTTCAGCTCTCTGGACACAGCAGAGGGGCAACATATTGTAACATGATAAGTGACATAAGCTACAGGCTCCTTTTCTACCTTTCTTTGTTGCTGTTATTTTCATATCCTCGTATTCCTTCTGTATCTCAGATGCTGCGGTCAGGTTTGCCACAGTTTGATACCAATTAGCTATAAAGGGGCAACCCAGAGGGTGAAGTCTTGACCCCATCTCTGTATGTAACCTTGCCAAGGCCACGCTGCACCATGCCAAACCACAGTGGGTGTAAGAGCATGCGGAAAATCCCGAGCTCTTCGCCATCAACCCCCCTCTGGGTGTCCTCTTAGAGGTCTTTAAAAAAGAAGCAAATACCCATGTTTAGTAGGGAGTCATTTTTTACTTTCAGCTGGCAGTTTTCCCTTGGCCTGTCGAGTCAGCTTTATGAGCCAGGGAAAGATTTATATTTATACCTGTTTGGGAAAACAAAGTTCTCAAACACCCTAATGCCTGCCTTTGTTCCCAGGACTGTTATTATGATTGCCGAAATTGAGCAGTACAGTTGGAGGCAAGCGCATTTTGAAAGGCGGTGGTATAGTGTTAGCCAATCTGTGCTTTGTCTATGTGCATGTGTGTCTCAGTATGCGTGGGTTCTTTAGTTTTCCCATAATGAAGAATTCAGGGTAAAGTGTTACTTTATCATACGGTTATAATAGTTTTCCTATGCAGGTATTTCATGTAGATGGTATTCGTTTGAGTTGTGGGTGTGGCCCTTAATGTTGACTTAACTGGTCCTCAGTGCAGCTGGACTACATACACAGTTACAGAGATACAAGGAGGATTATTCTGGAATGTCAGACATCTTGGCCGGAGGCAGCTTTTATAAAGCTCTCCTTGTGTCCAGAGAAGTAAGCGGAATTAGAGAGTAGTAAAAGGAGATTGGACAGAACATTGCTTCACACACTCCTTTGCATCATCATTTAAGGATTAAACATTTGCCTTGCTCATCTTATTTGGCTGTCCCAGGAGTTTTACCTAAATATTTGTCAGTTCCTGGGAGTGTGAGATTACACAGTTAGGGGAAATTCAAATTCATGCTAAACATTTAGCTTTGTGCTTGTAGTCTCTCAGGGATATAATTCCATCTTTTATCAAGTCTATTAATGCACCTCTTGTGGTGTTTCATGTGTTGATCATTTTGTATGTATGAGGTTTTTATTTGTTTATTTATTTGTAAATTGAACTGCCAATGTCATAGTGGGACTGCCTGTTTGTGTGTTGTTGGTGCCCAAACTGCTACAGTTGGACAGGGGTTTGAAAATGTCAGAGAAAAGGTTTTACTGGAGAGGAAAATACATTATGTATGACATATGGTTCTAATATAAACAGGTTGTGTGAAATGAAAGAAAGTTTTAATAATTGAATTTCCATCCCATCTGTGGCAAACTGCAGCCACTGTGATTTACTTGACAATAACATTGGTTATCATTTAGTGTGTCCATTGTACAGTATGTTAAGGCGGCCAGGTTTTGGACACAGAGGCTGAGACAGGAGTAAAGTCACTGATGTTTATTGGAAATGTCCAATAACGTAAGCAGGCAGGCAGGCAGGCAGAACTCTGGAGCTGGAGCCGGGGCAATAATCCAGCTGCTGGTCCTGGGCAAGAAGACAGACACGGTTAGAACATGGAATCAACAGGACGTTTTCAGAATCTCAATAGCTACGTTTTAGCAGCAGCTAGAACTAACTTGAACTGAGTCTATAGTCCGGCGCAGACTGAGAGCAGGAGTGGAGCTTTTGAAGGCAGCTGGTCAATCAAGCCCCAACTCCAGCACACCAGGTTCACATCAGCAATTAGCCACCTACACACCAAGAGAGAGATAGAGAGAGGGAGAAAGAGAGAGCCTAGTAGGCAGGTGAGGAGGAGGGCATGACACAGTATAACAGAAATAATCACCCTAAAGGTGTTTGCTGTGTCAACTCAAGGCAACAGATGTAGAGGTCACAACAGAACCTTTAAAGAGCTGAAGTACTGATTCTCCTGAATGAGGTTTTTGGATTGGGAATAGAGACTTCCCATATCTTTTTTTAAGATCTTCATAAGATCAAGGCCAGCTAAATACAATAAACTCTCATTATAAATCTTTGTGATCTTTTATTCATGAAGTGGCCTTGACAAATCTGCTTTCAGTAATGGCTCTAGCTGTTATGTTGTCCCTATGTAAATGAGACCATGGCTCGGTGGCCTCCATACATTGCAATCTCCATATCATTTGGTAGGTTGGGGACCTGGAGTCTGTCTTCCTTGGCATGGGTCAAACAGAGGAAGGAAACAGAATGGGATTGACAATCCCAAAGGACAGTCCCATTATATATATATATATATATATATATATATATACTATTATATATATATATTATATATACTATATTATATATACTACTATATATATAATTGGATTTTCCTTTACTATTTATATATATATATATAAAAATATATATAGGTCTGGTTTGTCTACTGAAAAAAGTATTATCATCTGTTACCATCACTAGTATTAGTCTACACTAGCTTTTAATCAGTCGGGAAGAAGACAGATTTATTATCTAGAGACACAGTTTTTGTACCACTACAACTTTTGTAAATTCCAGGTTATTGCTTATTCCATTACTTTAAGTGCGGCATCTGTCATTTCTAATGTTGCATTAATTTGCCTCAAATGCATTAAGTTTTAAGAAGCTCATTACTCTCTCTCTCTCTCTGCACCCACAGTAATAATTGTTACTCTGTGGATATGATTCTTCTCTGCGCGTAGAGAGAAACAAAAAAAACAAGACATTTGTGTTATCAGCTTAGGCATGCTTCATATTGGATGATGGACTTTAAGGGCAGTGAAGCTGCCTAGTCATTGTAGCAGTATATTCAAAAGTTGAGTCGTCAGTCATAAATACTGCGTTGTGGTTTCTATTTGATTACATACGCAAACATTATATATTCTGTAAAGAGATATTGCTCTGACAGTCTTTTTAGTCTTGCATACTGTGTATCAATGTGAAGTAACATTTTCTCTTTAATATGTTTTTGTTTGGTTTTTCCCACTTTGAGTGCTGAGTTAATGCTTCCTATGCGTTTTGCACTGATTATGCTTCATAGCTTGTGAAATAGTGCTTCAATGAGGATATAAACTTTTCTTTTTATACGGAGTATATGGCTTTAATTTTGAAACATCCCGTTTCAGCTGGTCGGTAGAATTGTGGTTTCCTACTAGCGGTGGGGCCTTTTCAGGATCGTTATACATTCTGCAGTGCAGTACATCTAGTGTCAATGGCCACTGACCTCCTTACAGAGCAAGGATTCTGGAAGTACGAATGAAAGTTAGCAAAATGGAAGAAAAGCTTAGAGAGCGACAGACAGGCTGAACTGGGTCATCAAATGCAGTTACCTCGATTCATCTCTAATAATATCCCTCAGCCCTGGGCCCTGGGCTTGATGAATGAGTGTGCCAGGCAGCACTCTAGGCTTCCAGACTAGGCTGCAAGGCTCACAGATTGCCTCGGAGGACAACCACGGTCAGCAAATCAATTCACAGCTCTCTAGAGAGGTAGTCAGCGCTTACAAACTCATCTGCCTTAAGCACGGACAATTCTCTTGTCACCGCGTTTCGTCGGGACCCTGCGGAACGTTCTCCTGTTCTGTTTTGAACAAGATCGGTGTGACTGAAGTAAATTCACCGATGCAGTAGGCCTATCCGATCTGCCGCTAATTCTGCAGGGCACGATATGGGTATGTTAGAGGAGATTTAATTAACACCTGAAGTCTGTGTTAGCCTTTTTAATGTATATTAATTAATAATTTGTATGTGCTGGGACAGACGGATCAGATATTCCTGGGTAGAACTTTACATCAGAGGAGCTTCTCTCTCACCCAGGGAAAATGCTCCTTTAGACCAAGCGGGGTTTTGGCTCACAACTCTTTAAATTTCATGTAATTGTGGTCTCCTAGAATACTTTGACCAGTTTGAGTGCAGAATGAAGTATTCTACCGTCTTTAGCCGGAGCAGAATCTTTATGACACACAACTACAGCAAATACTTACAAAGTTAGGCAACAATATAATAAACAAAAGTGTATTTAAGTTTTAACGTGTTTAAGGTTTAACTACATTTGATTTGATTCTCCATGCTACAATTGTAAAGTTACTTTGATATATTGGAGGGATGACAAAGCATATTCATGGATTATTAGCATGGTTCTGCACTCAGGGGAAATTAACATTTCCAATAATATTAATTAAGTGAAAAAATGATAAGAAGTATTTGCATGGTAATTAGCATTAATTATCTTTTTAGCATGGGGATTATACAAGTATATGCATCTGATATTCCAATGGGATATGAAAAAAAGCAGAAGCTCCAGCTGTTACTGCTTCACGTGGATGTGCATGTACTCAATTGCAGAGAGTAAAGGGAATGTGACTTCCCTCATTTTGTTTTTATAGCCACCAGAAGCTGGGAATAGACATTAGTATTGTTCTTCAAAAACTTTGAATAAATAGGCAATTAGGCGGTCTTCTCTCTTTAGTTTTAATGTCAGACTGGCTTTGTTGGCATTGGCAAACTGGTCATCTGCACATCCTCGTCCGTTTTCTAGAGCAAGACTCTCGGAAATCATGATTACTGTTAATTAGGATCTTAAACAGGAAGAATCTTTTATTTCATGAATAGAACCGGGCTGCACGGCCATGACAACAAAGGGGGATACACACAATCAAGTAGTTAACAGAAAGGGGTTTTATTTAACTTAGGTAGCATAAACAGTGGCATGTGGAGTCAGTAGTTTCAGGGGTGGAGGTGAGTGCATGTGTGGAAAGCGTCTGTGGTATGTTGTATGGTATCGGGTCAAACCATACTCTTCTACAACCAGCCAAACGGGAGCTCTCGGGAGCTCCCGAGATCAGATGGCCTTTTAACTGAGTCCACTGGCACACAAGGCCCAGGTGTTGCCAGTGCTGCTGATTACCTCAGGTGTTTCCACTCTCCTGATGACCCTCTGCCACGCCCACCTGCAGGGACACAAGCCAGTGGTAGAGAGGGTCGTCACAACATGGTCAAGACAATCTGCTTAAGTTCAAACCAAGTTAGTCATGGTTAAACTTTATGTAATACTCCTTACCCACAGTTGCTGGACTGTTCTAAAATATTACATTTCTATGTAAAAGCCTGTAGAGCTAACATTAGCAGAGTATGTTAGCATATCATTAACTAGTGTTAGCACTTCTATGCTATGCTAGGCTAGCTACTGAAGGTGTACTGCATGTATAGACATGCAGATTAAGCTTTTTGATGCTTTTTGAAGACCTACCTGGCTTCGCAGAAACAGTTTTATTCCTTAATTGTATTGCTTCTATCTAGATCATAGTTTATGTGGTGATCCACAGTGGTCTCCCTTTTTAATTCATCCCCAAGAATGATCATATGTATTCAGTTAGTAACTGTGGGCTCCATGGTAGCTCTGACAGCTTGACGGAGTAGCAGTGTTATTGCAGTCTTGTATCTAAATTAATGTTCTTGAGAATTCTCATAAAAAAAGGCTTTGCTGGGCTAACTTTTTTTTTTAAACCAGAGCAAGTAGTAGATGGCTGAACTGCTGAGTTTTTAATTTCTTTAATTTAGTTGCTGCTTAAATTTATAATTCATGTTACTTTCTTATATCCACATCCGTACTCATGAGTTCCAGTCTTAATAGAGATGTTTGTGGATTTAATCATCAGGTATTTTTGGACATTATCTGTGTAGTGTTTTTACAAATAAATACATATCGCTATCATGCTGTATTAAACTGCTTTTCTTAAGCAGAGTTAAGGTAGTTGATTGAGTGTAGCAGTTTGTGATTGTTCATTCTGCAGTGTGAAAGCACAAACTACTGTATAGCTGCCTTTCCTGCCCATATTCATATTACACCATTACAAATGTCATTGGAGCAAGCACACAATATTAAACCATATTAACACTGTGTCTCTGTTAACCATTTTCTATTTGCAATGATGCCAGTTTAAATGCCATTTCTTGCCTAACAGGGAATTAGAACTGCTAAATCAAGCATTGCAAATGAAGGTTCACTGCGCTTGTCAGGATTAGATGGAAATTATTCATGCAATATGAATCTTTTCCATCCAAGATAAGAGAGTGTGTCATCTGCACTGCATGCTGTGTCTTTCCTAATGGATACAAGTAGTTCTCTGTTCTGGAAATTACGCCACTTTTTACAATAATCTTTTTTTTTACACATAAGCTGGTTTGTTTGAGTAAGCAAACATATTAAAAAAAGTAGAAACATATTTAAGCTAGTATATAGAAGAGCTAACAGAAGTAACCAGAACTCACTGCCTTCCAGGACTCTCAGGCAGGGAAAGGACTGTCCACACCTGATTTAAAATCAAATTATGTTTTTAGTTAAGATAGCAAACTGGGATGGGACTTGTTTGTCAAGATTTTAACAGCAAGTTCATTCTCGTCTGGCGGCGGTGAAAACAACAAATATGACAAATATTGAATCCGGGGGAAATCCGGGGGCAAGTTATCCATTTCTCCTTCAGGATCTAAGTGTTTGTCAACCAGCAAATTAGGACCAACATTGTTTCACCCCCTTTTAGCAATGTGAGGCGCATGCACGGCACATATTGAAGGTATATGCGCCGATGTGCTTATTCATGTAATGTTCATTATGTCTGAAATAAGTAATCTTTCTTTCCCTTATTTTGAGAATTTTAGGTCTTGCACCTAATTTCAGCGTTAACATTGATGCATCATCTCTTTTGCTCCTGTTTGCTCATTTGTAAAGTATTACTAGCAATATAAAACCCTGTATAAGGCTACTTAGGGATCAGTTTCTAGTGTGACTACTGTAGAAAAGTAGAGTGACCTTGTGAGTGGAGTTTTTCAAATTGTGTAAACAGGTAAATAATGTTGTGGTGCAACAAGTGCAACATGGATTTTGATGAATTTCATTTTCATTTTGATGTCTACAGTGTATACAACTGGGGGTTTCATTAGATTTGAGGCCTGCCATCTTCAAATTTTAAATGTGTTTTAAATGTGCATGAAAGTGACTGTATTACTGAATAGTTACTCAAATCTTATGATCTTTATGCTTGCCTTCCTTATCTCATGTCCATTATCAGTCTCTCTTCAGGGCATGTATTCTCTCACCAGTAACTACAAGTGGTAAATAAAGCTAAATATGCTCTCTACTCTCATTCTTTTCTGCTCTACCAACTGCAAACTCATCTTCAGGGAGGCTCATCTTCATCTCAGGCATTTATATAGCAATAGAAAAATGGGGCTTGATAATATAAGTCAGAATGACACCGCAGTCCTTTTCTTTTCCAGAGAGGGAAAAGTGATTTCAGCTATTCCAATGATCATACTGAACTTGTGATACTAACAACTCTCTAAGAAAACAAAGGCATGACACAAAAAACATATTTTGCTGCCTAAGTCACTTATTTATTTAATAGTCCACTCTTTTCCTGTCTCTGTCTGTATTTCTCATACTTATATTGTTGCTATAGCTAATGAAGGGAATAGAGGTGAATAGGGGTAGGGGAAAGATCGATGCAGCATAATATCGCAATATTTTGTGTGTGCAATTCTGTATCGATACACCAATGCCAAGTATCGATCTTTTGTTTTCATAACCTAAGAATACATTTATTTATATAGCACCTTTAAAAACAGAGTTTACAAAGTGCTCTACATAGAAGCAAGGTACAAACATAACATCAATACAAGTAAACATTTCAGAAAATACATGAGGCAAAGGAGACAATGCCATATAGACAATGAACACAATAGAGGAATAGAAAATTACAAATACAAAATAAAGCAGAACAGACAAACTAAAATAGGGGAAACAAGGGGAAACTGCATAAAAGGACGACATCACTTAAAAGCAGTTCTATAAAAATGGGTTTTAAGAAGTGATTTAAAAGAAGCTACTGATTCTGCTAGTCTTATCCCCTCAGGTAGGTTGTTCCAAAATCGAGGGGCTCTGATGGCAAAAGCACGGTCACTAGTGGTGTAAAGGATCATACAACTCATGGTTCATATTATATCACTAATCGGAGTCACGGATCGGATCACAAAATGGATCAACACAAAAGAAAAAAAGGGAGCAAATATATAACTTTTAGAGATAACTGATCAAGTTATTTTACTGCTGGTACTAAGATCATTGATGATCCATATTGGCAGATACAGATCCCTTTGTTGTTTTGATTATAGCACGGCTCCACGGCTCCTGGCCACAATACTCATTTTCAGTGAACGCCTGAATGCATCATAATGTAGCTGACCGGAACCTTCGTTTGTTGTCCATTAGCCATTTACTAGCCCTCCTCTGGTCAATTTCAACAAGGATTGGTTGTTTACAATGTAACATTATCCAGCATCGGTGAACAGAAAGCATAAATGCCTTTGTCTTAATTCCATATTTCACAGAAAATTTCTGGATAATGATGTCAGTAAAACGTTATTTCACCCTGTGAAGGATTTAAGGTAAACTGTGTAATTAATCTGTGCTTCACATATGTGCCGAACTGTGAGGGGGATTCGTACAGATTACGGATGGACAACAATCTGTTACACCACTAATTAACACTGCAATTAGGGATGTCGGGATTAACTGATTTTGCAATAACTGCTGTAAAATAAGTCACGGATTCATAACCATAACAATTAAAGAAGCTAGGAGATCTATGTTGTCCTGATTCCTGCATTGAGACATGTTTGTGTATGCAGTGAAATCTCCTCTTGCGCAATCCAGTAAAAATGAGTATTGGACAAAAGTAAATTCTAACATTATCATGAATTGTTGAATTGTAATCATGTAAAATGTAGTTTTTGGTGAGAAACTTGTATAACTACATTTGTTTGAAGGACATGTTTCGCACCAATATTTTGATATTAGAGAGTGATTTGACCAGTTTAACATCTTAATATTCGAAGCAGCGTATAATACACAATTCAAATTACTAATGTTAATATCTATTTAATCAATACGAAAAACAAATACTTTTGAATTGTGTGTTTTCATACAAATCCCCACTATAAATCACTACATGATTTGCAAATCAAAATAGGTGATAAATCGCAATTTATTGCAATGTTTTGATAACGCAATGCTCAGCATATCGCAACGATATCTTATTGTGACTTAGGTATAGTGATACTATCATATCGTGGGGCCACTGGGGGTGGGGGACATAGCCAGGAATGCTAGGAATGAATATCAAATTAAAGGCAGATTAAAATGTACTATTATAGTGGAAAAAGGAATAAGTATTAACAGTTACATTTAGTTTTTTAAGGGCCTCTTTATTCATCCTTGGACCAAGATGATTTAACAAAAAAAATTCGTTAACAAGTCAGCCAAAATATGAACACAAAACTGTGACAGCCATGATGACAGAGTGTACTCCTCTTTTAGCATCATGTTCCCCTCTGTCACAAGTCCATGTACATTTAAACATAATGGTGTCAGTACTGGTCACACCAACATACACACTCAAACATCGATGTGTATTGATGTTCACAGCCCAGATAAGCAAACACACAGACATCAATCCACATGTGGAAATGCAGACACACATTGTGAATCTGGGGATATATTCTTGTCTGTTTGCTTGTGAAGGAGTTCATTCTTTTTTACACAATAAATGTGACTTTCTGTTGTTGTTTTTTTGTTATGTGTACAAAAAATCCTGGATCATTTTGTCTTCAGTCTACAATAACACGTTTGGTAGCGCTGGAAACAATGTATTCCAAGCTATCTAAATCACCTAAATGCACTTGAAACACACATCATCCACTATTAACAGAGAAACAAAGCAGTCAAACTTTCCATTTTACAGCCACATAACATAAATGTATGTTTTTGACAAAATATTTCACCAAGGCATATCCTTATTTTAGCCCAAAATGGCAGATTTCAGTTCTACAGTAAAGCTTGGGCCAACAGGAAGTTGCAGTGATGCTCAGGGAGGAGTCAGCTGCCATCCTAATTAAGTTTGACTGGCTTTCACTGGTTGGAGCTCTGGCTGTTTGTGGACACTTGCTGGTTTTCTCTTAATACTTACATCAACAAACATTATATCATTCTATTCTGCTTGCTAAGACAAATCTGTAGAAGAATAAGTAGAAGGACATGACAGGCAAGAAGCAAGGGACATGTTACATTGTAATAGAGTTCAGCGCCAGACATCCCTGTCATTAGTGGAAAGACAACACCACTTGAGCAGCAGAAGCTCTACGAACACAAAGCCTGATCTTTGAAATGGTATGCCTCTCTGCCTGCCTTTGAAATAAAGCAGGGAGTGGATTTCAAAATAATACCGCAAGGGAGGAGACTTTAATTAGTAGTGTAAAATATCCAATTAAAAGTTAATGAAAATATTCATTATTCATATTTATATAAGTTAATAATATTTATTCACAAAACAAATCATGCTTACCATGAATATATTTAACAAAACTGGTAAAATGGTACTATACTATTGAATAACATATGTTCTAACAAATCTTAAGATAAGTGAATATTAACCTTCACATTAAATAAGAAATTGTAGAAAATCTAAATAATAAAATACAACTCTGAGCTGTGGTTCTGCTTCCTGGTAATTAGTCCATTCCTCACAATATTGTACAAGTAAATTATAGATAACAGTACTAATATGAATTCATCAGCTCACGTGTATTCAAACTGGCACCTACTGATTCACTTTTATAATTTTTTCTAATAGAAAATACTATTTATACTGAGCTATAGCTTGGCTAATAATAGGTTGATGGTTATTATTTAATTAGATATGTGCATGCACTCTGCCCAGTATGCCCAGCTAACATTTTTAATTAAATATTTTCAATAGTCAGTATAAATCCATTGCTTTATATCTTTCCAATCAAACCTTGACTGAGAGACTAGATAATCAGCACCTTGTTTTAAAATGATATGCGCCTATGAGTAGTACCATCACACCCAGCAATTGTCTTGACTGGTTTCCACGGAGGTTGCTGCTGGAAAGCTACTTTTGGCCCAAAGTACTCACTTTGAGTTGTGACGGCAGTTGTTCCTGTAGGCTATATGCTTGTGCTCGTTGATTCTCGAGATGGGAAAAAAGTTTGGTTCTAACGCTATGAAACATCCATATCACGTTAGCAAGCTTGATCCAGAGATGTTCTGGACTAAATTTAGTGACGATTGCTCAAAGGTGTTTTCATGAAATATACATATAGGTATATATATATATATATATATATATATATATATATATATATATATATATATATATATATATATATATATATATATATATATATATATATATATATATCTATGTCCTTGCTATATAGTTTGTGTCTTTTGCATATGTCACAGGCACACTATTGTTTAACGCAGTCATACTTTTTAATTGAGAAATTCATTGGGAGTCTTGGGATTCTGTGACAAGGTAATGATCTGTTGAACATGTTGTCATTAAGCCACTAAATGTCACTGCTACCAGTCATTAAACCCAACAGAGCAAAGGTGTGTGAAGCAGTGAAAGTGAGTTTATTAATGGCAGCATACTTTGATATGTTTATCTCGAATGGAAGAACACAATGAAATATTGCTTCCTCTCTTGAGTCGAAAAGAACAACAGTTTACAATATCATACACGATTCATAAATAGCACAGATACAATCCTAAATGTCTTCTCCTTCAAGGAGAGCTGCTGTATTGACCTTGCTTAAATTATGTAAACAAAGAAATGAAGTACATCTGTGTGAATAACTACACATTATATTGTTTATGTAACACAGAAATGCAAAAATGCACCTACGTCAATTGTCTCAATCGTTTTATTCTGTTTTTATGTCAATGAGAAAAAGCTATATATGTCTATAATTATTTTCAAATGAAGAAAATACAACAAACAGAAAGATTCAGGAATATCTGAGGATTTGTAATTCATATCATTGTCAAAAGCAGCCCATAAGGGTCCCTGACTGTAGATTAATATTCTAGCTGAAGTTGTGCTTCTTGGTGATTAAGGAGGCGTCTTGCGTGTGTCTTTATAATTGTGAGACTGTAGGTTAAGAAAGCAGACAAGGGCAATTTAGCATCAAATACAGTATAAATATATTACATTTAGATGTTGAAAATAGATCTTCACCAAAAGAGAAGATCACCGATGATGTCAATTAAAAGGAAATAAAAAATGAATAGTACTGTGTAGAGGGGCAGATGGGCCTCAGGCTCCAGCATAACTTGCGGACAAGTCTGCAATTAATTGTAAAACGTATCCATTCCATCAAAATGTCTCGGGAATTACTAAGTGATGGGTCTCTGGTAATTTGTAAGTAATGAAGGGAAATATTGGATTACATCCTCTATATTGATCCGACAGAGACTTTCTACATTTGACTGAAGATTCAATTAGTGCTGAAGGGAATGAGAGCCAACAGTGAGATTCTACTATGTACCCTGTTTTAGACACATGTTGGGAAAGTTTAGCTCAATGGTATCATGCGTTGGAGAGAATGAATATTATGAGACAGTTTCAATATGATTTAAGTCTTTGAAAGTCATGGATTTGTGTCTGTGGGCATCTGGGGGAGGTCCTGGCAGTGGTGTGTGTGTGTGTGTAATTACACACATAGTTTTGTTTAAGATGCTTCACAGGCTTTTATCATGACTATCCTCTCTCAGATGATACAATTTAATGCAGAGGACATTTTTAGTACGTTTTTGTTACTAAAATCATAGAAAAGGTTCAGCTTTATTTGAATGTCATTATCCTGGCACCACAAGCTTAATTGCATTTTCTGTGTGTAATTTGCTGATTTCCTTTACATTGTAACTCTTACACCAGTGACTCATTGGGCTGAATTAAACCTCCAGTCCAGAATTAAACCTCCAGTCCGTCCTGGTAAACAGAGCTCAGGTGATCCCATTTAGTGATTTCTTTGGGATGTGTATATATAAATAAATGCATACAGTATATACAAGTTTGCTTACCGATACTTTGAGAAAGGAGCAGAGTCCAGCTTGTCCTTTCCTAAGAAGAAACAAAGTATTATCAGAGTCACACTCCTTTAAAATCCACTCCACTTTGATATTTTATTATCACCATTATCAGCATTTTCCCACCTTCAAAGCAGCATAATGCACATTTCTTTCACAATTCTTGAAGGATAAGCTGATTTGAAAATCCCATTAAAAGGCCTTTCAGGTAGTTATTGTGGGATGTTCAAGAGCAAAGTAGAGAGAGAGAAAGAGAGAGGCCGAGCAAACTGATGCTGTTTCTGGGGTTGGAGGTGCAACACATGAAATCTGTCCTTTTCAGCAGTTATGAGTGGCATCTTAACAGTTCAATTTGTTCTGCAAATGGCTGCTAAAAGACTAAATAATGAGCAACGGCCTCTTTCTTTTTAGCTCGCTCACTCTCCTTGTCACTGTCTTTGATGTTGCTGTTTCTCGAAAGGTCACACAGCAATATTCGATGGCTCTATTCCTCAAAAGACCTGTATTTCAAAGCTCCTTTCTTTTCAACTTCAGCCAAGGAATTTAGATGATGAAGACATATGTACTTCATCACATTTAACACAGTGATAGTCTAATACAACCAAAATGTTCTGTATTTTTACCTGCAGTAACTTAAGAGGTCGCACCGGCAGAGCTCTAGTATATCTTCAAAAAAGATAAACATGCTGCCTTTTGTTGAAGAGCAAACCAAAACATTGGTCAGTGTGGGAATTCACCTGAAAATCCAAACCAGCACCTTGACTTTTTGCACTTTTCAGCAGCTATTCGTTTGCATGTGTCTCACTGACATATAATAATAGGGACTGAATTGTTTACTTCTAAGCTTCCCAAATATTGTAATACTGTGTCGGGTTGTGAATCCTTTGCACAAGCACAACCCATCAGTAACATCCTTGAATCTGAAATAGAATTAGTCTGTTGTGCTTATCATCAGCCTGTCAGATGTGCTGCAATGAAATTCAATTGCACAGAGCAAGAGATGGGGGACGTGTCATTTTGGTTACTGGAACAAACTTTACTTTCTGACCACAGAAAGCAGGGTTACTAAAGGTAGGATTAGTAGAGCAATAATGTGCATGGAAAATAAACACTTGTGACAGTTTCCTCTGCCGCTGTGTGGGCATTTGACCGGAAGGTTGCAAGTTTGATCGATCCTCAGACTGGCAGAATGAATTCTTTAACCATGATAGATTCTCATCCTGTCATGTGTTTGTGCTATCGTGAATTCAATAGACTGAGATTGAACTTTTGTGTCTTTTTGTCTGTCCCTCCTCATTAGGGTGATGACGTCCTGACAGTCATCAAAATGAAAGCACAGTGGCCCGCCTGGCAACCACATAATGTGTGAGTAATATATCCTGATTATCATTTTCTCACCACATATCTTCTTCTGATTGTGCTGCTGGTTCTGCAAGTTTAATCAAACATTTTATACAAATTGCAAATCATCAATCATTTTCACAATTGTGCAAAGTTTCCAGGCACCCAGTGGTTTTCAATCATTTTAATTAAAGTATTAATTTGTCTTCCTCTGTTCTCGGTATTATTAAATCTATCATAGGGGTTTTCTGCATATCCATATGCTGTCCATGATATTCAAGACCATAGAGAACCGAAGCATTCCCATGGCAGATGAATTATATATATTATTAGTATGTATCATGAATGAATGCATTAATTTATTTATTTTTCTTCTTATTGTGTAATGCATACAACTGTTCTCAACTCACATGGGCTTACAGTACAAGACACACCAACTGAATATAAACTCCATATACCTTTTCCAAACAATATTTTTCAAAGAGTTTTCAAATATCGTCAAACATATTTCACAATCAAAACTTTTGACCTTCACTGTCTACAACAATTTTCTTAAATGACTGGCAAAATCATTCACTATGTAGTACAATATAGTTCTAAAAGAAATACCAATCAAATAATCCATGTGGCTTTTCCGGGCTTTGAGACAAAGCTAGCAAACCTAAACACATCAAATCACTCATAACTCTTCAACAATCATAGATTGGACAGGACAAATGAAATGGAACTCAATTTCCATTTAATGAGTTATTCCCCAACTCCCACTTGTACTCTTTAGTATATTGGATGTGAGAGGGTTAAATGAAAAAAAACAGGATTACGTTGGACAGGAGGATATTTACATCAGGAGTGATGGGGTATTGCAGTCATGTCAAAATTCACGTCTTTTAAGTCAAAAGTGTCACGTTACTCTTACATTGTATACATTTCTAAAGTAATGCATATGTCGAAACAGGATTACCTTTAAGTCCCTCTGGAACTCTCCCTTAGCACCTCAGATATTCTCCGTCACTCAACACTTTTAAAACTGCACTTAAAACTCATCTATTTAAATGTGCTTTTTAACACGTGGCGCTAGTTATGTATGTTTTTGTCTTCTAGCTTGTTGCTTTTATTGTTTCTGTTTTTACCATGTAAAGTGCCTTTGAGTATCTTTTAAAGCGCTATACAACCTAATGTATTATAATTATTATCATTGCTATTATTATACTTTGTAGTTAATGAGCCAAAATATCCTAAACCACTGGTAAACCACATTTTATAAATTCATTCACATATATGATACCGTAGGCCCTAAGGTTTTATGTGTGAAAAGTCTTACAGTAAGTTAGTATCCAAAGTTGGACCCAGAGCTTGCTGATCAGTAAAAACCCAGCTCAAAAGTGCCCTGAAACTGCCAGCCACAACATGCTTACAGTGTGCATACTCTTTTACTCCTAAATTCACAGTAGCCATTTAATCTCTTATTCATGAGAAAAACAAGAAGCTTGTTGGCTCAGCTGGCTCAAAAGAACTTCAGTGGCAAAGCACAGGGCGTCAGTGAGGGCCTTGGGTTTAGTCTCCAAAATAAAGCCCACAAAGCAATGATATCCACTAATAAGCATACTCTATGCTGTACAGGTAACCAATTCATTGTTTCACACAGGGATTGTGTACAAAAGATCCATTATGTTGATTTGGAGCAAGAAAAAGGAAGGACAATTTGTATTGATAACTACATGAAAGTGTCCTCACCATAGAAGTAAGCTAAAAAAAAGTCTTTGTTTTACTCAGCCAACTGAAAACACTAGAATTTTGCTGTCATTTAAAACAAAGTGTTTCTCTCAATTAGAGTTAATAATCAAACGAATAATAATTCAAACGTTCAACAGTCCTTGCTTTGACAAGAGAGACAGGAAAAAAAAGACACAGCAAGAGAAAGGAAAACAGCAACCATACAGAATAAGGAAGTGATTAAATAATGCTTTGGTTAAGACTGTGGTTTAATTACATTACTAGTGTTTCATTTTAGTTTAGTGCCTCATCTTAAACCAAGCTTGCAATTTCATTTGGTTATAAAGAGCAAAATAATTGCAGGAACAACGGGCAAAGCAGCAAAGATATAGAAGGAGAGTAGAGGTAGGGAGACGAGAAAGGAATGGAGCCATTATCACACATATTACAGCAGTATGCATACTGCAGTAGCTCTCCTGAGACTCGATACATATTAGAAACAAATTATTAAACTTGTGTAAGGTAAAAAAATATTTCCCCGAAGATAAAGTATACTAGACCGATTCTTGTCACAAAAAGGAGATGACTTAATCACTTATATTCCAGGGTTAACAATTAAATCAAGCCCAATAGAATTGAAAGCACATCCATATAGGTCAGTCAGTAATTAAACAATAAATCAAGATAAAAAAAAAAGCTTTGTTTAAATTTCAAAGAATGTTTCACCACGATATGGCTGTTCAAGCTGTGATGATCTATGTAGTTCATTTAAAATTACAATTGCGTTGGCACACATATTGACAGAAAGTAATTTTGTTGCTAAGCGAGGCTGTCCCACTTGATAGTCCTGTCACTGACACATCATTTTTGACTCTGACGGGAATGAACATTCACTTAGTTTTTCAACATTATAAATCTGATGCTGTCTTTTTTTAATCCAATATTTTCCATCTGATCTCAGGCAACCCGTGCAAATGACTCAGTCGGTAGTCCTAGAACTGTGTGATTATAAAATAGGTCAGGCAACCAATAAATGCCACAATCAACAACAAAGAGAAGTAGATTGCAGAGGCTCCCAGAGGACTGGAACAATATTTAGCCTGTAATAAGAACAAATATAGCTTTTAAGTTAAATTATAAAGATACTTATTTTTCAGAATAGGAAGTGGCCCTGTCGCGTAATAGTAAAAAACAATATATATCAAGTCTGAACATTTTATTAAATATCACAAATTACTGTATGAATAATGTTCACAAATTTGTTGGCCAATTGGAGCATCCCTAGAAGTCTGGCCAGCATGGTCCCTAAACCGCCAATTTGAGTTTACCAAACTAGTGTTTTCAACATTCTCTAGTATGACACCTCACATTTCACAACTACTTGATCCTTCCCTAACTGAAAGACTTTTCAGGACAGTTTAATAGGTTAATGTTTGTAGAAACCCATCATTAAAACACAAATAATATCCTTCCTTAATCAAACTCAATCAAACACGTATTAATTCAATTCAGTTTATTTTGTTTAGCCCAAAATCACAAATTACAAATTTGCCTCAGAGGGCTTTAGAATCTGTATACTACATCCTTGTCAGAAAAAAAACTTTTCACAGGGAAAAAAGGGAAGAAACCTTAAGGAGAGCAACAGAGGAGGATCCCTCTCCCCGGATGGACAGAAGCAATAGATGTCATGTGTACAGAATGAACAGCGTTACAGAGTTACAACACATTCAATGAATATGACAGAAATGTATGAATAATGAGTAGTAGGCATGGACCACGATCCAGACCTCCACAATCCATGAAATAGAAGGAGGAAGAGAGGGAATGGGGGGGGGGCATCAGCAGGGCCATGGCAGGAGGCAGAGCCAAGGAGGCAGGAGGCCGGCCCACCAGGCAGGAGGCATCGTGAAGGAGGCCGGACCAATGAGGCCAGGCCCTTGAGGCAGGAGGCACAAAGAAGGAGGCAGGGCCATTGGGAATGAGGCCAGGCCCATGTCAGGGGCTGTATGCAGGAAGCAGGGGCAAGCAGTCAGGACCCAGGACTAGCTTTAGACACAGCCAGGTCCAATGTACCCTATGAGGTGAGAAGGCACAAAGACTCCGGGGAAGAAGTAGAGTTAATAAGGTGCAATGAAAAGACGTAAATTCGTCCATAAGGAGAGAGAGAAGAAGAGAGCGGGGCTCAGTGTATCCTAAAACGTTCCCCAGCTGCCTATAAGCCTATAGCAGCATATCAAGGGGCTCGACCAGGGCAAACCTGATTCAGCCCTGACTATAAGCACTATTAAAGAGGAAAGACTTAAGACTACTCTTAAATGTGGTGACTGTGCCTGACCAGCTTCCACTTTCAGTCCGGGGGGCAATAATGCGCAGCTCTCTAGTGGGGCAATATGGTACGACAAGCTCCTTAAGATATGATGGTGCATCACCAATCAAGGCTTTGTATGTGAGGAGAAGAATTTTAAATGTGATTCTTGATTTTACAGGGAGCCAGTGCAGAGCAGCTAATACAGGAGTAATGTGATTTATTTTCGTAGTTTTTGTGAGTACACGAGCTGCAGCATTCTGGATCAACTGGAGGGACTTAAGAGACTTATTAGAGCAGCCGATAATAAGGAATTGCAGTAATCTAGTCTGGAAGTAACCAACACGTGAACCAGATTTTATGCATCGCTTTGAGACATGACTTTTGAAATGTTACGGAGATGAAAAAATGCAATCCTTGAGATTTGCTTCACGTGGGAGTTAAAGGACAAGAACCGATCAAAGATAACACCAAGATTCTTTACAGTGGTGTTGGATGCCAGGGCAATGCCATCTACAGAAACCACATCACCAGATAATTGATCTCTGCGGTGTTCAGGACCGTATAAAACAACTTCAGTTTAACACCAGGAAGTTGCAGGTCATCCAAGTTTTTATGTCTTTAAGGCATGCTTGAAGTTTATCGAGCTGGTTGTCTTCTCTGGATTGATAGTGACATTGTTATGCAGATTGTCATCTGCATAACAATGAAAGTTTACTGAGTATTTCCTGATAATATTGCCCAAAGGAAGCATACAGTATATAAGGTAAATCAAATTGGTCTAAGTACATAACCTTGTGGAACTCCGTGATTAACGTTGGTGGTCATTGAGGCTTCATCGTTTACAAATACAAATTGAGATCGATCTGATAAATAGGATTTAAACCAACTTAGTGCGGTACCTGAAATGCCAATCAACTGATCCAGTCTCTGTAATAGGATGTCATGGTCAATGGTGTCGAACACAGCACTAAGGTCTAACACAACAAGTACAGAGATGAGTCCTTTATCTGATGCAATTAGGAGGTCATTTGTATTTTTCCCCAGTGCTGTCTCTGTGCTGTGGTGTTTTCTAAATCCTGACTGAAACTCCTCAAATGAACTATTATGATGTAGAAAGTCACACAACTGATTTGCGACTACTTTCTCAAGGATCTTAGAGAGGTTAGAGACTGGTCTGTAGTTAGCCAACACCTCTGGAGAGGTTTAATTAC
Source organism: Cyclopterus lumpus (assembly GCF_009769545.1). NCBI lineage: Eukaryota > Metazoa > Chordata > Actinopteri > Perciformes > Cyclopteridae > Cyclopterus > Cyclopterus lumpus. The sequence continues at coordinate 16,848,364 of NC_046968.1, read as the reverse complement.
AGCTACTTTGAAGGAATGTGGTACATGGCCTGTTAGCAAAGACACATTCACAATATCTAATAGAGAGGTGCCAATTAAAGGCAAAACGTCTTTAAGCAGCCTCGTCGGGATGGGGTCCAAGAGACAGGTAGACGGTTTAGATGTAGTAACCGTTGAAGACAATTGGTTAAGGTTGATGGGAGAAAAGCCATCCAAATATACACCAGGGCATACAGCCGTTTCCAAGGCCACTCCACTTGAGGACAGATCGGCAGTGGTTGAGGGCAAGAGATCATCAATCTTGCCTCTAATAGTTTGAATCTTTTCATAGAAGAAGTTCATGAAGTCAATACTACTGAGGTCTATAGGAATACACGGCTCCATAAACTTGTATCTATCTCCTATCTGACTGCGGGTGAGATGCCACAGGATACTCACGCACGGGACCTCAGTAATTAAACACCTACAGAACACAGAGAGAAAGAGTTTGGATCAGAGTTCAATTCACGTAGATTTATTTGTAACAAACAGTTTCACAAATAACTTGAGTTGGGGCCGGTATTAAAGACAACAACCTCCTTCCATATCTGTCTTTCCCAACTCTATTCAGTTACTCTATTGTCTATGATGTTTTACACAATAATTACATTACATTACATCCGTCTTTGTCTGTACTCAAAGCAACACACACACACAGCTCATTGGCCACAAGACTTTAACTGTCACCAAAATAATCCTCAACTGACCCTAACCGTGAAACTTCGCCACTGCTTTCTGTTTATGAGTCTTAAACCCTCAATAAAACAATGACCTTTAATAAAAACACATCCGCTTCCTAAACATGAAACTTCGCCACTGCTCTCCAGCTATGAGTCTTAAACCCTCAATAAAACAATGACCTTTAATAAAAACACATCCTCTCCCTAGCTGTCAGAATTCGTACACTGCTCTCCAGCTATGAGTCTTAAGCCGTCAATAAAACAATAACCTTTAATAAAAACACATCCGCTTCCTAGCTGTGAGACTGTGACACTGCTCTCCAGCTATTAGTCTTAACCCTCTTAATAAACACAAAACCACCTCAGGAATTTCTCACACACGCCTTGTAAACACACCCGGGCTTTTTAACATAATTTTTTACCTGGAGGACTTTCTTGCACTCGTACAGACATCCAGCATGGACATACAGCACAGACCTACAGCACAGACCTACAGCACAGACCTACAGCACAGACATACATAACAGACCTACAGCACAGACATGCAGCACAGCTCTACAGCACAGACATACAGCACAGATCTACAGCACAGATCTACAGCACAGACATACAGCACAGATCTACAGCACAGACCTACAGCACAGACATACAGCACAGATCTACAGCACAGACATACAGCACAGACATACAGCACAGACATACAGCACACATCTACAGCACAGATCTACAGCACAGACATACAGCACAGATCTACATCACAGACCTACATCACAGAGATACAGCACATATCTACAGCACAGACATACAGCACAGACATACAGCACAGACCTACAGCACAGACATACAGCACATGTGCAGTGGAGATATATGTGGTCTTGCAATGTGAGTCTGGAATATGTGAACTAAATATGTGTCACTATATTCACTGACTGAATATTACATTAAATTATTTAAAACCTCCTATTCAGAGTCTGATTTGTAATTGTTAACATCCTGGTTGTGTTGTTGTTTACTGTTAACCTGATACACTGTCAGTAAAATGTCATAACTTGCAACATAAACTTTTCCTCCTACACTTTATTGGCTGTTTGAGGTTAACCTGCTGGTGATTCATTTGGGAATGTCTGACTTTGGGTCATTATGCTTGCGTCTCATTTAAGGTGGAACAGGTGCAGCCGAGCCTCAGGTCTTTTGAAGGACACACCTTTGTGGGCCAGTTGGGATACAGCTAACACAACTCCCTTGCCCTTACTCACACGTACATAGTGCTTTGAATCACACTGACCTCATTCTCAATCCCTTCCTCAGGCGGGCCGCCCCCTCAGCTGAATTCTCAGTGGACCGGAGTCGTCACCTCATGTCCTTCCTGACCATGTTGGGGCCCAGTCCAGACTGGAATGTGGGTATGTCTGCTGAGGACTTGTGTACTAAGGAGTGTGGTTGGGTCCAGAAGGTCGTCCAGGACCTGATCCCCTGGGATGCAGGCACTGACAGTGGGGTGACGTATGAGGTCAGTGAGAACATTGAAACAATTTGATTTTTATGTACAATGACAGATTCTATCTATTGAAAGTATTGTGATTTTTACGTGATTCCTAGGATGGAGCATTGCTGTTATTAATTACCACCCCTCTGGTTTATGGCGAAGAAAGCACAAACTGAAATATATTGAACATTGTAGTTATCTGAAAGGCCTTGAAAGTGTCTTAGTACAGACTTATCACAATTAGATTTGACACTTGTCAGCTGTCCCTGAAATGTATTACATTTAAAATGTTCCAAGTGATCATTATTTTAGTTTAAAAACTAGGGGGAAAAGGCACTCTCAATCATTATCATCAACATCATCACCGTCATCATCACCATCATGCAACGCAAATAAAAATGTTCCTCTGAATGTGGGACTCAACTCAGATTACAATCCCACAGCAATCACAGCCGTCTGCAAAGTGCTAATCTCTCCACCTTTTACCCCCCTGGATCACCTTCCTCCTCACCAGCTGAGTCTTCCCTTCACACTTGCATTTTGACCTTGTCTTTACGCCAACCTTTTCCTCTTCATTGACCTGTCTGCTCACATTCACCATCACTCCCTCTCTCACCTCCTCACATACTGCCAGTTTGCAATAATTCAAGTGTCATCACCCATGAAGTTAGTTCTCCTTGAACAGCCTTTAACGTCTTGCCCTCACACCCTTACCTGATATACTGCGTGCTCAGTGTCTCCAGTCAGCACTAACTTTTTAGGCTGTGCGTGTGCATGTTCGACCAAACCATATGACGACGCGTGAAACCTTTGGATGAAACTCACTGATGAACCCACTGGGTTTTTTGGTCGACCCCTGTGAACACACAGACATGATACAAATCTTTAATCTAAGATATTATTCCCGATGTTCATAAATCCACTAAGTTTTTCTTCAGGATCAAAGTAATCCAGTTATAGTGTGTAACACCTGGTGTACAGTGTACTGAATCTCAGGTGTGCTTTGTGTGACTTTGAGTGACTTTGTGCTCACTGTAATTAATTAAAAAAGAAAATATTCTGACTGTTATTTTTGAAATTCCAAAGACAGATGCATCTGTATGCTTCTTTTAGTCTCCCAACAAGCCCATGGTGCCCCAGGACAAGATCCGTCCCCTGACCAGTCTGGATCATCCACAAAGCCCTTTCTATGACCCTGAAGGGGGCGCCATCACTCCAGTGGCCAGGGTGATGGTGGAACGCATTGCCAGAAAGGTTGGTCTAATTTACCAGTCAGCTGTTGATGCAAATATAGATACTTGTGTTTCTTCTGTAGGATAATGATCATAATGCAAGCAATTGCATCATTGAAGCATAAAGGTAAACTTTCCGACCGTCATTTAGTGTTGCGACTGGTAACAATAATGAAATACTAACAAGACTTGAATTGTGTTGCACATAGCTGCAGAGAGCAGTACAGTGACGCTGTCAGCCCTTTAGCTTTCGTCTCAAAGCAAGTAAAGAAAAAAAAAGAAAAAATAGTCACTGATTGCTTTATTGCTGTATTGTGAGGTGATCTTCAAGTACTCCCAACTCAGCTCTGCACCTCCTCTTCACATATATTGCCTGCTTAGTTCACTCTTTAAACTTTTAATGCCATGCTACACTGATTAAGCACCCAAATATAACCAAAAGAATAACATAAAAATAGAACTGGCTTATTTTACTATCTGCCATCGTTTTGAAGTATAGACGTACATTATTTAAAGCTTCAAAAGCAGAGACAGAGGAGGAAAGAGACACCTGTCCATTGTCTATGTCACAGCTCAGCAGGTACGACGGTGAGTTCAATGATGTCCACCATTACAGCAATTGATCAATGCTGGATGTAATCCCTGTATTTGTGGTGTGTTGGGGGCGGGAGTATGTTTCACAAGGTGAAAATAAATCATTGGGACACCTGTCCACACGTTTGCTTTCCCAATTGACCAAAAATTACATCCGTATAAGCTCACAGAAATGTAATTTAGTAGTTTAGTAGTTGTGGACAGTAGTAGGTAATGTGCAGGTGATATTTCTAAAGTTTATTTAAGATTACCTATTGGTTCATTTATGATAGATGAGAGGGTAAGGAAATGTGGCAAAAGAGAGTAGGGTAATGACATCCAGAAAACTGCCGGCCTGATGTGTAATATCTTGACCTGTCATCAGCAGTGTCAATCATTCTTGATTCAATAAAAATGACACAAAGCATAAAATAATTAAAACATGTATGGCTGGTTGTACAATTCTTTGCTATGAGATATAGACTTTTTAAATTATAATTTGATGGCTGAAACATTCCCTTGGTACTCAAATCAGAGAGGGACAAAGGGTTAGCAGTCCTTCAGCGGCATCTGGAGGCAGCTGTGGGGAGTTTCATGGCTTCTGTCCATCCGGGGAGAGGAATCCTCCTCTGTTGCTCTCCTGAAGGTTTCTTCCCTTTTTTTCCCTGTGAAAGGGTTTTTTCTATTTCTTGGGAGTTTTTCCTGATCCGATGTGAGATCCTAGGTCAGGGATGTTGTATGTGTACAGATTGTAAAGCCAATGTAGAGGCACATTTGTAATTTCTGATATTGGGCTATATAAAATAAACTGAATTTAATTTAATTTAATTCCATGATCCCATTTGTCATCATTTACATCCACACATAGTACTTTCCCTGTGTGTTTGATACCACAATTAAGATAATTTGTAAGCGTGTGCTGACCATCTCATTTACCAGCTGTCAATCTGTCTTTTAGCTTTTTACCAGAAAACCAAAACAGCAGAGCACCTACAGAGTGCAGATGTCTGTCCCAACATTACTGTGTTTCTGTGTGTCCACAGGGCGAGCAGTGCAACATTGTGCCGGACAATGTGGATGACATCGTAGCAGATATTGGACAGGAGGAGAAAGAGGAAGGTCTGGATCCTGCTCCCATTTTGCTCCAATTTCACTCTCTCACACACACACACAAACACACACACACACACACACACACACACACACACACACACACACAGTTAACAGTGTAAGGCTAATATAATACTTGTATTCCCTTCTTACAGATGATACCCCTGAGACGTGTATTTACTCCAACTGGTCTCCGTGGTCTGCCTGCAGTTCGGCCACTTGTGAAAAGGGCAAACGGATGAGACAGAGGATGCTAAAGGCCCAGTTGGACCTTAGTGTGCCCTGCCCCCACACCCAGGATTTTGAGCCTTGCATGGGGCCTGGCTGCAGTGACGAGGGTGATTATTTATCTCCACAATGAGAATAACTGTGTTCATGAGGTAGCTGATGATACAAAAAATAGTTGTCTTGAGGTTTTGAAATATTCTGACTATTGCTTCTGTTAATGTTATTGACATTGAGTATTACAATAGACAATCGATAATACCCAAGATACCATTATACTGCGGCAATGAAGTGAGAGCAGAAGGAGAGGCAAGGAGAGCACTTTGTTTGTATGGCAGGCTTTTGTATTTTATTTATAAGTCGTGATAAATAGCATGAGGGCATTTAATATAGTCTGTAAAATATGAAGACAAATATAAATTGTCAGCAGGTTTATTTCTTTTAACTTTTTAATTTTCTCTTCCTACAATAATTTTTGCCCCGGAGGCAGCAGGTTGGGTGTCCATGTAAATCAGTTCATCTGTCATACATTGTTGAGCTTTGTTTTTCAACAATTTGATCTATAATGAGGCATTAGATTTGACCAAAGTGTTGTCAACACTTTGTGATGTGCATTCATAAGAGCCGATGGCAAGACACCATACATAATTAACACTTATTAAACTATAAATTCACTATTTTGAGTTTCCTTAAGCCTTTAAATTATTTTGTCATTTACCAAAATCGCAAACCCTCTGGTAAAGCTTGCTGAGATCTTCCTCTTTGTCATTTGACTCTTAGATGCTTCAACCTGCATGTTGTCAGAGTGGATCACCTGGTCTCCCTGTAGTTTGTCCTGCGGGACGGGCACACGTTCCCGGGAGCGTTATGTGAAGCAGTTCCCTGATAATGGCTCCATCTGCACTCTGTCCACAGAGGAGACAGAAGACTGCGTGGTCAACGAGGAGTGCTGTGAGTTTGACCTTTTCCCTGCCGAGCGGTTCAGCTCATATTATACATCTAATGCAGCATTGTAGGTTTACCGTGCCTCGTCTTTCCCTCTTGGCCTTAGCTCCCAGCAGTTGTCTGGTTACAGAGTGGGGTGAATGGGATGTCTGCAGCGCCACTTGTGGTCCGGGCATGAAGAGGAGAGAGCGCATGGTGAAGATGCCTCCTGCAGATGGCTCCATCTGTGGGGCAGAGGTGTTAGAAGTGGAAAAGTGCATGATGCCAGAATGTCGTGAGTAGCAGCATTTTTCAGGACCACAACTAACCCGACACTTCCTACACTTTTGCCTCATTAAGCACGAGGGCCAAGTATATCCATGTAAGGAGCACAGATGAGACAGCCTTACATTTAGTATTCCTGTAGCAACTCTCTGAACTTTAATCATACGAGACTTTTGTTCAGATTGAACTCATAAACAATGAACTTGGAACAATGACACTTTTGACACTTTTGTCCCCTTGATGTTACTGTGACTCCTGCTGTGTACAGACACCATCCCCTGCATGCTGACTCCATGGTCTGACTGGAGCGACTGCAGTGTGACTTGTGGAAAGGGGTCGAGGACACGACAGCGCATGCTGAAGTCCCCCGTGGAGCTGGGAGAGTGTACAGAAGAGTTGGAACAGGTGGAGAAGTGCATGCTACCAGAGTGTCGTAAGTATTTTTGATTGACACACTCACATACTCTACAATGTATAATTCATTGAAATTTATGATAATTTCATCTTTGATATACAACCTGGTACTCTATGCGGCAACATTCACTGCTAATGCCGGTTACTTCGCAGCACACAGTGCAGAGAATGAAAGTCAACTACCTCTTTACTGTGTACCTATTCTATATTTACAGTCGTGTGATGTTTGCTGGTATATTTAAAAAGTAACGTTTGAGTTAATGTGCTGTATTCATATTTAAGCTTAAATTAAAACTTTAATGCATGAATTGATTTGCAGGAGTTCATTAAATGTCATTCAAGTTTTACATCAGACATCTAACATTACAAAATAATTACAGAAAAATTTTATTAAGCAAAGATTTGTGATTTCTATAAAATAAAAATTGATTGAAAGGTGTTTGAGATCATTTGGAAACAATGTTTCCGTTACATATTTTGTCCTGACCAGTTTAATTTTGAAATGTCCCACACAGTAGATATTTGGTCACAATTACTTAAACAAATTCAAGAAATCCATATAAAAACATATATTTTGTTTGTAAAAAATGTTGTTTGGTTGAGATATTGTTAATTTTTAAACTCTCAAAATAATTGATTATACTTTTCATTCACCGTCTTTGTTTTCCATGGTAAATTGTGTTACGTTATCCCATGATGAGGTGTGTGGTTATCAAAAAAGAATGTTTATAACAAATGCATATTTTTAAACCAGACACTCTTTGTTTTAATATAAATCCCTCGATGTGGATTCATATATAATCCATAACAGCACACCAAACATTAAATCAAACCCTATCTATTTATCTCCTCATAAGTTGCTGTACCACTCTTGTGTCTGTGTTCTACTCTGTGACATCTTCCTCTAAAACCACTTTGTTTTTGTCCAATTCTGTCTCCGCAGCCATAGACTGTGTCATGTCAGAGTGGACCGAGTGGTCCGAGTGCAATAAGTCCTGTGGGAAGGGTCATACGATCCGGACACGCATAGTAAACCTTGAGTCTCAGTTTGGAGGAGACACGTGTCCCGAGACCATCCAGAGGAAGAAGTGTAAGATCAGGAAGTGCCACCGAGGACAAGCCAACAGTGACGAGAAGAAACGACGCAAGGAACAGCGTGAAAAGAGGAGGAGCAAACAGGGCAGAGCCGAAGTCGCCTCAGAGCATCCAGGTTGGTATTTCCCTTTACCTTAACAACTATAATGTCACACGGATAATTTAAATATGTTCAGAGAAGCATTATTGTGATGACCTCTCTCTTTTCCTTGGTTTCAATCTTTAGGGTGTAAAATGAGGCCATGGTCCAATTGGACAGACTGTACCAAGCGGTGTGGTGGAGGTATTCAAGAACGACTCATGACAGTTAAGCAGAGGTTTAAGACTGCCCAGCTGTCCAGCTGCAAGGACAGGAAGGAGATCAGGGCTTGTAATGTGCAACCCTGCTAGGAAGGAGTAGGGGAACATGGGAGATGTTTCAGGGAGAGAGGAATGGGACTAAAGGGCTGGGACCAGGATAGGGCATAGCACACTGTCACACAACGATCACTGAAAGATCACATGCTTGAAGCTGTCTTGGTTAAATCCAGAGCTCAGGTCGGTTGTCACCAAGAGAAGATGAAATTAAAACTGGAAACTCACTGAAAAACTCTGGATTTTCACTAGGATGATTCTTCTGTGCTTTTAAACTAGCTCTTTTGCAAGATTACTGTAAACCTGTTGTTGTATAATATATCTTGAAAAATATGATTATGAAATATAAATTGATTTAATAAAAATATAAAGAACTGTTATATGTGGTTTCCTTTAGTGCAGTATATTCTAGACTTTAAAGCACAGGTGCCCAGACATTCCAGTGTTTTATACGACCTTCAATTATTCAGTTGTTTATAGGACACAAATTCCCAGTTGGCTTTTTGCCGAGATATATTGTTGTACATGTAGATGCACCACGATTGAGATCTATATGATTTTAAGCATTGTTAGAATATTTTGTTCTTTTGATAAGAATGTGTCCCAAGATTCTTACCAAAGTCTTGTGTAGATGTTTTCTATATGTCTTATCCTCTGTCTTTATCTCTGTTCCTCTAACATATCAATATTTTGGAATAATATCACCTTTACAATTAAAGTAATTGTGACAACTTGTCACCTGGATCTGCGTTTTTTATTTTAGACGATAAAGGTGTAAGGTCGCCAGTCGAGGCTTTACACTCCTGCTGCCACTAGATGGCGATACCGAGCTGAACACCTGTAAGGAAACGGTTCATTCATGAGGCTGCTTGTTCTTCTAATGTCATGCTGCACCAACTGACTTATACCTTAAGCCAAATTAACCAAAATATATCAAATATCAAAAAAAAAGTTGGCCTGCTTAAAATGCAGAATGGCCCATATCAGATCATTCATATTAATACAAATCTATTCAAACTGAATGATTTCAAAGCCAATGGACAAGAACATTATTCTAGACAGAAATTAAGGAGCATTCAAAGATATGATGTCATTCTACATAGAGGTGGACGTCTTACTTTAAAGAAACAGTGAATTGGAGTGCAGTGACAGTTATGTGCATGTGCTGGCTGATATCTTGAAATAATCTGCCCCCCAACACTCTGGTGTAGTAGGTGGCGGGAAGGGGTGGTGTCAGGCTTTCCTAACTGTGGGGACCTGTTTCTATGTCAACACAATCACACATGGGGGAAGCTAACACACTTCACACTCGTTGGAAACATGGAAGAGGAATTATTATGGTCGTAATTTAGCTGTTAAAACCTAAATTGCTGCAGAAACCGTGAAAACAGGTGCAGGGGTTGAGAATTTAAAAAAGAAATGGCCGAAAGATGCGCGTTTGTTTATTTTTGTGTGCGATCTGCTTGGAAAACCCATTTAGCCCTGGGTAATACAAGGCAGACTGGTGGCTATCTAGCAATTCTGAGAGCAGACTCACAATGGAAATTCAACTCAAAGATGCAGTTTTGCCAGTGGACGTTCCGCGTCTGTGATAATGAGTTCCCTCTGTGTGTGGACACATTGATGAATATTTATATTCTGGGGGAAGGCCACACTGCTGTCGTAACAAACTGAACTCTCAAACCTCTCCTTTCTTTCGCCTGTTTCTCGCTGAGCTTCAAAGGTTTTAATAAGTGAGAATTCCGGTCCATGATGTGGAGATAGAGGGACTGCCTGATGAGTTACAGCATCTCTTAGCGTCACTCATCTGAAACATAAACTTTTTGATAGACTAGTTTTATTTCTGTGGCTGAAATCTTTGTGAACACTTGTTCAGCGGAGGATGGGAATGGCATTAGTTTTGCATGTATCGGACTAACTGAAATAGTGGCATGATGGTGCTGGATGAAAAGTCACCAACATTATTACATTTCATAGTGGCACATTGCTACGAAATTGATAGTTAGACATTATTAAGCATGTTTCTGAATAAACTCACCTTGTCACTTCAGAATATTAAACTTTACGAAGGTTGATTCAATCAGTTCAGCAGTGAGAAGGATTCACACTTTGTCTGGTGTCTTTTTTGTTATCAGAGGTTTTGATTTCACTTAATGATCCATTTAGAGGCTGTGATGTATGGTGCTGTTGAGATGCATTGCCTTATACTAAGAGGTGTTTCTAATATTGTGTCCACCCTATTGATATTAACTCTTAATTCCTCTCCATTTCTTGTCTTCTCCTCCACAAAGCACTCTCACTGAAGTATGTAATTTGACATTTTAACTACTCTCACACCCAGCTGTTCCAGGCAGGAGTTGGCATTTCCTGTCCTGGTGTTTCTTCAACAAGTCCACCTACAAAAGTAATTGTGTCATGGTTGTGTGTGGGCTGGACCCAAGTGCAAGAACAACAGAGCAGGAGTGGTTTACAGTTGTTTTTATTCAAACTGAACCCAAGCTGGAAAAGGTAAGGCATCAAGGTTTGTGGGAGCAGAGTGGCAGGCGGGTGTAGTGTTATGTGTAGAATAAGTTTAGGAGACTGTTGTATCTTTGGCTAACTTTATTAGCTCAACATTAGCATAACACCAAGACTGTGGACTGTACACCCCCCCCCCCCCCCCCCCCCCCCTCTCTGATATCACATACACCTGATCACTCTGCTCTGTATGTCAATAAAATAGTACCATTAAATTACATCAGCCTCTCTTTGAGTCATTTAAAACTTAGAACACATGTTCTATTAAGTAACACATTTTCATAACAACATACATTTACTTTCAAAATTTCTATTTTTGTATTAATTAAACAGTTATTTAACATAAACCTGAACGATTGGGATCTGGGTGGACTACCAGTCACCAACACAGCTGCAGTGGATTATTCTGCCACTTGGTGCAGGCTACGTCCCAACTACTTAACATACTCTCGTATCGGTCTGGTGGTTTTACAACTCTGCCACTGGAGGTTGTGTGTGTTGAAGTCTGTGTCATAGCATCTTGAGATGTAACTGGAGGTTTGTCTGCATCCGAACCGGGTGAAAAATTGGGGACCATTGTCTGTGGCTCCCCCATCTAGCAAAGATGTACTTCAGCTTAGCTCTCGTGGCTTCACCTGACATGTCATTGAGGTAGGCTATTTCTATATATCGTGAAAAATACTCTACAACTACCAACTAGTTCTGTTTGTTCAGCTCAAATATGTCGGCTGCTACTCTTTCCCATGGGCGACTGGGTAGCGATCAGAGGTTCTTTTTTCTGCGTCGGCTTGGACTCCTGACAGTCCATACATGTGCAGACAGCATCCTGGATGTGCTCGCTTACTCCAGATCACCACACACTACACCTCTCCTGCTCCCGGCACTTCACTATGCCTTGATGTCCATCATGTATGCACTGTAATCTCTCAGACCTCATCATTTGTGGCACTACTCTATCATTATACAACACCAGTCCTTCTGAAACTGTGAGGTGATGTACTGACACACGCCTTTGCCATAGTCACACTGTAGGGTCTGTCTGTGTCTGCTGGGCTGGCATCACTCAAATGCTCTGTGCTTTTAATCTCTTCTATTCGCTTGACTGAGCGCATTGACAGCTACATTATGGCTCAGCAAGTTGCTGCCATGTGGCCTCTTGATCACGTTTACTTTAAAAATAAAAGTTAGCTTTTTCCACTCTGGTAGCTTTGAAGCAACCCTTGCAGTTCTCTACCTCCTGGGCTGCCTAATTTGGTTACACCAGCTTTCAGTCGTGGCTTATTTCTTATTTTGTGCAGTGACCTCGATGATAGCATTACACTTGTGGCATTCTGTGTCACGTGTCGTCTTTAGTATGCACTCTGCCACATATAGAACATGTGTGTCCCTGATGCTGCGTTCACACCAAAAACGCGTGAGTTTACTCGCCCGACTATTTGTGGTTTATTCGCATCATTCGTGCCTGAAAGGACTTATCTCCTTGGCTTAACTGTTATAATGTCCGCCATCCACTATGGAAGAAATAACCACTATTTCTACTTTATACTTGTTGTGGAAATTATTCCACAACAAGTATTATTATTTCATCTATGGCTGAAGGAGGAGTAGTAGTAGAACCGGACTTAGTCGCAGATTTACTTGCCACGCCATTCTCAAGGAGGACGTTTGTGGAAAAGGAGGACATCATAGCAAATGGCCGCCCTACCCCACAGCTAACAGCCTTGATCCAGCAAGGAAAAACATGTATGCTGACTTTGAAGGCAAAAGCCCGGCTGATCTACTGGCTTTCCTTCAGCAGAACAATAAGAGCATGGGGCAACTTTACATTTATGTTTGGCGGTGACCATCCCAGCATCTACTGCTACTGTGGAGCGGACATTCTCAGCCTTAAAACGCCTCAAAACGTACTCCAGAAACGCAACTGAAGAGGCTCGGCTGTCCTCACTGGCATCCATGGCCTTTGAGAGGGGCCTGTTGGTGGAGCTGCGACGCACTTCATAGCCGCGTCATAGAACTCTTTCTTCCAAAAGAGAGGAGAATGGACTTTGTTTTTAAGTGAGCATCTGGTGAGTTCACTGTTTGTTTTTTTACATCTGCAGTAGTGTTGTGTTAATGTGTCTATGGTGTTTTTATTATATAATTAATTAATACTTCTGATGTTAATACTATTTGAATGCCTCGTTATTTTAAGTGTACAGTGTTTTACAGTGGCTGTGCCCACCAGAGGACTGGAGGTCAATTGCTGTGGGGTTTGAAGAGTTGGAATATTCCTGTGGAGCATTGGATGGAAAGCATGTGGTCCTCAAAGCCCCCGCCAATTCAGGATCCCAGTTCTTCAACTACAAGGGAACCTTCTCATAGGTTCTCCTGGCTGTATTTGATGCACAATATTGTTTCCGGCTGATTGATGTTGGGGGCTACAGCAGAACCAGTGATGGTGGGAATCTGGCCAACTCAGCTTTTGGTCGAGCACTAAAATCTGGCAACCTCCAACTGCCTGCTGACCTGTCACACCAGAAGCCGTTCACCGAGGACTTCAGCTACACGTCTTTGTTGCCGACGAAGCCTTTCCACTGAGGAAAAACCTCATGAGGCCATTCCCCGGCCGCATCCTTCCAAGGGAGTGCTGGATCTTCAATTACTGTCTCTACCGAGCTGGTTGTGGAGAATGCCTTTGGCATCCTTTCTTCTCAGTGGAGGATGTACAGGCGTGCCATTGAGCTCCAACCAGAAGTTGTGGAGAAGTGTGTGAAAGCTACATGTGTACGGCATAACTTCCTGCGGAGGACAACCCAAACTGCAGTGAGCATAACGGTTGGAGAGGTGGACCCACTGCCAGATCTTGGGAGAATTGCTGCCAATAACTCAGCGAAAGAGGCCATCAGGGTGAGGGAGGCCTTCACATCCTTCTTCTTTGCTGAAGGAACTGTCCCATGGCAAGACACCATGTAATGCCCGATCACATCCAAAAACGGCTCTTTTAAGAGCCAACCAGACATTACTAGTGATCAAACTTTCCTGTTTGTGAGGAGTTTTCTTGTAAAACTAAAATGAAGAACATGGAATAAATAACCATAAATAAAGTGCATTTATTGTAACATGAACTATAAACATCAATTTTATTCTCTTCCTTTTAACAAAAACACTTATTATATTCACACATTGATCAGGTTCGTTCCCTGGAAAGATTGTGCCCAGACATTTATTCCAATGTTTCCAAATTCAGCACCACAGTGCTGGCATCATAAATAATGTTGTATATTTGAAATTTGACAATCTTTTTGCTGGAGTGGCAATCTTTCCTGGGAAGGAACCAGGCTTTTCAGGAAGAATTCATCTTCTGATGGTTGTGGAGCAGAAGAGGCACTTCTTAAGACCTTGAGCAGCTGCTCTTCGATGTCCCTCTCACTTCCCATGGACCTCTTTTGGGCCCTTCTTCTTCTTCTTCTTGTATAAAATGGAAACACCATATTTTGTGAAACTATTGCATTTGATCACTACAATAGCTTGTAAATGTAATATTTGTCATAGTGAAATACATACCATGAATGCATAAATTATAATCATACCAAAAAAATGCAATCCAACTTTGGTCATGCACAAAACTGGTGGTTTGGAGGGAGCAGCACTTTGAGGCGCTGCCTCAATGTCCTCCGATGACTGATCTTGTTCATCTTTAAATATTAACAATAAAACAATTGTATAACCCAAAAGTGCCACATTTATTACATAGTAATTTTTCAGCAAATACAATCAAATTTGTCGTCATTTAAAGTTGCATATAGTTGATACTATATATTTTTTTACATCCATGTTAAAACTCAAATAAAAAAACCTCCTTATTCTATAGCAAAACAAAATTGTAATAGTAAAAGTTAGTTTTGTACCCTGGTATCTGGAGGATTAAACTATAATTTAACTAAACCTAGCTTTTACTAGCAACAGAAAGATCTGATTTTAATTTTGACATCACAGATGAACAATAGCAGAAACTTTGGTCTAGTGTTACTTTTTCAGCCGTATTAATCCTTTCCGTATAATAACCAGACTGATTTTCTGTCTTCACTTGTCAACTAACCTTCCCTGTTAATCTGATGGCCTGCTGCTGCCTCTGAACCTTCGTCCTGTATCGATCTCTGCAGTCCCGTCTTCCTCGACCCTCCGCCCCATGTTACCGCTGGTCTCCCTCAGGGTAATAAAGGGGTTGAGGAAAGACAGGACCGCAGAGTATTTCCACTTCTTAAGTGACCCTGCTCTTGAGCCACTTCTTTTGTCCATCTCCTTTCTCTTCTCTTTGAGATGTGTGGTCAATAGAGGGCCAGCGGGCCTGGACCACATTGAGGCACAAAAAAAATAAAAATAAAATGTATACAAACATTATAATAATATTTTTTTTAAATATACAAATTGTCAATATTTGTGTTTTGGAAAGACGGAATATACCCAGTAATATTTGTAAAATAGGATATCTGCGCTAAATATATGCGTTTTGGCATGTCCTCTCCGCCTGTCTGCATGTCTAAGAAACTGTTTAGCCAATTACTGATTAAAGATATAAAATGAGTGATATACAATTTAGCCAATCAGCGTCCTAAAATACATTCAGCTGCGCATTCTCGTCAGGCGCTTTTTTAACGACATGACAACGGCCAGCACGAGCACTTCTCTTCCAAGAAACCCGACCCGGTAAAATCTCTCCTCCAAGACCCGTTTTAGAGAAGAGCTTTGGCGGAGAAACTACCGTATTTTCCACACTATAGGGCGCACTGGATTATAAGGCGCACTGTCAATGAATGGTCTATTTTTGATCTTTTTTCATATAAGCGAAACAAAACAGTCAGTCAGTCAAACTTTATTAAACGTGTTCACAATAACTCTCAACATTGTTCAAACGTTAATGAGCGTATTCACAATAACTCTCAACCTTGTTCAGTTGTAACACGTAAAAACAGTCTGATACCGCTAAATCAAACGTTAGCGTAACTCTGTGTAGTCATCTTTTTGCTTCCTCCACTTCCTTACCATTGATTCATTAATGTTGAATTCTCTCGCAGCTGCTCTATTCCCATGTTCTACTGCGTGCCTTGAGTTTGAAATCCACATTGTAAGCGTGTCTCTTGACAGGTGCCATTTTGGGGTCCTTATACACACACACACACTGTAATATTATGGCGAAGCACAGTATGTATTACTCCGCGACGCTCCTGACTACGGTAGCCGTAAAGGGGCGTTCACACCAAACGCGTTGCGAATCTTTCGCGCGTCTGGAGCCCATGTAAAGTCAACGCACAGACGCGTTTGGTTGAAATTCACCGGACGTTGCAATAGACGCATTTCGAAATTTCGCCTGAGTTGAAATATTTCAACTTCCAACGCGAGTTGCAAAACTTTCGCAAATCGCCAGCCAATCAGCGTTGAGATGCTCCGCCCGTTGGGCTGCTGCTGCTCTGGAAGCGCAAGCTATCGAGGCGGAGTCGGTGAAACTCCCCGAGCTGTGTGAGCCTACGGGTGATGTTATGAACCCAGACACCAGGGCGTTAGATGTTCTGACATTTATGGGATGTCCACAACAAGTATAAAGCAGAACTAGTGGTTATTTCGACCGTGGTGGATGGAGGAATTTATAACTGTTTTTACCGAGACAAGCCACGGTGATAAGCCACGCCCCCTTTTCGCAACTGGTAGCGAAAGACACAAATGAACACAACTTGACTGGCGAATAAACTGACGTGAGTTATAAAGCCGTTTGGTGTGAACGCACCATAATGCTGCAAGCGGTGCGGCTATGTAGTTTACCAAAGTCATACTAAAACATTTTGACAGAGCGCCGTGTACCACACAAAATCGCTTCGAGGTCAGTAAGCACAGCCAGAATTAATTCATAAAAAAGGCGCTCCGGATTATAAGGCGCACTGTCGTTTTTTGAGAAAATTAAAGGCTTTTAAGTGCGCCTTATAGGTACATGTAAAACAACTGGGCCCAGATCAACCGGACTTAAGACAGGGAAGCAGAACAGGAAGCTTCTGTAGAGCCGGAAGGTTTGGCTAGCTGGATGCTGTCGTGCTAATGCCGCAATGTGCTTTTTAAATCAATGGGGTCAAATTCAGCATGGACAGATACGGGAGTCTTAATATATAAACATGTTCTATTATATTTTATATTATACAATATTTATATTTGATTATATATATATATATATATGTGTGTGTATGTGTATATATATATATATGTGTGTATATATATATGTATGTATGCATGTATGTATATATATGTATGTATATATATGTGTATGTATATATATATGTGTATATATGTGTATGTATATATATATATGTGTATATATATATGTGTGTATATATATATATATATGTAGGCAGGTGAAACTTGATAAGACACCAGACACAATACTATCTTCAGGGATCTTTATTTCTCGACTACTCTTAAGGAATTAAGAGTAGTATTAAATTAATTTGGAATGTTCAATTTAGAATAGATTCAACAAAGATGGTCCAGTACATTTACACTGTGCACATAGAATCTCACTTGAAAACCTAACTAACTCAAAGTGCAAATAATCTGTGTATAATTCAAGTGCATACATTCAGTGCATAAATACAGTGCAAAAATAACTGTAGAGGTAGTTCTTTATGTTTTATCTTGGTGCTAGCTTAAATGCACATGCGGTGGCTACAGACACTCATCCCATACAGCAACGGAAAACAACCAACCCGTCACCAGTTCGTCACTTGATACAGCAGAGTTTTCTTCCTTCTTCGCTCTTTGCTACTGGCTTCCTCTAAAGTACAGTGCCCTCTAGTGGCTTTAGTGGTGACATCTTTCCCACTAGGTTACATATATATATATACTATGGTATTATATGATATACATATTAATGTACTGAATTGTATGAATAAGATGTCCATATTATGTCAATGTTGGAATAAATGTTAAATATTTAACTACAAAGTAGAAATGCGTGTTTGATACTTGTTTTGCATTGAATCATTCTGGGATGTTTGCTGACATTGATTGGATGGCCCAACCAACCGCCACTCGTCCCTTCCATGTCTTTCGGGCATAACTCCACTGACATGAAACACATGTGCGCTGGTTGATTGGTTCATATTTAAGTACAACACATAGCTAGATTCAAACACATATACATACGACTCAGACTTACCAGGTAGTCCTACATCCTCACTTACTGCTCTCCAAGCAACACATTTCTTCGTACGGAAGAGATCGGGGTGTCTGCAAACGGCAACTATGATCAGGCATCAGCTAGCTCTGCTTCTGGTGTACTCCTCCGAGGTTTCCCCGCGCTTTTGAGTGCGCTGATGGAAACGTGCTCTTTCATGAATCGTATTCACCTTCGGTACAAACTAACTGTCCAGTTTTACCATTACAGTCTCATAATCATCTTCCTCACTATCTTCCATAAACATTTTTTTAAAAAACGTTTTGAAAACATTTTCGGCTTCTTTCCTCAACGAGTAAAGACGCGTACAGACCTGTAGGTTAACTTAACCTACTTCTTTCGTTGCTACCCTAAAGCCATGACATCTCTGCCGCAACTCCAGCCACTGATCCGGGCGAGAGAAATCGATGTTTTCTGGGAGGTGGGAATTTCGCCATCTTCTGACACCGTGTAGTGTTATGTGTAGAATACGTGTAGGAGACCGTTGTATCGTTGGCTAACTTTATTAGCATTACACCGAGATTGACTGGGTTCGTACAACTCCAAGTGTGGACTGCGGACTGTACACGCACCCCTCTGATATCACATACACCTGATCACTCCGCTCTGGATGTCAATAAAATAGTACCATTGACCCTAATTTGACCAAAACGGGCCGTTCTCCGAGCTTGGACCGTCTGCAAAGTGCAATGCACTACAACAATATTCAATATCTTCACTGTTATGAAGTTTACCGTGACCAAAATCCTTTCATACATCAATGGCTCATCCCTGTTGTACTACAGCTGTTATTTGTTGTTTGATTTATTCTAGGGAGTATTTATTAAGAGACATATTTAATAACTTCCCTATTGTAAAGTGTAGTGACCAACATATTTTCATACATGAATGGGCTCCTCCTTGTTGTACTACAGTAGTTATATTGACAAAACGTGCTTTTGATTAATTACTATGAATTAGGACACACTCTGTTTAACCACCAGGGGTCGCCTTTGGGTTGCACTAAAGCAGTAATAATTGTGAAATCTGCTTGTGTACTGCAGAATATTTGTTATTTGGAGGATAAATCAATAATTTCACTGTTATAAAGTGTTGCATGACCAAAATCATTTCATACATCAATGGGCTTCCCCTTGTTGTGCTACAGCTGTTATTTTGAAGTAATGTGATTTTGAATAACTATGATGAATTATTTTGAATATATTCTGGAAACAATATTCAATAGCTTTCATTATATCCAGTGTAGGAACAAAGCCTTCAACGTGTTGCATGACACGTATTGCAGTAATGCCTCATACTGGTATGCCATCTGCCTCCATTATGTGAGACGCTTTTTTTATCAGTTGTTTCCCTTTAAATTATTCTGAAAGACAGGGGTATACCCCAATTGAATGGAGTTTGGTTACACTCCAAAAAAGGATATTGTCTGGCTGTTAGATTTGTTGTATCTTTATGCTACTAGTATAGTACACTGTTATAGCTGTACTAATGCTGCCGGTACATGTGCATGGGAAGTACATTTGCATCGGCGCCGGTGTCCAGCTTGAAATCAATTGCTACGCCTCTGACTGTGGCTGTTTCATGCCATACAGTCCCTTTAGCTTGGTGAGCTCCTTTCTTTTTGTATTTTCCAATCATGCCTATGTATAAGGAGTCAACTTCACTCTCCAAATTATTTATTGTCTTTGTCTTGTAGTTGCTGCTTTTCTCAGTGCCAGCTTTACATACCTTAGAAAAATGGTTGTTCTTACCACATTTATGGCACACTGCACCATAAGCTGGGCATTGACGAGGCTCATGCTTGTTTCCACATTTATGGCAGACAGTTGTTGTTACATGCCTCTTGCTGCTTGTTTTGCTCACGTTCCAGTTGCCCTGTTGCTTTCCTTAAAGCATCTACTGAGGTGTCTTGGACAACCTGTGACGTCTGCATCGCTTGTATTTGTGACTTAGCGAGCTCTGCTGATCTGCATGTCTCCATCGCTCTGCGCAAAGTGAGCTCATTATCACGCAACAGTCTCTCCTTCAGACGAATATCGTTTATGCTAAACACTAATTTATCCCTAATCATGTCATCTTCATTTCTGCCAAACTCACAGTCTTTGCTCTTCTGGCGTAGCTCTGTGATGAACCTGTCCACCGATATTCCTGCTGACATCGCGTGCGACCAGAATTGATGGCGTTCGAAAACCACGTTCTTTCGAGGGCTGCAGTAGTCCGTGAAGGCTTGGAGAACTTCCTCCATCGTTACGTCGTCGTCTCCATCTGGGATGATGGTAAGTGTGTTGTACACTTCCAGCGCCTCCTCGCCGACAGTGTGGAGCAGAATGGCTATTTTAACCGTCTCTTCCTTATCCAACGCACCGGAAGCGGTCATATACAGATGGAAACGTTGTTCCCATCTTCTCCAGTTTTCAGCTATATTCCCGGTAAGTATCAGCAGTGGTGGCGGCTTGAACTGCTCCATGTTCGCACGTGATAGCACTTTTTTTATTTTATTTTTTAAGCTAACTTCTAAAATACCGTCCTCGAATTATTCCGTAACTCCGTCTTCTGACACCATGTTGTGTCTTTATGCTACTAGTATAGTACACTGTTATAGCCGTACTAATCGTGGGTTAACTAACTCACCGTTAGTCACAAATGCAGGTACAAGTGACTCTTTTACTCGCGGGCTAAACACGCTACATGTCCGTCGTCACAGACCAACACCATCGAGCACCGAGTGCTCGATCCAATATACCACAAGAGTTACTATAGTGTGACATGTATTTCGAACAATATTCATCCATATTTCCAATGTGAACGTGATTCGGTCACGTAGGATTTGCATAACGTTCAAAAACGTAACATTTATTAGATACATTCATGTTGAGATAAACTGAAACAATTGAGTATCTAGGCATAACCGTGAAAATCAAGACGAAGAAGACTGTTGAGAAGACAAACTGTTGGCTTGAACATGGAAAAGGTAAGCAGAAATCCATGCAAAAATGTGTGCATAAACGTCTTCAGCTTTTAGCTAACTGTCTAGTTGTTCTGTTAAGGCTATTTGTTATTTAGTGATATTTTCTACCAGACTTAAAAAGCCGACGGTACAAAACGAGCTGTTGGACTACATGCTGTCGGTTATAAAGGATTATATTCGGTTTTCTATAAACATGTTCTATTAAATTTTTTATATATATGTGATTTATATTATATGATATTTGTATTGTATATTTATATATCATATTATACTGAATATTATATGCCACTGCTTCCGGATGTGTGACGGTACTCCTCATAAGAGCGCTGAAGAAGTGTAACGCTTTGCATGACCGCAGCGACGAGTGCACAAGTGGATTATTATTGTTTTCTTTTATTTTGACAGCAAACACTTTGTTTAGCTTTGTCAAAGGTAGTGAGGCGTGGAAAAAGCTCTGTGGGACTTGGATGGTGTGTGCTTGAGTTGGTAAATTATGCTCTTATTGGTTGGATTTGCCTCTCAACCTTTCTGAATGTGAATAGGTTATTTTATTAATTGACAAAACATTTAAAGGGAAGGAATAAATAAATAAAGCTGCCCTTCAATTTTGCAAACAAGGAGGGAAATACATCGACAGTAAAGCTCTAATTTGTATTGGCATATACAGTTCTTCAGACTGGACAGAGACAGAGGAAATATAGGATTTCATAAACTAATACACCTTGGAAATAAAATAAATATGGTTACCCTGCACAGGCTCTTTTTCACAAATGTATAGACCATAGCAGCAATCACTGTCCTACATTTGAACTTGTTCACACTTTCTGTGAGAGGTCAGTTACCATTAAAGCATCTACAGAATATTTAGTTAAATAAACAATTAAAGTCTGTAAGGCAGAGCCGGTGTGGTGTGAAGTTTGCAGCCAGGCAGTCTGCTGGGCTGCAACTGCCTGTTATTTATGCAAGTTTAATTTCAAAACTGAAAATGGTTATTCTGCTTATTGTCCTGCTCATTTGTTCTCTCTTTCATTTACTGTCACCCTTGTCTAGTGCTGACAAAAACTAGGGAAACCCTTTTACAGAATAGCACAAGATGATTTTCCTGTCATGTTATCTTCCCGTTGCTGGGGAAACGCATTTTGAAGGGATTCACAGAGCACTAATCTGAACTAATAATAATAATACATTTATTTATATAGCACCTTTAAAAACAGAGTTTACAAAGTGCTCTACATATAAGCAAGGTAAAACATAACATCAATACAAGTAAACATTTCAGAAAATACATGAGGCAATGAACACAATAGAGGAATAGAAAATTACAAATACAAAATAAAGCAGAACAGACTAACTAAAATAGGGGAAACTGCATAAAAGGACGACATCACTTAAAAGCAGTTCTATAAAGATGGGTTTTAAGAAGTGATTTAAAAGAAGCTACTGGTTCTGCTAGTCTTATCCCCTCATGTAGGTCGTTCCAATGTCGAGGGGCTCTGATGGCAAAAGCACGGTCACCCTTTGATTTAAGCCTTGACTTTGGAACGGCCAAAGGGCTCCACCGGAGGATCTAAGGTTGCGAGCTGGCTCATATGGGGCTAACAGTTCAATGATTGGGGCCAGACCCAGGCATGCTTTAAAAGTGATCAGCAAAATCTTAAAATCAATTCTAAAACTAACGGAGCCAGTGGAGAGAGGCCAGGACTGGAGTCATGTGATGCCGAGCTGCTGCATTCTGGACTAGTTGGAGGCGGGAGATGGATTTTTGATTTATGCCGGAAAGGAGGGAGTTGCAGTAGTGATGACAGACTTTCTGCGGGAGGCTCTGTGGATGTAACGGGGCCGACGAATGAGTCTGATTGCCTTGGTGGCTGAGATGAACGGAGGAGCAGAGAAGTTGTTGAGCCCGAGGAGCTGCGAGGTGGAATACTGCAGAACCATGCCAGCCGGGGAGGATCAATGGTGAAGCCACAGAGCCAGAGCAGCTGGGGCAGAGGAGCGGAGCGCGCCGGCAGTAGCTTCGCTGGAGACGGGGAAACCAGCTGGATGGCGTCGGATATCAGCAGCAGGCCAGCCAGTCGGCAGCCGGACATCGGTGGGCATGGGCATATCAGAGAGGCGGCATCCTCCGCGCCGACAGCAGTCCGCGGGCACAGGCGAGCGTCCAGGAGCGCTGGCAGGGCGACAGCGGACCGGTCCGAACGGGTGTGCCTCGCGGGGCACACCAGAGCAGGCTGTCCAGCTACAGAGCGCGGAGATGAGCCACAGGAGCCCCACACAGGTGAGCCCTGCACCCGCGAAGAGAGACTGTCCAACTGCTGCTTCGGTGCCGATCGAGCAAGCCAAATCCAGCAGACGGATCCAAAATCCAACATTCACACAAGACACTCCTAATTAAAGTTGTCCAGGATTGTCCAGGCGGCAGCAGTGGAGAGCATCCAGCAGGGAGTTGGCTGGCCCTTTGGCAGATCGCAGTGGTGGAGAGCAGGAGCAAACGGCAATCACAAAACAAAAAACAATCCAAGATTTGCAGAATAATGAACTCAGAAGAATGGCTACACTGTTAAATACAATTAAAAATAATTAAAATGAATGTTAAATTGTAAAAAAAAAAGTAGGGAAAAAACAAATAAAAACAGTAGACGGAGCGGCGTTAAATTTCGTCCCCGCTGGCGAAATTGACTGGCATCCCACAGCCCGGCTACAGAGAATCACCAGGAAGCTTCCGAAGAGCTTGAGTGGGTGACAGCACAAATGAAAAACATAACATTGAATAATGTAAGAATAATGTTGCTAAATAGTTTAGCACCTCATTTCCACTAAGGTTTCTATGTACGTAACTGTATATATTGTTTTATTCTATTTCAATTGTATCTAACAATGTCTCTCTGTCTGTCTGTATGTGGACATGTCCTTTGCATATCTTGATAATCATTCATCTGATCTACTTCACACTTGGTGGGTGTATTGCTGGGGACCTGAGGGAGTAGTGTGACCAATCTGGTGCAATGTGGACACGCGACACATGGCAGGGTTTGGGGCTGTGCCGACTGAGTCCAGCATGTTGTCCGCAGCAGACCTGACAAACATTTACTGCACATTACTTTTGATGGATTTTGATATTTGATACAACTTTACAACAAGACTCTTCTTCCCTGGAGTAAACAGGAGCAGATAGATAGCTGGAAGCCCAGAGTGTATATTTCACTTGTGTTTAGCTACTTGGTGTGTTTTTCCCATAAGGATAAGATTGTATTTAATAATAACATTGTGGACATTTATGGCCATGATTAACACTAGTTGTGTTTTTCAGGGGATTTAGAGGCCCCAAGCAAACACCATAACGTTTTACTTTTTACCCTTTTTTTAACCAGGAATGTTGATAGTAGTAGAAGAGATTCTGAAGTAAACTGTTAACTATTAATGTTTAAACTATTAATACCGCACAGTACACATCCTGCATTACACTTTTTACATCATCAACACAACATGCTTATTATTGAATATCTATTTTTCAATTTGAATATGGATAGTTTAATGACTATTAATACATATTATTTCATTTTTTATATTTGGTCAGATACATCTTAATCTGCAAGGTGACCATAACATTTCAAGTAAATGTAGTACTATAACGTTTTCCTTTGAGGTGGAAGCACACAGTAAGTTAGTAAATATACCCAAAAAATGTGCTTGAGGGGGGCTTTGCAAGTCATTTCAGGGTGCAATGCGTTAGAATAGTAACACAATTCAATAATTATCATATCTTAACATCATAATCAATCTAAAGCCGTTTGGGTGCTCATGGCTGGTAACGCTAAAGTTTGTTCTGAACAGGCATGAACGGCCACTGCACTATATACTCTAATTAAACATTTCAATATCAAAGATTTAAATTTGAAATCAATGTCTGTTAATTCACTATGTAATTTAAAGGAAATACAATCCTATCATGCAATGGTCACTTGCCTGCATTCATGCTTGTTGAAATTATAATAATTTCGTGTAATTGTTGTTTTTCTCCATTGTAAACACAAAAATTGGACATCATTTTTAAAAGTATATATATATATATATATAGTTGATACACACATTTGTTAATACATGACGTTTGGTCTCTGAGCCATTAGTATAGCAGTGTTGGTATCACGTGTTATCTCTGTGTGGTCAGTGATAACATTTCCAGATAGTGTGAAAAATAAGAAAATGTCTGGGATTGATGGTAACCGCAGCTTCCCTCCGGTCCCATTGTCAAATGCTCAGCGACACAAGAAGGCTACCTCTGCCATGCCTGGCTTGACTGATACTGGCTCTTCATCAGGCTGCAGAATACATTCATATTTATTGAGGTGACAACTGACCAAAGACTGTACATAAGTGGGCGTAGTCGTCGTGACATCACCCATTGGTTTGTGGCCGCCGTTATGAAGCCTTGAGTTTAAGGATTTCACCTTCGCCATCTTAAAATACGACCGTCGCCACCCTGACATTAGCACATATTAGCTATTTTAGCTCAATAATCCAAACAACGATAAATATAATTATGAATTCTGTATATTTAAGCAAAACAAACAACAACCACCAACAGCCATATTCCTTATAACCCCAACTAATATGTTGTCATGGGTTAGATTGTCAAAATATAAAACAATAACCGCTTCAATCCCTGAGAAGCCATGTTACCATTAGTGATGGTTCCCTCAAAGAAAGAAGGGAGTAATGAAGATGTGCAACAGAGGGGATTTAGAAGTGGGTGTGCGACTGAAAAATAAGATTGGATGAGTTACTCTATACTCTGCACTTCACCACTGCTTAGATGAGAAAGCTAAACATGACCTTAAACTAGAGACCCATAAGATTAGCATAGATTACATTCCATTAATCTTGGGTGGAGCTAACTACTTTTTGCAAGAAGAGGAAAAGCTGGCCATTAGAAAGGATTTGAAGTGTACAGCACTGCAGCATTGGCTTCACTTTTCAGACCTGGACGTTGCCACTTGAAAGTAACCTAAATACAGTGGCTGGCTGTCAGGGCCAGCAAGATCTTCTCTGCTGGCCGAGACACTGACAGAATCATACAGTTAGCTATTGTATAATTTTGTTATTTTCATTAATACACTACATGTAGCGCAGCTTGTTTTAAGTATAGAGCTTTTATCCAATGAGATTTCGCCCCTATGTTGTCTCAAAAAATCTGCCCGTAGGCCATCAGAATGACCCATTGCAGTTTAAGTAAATGAGGACAATATAGTTGATTGTCATAGTCTTCAACCAATCAGATTAAGGTCTAAATCAAACATTACAATTAATTCATAACTCTACCACAAAAGATGAATCACTTGTGACTTCACATGACTGTCTGACTGAGTCTAACTCAACACGACCATAACATGTGCAGGTTGTGCTACGATTTTGACAACTAATGAGTCCTTGATCTTGGTTTATCTCATTAAGTAATTCTGGAGGACATGGGGTGAGCTAACATACAATATTACTGTTCTCTTTACCTCCTGAATCTCAGCCAATCCTGTCAAATCCTTAATACACAACCTATGAGTAAAGATGCACACTCCTACATTCATCTTTGACAGAACCGGTGACCACTTATTGTGAAGGGAATGCAAAGGAATGAGGGAGAGGGAGACATCTAGTGGTTGAATGTTATCAAATGTTTTCAATAGCATAATAAACATTTATAATTAAAATAATCTAGAACAAGTGCCGTCAAACTACTGTTTTAACCAAATAAAACATGATCAAAGTATTTGGTGTATCAACTCTAACAGATAGCATAGTTCACATTATGGTAATTCAAAATGGCAATTTCATTAATAATGCCTGGGCGTCCGTGTTACATAAGTAATTAGATCTTTTACTTTAGAGCCCGCTTTATAATCCATTATAATGTCCAATCAAACAAACCTAATTTCAAATCAAGATTATGCAGTTGATTGTGGGTTGTTGGTGTGTGTGCGTATTCAGTATGGTTCTGTGGCTACATCCAGAGAGACCCTATACCCCCTCTCACACTAGATCTTTTGATTCCTTCGCTACAACTAGGTAGCTCATGGTCACAATGAATCAGGGGAATTAAAACAGCCTCACACATCCATCTGTTTTCATGTGTTTACTTATTGTTGTCAGTCAATGTAATAGAACATAATATCAAGTAATTAGATGACACAAGAGTAAACAGCTCACCAACGCTGGGCAATTCTCTAACATGAAGCTTCCAAGTAGTTTCTAATTTTAAGAGAAATATAGGGTTGAGTATAGTTTTCTCACTCTGGAAACAAAACTTTAGGATTTAGATTAATGTTCTCTCTCTGCTACTTTGATGAAAACAACTGGTTTGATAGCAGTGGTGTATGAAGAACCCAAAAGCAATACTTGAGTAAAAGTAAAGATACCTTACTGGAAAATGACTCCAGTAGAAGTGAAAGTCACCTATGAGAATACTACTTGAGTAAAAAATCTTAAAGTACCTGATATTTATTGTACTTAAGTATCAAAAGTAATTTTCTGGTATTAAATGTACTTAAGTATTGAAAATAAAATGCTGTTAATAACAAAGCAAAGGGTCTTCAACACTGCAGTGCTGTCGGTCCAAAACACTGAATCCTTCAACTGTAAATTCAACTCTTTCGTCAACATTAAATCCACTCTGACAGCAAGGACGGCGGCTGATAACTTGAGTCTGGGAATAGTTACAGCCTTCAGTGGTGTCACTCTGGCTTTACCGAGCAACAAGCTGACCTGGATGTGGTTTTCATGATTTAACATCCAAATGTACGTTACAGTTCCGTATCCACCTTCGCTGGCATCAGCTTGAATGTAGCCAGCAGCTCCAAATCCTCCAACCACCTTTTCCATTGGGGTAAGATGTCTTGTGGTAAACCATCATCCCAGCCACAACCTCTCCTACAGAGTTTGTGCTGCATCATTTTGGCAAGCAAAGTGACTTGTGCCAAGAACCCCAGAGGATCGTACACTGAGCTCGTAACTGACAGCATACCACGCCTGGTGAGAGACTGTTGTTTTAACTCCATCTTGAACCTGAAAGTTCGGATGGTGGACACCATGGTGTGGAATGTACCACACCTTCACTTTCCCACAATGCAGTTGTTGCTGCTGAGGTACTTGCTCTGCGTAGGCCTTAGTGATGAGTTTGTTCATGCAACCTGCATACTCCTGGTGCAAACGCGTGTTGTTAATAAACCTTTTTCTCAAACCCTGAATCCTTTGTCTCGCCAGAGCAAAGTTATAGTGACGGCGCTACAAGCCGATTGGCAGAAGCCGAGCGAAGTGAACGAGGTGGGGTGTACGGTTTGACCATGTCCTGGATGTAGACCGGACCCGATCTGTTCGCAGCACGGCACGGTCTTCTGATATGAAGCACAGTGGGATGAGTTCTACCACACACTTTGCAAACCAAACGCCTTTCGCAATCTCGGCTCATGTGACCAATATATAAGCAAAGCAAACTCCCTGTTCCCTCAGAAAGTGAAGTTGTTCCTTGTACTTCCTTCCATTGAACTGTTTACACTCCTCTAATGGGTGATTTTGAGCACAGCAAAAGCATCCAGATTTCTCAGTCTTCCCTGGATCTGATGTTGGTTTCCGAGCTCCCTCAGGCCAGTCCATAGAGGTTACTGTGGTGGCAACACTATTTCTCCTCACTCTGTTAATGGGCTGGGATTTAAACCTTGTCCCAGTAACACCGGTTGATGTGTCCTGTATATCACCAAACAGAGGGTCCAAAAGAATTCTGACACGACGCTCAATGAATGTGACCAGATCCATGAAGTGAGCTCTGTGGCTGGTGGTTTCCATTATCCCATGAGCTGAGGTCCTCCATTGCTCCCTCATTTTGAATGGCAACTTCAACATAATGGCTCTCGTACAGGCATATCCAGTTCCTGCATGTACTGGAGCTCCTCCATAACATTGCCGCAGCCATGCAAGAACAAAGCATATAGGCTAGAAGGGCTTTACCATCTTCAGAAGTTATTGTTTGCCAGGACATAGCCTTTTTCATGTATGCTGCTGCAATGTTATACTGATTTCCAAAGTGTTCCTTAAGAAGACCCTTAGCGACTCCATAACCACGCTCCAGAGCCATATGCTGGCAGCTACGCACCAGTTCTTGTGGCTGTCCTCTTGTAAATTGTTCCAAATTATATAAACAATCTACTCTTCCTGCCTTTTCCTCCACTCTTTGTTCAAAGGCTTTAATATAGGTTTTGTACTGTAGAGGGTCTCCTTCAAATGTGGGAATATCTCGTGGTGGCAGAGATGATGAATGCTGCTGATGCACCAGAGCAGCCGTTATTTAATTTTGCCTGTGCATGATGGTGAGTATGTCTCCAGTTGGATTTGGATTGATTGGATGGTGGTTTGTAGAAGGCCTTTCTTCGTCCTTTAACTGAGCAGATGTTAATTGATACTGAAAACGATCCGTTCCCAATATATTGCTTTCATGCTGTTGTTCATTGGGACTGCATTGGGACTGCATTGCTGTTGTAAAGTTGGTTGCATTGCTCTGCTTGCTTTGGTCGTGCATCCGTCGACAGTGGTGTATCATGTGGTAACTGCCATTAGCGACGTAGCTCCGTCCTCCAAACTTGCCAGAACTCCAAACAGCTCGCGGCAGCTCTCCTCGTCCTGGATTCTCGCGTCACGTTCCAAACGCGCCGAAGTTCTCCAAACAAAGTTCCAACCGGCACCAGCTTTTGACTTGGGTTTTGACTAATGTTAAAGGAGCCCAGTCTAGTACTTAGGCTACTGAGTTGTTTTTCCCTCGGATTGATCTGGCTGACGCGCTCTTGTTCAGCTTCCACCTGCGTGTCCCTTTCGCTTTGCTGACATCACCCACAGACTCATTTGTTTCTGTATAAATATAATGTGTTTATTCTCTTTGTCGAGATATGCCACAATATCGCCGGAAAAAAAAAAACGTTTGCCCTTTCCGGGGTCCAACACCTGCAGTCAATCATGATCTGATTGACTATATTAGGCAAGCACAGGAACACAGAACAGTGCCACCCAGTGTACATATATAGTTACATTTTCGTTAACACATTTGGCTCCTACATATATGACACTATGAAGGAGTTGTAACAGTGCGTTGCTCATTCCGACTAGAGGATGTAGAGGGCAAATGCATAATATTGTGTTCAGCAAAAAAGATCAACTTGATCAGGTCAGTGTTTACACCTGCCTTGTAAACTCCTCTGGGCCTGATGTGAACACAATAGGCAAAGGTTTTGCTCAAGCTGAATCTGCAATTGGGCAACTGCGACTCGATCTGATCATCCACAAAATTACTCAAATATCCAAACATGATCAATACTAAAGCAGCACCGAAAGTAACAACCCAGTCATTACTTGAAACTGAAAAATGTCCTGATCATCTTCAAAAGAAGTTGGTTTTCAAAATTGTGAGAATTCAGTCTCGCTCTTTTGGGGCTGAAGACTAGTCAAAGTATCAGTTTTCTTTGCAAAATGTAGTGAAGTAAAAGTGAAAGTCAACATGAATATGAATAAAAAAGTAAAGTACGGATATCCAAAAGAAAAAAACAACTTAAATACACCACTGTTTGATAGTCACGGCTAAATAGGGTAATTGTTTTATGATAGAAATCCCTAAATCCAGATTGCCACCAAGAGAGAATCTATTATTCCATGGCCTGAGGACTGTCTACTGAATTTCACAGATTATGTAGACAAGTTTTTGAGATATGCTGCAGAATCAGACACACAACATGACCTCCTTAGCAGAATTCACTGTTATGGAGGCTCTTGATGAATAGACCAAGAGGACATACAGTTTCATTAAGGGAAGTGTTGTTTTCATGGTGCTCTGTCAAAACTTTCACAACACCCTCTGATTGGCTGAGGCCCAATGCCCTAAAGTTATCCTCTGTCCATCCAATACACTCTTGATATAAATCTACTGCCACATCCCAATTTATGTTTCTAGAAATGCTTTTATTCCTGTTTTAAGTTTATGTTTTGGAGGCCTTTCAACTCTAAAAATATGGTCCTAAAACACAGTGTAGACACTGACTGAAGACTTGGCAAGCTGCTTGTGAGATGGTTACAACCTGCTTGTGTGTGGCATTCTGCCACATGTTGTATTTACATATGGGACTGGTTCAAATCATGCTTACTTAATCATGCTACTTCTATTTCAAATGATGTAAGCCACGCAACAAAATAGGGACCAAATGGTTTCTGTCTCACTAATCTACTTGTTCTCTGTTTTGGGCTCCTTGCCTCATCCACACAGCAAATGTGAAAAGAGAGGGAGATCACAAGTAAATCAGTT
Organism: Cyclopterus lumpus; assembly: GCF_009769545.1. Taxonomy (NCBI): domain Eukaryota; kingdom Metazoa; phylum Chordata; class Actinopteri; order Perciformes; family Cyclopteridae; genus Cyclopterus; species Cyclopterus lumpus. The sequence goes on along the minus strand of NC_046968.1, from coordinate 16,816,958 downwards.
AATACATGTTGACTTTAGAGGTAGACACATTCTCTCGCTGGAGGTAAACTATATTCAGGACATGGCCACAGATTAAGTATTTTAGAGTCAGAATGAAGCCCCAAACCAGCCTGTGTAACTGTTATTTTGGCCTTGACAGATTTTTGTGACAAAGATGGGTAAAAGCATGGCTTCTGGCATAATATATTACTGTTAATGTTGGGTAAAAGGCATCACACACCTGGAAGGTGTGCTAACCAATATCATTACAGACAGGACACCAGAGGTGTGATGGTCGTTTGGTTGCAACTACAGTTTTTTTTTCTTACATCACCATCAACAGAGGAAACTTTCTACCCAGACTGATTCTCTGTGATGGAAATAACCTGCACTAATGAAACAGACACAATGATGGTTTCCTTGCAGCCATTAGTGTGAAATAATGGAGCAGACCGCCAATATTTCTGCCTGCACTGACATGTACTGTATGTACGAATGCCGACGCTTTGTTAATGAGATCAGGAGAAGCACAGACAGATTATCTGAAAATAAATGAGTAGAGCTCATTTAAGGAATTACCTGTTTTTAGGGCTCCCAGTGCAGCGCCAGAGCATGTAGTGGTTCCTACTAATGTTTTCTCATATTGTTTAAACACACACTCTCTCTCTCTCGCTCTTTCTCTCTCTCGCGCTCCCTCTATCGATAAGGAATTATTTATCAAAGGAAACATAACTCACTGTATTAGATGGCTTGGTTTTCACTTGACATTGTAGGCTTGCATGGGATGTGTAAGCGTGTATAGGTGTTTGGTTATGTCATATACACAATAAGAAGACTCAAAAAAAGAAACTGTGCGGAATACATTATAAAGGTACAATATGCACTATTTCCTAAAAAACAATGTAAAGACTAATAAGAAAATAACCCCCCTCTTAAGGCTCACTAGAGGTGTCTGCTGAGACCCTGCCCACTGCTTATACTTTCTCTGTTCTTCCTATTTAGCTGTGCTGGGGATTCTTCTTGGCAGCAAAGAGCATTGGGACCCCATGTGCCGGCCAATAAACTGGGTGTGCAGCTCTTTCTCATTTCTAGGCAGTACCGAGGCCCACAGGCCTCACAGGCCTGACAGTCAGGCACAGAGAGAGAAGACAAGCCACAGCGGGATGGAGCGTGCCTTGGGCCGCATTCATTCAAAATCTGCCACCTTCCTGCATGTTTGTGAAGAGGTGATGAATAGTTTTTTTGTGCTTAAGAATGTAACCGCCATAAAACGATAAAAAACATTTTATTCTTTTGATTCATAGCTCCGTTCTCACTCACGCCTGCTCCTCTCTTCATTCACTCTCTAGCTCGCTCCACCACTGCTGTGCTCTCTCTCCCCCCTATCTCTCTCTCGCTCGATGAGCCAGAGATTCAAAACACATTTTGAATGCTGCGTTTACAAACAGCAAACATTAATGTGACTTCATATTGTACCATTTAAGAAGAGTTATCAGCAAACAAGTCTGGGAATATATGTATTATACATATACAATATATTTCTACATTGTACTCCATCTACTCCCAGTATTCAATAAAGTAGAAGAGTGCATTAAATGTCAATAGAACAATAAATGCAGGTCAACGCTTCAATGATGGCCATACCGTTTATAATAAATTATACTGATGTGCACATTGAAAGTTTGGATAACCCCCCAAAAAAATCAATATTTATGAATATGTGGAAACCTTATAATTTATTTCTTCTCATGTTCCATGTTGTGGAAGTATCGTGCGGAGCATCTTCTGAACTGGGAGCATGCATCTCAATACAAACACAAGTCTGTTCAATATTATGATACAGCTTTTGTTGCTGCTTTAAAGATGCCTTTCCAAGAGTAAACAACACAATCAGCAAGTGGTCTCTGAATATCATCACTACAATATGAATACTTCCATAAAATGTGTGCAGCCACTAGAGTGAAATATGTATTAAATAGAGGATTTAACTGATATTATATTATAAGAAAATGTTATTAGCATGGGTCATTACTGCTTGTATGATGTCAAAATGATGTGCTATGACTGCTTTTTTTTTTCTGTGAAGAGACACAGTTGTGCCTTTTGTTATGGCTATTTACATATTAACAGGTTCAACCATCCATGTGACTAACTGTCAGGACTCAGCCAGCCGGACTCCCTCCTCAGCCCGTTCACACAGTGACACCCGGTACCTCAGAGCGCGCTGCCAGGGAGCTACGGGCTTGGAGGCGGGGACAAGCCAGGGGCGCTCCAACTCACACCTGAAGCCACTCAGCTCGTCCCACGGCTGCAGCTCGTCAGCTCGTTGTATTCGGGGGGATAAAGATCAGGACTGTCTGTGTTGACGTTGCGAGTTCGTGCCATGATGTCCGTGGACTTTCCTCCTTGTGTCGTCACTGAACTTTCCCTCGTGTCTTTGCTGACTTTTTTGTGTGGAGTATTTTCTTGGATTTTTTGGGGTTTGATGTTCGATCACCCGTGGACTAAGGGGACACTTTGAGTTTTTGTGTTTCTTTTCTAAGTAACTTGTTGTGCTCAATAAACTACGCCGTGTGTTCGGCTAGAACTAAACCTTGCTGTTGTCGTGCGCTTGGGGTCAGAGACAAACCATAACACTAACACTGTTATCTTATGAGTACATTGTGTTTCACAGTGATACCCCAAACACACACAGAATCGTAATTTTGTAGTAATAACGGTCCCAAAGAGACTGGCCAGCTGGGAGTCCTTGTGCGCCATTTCCATGTGGACGGAACAGATTCCCTCTGAAGAAATCTGTGTTTTCATCAGGTTTTCAGAAAGCCATAACCAGGGACATAAGAGCTACAGAGGTACTTGCTGCACTGTTACCACGGCAACAGGCTGTGTGTGTGTGTGTGTGTGTGTGTGTGTGTGTGTGTGTGGGGGGGGGGGGGGGGGGGGGGGGCGCATCATCATCGCCTTTCTGAAACTGGCTGTTGGTGGTTTGATGCAATGGTACACCGTAGTTGGTTGTTCTGCCCTCCGGGAGACACAGAAAGTGGTTCACTGGTTTCCAATCTACCTTTATCTGGTGGACTCAGATGTATTGTATTGAAAGATGGGGAAGACTACATGCAAAACTAACATGATTCAATTCCATAAAAAACATACCAGAATTGACCAAGAAGCATCCAATTCATTTTGTGTTCCACAAATCTCTGCCTGTGGCCAATTCTCACTACCCGTATTGGACAGTAAGGGTCAAACACTGTTTGGCTTTTTACTTTTGCAAATCAAAGTATGAAGATGAACAAATTAGATTGTTATAATTATTTCCATATAGTTATTCCCTAATGGCACCACTTTCATGTCTGGAGCATGTATTTGTATGTATCCCTCTATATACTGAACCCATGGGACATATGTGCAATATACACAACTAACATCACAGATTCTATTCGCTAAATTATTACTGACACGATAAAGTAGTGAACGTGAGATTTGTCCCTAGGTGCATACTGTATGTTCAATATAACATGAGCTCATGAAACATGCTTTAATGAAGGATTTAGCTGTCTCAGGCCATTTCAGTTCTATGGAGTGTTGGGTCAGGAAACAGAGACTATACTTTCGGTCATCACACAACAGTTAAGGTTTACATGGATAAAGTCCTTTAATGGAAGATTTCTAAAGTCGGTCTGGGTTAGCATTGCTATGGTGATTAATTGGCTTGTGAATGTGCGCGTCGCCAGAGCCTTTTCTATTCATACATTATTCAGTACATGTAAGTACAGACATTAAAACAAACAGATGAATCCTTACACACACACACACAAGCAAACACCAAACTGACCAGCCCTACCCTGCTCCCCTGAGTCTATTTTAAGAGCTCTCTCACTAAGATGCCATGATCCTGCTGATGCTCTGGGAATGTGTCAGATAGTTACTACGCTGGCCACAGTGGTTACCATCCCCAGGATATGGATATCACTTAAAAGATAATCAATCAAAGGGTGTTACACACAAAACATTTCAACATTATTTTGTGTTCGCAACTGTCAATACACACCAATAACAAGGTGCAACCATCCTACTATTGTAACACCTCCATTTGCTCACAGTACTTAGTCATTTCATTACTTTTCGTTGAAAAAATGTCATTTTATCATTTTATTAGATATTACCAAGCTTAGTGCAGTGCCAACTTGGGGAATGGCCGCTAAGAGCACATGCCTGTTCAGAACGGAACAACGGGCTGGTCCAATACCGGCCCACCTCCATCAACCAACCGGCCCTCCCTCTGACATCGCCGGCTACGACTATATTCTATGCTTCACAGAACACGTTAAATTTACTCTAATACCTAAAGTCAATAATCACTGACATTTATACCACTCCTCGCGATCTGTATTCACACTCATGGTTTCCATTGTCTTTACTCATCTAATCTCTTCCGTCAGTCTAACTTTATTTTAGGTGTTATTAAAGTGTTATTAAATGTCAATCACTCTAGCCTAAGAGTAGAGTTTGTAACATTAGTATATCCAGCATCTAGCAGCAAAAGTTGACTGCTGTCAATAAGCCGTGGCCTGAAAAGGCCGACCACGGACAACGCGTGTTGTTGTACATGTAAGTGGCCACAATGTATAGATGGCAAGTGCTATTTTACACAAAGGAAAGCTTATATCCATAAATCATATCAATCAACTGGTAGTTAGTCCGACTTGTTTATCGCATAGCATGTGGTGAAGCAAAGAAAAAGAGAAAGAGACTGAATACAGCATACAACCCAGAACAGGCTTGCATTATTGAATATTGTTCTGTTATCGTGAACATGTGAGGACCATTATCGTGGCCTACCAATAATACAATAATTTTGTCATATTGCCCAAGCCCATTGCCCAACATATTGCGTACCAACTGCAACACTGCATGTCTTTAGGACCCCAGGAATACACCTACCAACACACAGACAGAGATCCCTTTCTCTACAGTTACAAAATGACTGTCGACATTAAATATATTTTTCTCCAAGAAGGAAATATGTTTAAGGGAGCTTTTAATCCTTCCTTGATTATTTCATCACACTGTAACAAATTGAATCTAGTAATGTCAGCTCAGTTGTTTCCTCATGTTTATGAACATTATGTTCCTTATAATTGACCAAATATGGAACATCTGGGAGTGTTAATAGCGCTTATAGTTAGGGCTGAATCAGGTTTGCCCTGGTCGAGCCCCTTGATATGCTGCTATAGGCTTATAGGCTGCAGGGGGATGTTTTATGATACACTGAGCACCTATCTCCTCTTCTCTCTCTCCTTATGGATGAATTTACATCTCTCCATTGCACCTTATTAACTCTGCTTCCTCCCCGGAGTCGTTGTGACTTCACGTCTCATAGGGTCCATTGGACCTGGAGGTGTCTGATGCCTGGTGAGCCGGCCTCCCGCGTTGGCCCTGCTGATGCGCCCGCCCCCCCTCCTCTCTACCTCCTTCTGTTTCATGGATTGGAGTTCCATTCATACATTGTCATATTCATGTAATGTGTTTATGTAACTTTGTAAATGCTGTTCATTCTGTACACATGACATCTATTGCTTCTGTCCATCCGGGGAGAGGGATCCTCCTCTGTTGCTCTCCTGAAGGTTTCTTCCCTTTGATTTCCGGAGTTTTTCCTGATTCGATGTGAGGTCAAAGGTCAGGGATGTTGTATGTGTACAGATTGTAAAGCCCTCTGAGGCAAATTTGTAATTTGTGATATTGGGCTATACAAAATAAACAGAATTGAATTGAATTGTTCTGCAGACTTTGTGACTAGTAGCAATTTAGCAATGTAAACAATACAGTGTAAATATCGGAGGAAAATAATTTGCACTTGATGTGCTAAATATGCTATTTATATTGTACAATCAAAAGGTGTTATATAACAATTTGATGTTGAGAATTCACATTCATGTATACAGCAGGTATAGTGATGATAATTACTGAGGTATATTGTAGACTTGGCCCCAGAGATCTATTAAAAGAGCAAGTTGCCTGGCATCAATTCTAGGCTTATTTCTCTATTCTGAGGCTCATACCTTGAACCAATGCTTGAGGTGGAAGTCAAATACCCTGTGTAACAGACAGTAAAAAACAGATACACTGAGATGTCACCAATTATTTAGACTGTCTTGATTTCATACAAATGCCAATTTAATTTATCTGTGCCCAGTACAGCAGACATGTCAACTGGAGCTGGAAGCGGTGTGCATGTTTATAAAAAATCCTTTTTATAGGAGCGTCCTCCCACGAGCCTCAGCAGGTTTAACAGGTGATAACCTCTCTCTGGATGGCTCCCTCCGTAGGCAACACAGAGTCTAGCAGAGCAACACTTCTCATTCCCTAAGCAGCTTGCAGTCTGCCAATCATACAGGTGGAGATGATGGAAAGGGAGATGAGTCTCCCTCTTCCCCTATGTAATATATAATATTATAAAACCCACACTGCCTTTCTAACAAGTTCATGAAGCAGCTCAACAACAACTTGTTCATTGGATCACTTTTTATTTGCTTTGTTTTCTCTTTCTTGTCTAGTCATCCATCTGCATTGAATAGCTATGCACACCCTTCAGTGAAATATGCCACTAGATGGAAGGATTTCAGATGCAGATGCATTGGGCTTTCAGACACGGTATTGTTTTGCACTTCAGGGCTAACCAGTGAGCACATATTTCCACAGCATTACTCTACCACAGGTAGGCCTTCATGTGATTATTGAAAGGCTGTTTTGCTTGGGGGCCTCTTATTACATTATCTGTAGGTGCAGATACTATTTATTTAGTTTTTTGCTACTAACACGTACCCACATTTTGGCCTTGGCTGTGACTGTGTCTGCTCTCTGTCTTGTTATTGTCTGACAACTGCAGTAATGATGGTGAATAATTGTGGGAGGACATTCTTACCACTAACTACTGTCTTGGGAGTCTTGGAAAGTATGTCCCATTTTTCTGAAAGTGCCTACTGCACAGAAAGTAAGACAAATCAGAGCAGTGCTCATAGTTAATGATGCGTTGTATTATGTCATAATACAGGGACATGCAATAAAACAAGCACCACAATGCAGCTGTAGAGATTCTGTAGGGTCTGTAATAATGGTCACATTAGATGAGAACTATTGTCATTTTTGTCTTTGCTTTTCTTTCATCATGTCCTCCCAGGTAGCCAAAATGACCAGGCCCAGCTCCGGCTTAAGCTCAGCATGCCAGAAGAAACATGTTGGGCCCAGTCCAGTTGCCGACTCGGCTGAGACTCGGGATGAATGACAGAAGCACCTATTTTATTTTATTTTTCACCGTCTTATTGAGTTGAAGTACATGAACTTATGTTGTTGAGTTATCACAGCAGACTTGATCATGATCAACCTACAACAACGTAGGAGCGCATCGATTTTGTGCATTCCGAGTAATTAATGGAATTCAAACAGCAAGTTGGGGAAAGAGTAAGGTGTTATCGAATCCAATTATTTCTGTTTACGTAGACTAGCAAGTGCCTCTGGTGATTTTTAGCATAATTCACATATTATTCTGCATTCAAGCTTGAGGAGCAGTTTTTGACCATCCATTTAGTTAATACTGAGACCTTGAAAGTATCCTTGCAGTGCCTCTGTGAAACATTTGTAACATATGATTATTTTCAGGGTCACCATAATGATATGTTGTTAATGGAAAAGCTTCAGAGGGATTGGATATATGCAATAATGGTCATTCTGCATGACATCCATTCACTGAAGCCATTAATGCTACAACATGGGTCAAAGTCTTTTTAAATGCAAAAGGCTATATATATTATATTATTTTTCTCTTTTTTTATTTTTCATTTGAAGTGAAAGGATGACCAAAAGAAAATACTGAAAGACACTTTATAACCCAGCTCACTACTGCAAAAATATCTACTGGGTGGCACATTGGTTCTGTCATGCATGTATATTGTAAAATAGTTTAATTACTCCTGAAATTGCTTCGTCAATTTTCTTTCACAATAACCAATGACAACATGTGTTTATGTCATACAATAAAAAAACCTTGATGATACTATGGACTGAGCAATGTTTTGTCATTTTACCTCATTTAACACATTTGCCATTTTACATTAATCATATTGGCCTCAATCAAGTTAAAAACAGAACAATTATAAAGCACAGAGTATTAACTCAACAAGAGTTGGAGTGAAAACATTGGGGATGCTGATAAAGTCTACCGTTATTCAACATTACTGTACACTGGTGTTCCATTAAATACTGCCCTCTGTTCCCATCACCGTGCTATGAGTATGATGGTGATGAGGATGATATGCTGTGGGTCCTAAGTTGGGCCAGTTAGTCACACTTAATGTGTATGAATATGTGATGCATATTTAGATAGAAGTGAGTGGGTGCCAAATAGAGCAGTATCTTACCAAGTGTGATAGTAGCCCATCTGTTGAAGTTGAACATATTAAACTGCCATAATGCATACTCTCCCTTTGCCTATGTCTGTGTCTGGTGTTATGATGTGTGATCTTGGCTGTACCTTGGCCCCCTTGGTTGAGCTTAGTGCTCCTACACACCTGCTTCCCATCAACTGATTACCCCTGTGATCGCTCCCTGCCTACACAGCTGTCCCTCAACTACCTGTAGGAGTCTGTTTCCAGAGGGACTTGTCACATCAGTGTAGCTCTGTAGCGTTCGAGCCATTTTAGCATGTTATCTGCTTATGTGATTGCATGTTGTTTGTGTTCTACTTTCCTGCTAATTCAACTGAGCTATCTTAAAGTGTTTGTTCCGGTTTAAGGACGAAATTCATAAAGAAACTCAATAACGATAAACGGCAAAACATTGTTTTTTACACTTAAATTAACATTTAAAGGCTCTACATCAAATCAAATACTTTTTTACTGCTTCATTTCTGTAATATTTATAATAGAGTGAAGCACTTTATGTCATTTAACATTTTCTGTCAGACTGTTTAACTGTACATTTACAGAAATAAATACAAATTGGAAACATGCTATTGGATACATACATTGGATACAATTTGGATACACCCGGGAGTTGCCTCCAGAGAGCAAATTTAACATTTTTAGTTATAATTTCAAATAATTAATGCATTGCTCTCAATCATAGATGATACGTTGGTTGAAACCCTACTGGTTTCATGGTGAATATGTCTCGGTATTGCCTGAGTGTATTTTTTTCCCTTCTATCCCTTCTCCCCACACACTAACACCCTACATTATTCTGTTCTTCATATACACGCAGCACAATATCTCACTCTCTCTCACACAGAAACAAAAATATCTTGAATTGGCTCTGCCTTTGTGCTTTTTGTTTTTTGAGACCCGTTGCTGAAACCCTCAAGGCCTCTCTTGTAGCCAAAGAGAAAGATAGAGGCACAGAAAGAGCAATTGAGATGAGAGACAATTCAACCCTGTCCTCCTCTTCTCTGCACAGCTTCTTTTCGAACCACACTTTGTATGATTCAAAGATGCTGAGAGGTTTGGGCAGCAGATGTGAGATTTTGGGGAAAATAGCGAGTAATGAATCCATTCAACACTCATCTAGTCACATATATGCTGTTCTCGCCTTCCTCTGGCTGATGGACCCATGTGTCAAAACTGGTGCTTCCTATTCTCTCTCTCTCATGTCTGCACATCAAACAAACATTCAGGAAACTCCATCTATGCCGTTCACTGTTGTGAGTCAGTATTCTTCACATTTGGCTGACTTACATCACGACTTTGTATCCTAAAATGTATTCTATTCATACGTTATCTGATAAGCTAGTAGATACAATGGAACTGATGGTTCTTTTGGTGTTTGAGCAACAATGATCCTCTATGTGTTGAGCATTTTGAAAGCCAAAGGAAACATTTTTGATATCTCCATTCACTCAATGTGAAACATGTATTTAGGGGATAATTACCATTAACAAATACATTGAATTCCACAGCAGCAGCAGCAAGGGCAAGCCACAGTTTAATTGAGATTATCTTCTCAGCATTGTAAAGGCAAACACTCTCAAAGGAAACATGGAAGCAAAGAGGGATAAAACAATAATACAGTAACAATATATACAGTATATCTCAAGGTTCTCAATCAGAATGTATGTTTGGATAAGCCAAGGGAACTAGGCCATTTACATTTTAACTAACACTAATAGAACATGAAAAAAGGGCCATCAAAACTCTACTTAAAAAACATAATTTCAGCTGAAATCCAACATACATATATATATATGTATGTATACATTAATTGAAAAGCTGATTGATTCAAATTAGGCACGAGTTATATTATGAATAATCTCTTTTAATCCTTTTGTCTGATTTTCCTTCACCTCATTTGGATCACCATCCTCATCCCACTTAATGACAAGAGGCAGTCCAATCTGAGCTGGGACAGCTTTTGGGAATGCAGTAAATGCAGCATTTTTCATTTTGGCCTTTTCTCTCCTCCAATGATGTTGATCTGTTGAGCAACCGGCTGGTAAACCAAAAACACATTAAACCATAAACCGTCAGAAAAGCAGTCAGAGATACATGGAGAGAAACGTGGAGAGAGAGAGTGAGTTATAGAAAAAAAAAATAAGAGGAACATTATTATAGAATAAAAATGATGGTGTGGAGGAGGACAGAATGGAGTTGAAGAGAAGAAATGGGCTAAGAAGAGTGCCTTCTGTCTTTTACAGTTGCCATGGACACCAAGAAAGCTGACTTACTGCTGTGTGAAGATTATTTTTAATGGGAAAAAGACACACACACACACACACAGAAACACATGCTTACCACATATTTACTGTCATCATTACCACCATCACCTACTTGTCTCTCCACTCACAAAACTCCCACCTCCTTAACTCTTCAATGGTTAAAACTAGCCTGGCGGAATCAGAGAGTCCTTTAGACTGTTGGAACCTTCTGCACCCCCAACTTAGAGTTAATCGTGCTATGGTGTTGGCTCTTTTGGTTTACCCCGGGAGTTTACATTGGTTCCAAATCACCACTGTTTATTTTAAGTCAGGCTGACAAGGACAGAGGGCTCAGAGGATTACACAGGAGGAGACCATGTATCGGGAGACCACATTTATTGTAGCAGGGGACTTTATCCAGGCCGATCTCGGTAAAGTATTGCCCGTTCTCCATCACTGAGGCTGATGTTTTCCATTCATTCATGCAGATCAACCCTAAAGGTCTGTGCCAACCAACTGCCGAGAGTATTCATAGAGATATTCAACTTGTCCCTGTCCCTTTGTGCCTTAAATCATCCACCCTTATTGCTATTCTTCAATAACAAAAGGTAGCCATTCAGACTGGCAGCCCAAACAAAGTAACCTCACAGAAGAGCCCACCGCATAGCACTCATCCCCATACATGCCATCCAGCCCCCATATTTCGAGAGGCTGGTTGGATCCCCCCCGCCCCTTTCCACCACCACCACCACCACATACACACACTCACTCATCACCGCCTGCAATCACAGCACTTTGTGACAGGATATAGACTTTGGTGAGATTGGACAACCGCACCTCTTCACCGCTGATTCCTCAGCACAGGAATGAGTCCTCAACCCTTCGTGTATTCTATCCACACCCACAACTGTCTGGTGACACAGGCTACCCGCACCATTGTTACATTTGTGGATTACACATCAGTTGTGGGGCTGATACTGTATATGGGGGAGGAGGGCACCACCCTGGAAAAGTGGTACGTTCAGGGACCGCCTGTCCCTGAACGTCACTAAAACCACGGAGGTCACTGTGGATTACAGGAAATATATGTCATGTCTTTTTATGTACATTTAGCGAAAGTGTTTAACACAATTGTACTTGTATGACAATAAACATCTTTTAGGATGCATGTGTTAGGTTGTAGTGGATTTTATATATATTTGCACATGTAGATAAGAGAAGTTTATGTTTTAAATTAATACATAAAGAAAGATATGATAATTAATTTGGGATATTATGAGGAATATTCTGGAGGAATGTATTATGAAACATAAGAGAGGATCACTGTTTTATTATTCTGTTTTAATGACAAATGTAATTATTAACTGTATGATGCATGGGAATGAATGAATGTTTTATTGTTTAGACAATAGTTAAAATGGATGCCGATTGAAACCTAATGTGTTGCTTTTATTCGGAAGGCAGGATAATAGGGTTTTATTGTGAAGGGGAACTTCCTGTCCTTGACCGGAAGAGTGAGCTTTGACCTCGCCTGTTTACTAATTGGCGTAGCGAACAGAATGGCGGCATCCTTTGAACTGACCAATGGAACTAACCTTTAGGTGTGAATTCATTTGCATGACCATACTAATAGCCGAGCATTTGTTCTGGGGACATGGTTCTACTGGTCTGGAGACTCGAGACAGCCCCGGTCTGTGGCTCCTTGGGAGCTGCACTCCGTCTGTGGAGAGTTCCTCCTTTCTGGCCCCACGATCGTGAACGCTACATGAGTATTATCTTTGCCATTAAATATTGTTAAACTTTAACTCGAATCCTGAATTTCCTGCGGCCACGGGACCCGGAGCTTTGAACACGAATCTTACACATGCTAGTCTTTCATTATTACAAGGTATAGTACAATACCCCCTTTGTGAGACAGCAGAGCAAAGAGATGAATGCACAAAGACACAGCTCATTAGAAGACATGATTACCGTTGATGGGTGATGACTGCTGGGCTTTTTGTTGGTGCAATAGAATCACCAGCACAGATTTCCCATTTATCTGTAATTTGTCATCTTCTTATCTCTTTTTCCCTTTTGGAATTATCACAAAATGCGTGACATGAGGCCTATAGTATGAACACAAAGTATTTGCATGAGGAAATTATGTTTGTTCCCTTTATTTGCATCCTCTTTGAACTATCTTTCTTCCAGTAACCTCATTAGGATTTCTATACATGTCCATTATCAAAGGATATTTTTACTGTATACCATAGAAGAGAGCCAACAGCATCTTTGTATGGTGCATACAAAGACTGTCTAGTTTCACTTGTGTGGTGTGGTGCACACACCATTGCAAGACTATTACCTTTTCTCAAGTGTGATGGTATGCACTCTGAAATTCTTGCCGTAATTACTGGGCTTGTCAAGCACTGAAATGAACTCAGTGAAGGTGAAATAGAGTGGACAGCACAACAATGTGTCTTTGAAATATCAACACTGTTGACATTGATTCATGAGGAATATATTGAGCTGTTGATTATAATTATGCCCTGAGCAATCCAGAAACGATTAGGAATAATAACAAAATAAAGACTCTCCCTCTCTCTCTCTCTCTCTCTCTCTCTCTCTCTCTCTCTCTCTCTCTCTCTCTCTCTCTCTCTCTGTGCATAATTTGTAATTAGTTCAGGATATGGTAAGACAAATCATGAATGTCACTGCAGATGAACCTATAACTGCGGTTGTCTGGACCCTGCCGTTCTCTCAGCTGGGCAGTGACACAGATTCCACTGGTTTTAATGGTGTGGTTCTTATAAATTAATTTACACAAAACTTTCAAATGCAACGTTGGATGTCTGCCTTCTGAATGATGGCTCACTTTGTGTTTGAAAAAAAACAAATGTCATCCTCTTATTGGTGCACGTGCAGGCACGTAAACCCACACCAGGCTCATCTTAGCTTTTGCTGGTTGAACCGCTCTCAAGTCCAGCTCTCCCTCCCTCTTCGAAAACGCGGCTCAACTTTACCTGAGCATGTCACCGCTTGAAGGCGTACAGACAATGTGACAAGCCGCCTGATGCAAAGATTCACTGGAGCGAGAGTCCGGCTCTGAAGCGCGCGCACATTTCAGCACCCTGGACAGCGCACGACGCCGCAGTGGCGATATGCGTGGATTCAACCGGTGGCTTTCAACCAGAGCAGCAGTGTGAGGGAATCGTGACATAAACTCGTTCTGTTCTACATCTGGTTTGCACTCTGGTTCACTAGGAATAGTGAGGTTTTTGTGTTTGTTCTTTCTAATGCAGAGCGTCTCCATCGACTCCATCGTGTGGGTAGGCGTGCCGATGCCGGATGTGTGCTTGGCTCCAGAAGCCGTGCTGAGTAGCGTGGAATAGTGACTGTCAGGCGGGCGGAGTGCTGTGGTGGTGGTGCCGAAGAGACCCTCCATTTATAAGGATGCTGGTGGGAAATGCCTGGAGACAAAGATGACGAGATCTGTCAAAAGGCACTTGAACTCCTCTCAGATCTTTGCTCGAAGGGGGAAGTGCATAACGAACACTGCCTGGATTTTATCTACTATTTCCGAGACCTTGCCAGGCCACGCTATACGGATTCAGGTGAGGCATCATTTGCACGCTTGATTCAACGATTGCATTTAATTGAACTGAAGTGAACGTGTCTTATTGCATTGGACATTCGGGACCTAAAACTCAATGGGTGTTAAAGCTATCGGTTCCAATGTTTTCACAACCGATTGGGAACACACATTACTAATCATCTTATTCAATTGTTTAATTTTTCGTGCAACGAAATACACTTGCACGGCGGCAGACTCCCCTTTTCACCGAGAGACACATTTTAGGTCTATCATTTTCAGTTCTAATTTACAATCTGCATTGAGGTGAGTGACATTTTACACGATTACAAATGTGTGGTATTACTCCAGCTCATTCTTGACACATGTGCATGAATGCCAGCACTGGTTTCGTGTGCTCGCAGAATTAAGGCGACGACTGCACGAGGGCTTTTCTCCTCCACCTGCGCACGCCTGTCGTGGCACACGAACTGTATCCTACTTCTCTGAAAGTTTACTACAGATTGACTTATTCGTTTTACCGTTTGGTAAAACCGCAACGGACATTCAGTTCCATGTGAATAATTAACGTGACCACAGAGAAACGTGACCACGTTTCATCACGAACACCGGCATGGTGTGATGTGTGAGCGTATGCGAGAGTGTGCGTGCATGTTTGTGTGTTTGTGTGGGTGCGTGCGTGCGTGTTTGGGTGTGTGCGTGTGTGCAGAAGACGTGGGAGGGAATGTGAAGGAGTGAGAAAGCACAGTAACTGCAATCCTCCTCTACTCCATTAATTCTGCTTCCATTCTTTGGGATTGTCATTCATCATTCTTCACCACATGAGAGTCCAGTGAATTCCCACTTCCTTGTTTCTGTCCCTCTCTGCACCCATTTACTTCAACCTTTTACTCTTCCTGATTTCCTCTCTCCCTTAATCTCCCAGCTCTCTCCTTATACTCCCTAATCCATCATAGGCCCTATCTTTCTTGTCTTTTCCAGTTTAAATAGTGGATTTGCTTGGTGCTGTAGCAGAGTTATCAGGATGGCTTTCCTATAAGGTCCAATTTAAGTTCCGGCTCACTTGTGTTACCCTAAAATGACAATGTAGTAGATCGCAGTAGAAAAAAACCTCAAGATAGATTTGAACCAGAGTTCAAGGTGTGCTGGGTGGGATTCAGTGTCTCTGTTAAGGGTAAATACTGCTTATGAACATTTATTTATATGTTTTTCACAAACATTCTGGACATTCAACATAATCATGACTTGTCAGGAACCGATACTGGTAAAGGTTAATGGAGCTGTAGCAGAAAGATAATCAGTGAGGGGCATCATGGGTGTCTTCTGGTACTCCAGCCCATAATGTTTTCTCAAAAGCCTTACATCTTTTAAGTTCATAAAATAGCTTCAACGTGTTGTTATTGCCCCTCAGTTGATCTGTCTGAATCTATAATTGAATAATTGTTCTCTGGCCCAATGGGCAATTTAAAGTATTGAAGACACCATTTACTTGGCTGTTTTGAAGTCGCTGGGTTTTTTTTGCGGCCATTTTGGCCCATTGCCATCTTGGATTTTGATCATCTCCATCTTGTTTTTTTGCAACCAGTGAACTAGTGAACCACTAGCACTAGCAACCAGTGAACTAGCAACCAGTGAACGGTAGTGTCAATATTTGGACTGCGGAGTGATGTAGTGACACCGTATATAGCGGTAGAGGTCTGTCAATCAAAAGGTAGCAATCCCCAAAAGCATACCCTGCTAATTTACTAAATGAACATCATGCTGTATTAAAGAAGATTTGAAACTAAGAAATTAGACCCTAAACTCATGTTCACAATGTCTGAGGTAATACATTGAGTAAGAAGTAGGGATAGTTTCTCATAGACTTCCATAAAGTCTGTCATCCCCAGATGGCCAGAAGAGATAATGCACGTTCAAGGAACTTCCACATTGGCTTCACTTTTCAGAACCTGAGGTTTCTGCCTGCTTCCTGGCCAAGATTTACAATGGGTTCATGTAATTTCAGAATTACTGCAGTTTCTGAGTTATAAATAGCGGGCATGTCAACATCTGCTGGGCAATTTGTCTTTTTCTGAAATCTCCAATATTCCAAACATAACAAACATTAAGACTTCACGTCAATCAAAGTTTGTCGTTCAAGGTAATTGAACCCAAATGTAATGTATATGTTACAATATCAGTCACTGGGCAGGTTCTTTTCACCCTCACCAATATGCAATTATACAACCATATTGAGTTTTCGGGTGACATAAATGTTGACAATTGAACATCAAGGGGAACATTTATGTAAATATAGTTTTTACTCACAGAGATATGTTTAAAGCAAATAACAACATATCAGTAGGTAGAAGTTTATATATTGCTTTTTCAGCATTGTTTTGCCACCTACACTATTGCACCTTTGAAGGTCCTGTGCTCTAAAACGGGTCCACCCTCTTTGCAGGAGGCCTGCTAAGCTGACTGTGGCCTCCTCAGATTGCAAGTGCTTCAATTTCTCGACATCAATTTCAAATCACACATGCTCTGGTATTGACAGGATCTCGAAGCACAGAAAGGACAGTTTGTCTGAGTTCCTGTGCGAGGTCTACTGACAGCGCCCACACACAGAACCAGTCCGATACTCGGCAATGCTGTTAGATTCGAAAGATAGGTTATGCAAAACTATTATCGTCGAAGTCTTTTGAGATCTGTTATGGCTGAAACTAGAGTCTTTAAATGTGGTATGAGTATGCAGTCTCATTTACTTTTGATTATAATATGCACGTTAATGGCCTAATAAAAGTGAAGTAACAAAGTGTTACAGCATTCCTTTGTAAATGTTTTAGTGTTAGCTCCACATGAGATGTGTAGTAGAGCTTGCCAGGCGTGATTCAGGTCAAGCTTCCTGGTTGCAAGATGTTCTGTGATGTAGTTACTCTTAAAAACTGATGTTTTTCTCTTGGTGAGAAATCCTCTTTCTGTCATATAAATCAAATTAAGCATCATTAAAGGCTAACACCACTGAAATTGCAATTGTTAGTGGAAGGAGATGGGATATTTATTCTTATTGTGAATACTAACCAGAATAAATTAAAACAACTGAGTCTTTCACTTAAAACTTTAATGGCATATTTTTATGTTTTATATTGTATTGACTTGCACAAATTAGAAAAGGAGCAAAGACAGTAGGATTACATTTGATGACTGTAAATGGACTGCATTTGTATAGCTCCTTTCTATGTTAGCAGACAAAGAACTTTACAATTGGCCTCTCATTCACACATATTCACATACCAATGATCCATGTACACTTTCTTCATAAAGTCAATAGTCACGGAATAGCTGCAAATGGCAAATTAGTCAACTCAAATGAAACAAAATATTTGTACAATCTCTATTCTGATAATCAAGAGGTCAAACATCTACTTGATATGATAGGCATTACATTTATTATGATTATTATGTGTCTATAGACCATATCAGCATGCATTTCTTTTGAAATCCTTGAGTTGTTTTGCTTATTAAAGGGACGCTGTGCTAAACAATGATGGGTCGTTAGCAGGTTAGCAATCACTGGTGTCTCTAAATTAAAATGGGATAATTAAATTAATTATTATCGTTAAAGTAAATACACAGATTATACACATATTACTTTTCTTTTTTGTCTTTTTCAATCCCTTTGCTATAACTGTAGGCAATGAATAGCTCATTGCACAGTCAGCACATAAACAAGGCACAAGTCTGTATCACTGGCCTCACACACAACAAGGTTTAGAACCAATAATAGTTATGGTTAGGATGATACAGCATACGAATGCTTTTAAAACACACTGCGCAGTAGCCTGGACATTCAATATTTGAACACAATAAATCAAAGTAAATATCACAGCAGCTACACAGGCAGTTCATCAGTGCACTATTAGACACAGAATGGTAAGCAGAGACTTGTAGTGCACAAAACAAAGTGTCTCAAATATACTAAATCAATAACTAACATGCACCATGATAAAAGAGGTGATCCAGTAAACTAACAATGCATAGACCAAGACTTGATGTCTTGATCTATGATGACTTTACTTCTACTAATTGTAAATATGATACCATTAAAATGTTTTCATACATACATACAGCTTCAAACTGTATTCTCCCATAATAGCTGTTGCTGGGGAACCGTTCACTCCTGTACATTAATATTAACATTAAAGTAAAACAATATTACAATATTTCATTTAAATGAACTATTTATTATGGCTAATACTCTAAACCTGGCCACTCAGCCATGAGAAAAGAGTGAGATGGACACAGCCAAGCAATTAACAACATTATGTATGAACTTGAATATCACATAAAAGACAATCTTAATATAACAATGGTGTGTAGAGTCAGTAATTTCATCATTTCATCATTATATGTTTATTGCAAAGTAACTGTCTGTTGTATGTTTGCCTCTGGTGGATGTATGTAAAAGGTAGTGTGTGAAATGGATTAGATTAAGATGCAGCCTAAAAGACACCTTATCGTGCATGCAAAGACTTTGTTTTGATAAAGATAACTCTCATGTTGGGAACTACAGTCAGTTCTGCTGTTATCTTGTTCTTCAATGATTACAGTCATCAGCACTTCATCACTTTACCTCATGAAAACTAAAGTGTGCAAAGAAGAACAGAGATTGAGGGGCACAGCATATAGATTTGATAATTATACTTAGTGAGGTACAGTAGTCTTAAAAAGAACTTCCATCCTTATTATAATGTGACCTACATGCAGAGCTAGAGTCTATGAAGTATATTAGCTGATATGAAGTTCAGGAAATTACTATTGTGGACTCCTTCCAAAAATGTACCTTCAGATAAACCACAAGATAACAAACATGTACTGCAATATAGATTAACCTATATCTTAACATCACTATGCAATGTTTCACAGGAATACAGACTGCATATGGCTCGGCATAATTTGGCAATCAAAAGAAAGCCATTTCTATGAATTTTAAATTAAATCCTGTGCAGGTTCACTTTTGAAATGATTTATCTTTATAAAAAAAAAGGATACTTATTTCGGGAAAAGTCACTCACTTTTTGAGAAGATTCAGAAAGCCCCACTTTATTCCGACATCTGCAATTTTCAAGCATATGCTTTGACTGTTTTACCAGAGATATATAGCTAAAACTCTCTCTCTAAAGTTAATTTTCACATATATGTATCTATTTTGTGTCAATTGTGTGCCAATAGCTGTCCTTTCTACTTGACAAATAAAACAAGTTGGTCTCTACCTGTCTGTGCTGATGCTGAAAAGTTGGCAATTTTTCACTCAGGGTTCATTAGTTTCCACAATAATAAAAAATTGCAACCATAAACTCGTACAAAGTAGCATAATCTGTCATAAAACATTATTCTAATGCAAGAGGGGCCAAACCTTTTTTTGATTTAAGGCCACTTACAGAAAAGTTCAGGGAATAAGGGCCAAACAATAGTAAATGCGTAGTTACACAGCTTATCAAAATAACTATGCAACACTACTAAACATTTTAACATTTGACAGTGTTATTGTATCTGCTGCTCTTAAAATAATTCAATACTTTTGAACAGTCCATGGCCCACTTAACACATGATGTTATTTAACAAATGTAAGATACATCTGTAAGTCTAATTTTAAGACATAACAAACAGAAGAAATTATGAAATATGGGTTTTTCTCCCAAGAGGTTAAGACCAAAGATCATTTCACTATTTAGTCAACAGCTACTTTAAACAAGGATGTGTAATGTGCATGCAGTGCAACTCATAAAAACTCTAAGGCCGTTTGACTACCTCAGTTACAATATGACCCTACCGGTTACTAAGTAACCACCTTTACATATCAAATATCTCATGATGAAATATTTATTAAAAGGTTTTCATGCTTCTTGATTTATTAAAGTTGCTAATGATGGTGATGATGATAAAGGGGTAAAGGTATAGCTTTGAAACAAAACAAAAAAAACAGAATTCACTGCCAGATCCTTATTTCCTGTGTCTCTTGTCACTTTTTCAGATATATCGGTGAGTCTGTTGTCACTGGTAGTGACTGCCTGTGGCTTGGCCCTGTTTGGGGTCTCCCTGTTTGTCTCCTGGAAGCTCTGCTGGATACCATGGAGGGAGCGTGTGCTCTCCCCCACCACCAAGGACGCCCATGGGCACCTCAACCCTATAATGAGCCCTCTGTCATCGCAGATGGCACCCAGGCAGCCAGTTTACACAGCCGTGGACCCCCCGGCTCACAACCGCCGTGAGTCATCACACTGCTCCATCGCCAGAGAGCCCACTCCTGTGGCGTCTGTGGTGTCAGTCGAGGCTCCAGAAACTCCAGTATCACCACCACCTGTCGTCATGGCCACACCAGAGGCAGCTATGAAAATCAGTCACACATCTCCAGACATCCCTCTGGATGCCCAGACTAAAAGCCGGGAAAATGGAGTTCTCACCAACCCTCGTATGCAGAGACAGACCAATGAACCCCCACCACCCTCTGGCCACTTAATATCTGAAATTGGGTCAGTATACGATTAACGACTAAAACTAAACTTTTTGCTGTTTTGCTTTAGTCAGAACAACCAACAGTTTTCCTCCCATCCATCTCTTATACTCATTGGTATTTGAGCTGATCTTGGCTCATGGCTTTCAACACCATTGTCAGACAAATACATCAATAAATTCAGCAAAATGTTGTTTAAAGCCAACATTTAATATGTCCAATGCCAAATGTATAAATAGTTGCTATATCTACAATATCTCAAGGACAATAAAAGCAGTTGCAGGCCTGAGATTGGATGTGAATGTTGGTCTCCTGCATGACAGCATGGTCACACAGCTTTCTGCCTGGCTACATAAGGCCAAACTACCGCCTGCAATGGCAATTGGTGAACATTGTGAGGTGCAGAATAGTTAATTATGGACTTGATCCTTTTCCGTTGTATGGTGATGTTTGTTGTTTTCCTCTGCCAACAGAAAAGGGTCCATTCGCAGGCACATGAACCTGTCTAACCCAGACTTCAACGTGGCCCAGTTCCAAAGACAGGACTCTCTCACTGGAATGGGGTTGGGCCTTGGTCGCCTCAAACCTGAACTCTACAAACAGCGCTCCCTTGAGGGAGAGGAAGGCAGTCGCAGAGGCGGGGGTTGTGGGCGCCTCCACTTTATCCTCAAATTTGACTGCGACCAGGAACAATTAATAGTTAAGATCCACAAAGCAGAGCAACTCCCAGCCAAGGACTTTTCTGGCACCTCTGACCCTTATGTTAAGATCTACCTGCTCCCTGATCGCCAGACCAAGCACCAGACCAAGGTGCACCGCAAGACGCTGAATCCTGTGTTTGATGAGGTCTTCCTGTTTCCCGTGGCATACTCTGAGCTTCCCACACGTAAGCTGCACTTCAGTGTCTATGACTTTGATCGGTTTTCACGCCATGATATTATTGGCCAAGTGGTTGTGGACAACTTCCTGGATCTGGCAGATTTCCCCAGGGAGACAAAACTCTGCAGGGACATCCAGTACGTCTCCTCGGTGAGTCAGCGCTTATGTTCAATATCATGTCATGCTCACTTAGATATGCTATGTTATAATTAGCTTCTGATCATTACCACAAAAGGCAAAAGGTGTTTATGTCTAACAGATTTGCTGCATATTTATTTGAGAGCTACATCTTTGGCTTAAATGTGAGTCACACAACCTGATATCTTACGTAATTTCTTCACTATGCATCTTTTTGTTCTCGCCTGTCATTTTACGCCGCAGCAAAATGAGACTTTCAGAGCAAGTGCTCCATAAGTCAGGTGACGCAATGTAAAAAGAAAGAAAGACAGTATACAGTATCAAATAAAGTTGCCTGCCTTTTTAAACACTAAACTATTAGCTCTGAATAAACAAAAGAAGATAAGGTTAATAGGTTTGAAGAAAGATAATTTCTTTGTCTCTCACTGCTGGTGAGATGAAGAGTCTGATAACATCAGCCAGTTGATACAGATGAAGAACAGAGAGACATTTTCATGAGGAAACACATTTACTGTATCTATTACCTATATACTGTATGAATCCCGTACTCTCGGGACTACACATTTTTTTATTATATTATATCCAGGGCAAGACTGCCTTTGGTCAACGGTCCCTTACTTAACAAAGTCCCTTACTATGTTATTGACTGTGCATGTGGGTCTGTGTACACTCTTGCACAAGTATCTTTGTGAGGACTAATTACATATTTAGAACCAAGGTAATGAAGAAGAAGAAGAAGAAGAAGAAGAAGAAGAAGAAGAAGAAGAAGAAGAAGAAGAAGAAGAAGTGAGGGTAGAGAGAGAGAGAAAGAGAGAGTTTGACTTGAGCATGAGGGTCATACTTTAGTATGAGTCACCAGTGTGAGGGTATATGATAAGGAATAATTCAGTCCAACACGTTCTGGATTTTCCTCATAACTTTAGTGAAGTTACAACCCTCAACCAGACCAAGCCAAGACCACGCACTCCTCGACCACTTCCTTCTTTTTCTCTCCTCACTTTACCCTCTCACCTCCAGCCGCCTGACCAGCGCCTACGAGTGGTCACAACTGGTATCAGATCATCAACTTCACATAACGAAATACAAATAACTAAAATACTAAATGTGTGTATACAAGATGATAGAGAGCAGGTTAATATCATACTAAATGTATGATTGCACATGAAGTTTACACCAATTACTAATATATGCTCTTGTCACTGTCTACACAAGTCAGAGCGTAATGGTTTTGATTGTTTCCTGTTACGACACCTTGTAGGCCTACAGCTGAGATATATCTGACAAATCTATTGTGGATTGGACAATATTCATCAATACTTTGGGGTTATGCTTTCACTGATTGCTTTATTGACCGTTATCGCAGAGTTTGAGCTTACCCACAAGTAATGTACCATTGATCCCTTTATTCATACTTTAAGTGGCATTAATAGGAATCGTAGCCATTGATTGCTGCAGACAATTCATTACATCCGAGGGACGTCAGTAAAGCAAGATCAATGAGGCGCAGGTGTCTTGGTGGGTTCAATTTCCAGAGCTCCTGCTCTCGGTTATATCTGTAACACTTTATTTGCTGAGTTCTTGATTGAAACATGGCGACACTGCTAAAAATAGGTCCAGCAAAGCAACAAATACAGTCAATCAGTGTATAAACCACAATGGACGTTAACATTAGTCTTCTCTCCCAAATACGTTTGACTAATGTGGGTTTTGTTTACAATCTGTCTGACTGCAAGAGTTTCTTGTACTGTTGGATGTATGTTGAAGCACTCAGAATATATTTTGTGAGTACAATATTTATAATAGTTATCATAACCGAACAAACTGAGCCAAGTAAAGAAAACCCACGTAATATATTGTTTTTCTTTAAGAAAACACTAATCAAAGCTGAACCGTAATTAGTTACCTGGCATGAACAGAGTCAATTCTACAATATATGAAGCAGCGTGGGACCATGTGACTGAGCAGCTGTGTGTGTATGTCTCTTAAGCAAGGCATCCTTTACGTTTCCTGGTGTCAAGGTGTGTCTCCTGCTTCCTTGTCCCTCACTACGTATGCAAATGAATGATCTGAACAGCAGCCATTTCTGTTTAATACGTTTTGTAGTTTGGTAAGCTGAAGTCGTGTGCCTGACTGATCCAACTGTCAATCCAAGATAAATATAGGCACGGTACTATAATGGGATTTAGCTGGGTAAAGAAAATGTGTTTTTACTGCTGTGGTTGCTCACATTCAGAAGAGAGATGCATCATTTAATTTTCATATTCAATTCCATTCAGAAGAGTGTATCATTTTTGTTTATGATTCTTGATGCCAGATGGTAGTTTTGCTTGACATGAGCCGAAACACATCTGAAAGGCATCTGTTAAATGTTTTTTGATCGTAGGTGAATTTGTTTAACAGCTGTACAGCCATCTATCATTGCCTATCTAAGCATATCTTGCATATTTTTTCCCATATATCTTATTTAGAATAAATAAACACAAATTTATGACATGCTCAAAAAGAACATGTTACACTACTTGACATCAGCCTAAATCAGAATGGGAATGTGGCAAATATTCATGTTCAGACAGCTACCTGACTGGGAGTGGAGGGAGGACACAAAAGCTGAGGCACTGTGGGATACATCTGTTCAAATAATACCATCTCTCATTCTGATGGCAAGAATCCTTCTGCTTCTCGGTCTCTCTTTATCTCACACACAGATATATACAACCATTGAACTATGAAAAAAAGGCAGGTCACATGGATCAATACAACAGTCTTGCTTGACCACACTTACTGCACTGAAATGTACATGGAGGCCATGTCACTAAGGTATCCAGACGGCCATCATGACCACACAAAGTCAACAGCTGTTTCCCACTGTCATGCTGTATACAAAGTCTATCTGGGTTATTTCGGTAAAAAAAAGTATATAAATAGAAATACATTCATTTGAATTTGTGTGGTGTTGAAGGACACTATGGCCTTATATTAGTGTATATTGGGAATGGAAGAGGAGGTACTCAGAACAAGTGAAGAGAAAGCTGCATGAAAATCCTAAAAGAAAATATTTGGAAAAGGATTCAAAATGTTTACTATAAGTTTACTAGATGTTTATGTTTACTAATATTTACTATATGTTTAAATAGAGGCTGCTTTTGTAGTTTGATTGATGTTTATTGACACTCATCTTGTGTAATTTCCTCATCTTGAAATCAGCTTTGCTTAACTTAATTCAAACACAACATGGTTTACGAAGAAAACGGAAGAATAAGTTAATCATATGCTCATGACATCAAAACGGATAAAGTACATTTGTTTAAACTAACTGCAAAAACAGTGAACTTAAATATGTTAATATGTTAATATGTAGTTTTACTGTGTAGTGATGTTTAAAGTACTCTCCCTCTGCTTGTTGTACTCAAGTACACCACCTTAACACCTTAACACCTTAACACCAGCAGATAGATTCATATACACATAAGTGAAATGCAGACGTGGCCTTACCAGCACCCTCAGCCCAAAGGTAGAGAGCCATGCACTAATGCAATATGTTTACCTCAAAAAGCAAAATACAGCAACAACACTCTCCTCACATCATGTCATGAGCGTGTACTGTATGACACCAATACTATTGGGAATGGTCGTACATGCACAGAGAAATGGACATCGAGCTAGAGGTGGTTAGTGCTGCTGCCCTTTATTATTTAATGAAAATCAATGTTGTCCAGTTGGAATATAATGGTATGTGACAGGTGGCAATGGGGACTAGAGATTCACAGTTTTTGTTTTTGCCAGTTTCTCACTATACACACACACACACACACACACACACACACACACACACACACACACACACACACACATACGCACACAGTACAGCCTCTTACACTTGCACAAATGCTTGTTTTCTGACATTTGCACACATGCCCTCATAAACAAGTTAATCATCTTTGGACTCCACTTCATACAAAGGGCATTTTATATCCATTGCATGCCATTCTATTGTTAAAACTTAATTGATAGGAACGATAGTATTATGAAATCATGCTTGCCAATGGGATTGGACAGATGGTTGGTTTAGAGTGCCAGATTCATTATGTTTAGCTCTGTAATAGAAACAGATTGAATGTTCACAGAACATGCTTGGCAATGGCAATACAAAACATAACCTTGTGTAAGACAATGTATTACTATTAAATGTGGTTTATTTTTTGTTATCATTTGGAATGATTGGTGGTTTTGTCTTTAAATGTGCTAGGACATAGACAAGTGCAGTGTGTGTGAATTGTGAAATTAGGGATACAGACTGATTATTGGAATTTGCAGGGGGACATTCGACCTGCAGGTATAATGTCAATATTTGCCTCAGAGGCATTCTGGAGCCCATGAAACACAACTTTAATCTCTCCTTCCCCACCTGTATCTTGAGTGTGCATAAAGTCCATGATCCATGAAGTGAGTAAAGCCCACAGGATCCGTCTGGAATGCATGTTAAATGTTCTGATTGTAACAAAAGATACATATCAATTTAGGTCTCAGGCTGGGAAGTCGTGAACTTACCCGTCTTACCCTTCCTCTTTCTTTCTCTTTCTCACACTCACTCACACAGATTACAGAGTGTTGTGTCACAGAAAAGGACATTAATGCTGAGCAACGCTAAAACATGGTAGACAACGGTAGAAATAACAAAGTGTGTGAGTGAGAAAGAGAAAGGCACGTCGAATATATATTTTTTATCCTGACCTATTTTCATAATGAAGTTAAAATCTAATACAACTTTTTCAGATTATGCTCAGCCCAAAGACATATATGCCAAATATGCATATAATTGCACTGTATCTCCTACTATGCGTATCTATTTTCTGAAAAGATATTTTCATGATTGTTTTTCGCACAAGAAAGTTCAATCAACCCAGATTAATTAATGAAGATTAATTACATGTTGTACCCCTCTATTTCTACAGTGTAAGTGATCAACCACAGTTAGCACATATTGTACACATAATAGCAGATGAAACCCGATTCATAATACAAAATTAATGCCATCTCCCCCAACAAACAAGTAGATCAGCAAGAGATTCTTCTGGTGAATGATTTGTCTTCACCAGACATGCTTGTGTGCTTTCCTGGTTCTCACTTTTTGGTGAAGTTATTTTAAGAGCAAGTGATAAGTGAGCTTCTGCCTTTCTGCAGCTGAGCAGAAGTCTCCAGGCTGGGTGAAATGTGGGAGGCTTTAATTTGAGCAACGTGACAGAAGGGACTAGAGAGGGAGATGTTTTAATTCTCTAACCAAATGTCAGATGGCCACGCCATTATTCTTCTCCTGTAACTAGTGTACAATAATGAACAGCAGCAGAACTAGAAATAAAGTCATTAATATCATTGGAAGAATCAAGTTGTTTTTCAAGACAATATACTTGCATATAAAAAATGAGTAATACTAAAGAGGAATTAATATCAGTATCAAAGATAAAGCTGATTGTGTTTTGTGTTGTCTTTCAGGATAACGTGGATCTCGGGGATCTGATGTTGTCGCTGTGTTACTTGCCCACTGCCGGCAGATTGACCATTACCATGATAAAGGCCCGCAATCTCAAGGCCATGGATATTACCGGTGCATCTGGTAATTAGAAGCTGATAGCGTCTATAACTACAGAGTCTTGCTAGTATCCTAAATGTAAATGAATATCTTCCCGTTCTGTTTCTCTCATTTGACAGATCCATATGTGAAGGTTTCACTGATGTTTGATGGTCGCAGACTGAAGAAGAGGAAGACATCGACAAAGAGGAACACTTTGAATCCAGTCTATAATGAGGCCATTGTCTTTGATGTCCCTCCAGAGAATATAGAGCAGATCAGCCTTTTGATTGCTGTGATGGACTATGACCGGTGAGGAGCTTCTACAAGGCATTACATAAGTCATACAATAGTTTGCATCTCTTTTACTCAAGTGATTTTTAATGAATACGCTGCTGGACAAAAAGATTAAATATCTCAAAGTGCATTGTAATGATTTTTTTAAACTCTAATTCTTTGTTTCTGTCACATAAATAGCCTGACTGCTTCAGTGTTCATGCTCAATATGTGGTGCATTGCTATTTTTGGAACACATGGTGGGTTGTGATCACATGTTTGTCTTCTCTCTCCCTCCTGCACCTACAGTGTCGGCCATAATGAAGTCATTGGAGTGTGTCGAGTTGGCAATGATGCAGACAGCCTCGGTCGAGACCACTGGAGTGAAATGCTAACATGTCCCCGAAAACCTGTTGCCCACTGGCATCCAATTGTTGAGGTGAGGTGACTTTACTGTGATGGGTGTGGCATGTGTTTCCATGCCACACCCATGTTTCAATGGGATTGACCACATGTTGAACATGAACACATTTGTGCTCTTGCTCAACATCATTTGCTACTAACACTGTCAAACCTGTTCTTACACATGCATGCAGGTTTTAGCCCTGAGGCAAAAACATGCCGTTACCAAGGAAACATTAGAGTCAAACAATGAACAAATGAATTGAAATATGGTTATTAATAGACCACGGGACCTGTGTTAAATTCCATACAAAGTTCCTTTTGAATGTTTATTTTTAATATTTTCTTAGCTTTTGAAGGCAGATTTTGAACCAAAGTGCATAACATTTTTTTGATTTCCAGCAGACTATATTAGAAAAGATTTATGGAGACGTGTTGAATTTGCAGTCGTAATGGGATTCAGCCGAAAAAAAGAAAACAGAATATCTACAATATATGCTGTCAACATGTTTGGCATGGTAAACTTGACTAAAAGCAAATAGATGGATTACTGATATTCATGAAAAACAATCTATTATAAAAAGGTAAATCAACACAAAACATTTTACAACAAGGCTGAAAACTGCTGGATGAAAAGATGCAGGAAGTGTTTATGAATAAGTGATTAAGCGTATCACTGCTTAGGCGCAGTGGTCTCATTAATATTCACTGATACAGTAGTGTGTTGTTACAATCATGCTGTGAAAAGATTTTTGATAGGCAGTCATGGGAATATGGCTGTAAGCTACCGAGCACTGACGTAAGAAGAACAAAGCAAAACCTTCCTTTAGATCCAAACCATTTTCTATAGCCAGAGTTTTTTTCGGGGCTATTAGAGTATGTAGTAGGCTACATTGAAGCCTCAAGAAACACCATTTATTATTTACCCCCTCCAGAATTCATCTCAGTCACAAGCCCCTCATCCTCACACCACTCCCAAAACTGTAAAGCAGTTGGTAAATAAAACGGGCACAGTAGCACAGTCTATTCCACACAAAATGAGTGAATACATAAATAAACTGACTTCACAAAAATCCAAAACCAAATGGGAGTGATTCATTGTTTCTTTTACTGCCCAATTCATAACTCTGTAGGTGGTTAGTACATTCGTTTGGAGGTTTCAAGATGAAAAGCTCAGATGTGGTAATATTTGGCTCTGGTTTTATTTGATATGATTGTACATCTGTTTCTATGTCTGTGTGAGAGAGGGTTTGTTTTGCACGTGCATGGCGCCACTCTAACCGCGTTACATTGTTTGTGCTCTTCTTTGCAGTACCAAGGGACTACAGGTAGCCAGGGAGGGTCCTGTAACTCTCTGAAGACGCCTCCCTCTCCGTAGCCTTGAGCAACACTTTACATATCAGAGCACCAATCGACATGAAGCCGTGGCTGAACCTTTGGACAATCGTGCTGCTGAGTGCTGCACACACATGGTCATACAAGAAGAATGCATACATTGATAAACTACTGAAAAGAGTTCTGGGATCAGATGCATGTTGAATGACCGCAAAGATGGATGTTTTCTTTTCTATAACGTTCCAAAAGAAAAATAACAGGCATATGCAGACATTTTAAGTCTGTGCTATTCCTGGCTTTATACAGTAGTTACTGTTTTTTACATAGTGTTGTTACTTGTTTTAATGAAGTGAGTCTGTATTTGCACAATGTACTTACAACCAGTTGAACTGCCAGACTGTTTTCTTTTTTATTTGGTGATGAATTGGTGCATGAGGTCATGGTTTGGTGGGGTATCTTCTTCTCGTTTGTTTCTGTTTCTATTTTTGGGAATAGGATGTGTCGTTCTGTCAGTTGATGTACAGTGATGGTTGGTTTCTAGACAGAGTATCTGTGAGAAAAATATGTTAAATGTTATCAATAAATATCTTTCGATTAAAAAAAACAACTGGTTTATCTCTGCCAGTTCATTTTTTGTGTTTTATTTCTTAATTTAAGGAAAACACTGTCTGGTTGTAGTTCTACATAGTGGACAACAAGGAAATCTGTGAAGAAATAGAATAGAATATCGAAATCTAAAAAGATTTTCAATTACTGCCGACCTTTAAAATTGTAATTATATTCCATTACTGTTTAATATTGTTATTGGATGTGCAGTCCATAAAAAGTCAGCCAAGTGGCAAGAGGCAATAAAGGCTGTTTGTATGAGCAGATGATGAATGCCTGTAGGCCCACAGCCCAGAAATAAATGTTTGCCAAATTAGCAAATACTCAAAAGTAATTTGGAAAAACAGAACTTGGACAGCGTCACAGAACACATTTGCAATGAATCTCTAGCAGTTTGCATTCAATTTAAGTTTGGACCATGAACATGTGTTGGTCCTTGTTTGGCAAGATGTTGGTGAGCAGTAAACTGTTCAGACACTGATGGATGGTACGGAGGTGACAATGGCCCTGTTTTATTTTCTCCAAGCAAACAGGAAGTGATCTTTAATTTATTATATCATGTTTTAATGTCCAGTGAGAAGTTTTACTTTAAAAACTTTTACATGAATCACTGACAGCAGCACTTCTTACAGGGCCTACAGTGGTGTTACCTCCGTTTCTGCTGTTCTGTTGGACTTGTGTGTTGGTGAGAGTCAAAGTTACAATATTATTCTGTAACTGCGATAAAATGTCTATCATGATTACATGCACAGACGATGTCCTCCACGCTACATACATTATAGCGTTTGCCGTTTTTGTGGAGAATTCAAAGCCGCAGGAAGCACAATCCTCAGAGCAGTTGTCATACAAACAACTGGAAGGAAGAGCATTTAAAATACTTCAAGCCATTTCCCATTTACTTTGCCTTTGTATCAAAATGTTACAGCCATATATAGATAAATATGTTTATAGTTTACAAATTGTAATACATATTTCAGTGTAATGTGTTGAATCTAGGTTAAACTTAATTATTGTCAGAATTAGGACAACATTTTCCATTTTCCTATATTGCAGTTGTCTTGCGTTATAACTTAATATAAAGACCCAGGACACATAGCTACTGTACAACTAAAACAATGTTCACATACAGTATATATTCAACATTCATACGATGTATAGAGAGGAATGTAACAAAGAGAATTTTGCTAAAAAGAGAATTACATTTAGAAACTGAAAAGGGTTATTTTGAGTGGTGGGTGACCTCACTTCAGGTCAAAAGAGGTTAGTGTAGATATACATGATGATTATGATCCATGATGGAAAGTTAGCAGATAAAGATTTAGTGTATCATTTCACATACATAATATGTCATATTATTTTCTAAATTAAGATTAAAACGACAGGAGGACCCAAAACCACAATGTCTGTCTTGCTTTTTTTATAACACCGAGCAGTTAATGTTAGATAACAATGCAAATGGAGCTGAAGCTGATAAACAGCTGAAGCTGATCATGGATATTATTTTTTAATCTACTGTATCTATGCATGAATATAATGTGCCATATCATGTAACTCCCAACATTTGAGAGGATTGCTCTGAGCTACTTGAAAGAAACTGTGATCAAATAAATGGTTTTCTATAGTACACCTACCAAGCTAAAGGTGAAGCACTTGAGGGTGTGCTGTATATTGTTGTTTTAAGTAGTCATATCTTGGACCAAACTAGTTTACTCTAACCTAAATGAGGATCATACGATGATTAAATACATTAAAACAAAAATGACTTCCTTAAATTATTAAGCGGTTGTTCATATCATTACATACACAGTACACACAGTATTATAAATAATATTTTTGTGGTTTTATTGCTTTACAGATCTGGGAAATTAAGTATTTAATCATTTAATCTGGGCACTCCAAAACCTGAAGCTCAAATTGACGACACCGTTTGCGACATCACCTCAACAAACTGTTTATTTTCCTGGGACCTCAGTTGTAATCAAGATGAATGTCAAATAACAGAAGCAATGCCATTTCTTCGTGAGTGTAAATGTCTACCTGACCAGTGTGCTGTTCCATCTGTTACTCTCACACTGTGGATACTTTATCTCGATGGGGTGTCCCTGAAAGCTGCTATCTAGGGATGGTTTCATGTTGTAGGGCTCCAGATGAATAATACAGCTTTTGAGAGTTTAGACTCTCCCATATTGCCTTCACGGCCGTTAGCCTCAAGTTGCTCCCAGCGGCTTTATAACCATGACCCTGTCTACTTACTCTACTCTACTACTGTCCCTGATTATACCTGTGTGTGTGTGTGTGTGTGTGTGTGTGTGTGTGTGTGTGTGTGTGTGTGTGTGTGTGTGAATCATGATGGAATATCATCTAAAAGAGAAAAAAGGGGAGGGTGGGGGTGGATTATCATTGCAGAGACAGAGGTGTGTGGGTTGCTTGTTAAGGTCTCGTTAGTGGGCGCTGTGTATGACACATTTCTATTAGGCTGTACAATTTACAGCAAGGTGGCTGGTAACATGGAGGGGTAGAGGTACTCTTTCCACAAATCATCTTACTTGGTGGTATAATTATCTGACATTTACTCTATGGCACAGAGACAAAGAGTATCGCTGTTGAGAAGTCAGTATGGCTTCTCACTGAATTAAATTAGGCCTGTTGTTATTTAAAAAAAAATGTAAACCCACTTTTTTCACATCAGAATTATATTGACGCATAACTTATAAAGCATCTAAATGGGCTTACCTGGCTGAACCACTTATCTCTCTAAATGCCTATTACACTAAATATACAACATTATGTGATCAGGATGAGGCAAATCAACCCTAAAGGTAGCATGATGGCACTCCTGATCTATTACATCTAAAGACACTAGTGGAGTGGAAGAGTAACTTAATACATGTTATAGTTCATGCTATAATATAATGATCTATGCTAATCTAAGGTGACATGCTGCTTGCTGTAACCTCATTTAAAGTGGTATTAACCTTTTCATCTAACTCTGAGCAAGAAAATAAATAAGCATACCATCTAGTTGTCAGTCTCACATTCCTTTTGACCCTTACTTGAGAATAAGACATTGCATTACAACTGGATTCTCGCGATGTCTTTGACATCACACAATAATCGCAGCATCACATATCACACAAACATCTCTCTTCTCAAGCTTCAGATTCTACACCCTCACCTTGTGAACGGTGAATTGTCTTAGAGGTGCAGATTCCTGTCCAGGCTACGACACACTCTGGAAGCTGAGCCAGGGCACAAGGCTCTTATTAAGGTAAACAACATGAATGTTTCTGAGCTACAATTTCCTTGTGTCTGTAGTAAAGCTGGTAATTGGACCCACACTGTAAATGCAACCATGCCTGCTTCTGTTAATCCTGTGTATTATAGACTACAGCAATCAGAGGATCACATACATATAATATGAGGAAAAACGAAGACATTACAGAATTTAATTACATTCCTGATTAAATTATGCAGAATTCCAAAAGGAAAGCTAATGTTTCAAGTATCAGCCTTTTTTCAAAAACCTGTTATTATAGATAAGAGATACATTAAAAGGAGATTGGGAGAGGTTTAAAGTCAACGTTCAATAATATTAACTGCTTCTGTAATCGGGTGACTTTTTTTACTCACTATTTTAATGATGTTTTTACTGTCTTGCTATCCACACACTATTCAATGTTGTGTTGTGGTATGCTGGTCCAATTATGCTGGTGTCTAATTACTTTTGTGAAATGGAGACTGTGGACACATTTAATATTGTAACTGGTTGATTTGGTTACATGATATAGTAACAACACTCACTGTAATAATCCATATCTCATATAACATATTCTTTATGCAGCTGGCTTAAGATCTAAAGAAAACCAGCCTGATCACAGATACATCTTCTTTTAGGTGTGAATGTTATGCAGAAGATGGGTTGTCATCTCCTGATTTATATCCCCCTACGTATTGCAGTGTCATTCACATACACTCTGCTGAATGTCAGGCTCCTTCAACAATGTGTCATAAGTGCTATTTCACTTCAGTAAAATATTTCATTGCACTATAAGGGATTGCTGAACCTTTTTAGTGCCATGGTTTGCTTTCCCGCTGCACATGTGGTATATGGTCATTGGTGGTTGAACATGAACTAACACTAAGTAGGCTACTGGATTGTCCGTTAGACCGTGTATTAATAAAATATACAGTGAACTGAACTAAGCCTTACTATATTATTTATTTATTCTCTGTACCGGGATCATCAATACAGGGAAAATCAATTAGAATACCATCAGTTTCATCAGTTTCTGAACCTAATCCTTTTACTTACAGTTACTGTGAGGAACATTTCACTAGTTATGAAACTAGTTATGAAACAGCCTCAATGTAATACTGTAGGCCCTAAATTGTTTATTAATAATAATAATAATGATACAACAGTTTACTGTACTACATGACATAGCGCTTAGCCAAAACATAGCTGAGATAATTAATATTGGAGGTGAATAGATAATAAGCAACTACAAAATGAATCCTAAATACATAGTATATACTGCACATAGTTTATTTAAATGAATACAGATCTAACATTAAGCAAAAACTTGTATTCAATATCAAAAGAAGGGAGAAAATGAACAACAGTTGTGCTTGCAGGGGTGCAAATACTCACAAACAGATATCAAACTGTCTACAAACTGATCTATATACATTTTATTGTTTTAGCAGCATAATTATGTCTTTGTCTTTACAGAGATCTCTGTATGTAGATATGTTTTTTCTTGCCTAGTGGTGCACCCTGTTGGCCATACTGTGTATAACAGTTTATAGACTAAAATGCAACATATAAATTAGGTTAGATAAGTCAAGACAATGTATATAGCCCAATATTCCACGTATTAATAAATAGAAGGTATGGTGAAGGGGGTTGCTTCTCCATACCTTAGTAAAGTAAATTACAAAAAAACAGTACAGTAAGAACCAATATAAGTAATAACCGATTGATTTAAATAAATAAATAAATAAATGTACTAGCTGTATCTCTCCCATTGTGATTGATTTTGACTTTAACAATGTCTCCTAAATTTATTTTGCATTTTACACTTCCATTGCTTTTTTTAGGTTTCATGGTGAAATGTGTAGAAAAATAATACTTTTAGTGTTGAAATAAAGTTTCTCTGTGGAAAGTCTAAATGTAACAATACATATAATGTACAATCAAATTAAATGCAGGCAGAACACACAGACCTTTTTCAGCTTTGGTGCAATGCTATTTGAACCAACATGGACACATGCTGAATGAAATGGAGAATAACTTGTCTTCATATGAAATAATAATAATGACACATTCAATTATTGGCTTTAATCCTTACAGATACATATTCTCTTCAGGTGACATGTGGTCTCTGTCCCAAGGGAAGCTTCACATCACTGTGTCACTGCCTTATCCTCCTGATGCTGTCACATTGTTACAACAGAGTCACAATAAAACATGGTAGCATAGAAAGTATCAGTATATAGTGATTGCCATCAGGACTGTTTTTATCGTATTTGAGTCAAAACACTGACTCTAAGAGTGAACTATTATCAAACTCAAAGCTCTTATGGGTTTGGGTGTGACTCTGCTGCTGCTTTTTCCAGCTTCATTATGAAGTGTGTCCTCTGTTATTAATGTCAATCAAATGTGGGTTACTATGGTTCAATGTCCTGATGTGACCTCTGTGGCTCCATCAAAACTGTTGGTTTTGAGCTAAACATATAGTTATCATCACTTCCACCACAAAGTTTTTTACAGTAACTGGTCAAAAAATATTCACGAATGCCGTTGAAAGTGTAAACAAATAAACAATGACCACTCAAAGAAACAGAGAAGCAAACTATTCTAAATATGAGTGTTGGCCTCATGTGGACAATGGGCATGGTTCTGGTCTCAAAATGAGAGGGTTGAAACCCGAAAGCCACATTCAGAAGGTTATTTACTTGAAAGTCACTCAGATGTCCGGACAGCTGTTGTAGCCTTGCTGCAAACGGAGCTAAGTGTTACAAGAAAGGGGAGTAGTCTTCAACGCTCGGTGTTTCTGTTGAAGATCTCAAACTCATTGTGCTTTCACCAGCTAAACTCTTTTTCGTACTACTGAATGGCTTTCTCTGAGTGCTGCTTTATAAGTGTGTTGCCATGGCGTCAAATGCCAGCCACATGTTGGAAGCTGCCTTGGAGCAAATGGACGACATTATTGCTGGTAAGAGTTTCTGTTTCACTATCAAACCTTCAAAAAGTCTGCGCAGTTTGAAATTGCAGTCCTTCATAAAACAAGGCTACACAGAAAAAATGGTCAAGGATACGATACAAACAAGAGCTAAAATGGTAACGTATTTTATGAGTATGAGAGATTAGTCTGTTTCCATTGGAGAGGTTTGAATGAAAAAGAAGAAAGCACGTTTTTGACTTTTCTGTAATTTGTCTTCTTAGTATTCTTCACCTAATTTAATGTGTTTGTATTTTTATTGCTTGTTTATGGGCTTGCAAATTTCACTGTCATCTTTCTGAAAAAACTCCAAGTTACTTTTCCAGAGACTTCCTTTCTGTATTTTCTAGCAGAGGTGGTACATTTAAGTCAGAGGTGTCTGTCCCTGTTTCAGGGTCAGAAGACAACGTTCTAATAATAGAGGTGACAGTCCAACCATTAGCACACTCTAATGACAAAAATCACATGACTAATAATCACACAGTGTCAACTGAAAATAATTCTGTTACAAAACTATGCATTTGTCCATATTGTGTCCTGTCTCCATTACTGTAACTTTAATCTGACTTCAGACAGCACATATGAAAAGTTATTTCTGAAACTTATACATGATGATTACAGTAACCTTCAAGTTGAACTTCTAATTTGTGGACTTTAGATCCCACAGTGTACAGCCATTGGATGTGATTTGAATCCAGTGAGCTACATTGGATCACAACAGCAACCCCAAGAGGCCACTTCAGAGACTATCCTTATCATACTGCATTCACCTCTGAATCAGTTGTATTCTCAATAATGATACCCAATAAATGAAGATGCTTTGATCACATTTTCTCAGTTACTTTTTCTGTTGATTACCCGTTCTTCTTTCCTCCAGGCAACATGGGCCAGGGGCTGTTTGGTGCTCGTATGCAGTTAGGTGGCCAGGACTGCAAAGCCTCAGAGTGTTCCTCACAGTTGACCCCTGCCCCACTCGAGGACCCGGCCCTTAGGGCTCTTCAGCTGACAGAAGGCCTCAGGGCAGTGCTGGAGGGGCAGGGGAGTGAGGAACAACAGGACTCTCTCAGGAAACAAGTCTCCACTGATACAGCACACGTTATACTAAAATGGCTGGAGAGAGATGAGGTGAGTGCTGTGTCATTCACGTCTACATTCTACGACAACATTGGTCCATGGGTTTTATTAGTTGTGTGACACGGTGGTCTTTGATCTTGGTCATTAACATCTGGAGGGCTTTTTCATGTCTGCTAAGAAGTAGTGAGCTGGAAGCTGGATTTACTGCAAACGGCACCGGTAATGAGATCCAGAGCTGCTGTTTAAAGTGCAGCAGTTGCTCCTCCTTTTAATCCCTTATTATCTTCATCCTTGTACCCCTGCATTAATCTCACCCCACCCGCTTTTTCTTCAAAAATTGTTTGATCTTCTGGTCCAGGATACTTAAATTTGATATTGTCAACTTTACAGTCACGTTCCTTTTCAGTCTCCTCCATTGCCTCCTCCTCCCCTTCTGCTTTGCCTTTACTGACTTGTTGCTCTGCACCACATCTGACGAGCATATGCTGCAGAAAGTTTCCTCTCCCCTGTGCCCCTTTAGGAAGCCCTGCTAAATTAACTCGACCGAGAGGTTCTTCAGACAGAGTGAGAAAGACGGACAGAGAGAGGTACAGGAGAAAGAAAGGGAGGACGAAAAAAGATGAGAGATCATGAAGTGCAGCAGAAATACTGAAGCTGTTTGAGTGTGTTTGAGAGAGAGGAAGAAAGCAAAAGGAGGAGTTAGAAAGAGGTAACAAAAAAAAAGTGAAGAAAAGAAAAGAAAGAAATGGAGTACAGCCAACTGGCATAGTTTGAGTTATTCGCCTCAGCTCTAAAAGTCTCGGGCTGCCCAGACTCCAAACCACACGGACTAAGGTCCTCTGCTCTCTCTACAACTGCAATATGGAGGGTCTGTGAAAAGAGGACAGTTGGATTCAGCGCAGAACAGTTTAGAGACATTATTTCATCCCACTCTGGAGTTTGGTATCTGTTTATCTTCCTTGATACTTAATAGCACTGGCTCAATGTTGTTAGTATAACATTAAGAACCAGACCTACAGTACAATGGGCCTGCAGAATGGAGTGTGATATTGACTTCTACAAACACTTTGCCTGGCTTGGAAAGGTAAGACATTCTTACGTGACTGTTCCTCGTGTCTTTAGTCTGAAGGTTTGCACAAAGGTTTGTTTTGGTCTTGCAGTGTTGTTGCTTTCACAACATAATTCTGGTTGCCATGGTCGATAATTTGGGAGGAGGACGTGCTTTGATAGTGAGTGCACGTGTTGCAAAATATGCAACACGTGCACTATTATAGCTCCTTAAGGACAGGAGAGAGATAAGAAAAGAAGCAGTTTACAAAGACAGCTATTTATGGGATTGCAGAAACTTCTTGTTTTAGGGTGGAAAGTAAATGGGTACCCACATGGGTGGGTTGTTCAATGCTCAACAAGTCTGCCAATCCGGCCACACGGTTGATGTGTTTGAGGTTATTTGTGATAATTTCCTGCCACCTGAACCTTTGAGTCTTTGGACAGCACAACTTGCCACCATTATGAGGGTATTCGTCCTCACTGTCTCAGGTTATAATTCTTCATGAATGTTAAATCCATAGAAGAAACATTTTAATGCATGTACTTGTCAATAATTATTAAGTACATTTTGAGCTTTTGAATCATGATGTATTGAAGTCATGTTAGCTATTACACAGACAAAATAGTAGATGATTCCCTAAAACACAGATACAGTTTATCTTTATGACAATTGAATCTTTTGAATTAATAGTTAATAAGTAAGTTGAGTAAGTATAAATATATTTTAAAAAATACAAGATACTCTACAAGAATAACATACAAATCTGAAAAGATAAAAACACACTGAATTGTGTGGGGAAAAAATAGAAACACCTGTAAAATGTAGTGCAATGCAACGCAGTGGCATTGTATGTATTTCTTCTTAAACTTTGCTCAACCTCATCAAAAACTAATAACAAGTGGAGTCAAAGCAACACCTCTGTGTGTGTCAACAACTATTACAACTGTGAAGTTTCACCAAAGATCAGTGCCATTAGTCAATGAATCAACCAGGAGGGGGCAGCCCTACTGGTGATGGTTCACATTACTGTATTAGTAACCGGTTAGCAATGTACTATAGTTCAAGTTGTGAAGCACTTGTGTTCATATATTTGGAGTTATGTAGAGTATTTAATAATGTAATATGTATTCTGGTTGAGGAGGTGGAGCTAGATTTGGATGTTTGAAAAGTTGGCTGAAAAACGTTAAAAAAATAATTCAGCACACAGAAAGAACTGCAAAATACTGAACTAAGACAAATCAAGAGGACTCGAGGAGATAGTGTCCGAGACACACATGCAAGACTCAACAATGCGGAGGACAAAGGAAAGAGAGAGGGGGAGAAATATGGCGGACGTAGTGGTTACTTCACACAAGACTTAACAATGATGGCACGGCCGCAATTATTTAACAGGGCAATAGCGCGTACACGCGTGTATGAAAAGATTTGTGTTTGTGTGTGTGGGTTATTTTAAATAAAGAAGAAAAATAAATTACTCAAAACAAGGCACTTCCACACCGCAGAAGTAACATTTAGCAACTGTTACTTCATCTCACAGAAGCCGACTGGCGAGTCGGGTCAAACTGGTCCTTTGACTTAATAAATAATTTTACAAGTTTATAAGTAATAATAATAAAGTTGAACAACTTTACTCGCGCCAGCTGATTTAAACTCAACACTATTACAGCAGAGTGAGCAACAGTGTTACAGCAGCAACAAAAACAACAGCTATGTTACGAGGCACTGAACGGGACTTGGCGGCCCCTATAATACACAATAACACGTTAATAGTACAGTTAACGTAAAACAAAACAAAGGTTTGATTGATTCGTGGTATTTCTTCGGACTCGTTTGGCGCAATTTCTCCTGCAGAAAACAATGGGTGTCGACTTGAAGAATTCGGGAACTGTGTCAAAGGGACTCCCTGGGGTTCCTGTGGGGATCGTCCAATGAGGCCCCACCCTAACCCTAACCCTAACCCCAGTGTTGTGGTTTAAACCAAATCTCACACTTAGGTGAGGTTTTAAACCGGTTCAGGCTTTTATTTTAACATTGAGGCCCCTGTTTTTGTTCCACACACATGGTGAAGTCCCAACAACACTTAAAGTATGGATACTGTACATTTAAATAGTATACTGCTAAAACACATGTATTTAGTTTTCTGATGCAAGGAGTATACTGTATTAATGGTATTTTTACATTATTGCAAACCACTTGCTGGCTCATGACAATGGACGCTGGTGTACTAATGTTTCCATAGTTGTGGTTAGAAGCCTGGATTTTGGAGAAATTTGATCCCATTTGGTTGTACTTTGCTTCCATTACTTTTCCTTACTGATGGCTCTGAAATATCCCTGATTGCATAGGCAGCCCTGAGATTTGCCATCATCCAACATTTATTTTTTAACACTGATCAGCCTGTATAAAATCTTGGACACAATGTTTAATGCTGGATTAGGACCTGTAAACCTCTTACATACTTTTCCACACATAATCCATTGATACAACAATCTTTGAGGCTGAGAGTTGTGTGTGTGTGTGTGTGTGTGCATCTGTGTGTACATCTCTGAGACTGCAACCTCATTTAGGACAAACAAATCCATAAGTGCACTGTTAACACCGAACAGTTCAGTATTAACAGTGTACTGACTGAACTTAATGTCTGACTTTATTCTGAAGGTAAACCTCCATTCATCTGGCAATAGTGAGTCCTACCAAGAGCGGTTATCACGTCTGGAAGGAGACAAAGAGTCACTAATTCTTCAGGTGAGATTTATTACTCCTAACATTCAAAATACAAAACAATACAATATCTGTCTGTCTCTTTATGTATACAATGTATATGTATTTTAAAGCTTTAACCTAAAGCATGCCAGGACATTTGTTTATAAAGGTGAATCAATTCCATTGTTTGTGAGCCTGCTCAAATAATAGAGGACATATGACACCACACTGTTAACGGAAACTAATTCTTAACAATGCCCATATCACATAACAGCGTTACAGGAGAGAAACAAGGAAACAAAGGGCGAAGGTAGATCAGACTATTATGTAGTAAATGTTGCACAATTGCTGTATTTCTTTGTGAAGCAACAGTTATAAAGCTGGGGTTGGTGCTCTTGCCATACTAGAATGTCTTGTTTTCTGTGATGCCATTGTCTGCATATGTATGTGTGTAGGTGTATGTTGTTATGAGGACAGGTTGAGGCTAGCACCACTATGTTCTGTAGCATGTAGGTGTGTGTGAGAGCAGGTGCCCTGTGTGTTTGTTTGGCCTCACATAAAACATTCTTTTAGAAAATCTGCTCCACTCGGCTGGTCCGACTGGCATTTTAGCATGTGATCAGCTCTTGTGTGGCCTTAATAGCTTCTCTGCAGAAGTCCAATAGCTTCTCTGCAGCATGTGTTCTGCTGACATTGCTAAAGCCACTGAAGTGTTGCAACCACCTACTGGGGCACAAACGATCATTTATTTCTTCCCAAAAAAAAAAGGTTTGCACTTTTTGAATGAAAATAGCTGATATTCAGTGTACTGTAAGAAACTCTCTTGTAAAAGAGAGACTCTGCGCCCTTCAGACTTTTGCTAGGCTTGGAATGCAATTATGTGATAAATTGTGAAAAAGTTGTAGCCTATTGTATATTTTTGGTGAAGAAAGAAAGTAATTCATCTCTACTTACTTGCTGTCCAAACACCCACAGGTGAGTGTGCTGACAGACCAGGTGGAAGCTCAGTGGGCCAAGATCAGCGATCTGCAAAGTTCTCTGCTGGGGCATCAGCACAAACTCAACTCCA
Organism: Cyclopterus lumpus; assembly: GCF_009769545.1. NCBI lineage: Eukaryota > Metazoa > Chordata > Actinopteri > Perciformes > Cyclopteridae > Cyclopterus > Cyclopterus lumpus. Next base: position 16,774,905 of record NC_046968.1, on the reverse strand, counting down.
CAGAGGAGATGCTGCAGCAGGTACATGGCTTTAAAGATCTTGTGTAAAAACATCTTCCACTGGACCTTCTCAATACCAAATGGTTAATGTATTACTGGACTAAAATCAGGAAAGTCCTGGCATTATATATTAATATTGTTCCTACATTTAATGAGATGTAACCAGACTGTCCATTTATCTTTTAAATATAACTCTTCTGCAGATTTTCTCATAAGCTGTAGGGTGAGTTTGGCTTCCTGGGAACAAATTCCAGTGTTTCTGGCTGCAATTACCTTGACAACCAAAATATTTAGGACGCTCAGACTCATTCCACGGCAGTGTCTCAGAGTGCTTTTGTCGTTTATGCAGGGCCAGACTAGTCGTTTGGGCAGGTGATTACAACACCATTAGCCACACCCACAACCTGTAGCCACCAGAGAGAGAGTGAGAGAGAGAGAGAGAGAGAGAAAAAGAGGACAACAGATGAAAGGAGAGAGGGACAACAGCTTAAACAGTTGGAGAGATGGGAGGGAGAAAGAATAGGGGTGGTGCTCTTTTAAGAGTTAAACGTGTGTGTGTGTGTGTGTGTGTGTGTGTGTGTGTGCGCGTGGGTGTGTGCCAACTTTCCGTTGTTTGCTTTTGACTTGAAACCTACTATAGAGACCTTACTAAACACTACTGAGAGACACTGAATCGAATGGATATATGAAACTTGAATCCACTGACACTACAAGGCACTTGAAACCATTGCATATATGAAGGACATACACTGACGCTTCCTTTGCTGCAGGTGGACTGGAGTAAGATGAAAGAGGTATTTCACAGAATCAGTTTTCCTCATTCTGATGTACTGTTTTTGTAGATCATTTCAACCTATTCTGACCAATTTCATGAGTGCCAGGAATGTGTCTATTAACTATCTAATGAGTTGAGAACCAATGTTAGGTGTCAGTTCAGTGCTGTATGTGCAGTGTATCAAAGGGCAGCCAGGGTTGGTTTCTTGGAGACATGGTCATTACGAGGCTATGGAAATGAGCCGTAAATCTCTTTCTGGTGACAGAGCTCTAATATTTTCCATGTGTACACTCTAGAAAAAGCCCAGATATTTTCCAAAGCCAGAGTTTTAAATGGATGTATATGTCCTGTTTGCATGCCTCTGATGCTCATATCTGGACTTTAAGTGATTTAAAACCTGCTTGACACCAAATTAGTAATACATCTGCCTGCAAATCCTGACTTAACTCTCAGGGCTGAGCCATTCAGGACAGATAGTCACATAACTGTATCGCAGACTCTCACTCAGCACCAGGTTTGACTGGCAGCAGTTCACAGGGACAGGAAAATGCACCTGTCAAAGTTATTTAAATGTTCTTTCTATGAATGTTTTGCATGCTTTTGGTATCTTTTTCTCTCACTCTCTCCCCCTCTGCTGTGTACTTTGAGTGAGCTGTGAAATAGGCATTATAAATAGTGGTCATGGGTTGTGTATATTTAGCCACTCAAACAGCGTCTGAAACCAGTGGGTTTGTCTGAGGGGACCGTCCCTTCAGATCTGGAAGCGTGCTGTGCTTCATACTTAATGTTGCCTTTGTTCAGTAAGTACCGAGCATTGTGTATCATTGAAGTGATAATGTATTTATGTATGCATCTGTATTTATGTCTGTTTGTGTTGCCTCATGCTCTCGCTGTATGTTGTTGACGACAGGAGCTCCTGCATAGGACGTCACTGGAGAACCAGAAGCTGAATCTTTTGGGGGAGGTGTCCTACCTGAAACTAAAGCTAGCAGACATGGAGGGGAAGCAGGGCCATGGGGCTGAAAGGCAACACAAAGCAGAGGTAGGGCTTTTCACAGAGTCAAGTATGCCTATTCCCTGTGATCTTTTGTTTTCAATATACAGTACAGTACAGTCAAGGTATGGTTGTGTTGTTTGAAGGTATTTTAAAGCCAATATTTATCCATCAAAACACAGTTGTCATGTTGAGTAGTGCCAGTGGAGTTGATTCACTTGCTTTCCTTTAATTAGTAGCTAAGTTTCCTAAGTTTCTGCTATTAATAATACGATCATTTTGCAATTAAACGTTATACTCCTGACTATGTACATGTGAATGGCTCATATCTAAATGACCTTAAGAGTTTGTTTCACTGAGGACTGTTTGAAAGGAGGAAGTAGTTAAGATAAGATCCCCAGGAACTTCTGTTTTACTTCAGTCTTTGGAAATTTGAACCTAACTCTGCCAGGAATGAAGAGGGTAAACACAAAAATCTGCCTTGTGTTCTGATGTTTTTAACCTTAAAGTCAGGGGCTGGTTTTATAGAAGATCATAAACGCTTTCTAAACAGATGGAAGGGAATATTCACCGTTGTTGCTGGGCAAAGTCCACTGGAAAAAAGTCTCCAAGGGGTTAAATTCTTTGTCAGTTTAAACTGAATCATGTATTTGCTTAAGACCAATGTGTAAAGTTACCAGCAGACATCCTGGGCATTTCGGGACCATATGAATTGGAGAAAGGGGAAGTAGGGAAAGCAGCACTACTACCAGACAGGATACTGTAATGTATGTTGTTACTTTCAAAACACTGCTGGTCAAAGAGCCTTTGTGTCCTCGGATTAAAAGAGTTCCTGCATAGCAGAGCTGGCATGTTGAATGGCCGGTCAATTATAAGTGTGTAGGCTTTACTGTTGCTGGTGGGTAATGGTCTACTTGGCCATCCTGAAAATAAAGAAACTGGTGGCATTTTCCCAAAAACATTTGAAAATAATTTAAGTACACAAAAACAATTTAAAGGCAGAAATAACAGCATACTGTACATGTGATTCAGTAGACAAGGTAGTAGACTCAGTAGACTTTCCCTACAACAGCTGTTTGGACTTAAGGAGAATAGAAAAAAATCAGCTTTGAACACTTGGCCTCCCACGTGCTGCCTCTACTACACAAACATGTGGAAGCCTCCTTGCAGTGAAGCCAGTAAGCTCACAGTTAAATTTAGCCATGAAGGCATATCATCTGTCATATCCGCTGTACCGGACCCCAAGTGAGACTTCCTCTGTCCACAGTCCGGGCATAGCTTGGCTGCTGTTTACACTCTTTCAGAATGAACATGGGCACGCAAGACCTCTCAAAGATAGCAAACCTACTCACTATCTTGTAATTGATCAATGCAAACTACCAATTTGATGAACTTGATGTGCTGGAATATGGTACAGCACAATGCATATTAATGTTAATACAAGTAGATCACAGATAGTTCTGGTCAATGAACAAATACATAATAATATGTGTTCATCTAGACCAGATGAGACTAACTAGGCCAGTAGACACAACGGGACAGTTAGTCTCAACTGGTTCATGGGGAACAGCCAAGGATTTGTGTTTCCAATACTAAATCATAGCATATTTATGCATTCAAACTCAAGACCAAATCTACACTTTTTCTGGATTGTATTTGAATACACACAAGCAGACATACATAGACTCTGTAGTATTTCCTCTACTCTCTCTTAACATGTCTCTCAATTCTTTCCCCCCACTGCATCTGTCAGACTGTTGTAAATTTCATTAGTGAGCTGCAGGAGCAGATGTGTAGGTTTCAGAAGGAGATCAATAGCAAGATACAGGAGAAAAAGGCCTTGGAGTTGGAGATGCCAGCTGACAGCAGCTCTCCAGTGGTGCGCCCCACTGAGTCCACCAAGGGCGTGGGCTCAAACCCCTGGCCGTCCTGTGGCAGAACCTCAGAGGAGGTTCCAGAAGGGCCCGATGGGAACACACACAGCCTGGAAGAGGGTAGCTCAGATGCAGATCAGCAGGACGACTGTGGAGAAACTGTAGGCACTTCCTGCCTGCATGACTTCTAATGTTGTGTGCAGCATGGCTTGTCTCACTTTCCTGTGTGTTATTATTAGCTACAGATGTAAATGAAGCAAGGACTCACTAAATATCCTCAGCAACGCCAAATGTAACTTTGTAACTTGGTTGATCTGTTTGGAAAAAGCGTTATGCATCGGTGTGTGACACTTATAGGTGCATTTCATGTACTATTTAATATTGTGTTGTGAAAGAAAATGTGCAGATTTATTAACCTGAATTTATCTAAATGTTCTCAATCATTCTGTTTTAGGGCTTACTTAAAGAGCTCAGGATTCTCAAGGACAAAGTGGAACACCTGGAGGACCAAAAGTTACAGTACGAGAAAAAGCTCAAAGCAACAAAGGTAAAAGAGAGTTCTGATTTGTGTGGTGTTTCGACGTTGCAATACACCATCAGTGCCCACATTCCACTGCTAACTCTCCACTCAACTTTCCTAAATGCTGTCCAATCCAATGTTCCAGCCAGCTAAGTGAGTCATTCGGTTTTGCATGGACACCTATGTTTTCTTAAGAAGTCTATTTCACCTTCTATTCCTGAAATAGAGTTAATAATGGCGTAGTCCATTTCTAATGACCTTCTTGCATGATCACAAGGCATTAACCTCTTAGACTTTTGTGAGCATTTTTTGTTGCCACCTTTTGTCCTCTTTTATGAAAAAATAATTATCTTTCACATTCCCATCTGTCTTTCCCGTCTGGTACAATATCTACAAAAGTAGTTTGATTGTACTACTTCATTCATAGTTCATTCAAGTGTTGCCTGGTCAACCTATCGTCACAATAGATTAGTTTCAGATATTTTAAAGGTTGGACATATCCACATACTTCAATCATTTTGAAGTTGTCTAAGGTCCGCCTGGTTTGATGCACTGTGTATGTGAATAATGTACGTATATCGATGGCCAAAGTGCAAAACATCCCATCTGCAAAATGATCCAGGAAAACTGGGGGGAACCTCCTATCTGCACTTTGTGTATTTTTCTTTCTTTCTTTTTTTTCTTCTTTTTGTATTTTTTTGTTATCTCAACATTTTTCAGATAGGAGGTTTTGCTCTTCGGCCATCAATATTACCATCTGCAGTTCTTTCTCTTTTCATTTTTAGATGTTAATCAAATAACCTGGCATCTCTCTATCAACTGGAGGTTTACCAACAATTGCAAAATGAGCAAATATTACCTTCTACAGAATGTGTTATTCTCAGTCTGAAGCGTTGGTTACTCATAGCGGACTGTCAAATCCAACTGGAAACTATCCTAATGTACCCTAGAATATTAGCTATTGGTATGAGTTTATGTATTGTACTCCTAAAACAAATGTTTAAAGAAATACAAGAGGGTTATGATTTAGTATATGAAGCAAAAGGTGTATTTTCCACCTTTCACTTTCCTCTACACAACACACAGACCGAACACACTGAGAAATACTTCAGGCTGGACATAACTTTATTGCCATCTGTTTTTCCTGACACTCCAACTTACTCCAATTTACCTCAAAACAACTTTCTAAAGCTCAGAGATTAAGCATCTATGTGCTTTATTGTGGTTGCTTGGTGGAAAAAGACTACATCTTACAACATTGGAATTTCAATTGGGGAATGAAGAACCGGCATTAAGATGCATGCAAGTGTCTTGTTTTTCAAACTAGCTTTTAGCTGTGCGTGTTTAAACAGATGTGTTGCCACATATAGTTCCACATGTCCTTTCTGCTAAGATTCCTCACTGTGTGACACCCACAGGCAGAGATCAGCGGCCTTCAGCAGCTTCTGCTCAGTAAGAACGTGGAGATCGAGAGCTTGCACACACAGCTGCTGGCCAGACCCTCTCTTTTCCCCGAGAGCCCGGAGAGAGGTAAGCAAAGCACCCAGCTTCAAGCCCTCGACCAACCTGCCAACCACAGCCTCTCACTGTCACAGAGTTACTCAGCCTGATAGGTGACACTTAATTACTCCTTGTTGCATTCATTGACTTGCAGTAAGAGTGGTGGGCAAAGTCTGTCTTAGCCCTTTATAAACTCATCACGGGTCTCTGATTCTCTCAGAGATGTACAGAAACAGGCTAAACACCAAACGTAGAGCATGAACAGTAAATACTTAATGAAAATAACTTTTAAATCCACGGGCCATGTCTACTTTTTATCTTTTAGTTATTTCCTTTATCCAGATACATCTCTTTACTTTGTTAACTTGTATTTCCTTCTGCTCAGAGGGGCACCTTTGGCAATCACAGACTGGTTTCCCAAGAATACTTGATACACTATCTCTCTTCCCTTTGGCCTTTTCAGTGTCTTTATGGATTCCTGGGAGTAAAAAGCATCGTTAGTTCTTAATTTTAATAGATAGACATATCTCTGGTTAGACTGGCTTAGTAAAATCACTCATTCACCAGTGCAACTGCCTGTGTGCCTCTAGTAGTTACATAGGAGGTGTCTGTGGACTGTGCACCCATATATGTAAGAGCTGACATGGCTAAAGCTATGAATGGTAGTTTCAAAACAGGCTTGTATCTAAAAATAAATGGTTTGGATGGCACTGAGAAATATGCTAGCATGTATTTTTCCTATTCAGATTAATAATCAGTGTGGGGTTTCTTTTTAAACATTTAGATCAGGAGCTGCAGAGGCTTCGGAGTGGAATGAAATCACTAGTAGCTGCCAATGATGAAAAGGTAACTTATTACATTGATATGGAAACCTATCCTTTCTCTTTCTGGTCAACAGCTGTATGTGATTATGTACTAGAGCAGCATGTGTGCTGGCATCTGTTTACGACGATGTCAAAAGTTCTACTGGCCTGTACATAGAAGTGCTATCATCATGCTATTTAAAAGGTCAGACGGTAACTTTGTCATTTCTCCAAGGCACCGCCCTCCAAGCATTTATAGTACAGAGGGGCTTTTGTATTCTCTCTCCCAGAGAATCTTGGACTTGAAAGACTCACAGACGAGGGCCTACATGTGGCACACTACTGAGGACACACACGTACACACACCCCAAGGCGAGCCATTTCAGGCAAAGCTACACTTAAGTAGGCCTTGATCTGCCAAGCCTAATTTTGGAGTGAGCTGCATTAAGAGAACCATGACAAAACCAGACATGGGCACCACTTCAAAAAACACAAGCTGCACGCAGCTGGTACCACAACTAAGATTTCCAGCCAGGCCTTTGTCAATCCCCTCCCTATCCACCACTTTGACGTAAAGGCCATATGGTGACCGAGGGACGCTTGCGTGGCGCGTTGGTCAGCAATAGAATAAACCAGTAAGTTCCTTATCCTCAACATCTTAATTGGGTTTCCTCTCTGTTTTCTTCAGGACCGACGAATTGAAGAGCTCACTTTGCTCCTGAATCAGTGCAAGCAATTCAGAGAGGTCACTCACACAGCAAGGCGAGGTAATCAGCTTGTTCACTCCTTTATCCTTCTTTTCTGCCGTTTGTATTTCGTTAGCATCTACGTTGGAGCCGAATGAAAGCCACCAGTCTTCCCTCCTTAAATGAAACATACCTGAGTTTGAGGGGAAACAAAACATGTATTTTCTTTGTTACTGTAGCTCCACCTGCTGTTCGTTCATTGTCAAATGGCAGGACTGTGTCAAGCAGCAGTGAGGAAGAAGAGAATGTGCTGATGAAGAATACTGACTCGGCCAGTGCAAAATCTGTGGATGTCAAGTCTGAAGTGGGTACAAACTATTACAGCTACTAGTTAAAGTGTTTTGTTCACATGAACATGTTTTTTAATTATTTATGTTTTTTAACCATCGCAGGTTTCCACAAGCAGCTCTTCATCCCAACAAACATCTACTTCATCGACCCAAAAGGACAGTGATTACAGGTAGCGAGGAAGCTTTTTGTCAGTGGAAGACTCTTCAATATTTTTAGTGGGATTTTACTGAGATCATTGTGTTTCTATCTAATCAGAACAGATCCGAAGACTTCATCAAGCTGCATAAATGGCCTAACAAATGGACCTTTACAAAAGGTATTTGTAATCATCATACAAATGTAATATGCCAGTCAAGTATGTCAACCCTGAGGGCTTCCAATACTTGATTGTTTTACATTATATATACGCTACTGTTACTGTTTATTACATGATTGATGCATGAGATAATTTGATTTTGTACATATATGTTATTGTATTTTCTGTATCTGTGTGTGGTTTATCCAGAGTGGTCTGGATGACCCTAGAAGTCAGATGCTGCCTGTGAATTCCTCTCTGTCAGAGCAGAATGTGAGTGGAGACAGCAGCAGTGAAATCCAGAGTCATAAGTCTCTAGATGGGAGCGAAGATGGAGACTCCAGCCAAAGTAAATCCAGACATATTAAATCACTCTATACATGATGATGGATAGTGTGCAGTAATAATCCCTAATATAGGATTAAACTTCCTTTTTCTGTGTAATAGTCGCAAAGCTAGTAATTCCCATGAGGAGAGGCAGTATTCATATTTGGTACAAACCACTCTCTTTTGAGCAGACGACCACCGCACCTTTGATCACTTCTAATTTCAGACGCTCCTGTCAGAGCAGATGGATTATGGGATGGATCTTCTTACCAAACACACCCTCTCTCTGGCTCTGATTGACCACATTTAAACCTACTCCACCCTTCCTCAGCTTCACTGACCAGTTTTAGCTTGAGCCCCACCCTGACTTCTCCCTGCTGCGTTCCGCTGTAGAGTGGAGACTGACTGCAGCGCATATAATAAAGATCACACCTTGTCAAATTTAGCTTAAACCCCATGGGGCATTAACCAATGAATTATTTGCCAAACCCAACGATCTGTAACCTGTGCTCCCTCTCCTGAATAGAGCACTGTAAAAAGGCCGACTGCCACACGTGTGCTACTTAGTTTGGTATGCAAAAATATATTTAAAAAAAAACACTTTTAATGCAATTTTACTTCATCATCATCATCATCATCATCATCATCATCATCATCATCATCATCATCATCACCATCATCCATATTGTGTATTTAAATATACCTGGAGTTAGGGAAACTATACATTTAGACTTTTTTCAAAGTTCCCATTATTGAAATGTGAATTACAGTGAGGCTATGTCTGCTCTAATTATCACAAGTAAACTGTCATTTTTAACTAATGCATCTATAAAATGTTGCATAGCTCTCCATAGTTCTACAATTTGAATTGTATCTGACTAGGTAGCATTGCATTAATTGTGTTTTTTGTAACTTATTGCAGGAAAATTTGAGAAAGTTGATGACAGCACTTCAGGCAATAATTCCCCCGTTCATTCTGGAGCAAACACACAGCCCGACCAACGAGCTGTGGGCTCATCAGAATACATGAAGAATAACAGGAGCTTCAAGAGACTCTGGGGAAAGTGAGTGTGGGAAATACATTGATACATCAACAATACACCAACAGATATGATCACCAAGTAGAGCAAAAAAGGAATGTAATGTAAAAATACTGTATGCACTGTGAGTCTAAATGTTATAGAATGTATTGCATTGTGTATACAAATTGTGTATAAATATTATTACTAGTTTTAAGAACAATTAAGAGAGTACTTTTCATAAAGAAATGATGTGTGCATATATTAAACTATCCTTATACTCCACTTGACCTACTATCACACTCACCAAGTAAACACTATAGAATTACTATACACTAAACTGTATTTTCCATTATTACAATTATCATCATCATTTTTTTATATAATATGATTTTAATTTGAAAATGAAAGTAGTTTCTAGCATGTAACTCTCACCCATACAGACTTCGAAGAACCCAGTCTGGAGGGCTACAGGCAGTAGATCCAGATGTCAGTCACTTTAGAAGAGGGGGACTACGTGCAACAGCAGGACCCAGACTGACCAGGACCCCCGAATCTTATGACTCTACACGGTAAAGCACAGTAGTACTGTACTCCTATTTTAAGTGTTTAAGGGTTTGTATCAGCCAGGTCACCATTATAATGTTCTCCTTTTTTTCCATTATTTTCTATACAACATTCAGAGCATTAATATAGCAGCAAACACTATGTTTTCTTTGCCATTAAAAGATACAGTGGAGTAATGTCAACCTGAGCAGACAATGAAGCCACTCTTCCTCTGCGTGTGCTGCAATCTGAGTTTCTCTGTGTTTGTTTTACATAGCCAGGTCCTGCATGCCTTTTAGTCCATGTTAGTGCATGTGAGCCTTCTCCATGTTGAGCTCCGTGTGGAGGCACTACATATACTCTGGATTTTTAATCTAGCACCCATCGAATAATCTGCTTTGGCTCTCCTGCCTCCACCACTACAAAGTAAACAAATGAAAAGAGACTTGAGGGTTTTTCTCAGCATAACAAATGATGTCTTACATGTTGGTGTGATTTATGTATTACGATGGCCATTTTAAATACTTGCAATATATTTAGAAATGTACCAATGTACTAATCTGATTTGTGTTTTTTGTTTTAGTGATATGAACGTCCCATTTAGCCAGTGGACCAAAGAGCAGGTGTGTGGCTGGCTAGAGGACTATGGACTGGGCCAGTATGTCAATCTCACGAGGCAGTGGGTTGAAAATGGACAGACGCTGCTGTCTGCCACACCTCAGGACTTTGAGAAGGTCAGAGAATTACTATTAAAATAAACACTGTGAAAATATCTTGAATTTACAACTCTACACAGTAATTAAGTATTTGATTAGAAAATAAATACTCATGGATATGTTGGATACTTAAGAAGGTTTATAAGGCTAAATTAAACTGCATAGTGTGTGGGTGAACCTCCAATGATTCCCCAATCTTTAGTTTTATTGTAACAAACAGTACTTTCTAACCTCAGGAAATGGGTATGAAGAATCCACTGCACAGGAAGAAGCTGCAGCTCGCTCTAAAGGCATTCACCACTAAAGTTATAGAGAAATCGGCAGACTTGGACTACATCTGGGTCACCCGTAAGACTCTTTCTAAATGAAATAATATGAACTTTTCATGCTGCAGCTGCATGTTTTCATTTTAATCTCATCAACTAATACAGAGGACTTCTCGTGCCACACATTATATAAAGACATATAATGTGTGAGATATAAATATATTAGAAAAGACACAAACATAGCCAATGCCAGAATTAAAAAAAATCAAAAACTGTATCTTAACTGAACGGTTAAGATATATAATATAATATTAATATAATATTTTAGCAATTGAAGTGAATAAATGTCTGATTTTTCACCCATTTAGGTTGGTTGGATGATATTGGTTTGCCTCAGTATAAAGACCACTTCCATGAGGCCCGAGTGGATGGTCGAATGATACAATACATCACAGTGGTAAGACTATGACATTTACTATTAAAGTGAAGGCGTGAAAGTAGATGTATTAACGTGTCAGACATGATTTAAAAACATGCAATGCATCGATACACTCTTCATAAAGTTCACTGATGTTCCTTTGCTGTTCACCCAGAATGACCTCTTGACTCTGAAAGTCACCAGTCAGCTTCATCATCTCAGTATTAAATGTGCCATCCATGTCCTTCATGCCAACAAGTTCAACCCCAACTGTCTTCGACGTAGGCCAGGGGAAGAGGTAAGCCAAGACAGAAAAGCACAAGTGGAAGTTGAAATTGTGGATTGTGCCAGCAAGCGGTGAATGTAAGAGTTGTATATGTTTTATGTTGTATGTATGTTATACAATTGTGTGTAAATACTGCTTATAGATGGTGAATAGGTGTCATCCCACCAGTTCCCCACAAGATGGTGTCAGACATAAAAATGCTTTCATAATGAGCACATTGTTTCTTTTGTACTGCTTGCCTCAAAAAGCCCCAGAGCTATTATAGCTTCATTCTGCTCACTTCTAGTCTATACAGGAAGGTTCAACCAGTTGTGAGTCAAATGGACAATTAATATTTCCATTTTTAACGTCAGAAACAGCCCTCTCCCTCAGAGGTGGTGCAGTGGTCTAATCACCGGGTTATGGAGTGGCTGAGGGCAGTGGATCTAGCTGAGTACGCTCCTAATCTACGCGGCAGTGGCGTTCACGGTGGGCTGATTGTAAGTACTGTATTTTGAGTTTGTCTGCAAGCATGTTTTAATGACAACCCTGTACACCTATACAAATGTGTTGCTGTCCATCTGCTCTTCAACAGATCCTGGAGCCTCGCTTCAGCGCAGAGACTTTGGCGCTGCTGTTAAATATTCCTCCACAAAAGACTTTGCTCCGCCGCCACCTCGCCACTGCCTTTTCTACCCTGGTGGGACATCAGGCCACGCAGGAGAAGCGAGAGTATGGCAATGCCACAGGCCATATGCCGCTGACTACCACCGCTAAAGTAAAGGTAAGAGAACAACCTTCAATCAAAATGTTTCAGTGGTTGAAGTGCCATTAAATCTAAATTATTTATTAATGGGTTGAATTGTTTTGTGTTTTCAGCCAAAGAAGCTGGGCTTCACCCAATTCAGTCATCTCAGAAAGAGGAAACCTGATGAATCTGCAGACTATATCTGTCCAATAGACAGTGGAGCTCTGACAGTGAATGGGGTTTCTCGCGTGCCCTCTGCAGCGCTCAGGGGCCTCGGCCCCGCCTTGGACAGACAGGCTGTGAAGCAGGAGCAGGTGGGGATAAAAGCTCAAACTAATGGCCCAAAACAATAATTTTAAATACAGGACACTCCCCCTCTCACTCACTTTGTGAATCAGTGGATTCGGGTGAAGAAATGTTCCCAGGATTTATTCATCTGGTGATTTGCTGGATGGGCTGTAAAAAAAGCAGGTTAATTGTTTTTAATGTATTTTTAACCAGGTGTTGTTAAAGAAATATTCATCAAAAATGGTGATGAATGGTGACATTGTGTGAAAGCTGCTCGCTGCATTCCGTATACAGTTGGATTCCAAAGCTTATACTTTAACAAAAAAAATACTAAATAGAGTTAGAATATTGGTGAAATATTATTGTTATATATCTGGATTGACTGCAAAGTATAATAATTAATTAAATAAGTAACCAGTTACTTTAGGAGTGTCATTCATTCATCTTCTGTATGACTGATAAAAAAAGTATTACAACAATTAAATAATTGTATTTCTTGATGGTTCACTTCTGCATCTTTGAATAAGGTTTGTTTGCATAGGAGTCTCCTATCCAAATGGTGCTTTGTTTATTAAGACATGTGTGAATATGCAGTAAAACAAGGTCACTAGTCTTTTCTTTTGGAGACCAAATGCGTTTGCTGCCATCTAGTGCTTAAATGGGCTACTACTGTCAATTATCAGCTCGATCAAAATGTACATTTATGGTTAATTATGGCTTATGGTAGTTATGTGAGTAACAGATGCAGTTTTCAAGTTGATGTTTTACAATTTTTTTATTTCAGAAAAATATGAACATTGTTTCTGTATATTTCATGAAAGTCGGAGAGACACATCAGTCTGATGATGGATCTTCGGACCTTCACTGGGCAGTCTATTGTTTGGTTTTGTTCCAGCTCAGGTTGAAAGTTGACAAACCTGAACAGGCTGTTTAATTTAGTTGACATGACTGAAATTAATCTGCTTTGATTTTGTTGACGAGATAATGAAAATAAATGACTAAAACAATTAATGATCCTGTTGTGTTTAAATATTAACAACTGTTTTCACAAAGTTGAAAGGTTAGTGATAATAATCACAACTTACAAAATATAACACAACTTACAAAATACAATTTGGTGTTTATGAGTAGTGCCTGATTATATGGAGGTACTTGCAGACAGTTGTCTATACTAAATGTCAAAGGGTTAGAGTACAATATTCAACTTGTATTACCAGCCATAACAACAACACTAGTATTGTTTTTTCATCTTGTAAGTCTCTGAGTGTGTCATCATGGCATCATGTGGTCCTTGAGACACCGACTGTACTGGGGACGAAACAGAAGTAGTTTTGAGTAGTTTGACAAGTTTTTATATGTCTGTCTGTCTATGTACAGATTTTGTTAACAGGTCAAAACTGTGAAAGATGCAATCACAGACCTTTACGTGTGTGTAGTTGAGATACAACTGCAGGCTAAGTTTGAAGCTGTGGTCTGAGTAGGGATGTAGGAAGTGGGGAAGGGGCCATTGCATCCCTGGCCTAATTTGGCAAGATGGTCTCTAATTTGAACAGACTTTAACTATGTTGGACTATATCAGGAACAATCTTGCTAGACCATAGTATAACATTATACCATGTCTATTCCTCTATTCCTTTTTTTTTTTTTTTTAAAGTAAAGTATCTATTTTCTTAAAATGTCATTGGTTGACTGTAACTAGTGCCATGTTGTGCTGCATAGCATTTGTTGGAGTAGCCCACACCAGATCGTAACGTAGCATAATTGCCTTGATTAGGGCTAGATTTGCCTCTGGCTTGCTATTTGCTTCTTTTTACTAATGCCCTCATCATACCATGGTGTTGTAATAGTTAGGCTATTACATATTACTGTAATTGCCAAATGAGACAGCATCTGTATTAGAAGGAGTATTCTCTTTTACACATGATGAGGGCTGTAATGAAACAAAGTGTCAACACATGATGAGTTCAGTCCTAGTGAATCTACAAGGATTCTGTGTGTTAGTGTGGCAGGGCAGCAGTCAGCACCCCTCTAAACCCTCTTCCAGAAGCACACAGTCTCAATTAGACCAAGCACAATAATTAGGACATCTTTAACCTCTGCATATCATTAGTTTCCTAACGGAGAACATCCTGATCAATGATTACAAATGACAGGTTCATAAATAAATTAGACCTGCTGATAAGTGTGTAACACAACTCAATTGATCCATGTTAAATGGAAAATAAAGGGCTCAAGCAAAGAGGATTGGGATGTTTTTTTAATATAATATATATAATAATATATAATATAATATATAATAATATAAGATATGTTTTAATGTTTGGGAAATATCTAATGCAATTTGATGAAAGGCAGCATACACATTTAAAAATAGTTAAAGATTTAGAAAAAATGAATCCTTATTTTAAACCAGCAGATGTCAGTGTTGTCTGTGGATAAGTCATGTGCCATAAATACTTCTTCACAGTTAACTCAGCGAGGTATTCCACCGAGTATTTAGCTTGTTTGTCATTTGTCATCATTGTTTAATTTTTCTTTTTATACTGAAGGTAAGTGAAACTGTTTCAGCCCTCAGTTTACCAAAAGAGCGGGCGACGTGTTGGCCCACGATACTACTTTAAAATGGACAGATTGGATCATGTATCATGCCAGCACAAAGGACATTAAATGATTTCAAAGTTAATCACAAAACAGTTTTGAGTCCATGGTTCCAAATGACAGTTCTCAAGAATGTGCATAGGTCATGTTGATGGACAGTCCAGCATTAGAAACATCATATAATAATATTAGAGGCAGTGTTAGACTCTAATTCATAATACAAATAATTAATCTAAAAAATACATACATGAATTAAAAAAATAAAATAAAACATGTAAATGTTATCACATTTCTATATATTTTAAACTGAGTTCTCCATTCGGTTGTGTGTGTGTTTATCCATGTGCATGTGTTCAGAGAGGATGGCATTGTTTATAATAGTGCATCTTAGCTAATTTCAGTAATGTGATCCAGCCGCCACTAGCTGACAGCTTTATAGCTATTATTTGTGTCACCCTCTCATAGCGCTTTAGCAGTAAATTGCTACGTGCAGGAGACTGTGGTATGACTGACATCTTACCTTGTAATATGATACCTATTGTTTTAATTAATTGAAAGCGATTGTGACATTTATTGGTTTTCAAGTTACTTGATAGATAGATATAAGTTATTATGGTTTACATTGCATGAAATGATTTGCAAACCCTTTGATAATGATTATACATTATTCTCCCACTGAGACGATCATATCGGATACACTCGGATACAAGCGGCCGAAATGAGCTTCCTCCGTAGGGTGGCCGGGCTCAGCCTTAGAGATAGGGTAAGGAGCTCGGACATCAGGGGGGGTCAGCTGAGGTGGTTCGGGCATCTAGTCAGGATGCCTCCTGGACGCCTCCCATTAGAGGTTTTCCGGGCACGTCCAACTGGTAGGAGGCCCCGGGGAAGACCGAGGACACGCTGGAGGGATTATATCTCCCGGCTGGCCTTGGAACGCCTCGGGATCCCCCAGAATGAGCTGGAAAGTGCTGCGGGTGAGAGGGAAGCCTGGGTCGGCCTGCTGAACCTGCTGCCACCGCGACCCGACCCCGGATAAGCGGGTGATAATGGATGGATGGATGAGACGATCATTTCATTTAAATACATCGGAAATAAAAAAACACTGCATTGGTGATGCAACACAAACCCCCTCTTGGCAAAGCCTGAGCCCCACTCTTCTCTCTCCTTGTCTCTGTCTCATCTTCTTTGTGTGTGTTTCCGTGTGTGTATAAGAGTAATGTTTATTTATGCTGTATCAATTTTGCGGTGACATTTTCCATTTAAATTATAGAGGCCAACTTCAATTCTGTTACCAAGGCTCCTTTCTAAGTAATGCCGGTAGCCAGTGTGTTAGCGCTTTAAGTCATCACCCTGTCTGTTTGATCTATGGACTCACTCAGATGTCTTTAGTGGAGCGTAATCATGTTTTTATATGATGTCACTGGTCGTTCCTGTCATTAACTTGCCACCAGCTTGCCAGTTTGGGGAACATATTCGATGTTAGGGTGGTGCATGTGTTGCGTACTCCCCATCCTGCCACTAAAGCTGTATCTGTCTCTAGCGCACCAGTTTGTTCTGACAGGCCTGCCACAATGATGACTGCATCACCCAGATGCGGCTGAGCAGCTTGCGAGCCAACTCTGACACGCCGTCAAAAGGAGCAGCCAGCCGTCTGCATGAGCCTTCTTCTGCCCCATCAAACCTCAGAGCCCATCTCTTCCTGTACAGCCAGCCACCATCAACCTGGTTGTTTCTCTCTGTTCGCTTCCCATGCTGATCTCATAACAATCTGGATTGCATGTTGTTATTTAGTATTTACTCCAAAATTTAGTCGCGATACATTTTCATGAATTATCTGCTGATGATCTAAACCCATCACCATACACATTGTGACAGTGTTAGTTCAAAACCAGCATGATCTGATGTGATTTGGGGAACTAAAGTAGAAGAGCTTGGTCAGGATTAGCCCCGTCGGCACCAAGGGGCCTTTTTATTGGTGGCCAAGGCCACTTGTTCCTTATCATGCTTAGTTTGTGGCCAGTCCATAGAAGGAGAGACAACGTTGATTATGAGATAAGACAAATACAGGAACTCAAGTATATCTCCAATCCACCAAAGACTGAGCATTGTGACAAACAAGACTCCAGAAGCTTTGGGCCACTAGGACAATGTGACTAACACCAAATTCAACCTTTAGGGTCAAGGATCCCACTGTTGGCATAACAATAGAGCTGAATTGGTCTGAGACAAAAACAGATAGACGGGGAGTAAAATGACAAATTCTATCATAGTCAAGAAAAAGGATCTGGAAAATTGAAGCATAAATGATTAAAAAAAAGGCAGTTGGGACTGTCCATCTCAATGTCTGCATGGTTGTTCTGGCTGCCAAAACTATCATGAAAATGCTGAAACTCAAAAGAGTTCACATGTCAGAGGAATAGAAGCAGTTTCCTTACCTCAGGCCATCATCATGGGTGATCAAGACTGACATGCATCACCAGAAGCTTTCATGTCCGATGAGAACACCTGTCTGACTCTCTGGGTGAAAGTGGACAGAGGAATGCCATTGCAGATAACATTTCATATGTGCCACACAACCTCAAAAGACACAGTGGCATTATGTACAAAAGCAGGGGAAGAGATACTTAAAATAATGGATAATGAAGGTTTCTGTTGCATAATATACTGTATATATATATATATATATATATATATTTGGGAATCAAGCTTCTTATGATGACTGGATTTCATGCTGGAGTGCAACACTAGTTGTTGTCTATTATAGACTTTCAAAGCCTTTTTTTCTGTACCAACTAGGATAAGATGACAGATTTTAGAAGATCCACACAGAGAGTACAGTTATTTATGTTGGTTGGTTTATTCTTATTCTTTGGGGCCCAATACAGGGTTACAAAGATAAAGTCAATCACTAGAGGTTAATGTGGACAATCTGTAAAGAGAACGCAAAACACTCTTGAAGTGTTGCAGAGTAAAATTGTCAAGCAAGTGACATGGTGTATGTTTTTATTTATACAAACTGCTGTATGTCCGGCTTTATAGTTAGTTGCAATACCAGTTACAATGTAGGTTTGCCACATGAACCAGGAGTAATTAGCTCCCATTGTTTTAAAAAATCAATTAAGAGCTGCTTGCAGAAGAGATACCATGTAAGTAGGCACAGTGCTGCTTCATGATGAAATCATGATAACATGCTTCCAATGACAATGCTAGCATGTCAATGTTAGCAGGTAGTGTGTGGTCTCTATCTCAGTTTAGAGGGTTAGCATGCTAGCATTAGTTAATTAGTACTGAACACCAAATACAGCTGATGCTGAGCCAAATTTCCATCGTTAAACCAAAGTATGGACAACATCAGATTTTGACCTGAACAGCTTTATGACATTGTACTTCTGATGGGGACAGGGAGACAATACACACACACACACACACACACACACACACACACACACACACACACACACACACACACAAACACACTGTTTGGGGCTATTGGTGATTCATTGAGTTCTTCAGAAGATTCTATATTCTCTTTTCTCAAAAGCATATGCTATAAAGGTAAACATTGAATGCAATTATCCCATACTGTATAATTCTCATAGTTCTCTACTACAGAGCCACTACACAGTACACGGTATCAGCAAAGGTCGCACACTTAACAGAGACTGTGCTCACCAAAAAACAATAGCATTGGTTATTTGTTTTAAATGTTTAACATTTGTGTGCTTACATTTTCCTGAAAAGCAACTTGTCGAGGTATTTGAGAACACATCTGTCAGCATTGGTTGTTTCTTCAAATGACCTGGTGTATAAATTGATAAATCAATTGAAGAATTATGCATTGTCATGGCCCATCTCTCATGGGAAGAAGTGTTTACAGTAAACCGGATTCCCACGTACAAAGACACAGCTGCTATGCTGATTACAGATCAATCAAAGTGATCAAACACAAAGAAAAAAAAAAGTGAATACTACTGACAACAAACCACCACACAAGGCCCATTATTTCTATCGTGCTTTAGAAGCTTTTAATCATGTCACATGGCATTCCTCGTCGGCTTGAGCTTCAGTCTTTGTGCTAAGCTAGCTTTGCTTGCTGCTTGCTGCAGTCCTCTCATATAAATCTCAGCAAGAAAGAAAAAGTGTTTATTTCCCAAAATGTTAAACTTTTCATTTACCTTAGGGGCGGCACATAAGCAGACACTCAATTATTTTTTGATTGATCATTTGGGTTATTTTGGAAAACACTGACAAATGACTATTTTTCCATTCAAGTTCTGAAAGACTTGTATTTATAGTATTTATTAATGAAAACACCATGTACTGTGTTTAAGAACCTCTTGAATAAATGACATGAACGTGTTCGAGGTGGGATACATTACATCCCATCTCTTAAAACATCCTGTTTACTAACTTCAAAAACACACAGCAAAGGGGCTGTTAGATGAAATGAGAGTACCTCATTTGGGCAATATTGTATAAGAAATATGCAAGAAAAAACAAACCCCAACAGCATGCTTGATGAAATTACAGACCAAAAAAGAAGGTCTCTGATGAATTGGCACTTAATTACTGCTTGATTAGCATAATTATGCATGTTAATAGCATCTCAAATGAATTGCAGTTGTCAGGAGGGAGGAAGCATCTGTAGTGGTGGCAGCCTGATACATATTTTCTCCTATCCAACAGCGTTGTCTAACTCTTCCCCTTAAGTGTTCTACATTAATCACAACACATTCTTTTTCCTTTGGAGTGAAATTTGGCATTTTGGGATAATTGCGCTATTATGGTGTACTTGTCACATCTGTAATCGGAGGCTAACGAGCCCCCTTGTGTGCTAGCATTCAGAGATGATGGCAGAGCATGGGCACTGAGTGGCATGGCAGGTTATGGCTCACTCATGCTGAGATATATGATCATATTATTTGAGCTATTACTGTATATCATTAACATAACATCTTAAATATGGGCTTTATTTACACTACCAGTCTGATGTGGACTGATATAGACTGGCATGTAAGTGTATATGATACCTCAGATTTTATTGTCCACAGAAAAACACAACATATAACTTTTTCTAATACCATACACAAGACTCTATTCAATTCTGATACAATTTCACTGGCCAATGTGCACACTGAATTTAAACACCCTGATTGAATTTCAACTCATACACAAGTAAGGCCTCCACAGTCATCTCGACTGGCAGCGGGTGGAGAAAACAAATAGCCTTTTTTTTGGTTCTTTGCCACCAACACCAACAGAGTTATCCATGTGCCATCATCCTGTAATGCACTATAGGGGAACATTTGTACAATAATCTATACTGAGAAGTTGAATACATGATACTTAATTGTTTGTCATGTGACTTTAAAAGTATAATCTTAAGTAAATTTAGGGTTGGGGTTACTGTAGAGTACTGCACCATTGTCTAAACACACAAACCTGCTACATACTGACAGACTTTTCTTGTCTAAATAACCTTTAGGCTCTGAGTTTGAATCCGTTATCCTGCAAGAATCAATGGTGTGATGGATTGCATTGATAGCCCTCTCTGTGGCTTGCATCACAAATTCCAAAGATGAAACAACCAATTTCATGGTAAACATCTCCTCTCACTGCGACTTCATCGGTCTCCTTATTATTGGCAGACATGAAGAGGAGTGGAGAGAGCCGGGGATCCGGGAAGTCTCAAGGTTGCAGGTGGCAGCCAGGAGCACTTATGGATTGAAGCAAAGGGCACGGTCTGAGCTCGGACTGCTTCATTGGGAATTCTGCTCAAGAGAATATCACATTTGTAATCATCTCTCATCACTTTTTATTTCAAAGTGTGTCACAGACAACAGTCTTATTGAAATTGGTAAATTTATGTCAAAGAGCTTAATTGTTGTCAATCAATGTCACACTGTAAATCCATATATTTATCCAAACATAAAAAAACTAAGTATTTTTAACTTGACTGTTTCTCAAGGCCCAGGCATTAGGTGTCATCTGTGTCTATACACATCCTAGTCATTGGCCTGTGTGACAGGAAGTGCTGTATTGGATATTAACTCACTGACACTGGGTGGTCTGTCATTCCCACAGACAGCCTCTTAATGCCCTAATGGCTCATTTACATTATTGATGAGACAACCCTGGGTCACCTCAAACACAGACTATTTAAAGGAAATAATTGTATGCAAACTACATATTGATGCACTAATGATCAATTGGCCCTTGTTTTGTGTGTTAATAATATGCAACTGTTGCAGTGTGATGTACATCTTCAATTAGAGTGTCTGCTCGCTGACTCAAACAAGTGGTGCAACTGCATCATTTGTTCTGCTGACTGATGGCAGAACTACAGAAGTATCTTCAACTTTAGTCAAGTAAGGGCATTCTATTGACTTAACATTCAAACTTTTATTTCAGACTCAAGGTCCAGATAGTACAACACATTAATGTTAATATATGAGTAGTACAATGTTAATTGTAATACTCATATTAACGTGATAAACCTCAGATACCTTCTCTCCTTCCTCCTTTTTGTTTTAACCATCGACCAATCTGTCCATCCCATCCTGGTTCAACCTGTCCACCAAGCAAAAGTATGGTAAACTGAATTTCACCCACATCCTCCACAGATTTTTGAATAAATCATTCATTCTCATCAGATAAGGAGTTGTCATTTATATTCAAAAATATGCTTAAAGCTAAATTGTTGGCTCCAGGACGACATAGTCTGGATTTGCTCTCATCTTTGACTCTAAGTATCTAACTTTGGACTTATTGTGTAAGGGATTGTGATTGTGTGTGGTCTTGTTCATGATTGCAGCACTCCATGGTTGTAGAATTTAATTTCTATTACATAATTCAAAATGTTTGTTGCTTACCAATTTCCTTGTATTTGGTAACAAATAAGATCAAATAAACGACACGTTTTATTATAGTTTGTCATTTATGGAAGAAATCATTCTTTTCTTTTTTTTTGCCTCTGCATATGAATCTTTTCTCAAGAGTCCGAACCAGGTGACATTTCATTATGTTTAGTCATTCTAACTTAAATACATTTTAGATTTCTTAAGAAAGGTCAAAGAAGATAAATCTACGTATCTGAATGTTCAAATGCTCTTGAGGGACATCTCTTTTCTCCAAAACACCATAATCAATATTGTGATCAATTACATTTGTTGTTCACACAGTGATGCAAATGGGGTCTGCCAGGGCTGTTATTGTGTCTCTGACAAATTGGGGACACTGTTTGCATGCAAGGAGAATGCCTGTCTCCCATAGAATAGCACACGACACAGAGGATTTGTCTTTCTGATTGATTGGTGTCATGCGTAAATGCTTATCAATCTCTTGACTTCTAAGAGCCATTCCTGAAAGAATCAACCCCTCATAGACCCAGTGTTTGGAGCATCAAGGTAGTGCTGTTCACTTCAACACTGCTACTTTTGCAGAGTCTGTGGCAGAAAGATTGATTATTATTCCCTATATGGACTGTGAGTAGACGCTGGGGAAATGCTTGTCAGTGTATCATCATTTATATCTATGACCTACAAGGAATATGGATGTCACCACTTCCCATTCAATCAAAGATAGATGACCAATATAAATCATTTAAGACTCTGAATACATCTACAGTACATGGCTTACAGTTCCTCAACATAGTAACAGAATATTTTCTTTGTCTAGAAAGTATATTGAATGCATCTTTCACTCAGTATTTCCCTGAAGAGATGCACACACATAGTGAGCTGAAATTTGTCCAACTTGTGCTGAATTAATGTCCCCCTTAGAGGTCAGCCCCAAATGCCCCTTTGCCCCTTTGCTTTACTGACGAGACATCTATGGCAGTGACTGCCTCTCTAAATTAAGAATCCCATAAAACAGCTCCACTTTCAGAATCTCAATCATAGGGTGAGGACCCATCACCACCCCTTAGGGCCCTCATAGCCCACTGAGCCCCTTTCAAAATGAATTACCACCATCTCCACTAGTGCCCACAGATTCCGGTCAGATTGATGGCCAGGAATAAAATGTCCCTCTTCACTTTTGGCCCTTTCACATATATCTGCCAGAAGGCCCATCGTTTATCAAGCCCAATACTAGTTAGAAGTATGCTGACTGCTACCATTAGCATAACATATAATAATGTAAAATGGTTTAAAGGGGGGCTCTCTGGGTCTCAGAGCCAGCTGTCAGGGGCATAGATTTAGACCTAGGTGAGGTTATTTTGGAAGGGATAACACTAGAATTTCCTTGCAACCTTCTCTGGTGTTTGTATAATTCCTGCCGAAACAGAAAAAGGTGGTACACCATCATATTCTCTCCTGTTATCTCTCTCCTTTACATCTCTTCATTGCACCTTATTAACTCTACTTCTTCCCGGAGTCTTTGTGCCTTCTCACCTCATAGGGTCCATTGGACCTGGCTGTGTCTGAAGCTAGTCCTGGGTCCTGACCACTTGCCCCTGCTTCCTGCATACAGCCCCTGGCCTGGACCTGGCTTCCTTCCCAATGCCCCTGCCTCCTACTCTGTGCCTCCTGCCTCAAAGGCCGACCTCATTGGTCTACCCTCTTTCGCAATGCCTCCTGTCTGGTGGGCCGGCCTCCTGCTTCCTGCCATGGCCCTGCTGATGCCCCCCCCCCTCTCCTCTCTTCCTCCTTTCATTTCATCGATTGTGGAAATCTGGATTGTGGTCCATGCCTACTCATTATTCATACATTTCTGTCATATTCATTGAATGTGAACTCTGTAACGCTGTTCATCTGTACATATGACATATAAGGTTTCTTCCCTTTTTTCCCTGTGAAAGGTTTTTTTGGGGGAGTTTTTCCTGATCCGATGTGAGGTCCTGGGACAGGGATGTCGTATGTGTTGAAAATTAGAATGTTTTGATTTTGGGCTATACACAATAAACTGAATTGAATGGTTGGCCCGCTCTACCTGCTGACCATACAAGTAAAACACGTGTAAATCATTCTAAGACGTTTTTAGCAGGATAAAAAGGAAGGTTAACAGAGGTCAGGGTGAAAACAAAATGAGGAAAACAAAAAGTTTAAAGAGTTTAAAATGATGACTGGGAAGTAAGAGGTAAGAAGTTCAAGACAATATGAAATTGGTGGCAAGATATGTGACGTCAAAATGAATCCAAGCGAAGAAATCAAAGTGACGGAGGTTGTGACTGTGTGCCAGATGACAAAGTGTCACTCACACACAGTGAAAGGAAGTCAGAGTAGAAACATCTCCAATGCCCATCTGCAGTGTTTCTTAGGTGTGAGACAACTCAAGACCAGTGTTGCTGTGTTGGTTACCCTTGGAAGGAATCTTCCAAGGGTAACCAACAGCTTTTGCTTTTTGAGAAGAACAACTTTACACTTTGTACATCAGTGTGTTCCTGTGTGTGTGTGACTGTGTGTGTGTATGTGTGTGTGTGTTTGTGTGTGTGTGTGTGTGTGGGGGGAAAGAAAATAGAGAGAATAGAGAGAAAGAGAAAGAGAGAGACTCTACATCTTCCCACTAAAAGTAAAGAGCAGACTAAAATTTAGACATAGGTGTTTTGATATTAAAAGAGTGTTTAAAATTATGTTCATGACTAAAGAGTGGAAGATATATTGGAGTTTTGTGTTTTTTCAGAATAACGATCTTGGTTTGGTACCCTCTTCTCTCCTCTTCGTTTGATACACATCTGCATCTGAGACAAAAAAATCACAAGAGCTGGGGGGTGGAGAACTGTTCCACAATCATTTAAACAAATAAATGATCCAAATTCAATTAAAACATGACACAACCTGCATCGAACGGGCCAGAAACTGAAAAGAGAAAGGAATCTATTTCCATGGTGTGTGTGTGATGTGTCCCCGGGGAACACAGTGTGTTAAAAAGTGGAGCCAAGGGGTTGTTTGCCTGTAACCAGTTAGGAGTGAGAGCGTGTTGTCCCTGTTGTGGAACAATGCTGCCTTCTCTCCCTCACTTTGAAAGCTTGGGAGAAAAAAAAACAATTAGGAAAGGAAACAATGGTGTCCATAATGTTTTGATATGCAAAGACGTAGTGTAGATATTCTGATGGATCTGATGCAAACAGCAGCCAAGCATTCTGCCTGCCTGGCAGATGGCAGAGGAGAAAAGGGACTCCATATAAATGGGAAATTAGCAGGGAGCGTCGTCAAAAGTAATTAACTCCCCTCCTTACCACTGTCCATTAGCCCTGACATGATGACACGGGAGGAAAAAACATCCATGTCAACTCTGGCAGCCGCCCGCGCTGATCAGATAAACATTTTTTTGTTTTGTTTTGACGCCTGATTACAAAATGATTAGCCAGCGTGCCTGTCTCCTCCTTACCCTTCACCTCCCCTGTGGCTTGATTGACAGACGAGGTGATACGCTGTTGGGTCTGTGTAAGCTGTCTACCACCCTTTCTGCCATAAACACACATACACTTGCGCTTTGCTTATTAATGTGGTCTCGCAGTTATATGTAAGTATTAATATAATTAATAACAGGTGTCACATACCAGGAACAATGCTGTACAGGGTATGCTTCCCTAAGTGTTATTATTATCTTTCTTATAAAGAAAATAAATGTGAAAATATAGATACAGATTGGTTGTGTGAAAGAAATCACTTTCTGAATCACTGCTATTTGTGCAGTTCTTGCTCTCTCTATACTACAACCAATGGCAATAAAAGACCATGTAATAATGGTAATCATTATACCCACTATTGTCATATTACTAGGTGACTCTTGTAAAGTGTTGCAGTTCAGTTAAGCTGCAACACCTAGCTGTATGGACTGTTGTTGCATGATTTGGAGAAGGGCCTATATAAGATATTACATTATGATATGTATAGTGTTTCTAATATGTGCAGCAATTCAGTGGTTTCTAGTTGTGGTGAAACATGTATGTTCAGTTGTCTAACTGTTTAGTATAATACTGTAGTACTTAAATATAACATATCATTGTGTATACTTGTTTACCAGGTTATCCTTCTGTCATATCCCTGTGGTTGATCATTTACCAGCATCTCATGTTCGACACCAGCTTTATACAGCTTTAGATAAGACACAGATAGCTTGTTGGTTGAAAAGTGTCATAGAGTACAATCATATATACTGTAGTAACATGCTGTACACTGGCCCTGCGTATGTTTATGAGCATATGAGAGTTATGTTTCATCTTGTGATTCTCTTCTTAAATAAGTGTTCATTGTATTTTGGAAAGGATTTACTATCCAATGGCTGATGTGACACAGATTTAAAGAAAGTATTTGGTTTTGATCACAGATGAAATAATGGATAATGAGCAAATGATTACTGGTTTAGATAAGAGCAGAATCGAGCACAGGATGCCCTTGTGTTTGTTTCAGTAGCAGTAGGAATGTTCATTGATCACCCACAAGGCTGAAGGAGCTCATATTTTGATAAGGATGTGATAAAAGGATGATAAGGATAGTATCTTAAATCTGATTGCATTGATTTACTGCCAGTGTTTGTACAAATAGCATACCACCACCTCCTTCCTTCCTTGGATAATATGTGCAGTATATGTTTCTGCATGCGCTTTGTCTAAGTAGGCTGTATGTAGTAAATGCATTTTAAAACACATTGCTTTTCTTATATGTTCCAAAATCATACTGACAGAAACCTACCCATTAAAAAGAAAAAAGACAAGCCAAATATTTACACGCAATGATCACAGACTGATATCGAATACTCCATGTTTCATACAAAAACTGGATTGTAAACCGGATAAGTGTCACTTAATATAAAACAAAGTGACCTGTTAAACTATAAAGTCAGGGTAACCTCTGCCTTTTTCTGCAAAGCTCTTAATTTCTATCTTCATTTTTCCTCAATCAAAGTAATAAAAGGGAATGATTCGACTTTGGATCTAATTTACAAACACCGTATCCTCGTGGAGTGCTGCCAGGGATTATTGACAGGATAGTGTTATGGTGCCATAATAGTTACAGTGTCACGCGGCTGGAACTGTGGAGGAGGACTCGGACGCAGAGTGGAGGTTTAACTAACAGTATATTTATTTCTCACAGGGAAAAAAACCTGGAAATGACTAACAAAAAATCACAGGGAAAAAAACCTGGAAATGACTAGCTCCTCTGAAGAGGGATGAACGGGAACAAAATAATTATCTAACACTAGGTTCCTGGACTTGACTATGACAAGGCGTGTGTGCAGGACGAAGGATCAGACACACTGGCACAGGACAAGGGGAGACACAGACTATAAGTACACATGAGGGAAGTGGGGAAACAGGTGGACACAATCAGGAATCAGGGAAGACAATCAGACTGGTGACACAAGAGGAAGGGCACGGAACCTGAAACGAAAGGAGAGTTAATTTCCAAAATAAAACAGGAAGTCACAAAACAAACATGGAGACAGGACAAAAACCCAACTTGACATACAGGTGTGACATACAGATGGCTGTAAATTCATTCTATTCATAAATGAAGTCAGGAAGTTCACTGTAGCTTGAACAAGTTATCATCACAAATAGAAAATAATCAAAAAG
This sequence comes from Cyclopterus lumpus, assembly GCF_009769545.1. Lineage (NCBI taxonomy): Eukaryota > Metazoa > Chordata > Actinopteri > Perciformes > Cyclopteridae > Cyclopterus > Cyclopterus lumpus. Next base: position 16,747,397 of record NC_046968.1, on the reverse strand, counting down.
GAAAGTTAATATTGTTCACACTGTGTACGAAATACTGTAAGTAGTAATATCCATCAGAATAAAGCAGATACATATGGTATGAATATCACACATTTAGAGTTTAACATTGCTTTAAGTCAGCCACTGAAATGGTGTCCATTAACCTCACAAGTGTTTCTCTCTGCAAGAAACAAGTGAAAGAAATGTGGTTTCCTTTCCCTAACGTCATCGAACTATCATACTTGATAACAGTTGTGCAATCAAACAGATGCTTATGCTCTTTATTCCCCAGCCTGTGACAGAATCATGTGCTCCGGCACATGGTGGTGCGCCTTGACCTTTGATCTCTCGGTGGCTCTGGAACAGCAATCACATTTTAAAGCATGCTCTTGGTCCTGCTAAAAAAAAAAATAATTAACCAAGTTAGAGCTGTCCCTGGATAGAAAATGAATGTAAACGCAATGAGGTTTGTTATTGTATGGATGTATAATGTTGTTTGCTCAGGTAACACACACAACTAAATGTTTATTGGGTTTCTCAGTTCTTACTGATTTTGTGAGTCCCTTAGAAAGAGAAATGAAGCTGTTAGCTGTGTGAAGATTATTGTGCTTTCTCAAAGTATTTGAAGTGGCTACCAACATTATTATGTAGAATGCATGTTACTATACTAATTCACTGTGGCAAGGATAATATTGACCTCTTTGTTGTTCTGGTAATGTACAGAACACGTCAGGACTTGTTTGTGGTAGTCACATAAAAAATAAATATCAGGAGTTGGATGTATATTCTTACACACAATTTATGAGGCTTCTGCTTAGGAGACTCGGTGAAATCGCCACTATGTTGAAATGTGATGAAGTCATAGCTCGGTTCAAGACCTTCCATTATGCTATAACAGAGACTGGATGCTTGGCTGATTATAAATCACCTTGGAAACACACGGTGATGCAAAATCCATAATGTGAACATCATGCTTGGAACCATATTTAAGCATTCAGGAGCATTGCTACAATTGCCTGTTAGCATGCATTTTGCATTTATTTACCAATTAAAAATGCATTTGGTATGGATTTGAAAGTACTATGCAAAGCTGCAGCCCTCCTGTAAACAGATTATGGTCCTAGGGGACAGTGTGGTATTGAATGACTAAATAGGCCTACTATGATTTATGATAATGCATGAGAGGAACAGGACTCCTACCCTGAGTCCCTTAACTCCAACTGGGGATTGGAATATTAGCATATTGCCAGGACTATTACATTGCTCCAGTCTGCAGTTAACATTTCGTATTTGTAATATTTAATTGTACTTATTTTCTTGTCAAATTATTTACATAATTGTCATACTCCATAGTGGTAGAATATATTTGAGATTGATGTTGCAAGAAAGAGGAACTCATAGCCTACTCAATGAGAGTTTACTTTCTGTCTCTCTCACACACACAAACACAGACACACACATACACGCACAATAGCTAACAGAGTGCAATTTCTTTCTTTCAAGGAATATGAGAATCAAGCTCGTCCTGCACCTCAATGGACTCTGATCTCGCAGCTTTAGCGTACACACCATCAGCAGGGGCCGAGTGCTCCATGAGAGGGAAAGAGGTGTTCGTTAAGGCCTCTTTCATTTCAGTTGACGGCTTGAATGCTCTTCTGAAAGAGGGGAGATTTGGGGCATCACTATATGTGACAGAAGAGATTACAGAGGTAATCCTGTCTGCTCACCCGGGAATCATCTAGTCTTCAACTTGCTCTTAGTAACTGGTTCGCGCTCACAGTCAGGGTAATTAACCAATCTATTAAGTTCCACCGATTTGATTTAGTTTCTGTATTCAGCAGAGAAATCGGGCTAAATATCTTATTCCGTGGCTCAGCTATGTTTCACTCTAAGGCAAAGCTATTATCCATTTAGCTGTGGGTTTGCAAGACCTTAGAATAAGTAGTCATGTAGTTTTGTATTACAATTGGCCTACCCAGCATTACACCTAATTACAAGGGTTCCTGGCTGAGTCAAAGGTTTTTCACCCCCTAGACTTGTCAGGCAGGGCAAGACATGAGTCAAACTATCGAAGTGAGGCCTTTAAATGTCAGGTTGGAGACCATGTTTACATTATGCAGGTCATGTTTTGTCCATTGAACTATTCCACAAAAAGGCCTTTCTAAGTGTATGAATTCAAATAAAAAAATGCCAGCCCGATATTCAAGTTTGGGTAGGAAATGCCTGGACAAAAAAACCTATAAGTTAATTAATACCTCAGTAGTTTTTCTGCTGCTCTACTTATATGATAGCTTAAGCTACTACAGAAATGATTTTACCAAGGGTGTTTCCTCCTGCTGGTCCTGCTTTGGAAACCTTTGAAATGTACTTAGACTTTATCAGTCAGTTGTTCGGGTCAACTGTGCGTGTCATGTGATTACAACATTGTACTCTGATAAGGGAGGCATTCAGTATGAATGAACATGTGGCCTTTGGCCTTGTATGATTTTTTAATTATGAGTCTCATGGGTGTTGTTGTGAATGGTCTAAGATACAAGCTGCTTCAAATAAGCTGAAATGATGAATACAATTCTGCTTTTTAACATTTTACTAGAAGATCGTTGCACGAAGGTCACATATTTATACAACTTTTTTTAGCTTTACATTGAATGCTATATTTATTACTTTATTAACATGGTACCATAAATAAAGTGAAACAAAAAAAAACTGAATCAATTGGCTAAAACAATATGGCATGGTTAGGCACCACTAGTGGTGACCAAACTGGAAATATATATTTTAGTACTGTCAGTAGCTATATATGTTCAGTGCTAACTTGTGGTCTTATTCACTGTATTACACAAAAATGTGGAGAAAATGTACTTTTATTTAAACTTAAAGAGCATTGTTATTGAAAAAGTATAATGTTGGGGTCAGACATGTGTTTGTAAGCATTTGTAGAGAGCACACATAAGTATATATTGAGAAATACAAATGAGACATTCAAACAACCAAAAGAAGAGAACTGGATCTGTGTTCTTGTGTTGACAAGAGCAACATATTAATCAGGCACAGCTGAAGTTGTCCTGCCTTCACTCTGTGATTGGATTAGAGATGGTCTGGCATTGCTGCAGTCCAAGAGAACCCCAGGTGCTTCCTGCTGCCCGGCCTCGGAGGCCTTTGACAGTTTACCCGAGTTCTAAATTGCCCCTAGACACTCTCAGTTGGATACGGGGTTTAAGAAAATCCTATGCACTTTTAAGGGGAAACAAAACATTGTAATTGTCATATTTTATAATCTGAATATATCTAAAACTCTAAAACTGAACGAAACTTTAAAAAAATGATAATGTATCTTTCCTTCTTGCCAGCACCACGCATCCTTAGTAGGATACTTCCACACAGATTAATAACATTCCAATTATTCTGTAAGTAATATTGATTGTCATCACAGAAATAAATATTTTCCAGCTAAAGTGAATGTAAATTGGAGATACGATTCATTACTCTACTCTAAGACTCTAAGGTTTTTATGTTGTAATAACTATATTCCCTAAAGTCAATAGCACAAAAGAGGAGAATGAAATCAGGCACAAAAAGAGAGGACAGACAAAGTAAATAAGGTAATTTGTATTGAAGAGTCAGCTTTTCATTAAGCATAAACCCTGTATTGTTGACTTGCAACATTCAATTTTGGAAGGGTTTTTTAATTCCTAGCAATAGATACAATATTCTGTATCAGCAGTATGTCATGATGACCATTGTCCTCAACAACATAAGTAAGTAATGAAGTATTAAGCTGTGTTTTACATGCAAAGTAAATGTTATTGATTCACAGCCTGTAGATGTAGACACTCTTGTGTAAAGATGTGCATCCATGGACATATTTTCTGTTACACATGACCCTTTTCTCAAGTTCCACCCAATACTTCAATTTCTCTCCTCTGTACATCAACATTGTTGCCCCCTTTTCAGATCTTAATTAAAGCACACTACCCCACCCCACTTTCCACCCCAGTTCTGAGACCCCTGTGCAGTAGGATTATGGGATTACACCAGTAGGGTCCATGCCTGTGAAAGCCCTCTGTAGCAACCAGCGTACAGCCAAGAGCGCCGTGACACAAAGGAATTTGAGGTGGAATTCTTCAGGAGGACTACCGGAGCTGTGGCCTTTGTGAGCAGCACAACAGGTCGTCATGTTTCCAAACTGGCAAAATATACAACAAGACACAGTAGACATGCAGTACAAAAATGATTGTCCATGAATACAGTAAATTGATTTCCATTAATTCGGAATGCCGAAAGTGCCCCTGAAGAGGTGTGTGGGAAGGAGTCTGGAGTTGCTGTTTGCCCCCTTAAGTGTGGCAGAATTAATAAGACTATTACCCCAACAATTACCGCTCTGTGCTGCACCCAGGATTCATTTCTGTGGAAATTCGATGCCACTAATTAAAACTGTTGCCATCGCTCTGGCATGAGAGTGATTGTCTCAGTAGATACATTCCCCACCGAATTACAAAGGCAATTTTATGAGTTGGAAAACGGAGAGCAATTATTTTAACAAGCATAAAGCATTTTCTATCGAGCTGCAGTCCTGGCTGATCTAATATTAGTGCTCGTACTATAAGCAGAAACATAAAGTGTGAAGCCAACACCGGCAGAAAATGAGTCTCCTTCCTCAGAAGGCTGTAAACCAGGGAGGTGTCGACCTCCTGCTGCTACTCTCTGTGTGGTCACAGACTGTCTGGCCATGGCCAATGTAGCAACCATTTTTACAGAATGCACACACACATAAACACACTCACACAAAAGTGAACAATATATCATGCACAGCACACACACACCAAACATAAAGACAGTGCTTGAGTGGATGTGTTTAATGTTGACTGCATGAAGCTTCTTCGATTCAACATAAACAGTTGATAGCTTCTGACAGTATAACTCTATTTTGTTTGCATAAATCTGGTTTACAACACGTTTTCCATTACATTTAAAACTGGAAGACCACCATTCGTTTTCAGTTACATATGAACTCTGGTGTCCTCAACCTTTGGGAAACAGGCTTTGAATCATTATATTCAAATGCTGACAAATGTGGAGCATGAATTATGAGATTAGGGGAAGCATTTGCATTAACCTCAAAAACCCCATTTTACCCAAATGCAAAGAAGCCTGCAACCGTGATAATTTGATATTTACCCTCATTTTTTTGTTTATTGTTTATGTTTATTGTCATCCTTAACTGTGTTGTAAACACACAGCTTTAAAAATGGTGTTTCTGATCTGGAGTATTATCTTAATCCACCCTGTAGTGAATATAATATTTACATGATTTATGTCCATAACATATTTTGGGATTTAGTCTGAGGTCATGATGTTTTTAAGACCATGTTAGATACACAGAGATTAAAGGAAATATAAACTGAATTTAAAATTCTTATTGAATATGAGTTTGTGTGCATTACATGTGTATGCTCTCACATGTCGCTCTATATCTGTAATTACCTTGGCATTAGCAACCAGTGCTATAAATCCTAGCTGCAATTAATTATGTTTTGACACAAAGGATGTACCCAAAATTACACATATACCTCTGACATGTGCCCCCAATTAGTCACTTTGTGCTCTTAATTAAGCAGCATTAATCTTGTGTGTTATGTAGAAGCTGTGAGTTGAGACTGGCAGCACCACAGGATGAAATGAAAAGGAGGAGGTGGGGGGTGTACAAGAATGTGCGCATTGGGCCTGTTATAGGTCACGCTTCAATACACATAGACAAAGACGTGATTAGGAATACACTTTACTGTACAGACATGCATACTAATCTCTATTAGATATGGATGACGTTCTGAGACAATAAATACAAGTGATCTTAATCATCTTTTGAATTAAAATTAAAGGATGGAAAGTCCTTTGAGTGTGATCGTGTGCTATTTCTGTTGCCAAGATAAAATTTCATATGTGATTGAGTTTTAATGTCGGTTGAATAAATGAATGTACCTCAATGTCTTTTCCCTCAGATCCACAGTGCGTTGTACTGTGTCCTGCCCCGGTCACTTAAACTTACAAAGTGTGACTTTTCACACAAGGCCTAAACAGTAGGCTGCCCCTCCTTGCCAAAACACATGAGAGATTCCTCTATATATCCAGTCCACACACATTCATCAGGCCTCCCACCTCGTCCAGCAGTATCCCTTCAGCCTCCATTATATTTCCAATTAGCGTGGATTTTAAAGGATTTAACATTATTTTCCCTGGTACAACCCACTGTTTACACTGCCAATGTCTCTGTGGGCGCCACTGTGAATTTTTCCACTCTAGGAAACTTACTTGGGACCATTAGTTGGAGAAGGCATTGTCACAAATACATTCATGGAGCTTCTGTGCGAATGTTTATTACATAAGGTGGTAAGTCAGTGTTATGGAAAGCGTGACTTTTTTTGTTTTTTAAATGAGGAGAGTGTGCGTCAGACCCCATTGGATGTGTGAAACACTGTATCATTTTAGTTTGTGTTTATTTAATTTTGCATCCGCATAAAAAATGTGTGCACATATTCAAACACAAAACACACTTTTTGGTATAATGTGATATAGATATGATATTAATTGTTCAGCAGACTTAGTCTATATATACTACTCATCAATTTCAGATTAACTGAAAAAAATTGCTTTTACCAAAGAGTGGGGTGTAAGGATATCCATGTACCATAATATGCATGGAAAAGAAATATGTAACAAGCTGTTTATCTGACTATGTCCTCAGTCTCCTCCACATCTGGCTCTTAAATTACAGCTGCTGAAAATGAGGAGAAATTTACAGTGATCTTGACAGGGTTTCAGACTGGGCACAGAGCCCAGTCCCCCTGCCTCACACAGCCTTGGAGCCCTGAACACACATGGGGGCCATTATTTGTAAAGTAGCTGCGGTGGCACCAGGGAATGATTTGAAAGAAGCGTGTGTGTGTGTGTGTGTGTGTGTGTGGGTGTGTGTGTGTGTGTGCTGGAACATGCAGCCCGAGTATGTTTACTCTCTGTTATCACATCCACACATCTCCAGTAAGTGGGGGGGAGAGAGTGTGCCGTGTCGAGGAGGAGATATGGTGAGATTATTGTGCTGTTTGAACCCCAAACTCTCACACCCACTCCTCTCTCCTTGAAAATGGATTATCTTTTCAAGTATTGTAAAGCACTTGAGTGAAATGTTCACACACACATTTATCTCACTTGTCATTTGGCAGAAAAACCCTGTCACATGTGTTTATTATAGAGGTAGATGAAGTACAACTTAGCGTGTCTAGTGAGCAGATTTGAAGGCTAATAAGTGATACTAACGTGTATTTAAAAACAGGACAATAAATAACACATTGCCTGAAAACATTCAGTAGAAAACACGTTCACAAAGCCCCAAATTCAACAGGCATGAAACACCAAAAAATAAATAGAAAGAGCCAAAAGAGGGAGGGGGGAATACAGTAATAAGGGGAAGGGGATAATATCTCTGGCGTGCAGCCCCACAGTAAAGCCACTGGTTGGTCATGGCTCTGGGCTGTAGACGGACCGTCTCCTCACAGTGCTGGGTGAATTAGGCTGTGGTTCCACAACGAACCTCAGCCAGCCTCAGCAATGTGCTAAACCCAGACATGACTTATGGCTACCCAACACAGATTTGGCCTCTGGACCCAGGACTTACACCGCAGAGCGGAAAGGCAAAATAAGTTTCATCACAAGCACCACAAAAAGAAAGTGGGACAACACAGGACATATGTACTGCCATAGTAAGCTTCACCTCCTTGTGCTAACTTCTATATTCTCCAGATGGTCCGGATTTGCCAAAAAAGCACAGTTTTGACCTATCGCTGCCCAGCCGTGTTCACATTGGTGGTCAGTATAAAGTCATGGGGCAGAGATGTTCTTCTTCTCTGGTCTCGTGACCACATCTCACAGGGATACTCCCAAGAAGGACAGCAATGAGTACCAGTGGTTAAAACTGACTTGAGAACATGATCTTCTTTTAATATAATGCTTGCTTTTCCAAATTTACCCCAAATAAAGGATTCAGTTTACCCAAATCCTTGAAAGGGAAATATTGTGTATTTCTAGGAAGAGTAAATACATGATGACACCAAGACATCTCATCAAACAACTTAATGTCCAACAATGAGAGAATGCTGTGTGTACTGAATATACATTACAAAAAGTATAGCAGAAAAAACAACACTTTTTGTCTCTTTTCCAGTCACAAGTCCACAATTAAGTCATTACATAACAAGTAAAACCACAATGTCTGTGCTGTCTTCAGCCAACTCTGCACATACTCACATCGAGTGATTTGAATGTCTCTCCTTGTTGAAACATGTTCTGATAGTATAATGCACAACTTTGAGTGAAATTTGATACAGGACTCAGTGCCGCTCATGTCACAGAGGGTAACGCTCGGTTAATCTGACTCTGTTTGTGCATCGTGCTTTCCTGTTTGCCATATAATCTGTTTTTTATGCTTCAGCTATTAGACGCAATGCCCTTTTATCAAGCTCCAGTTTGCCACAAGACATCAATTGGCAACTCGTTTATTGGTTAAGGATGCTCAACATAAACCTGCACTCTAGTTTGTCAGATTAAAACTATTGAATACATTAAGATTACTCCTTTGTAATTTTGCTTGAGCTCTGTTTTAATAAATATGAAGTTATGATTTTCAGTCTCTGCATGGGGCACCAAACACATTTGTGACAACTTTTGCTTGACATACGAATTATTCTCCATCCCTGATGAGATTTACAGTTTAATTTGCAGCATGAAGTAATTTATTGATCTGGGAAAGCTTATTAGCAATCCCTTCCACTAGTCTCTTAAAATAATGCATCTGTCATCCCTCACATAAGCAGCAGGTTTCTTTGAGAAATCTATGGCTTTGTCAGTTGCACTGTCGGGAGTCAAAGTATGCCCTGCCTCCAGTACACATATTGATACGTACAGCGTCAGTGTGAGCTCATGCTAATCAGACTTTTAGAGAAAGCCCATCTTTTACCTTGTTTTGTGGAGTTAATTTGAAAAAGTGAGGAACACTTGCCATAACATCTGGAGCTGAAATCCAGCGGTACTTAATTCAGCATTCAGACAATTTGAAAATAATCTCCCACAACAGAGTAAGTGTGCTTTACAGTCATCAAAGTATAACTGCAAGCAAAAGCTCTACTTGTACTTTCAATTTCATTCTGTTTATTAAAGACTAATTTAACTGCCACTTGTGCACATGCCATGAAGCCCCACAGCTTCTTCACTCTGATTACTCATCTTTTTCCTTAAAAAGCATACATTTCTTATTGCTCCATTCTGCCTAAACACGTGCTACAAAGTGTTGTCATATAGTTGCTATTAATGTGTACTGTACAAGGCAGTAACACAATATATACATATATATATATATATATATATATATATATATATATATATATATATATATATATATATATATATGCACAGTATTTCTTAATAAATAAAGTGCTATAAAATGTTATGAGGGAATTTATTGTCAGAATGAATGCTGAAATGTAAGTCATTGAAATACCAGTCTAAATAAAACAAAATACTGCATATTAATGAACCAAGTAGTCAGACATTGACAAGCAATTTTACAAAATTAGGTAAAAAAGTAACTAACAGTAATATGACGATAAAAATGTATTTCAACATTGCTAAGTCGTAAGCACTTTCAGGAAAGGAGTGTGCAATGATGTTGTGTACCTTATAGATGATTGTGACACAATGCAGTACGGTGTGGTGAATTGGACAGATCTGAACTTATTGACAACCTGGAGCAAAGGCAGTCAGTCAGTCAAAGCCAAGTCTGAAAACCATAACCCTAATCTGTCAGCAATTTATGCAACACCAGTTGAAGGAACTTGAGGTATGCTAAAGTTGATTAAGTGAGGATCTGCCAGGGCTGATTTAGCATCAAGAACTTAACCAAATATACCTGGACGACATGTAACGTCAGACTCACCCTTGCTTCCGTTGGGGTTTCAAACCACCCACTTATCCCAGAGCATTTATACCGCCTCACTCTAACATTTTTATTGGCCATCATCAGTCTTGTTTAAAGCAACCATGCATTAGAGATGGGGTTGCTGGGGGGAAATTGCCTTAGTTTGATAATGTGGCCTGCAAGAGGAAGGCTGATGATGGTGGGTGGGCTTGGGGAAGGAGAGTAATTAAACTGTACCGGTGATTCATTCAAAGAGAAGGCAGCTGCATGAGAATTTGACAACATTGCAGTGAGGATGAAGCTTAATTGCGAACGCTGGCTGTAGCTGAAATGGATTGTTCTTACTGGGGTGTCTGTCTTAACAGAGGCCTTGCTGTGAGGATGAGTTTATCTTCGAGAGCCTTTACTGCCTTTAGTTTATGTGTGTGTGCTTGTGTAAATACAGAATAGGTCAATATGATTTACCTCCTGTTCTCAGTACCGATAGCAGAGTGAGGAAATGGAAGAGATGTATCCCTTTATTTTACCTCAAGATGGGTCATGCAATTTGTACATACAAATAATGAATCTGATAATATGTTCATTGACCACCATGTGATGATATAAGATCATCACATAGGATATGATAGGATTGCCACATACAGCACATCCTGACTATTGTTTAAAACAGACCTGTTAAACTCTAAGTGTGCAGCTGATCATTGAGAATATTAACCCTGAGGCAGAAATTCCACTGGAAAGTTCACAATTACATCAATTAACATGCTCTTTAGTATGTGCTCTAGTCTTATTAAAGGATTCTGCCTAGAACTGCTGTGGGATCTTTCCGTAAGTGATTATAAAGTGAAAAGTGAATGATCGAGTTGTGCATCTTGCTAGTTTATGGAAATGCTGTCACTAAGTATGACGATCATCAGAATTATGGTTGGAATATTTCATAGAAATATTCACTGGGAGGAATGGCTTCCTGAACGCTATAATAACATGATCCAAGCATGTGATTTGAGTTGTATTGATCTTAAATGGCTTAATATCATTAACTTGACTGCTCATCTGTTTACAACCTGAGAACCATAATCTTGTGACCAGTTGTTGGGAGATGCCATTGTAAATAGTTATTGAGTCAACATTTTTCAACTGCCTTTGTGCATAGCAAACTTGTGTCTCAGTGTCTCTGTTATTTTGCTCGATAATATATGCTATGCACTAATACATCATATTCTTATATTCCTATATTTTTCCCATGAAAAGCCAGATTCATATGATAATAAGTGTAACATTTCTGCTTGTATTGTTACTAATAAACACATGATCAAAAAAAAAATATTTTCTGTTATTTCTGGTAAGTGAATCAATGTCTTGCTGCAAACATACATATTTATAATAGTTTTCTGTCAAAACTGCTAAATAAGAGAAAAGTGAGAATGAGGAGAATAACAGCTCTAAAATGCAGAAGATAACTCAAACACAGAGTCCCATATGAAGTAACGGATTTACTGAGTTTAATCCCTAATCAAACAGACTACACAATGAAGCTAGGCCCTAATCTCGGGGAATTTACAGTCCATTTCCAATGTTTGGGCAGAGTGGATCCACAGGGGTGTCCTGGCCTATCACTGCTATAACCTTGAGTAGGAATCCAGCTATTCCATGCACAATAATTGCTCTTATTACCAAGAAATAAATCTGGTCTTTACTTATTTCATGCTCAGGTGAAGGCTTCTCTCACAGGAACATGTTGAATTAGTTTGTTCTCCAATCGGACAGTTACTGAGTACAAAATGTTCACTTCTTTCAACAGCAGGCTGGAGAAGAATATTGGATTTCAAACTTCCATGGCATGTAAGCTCCTTCCAGATCTTCATATTCACAGAGTCATAACCAAAACATTCTTAAAGAAAAATTGATACATACCATCACCTTGGTTTACTCCACCATGTGCCTTTAATGCTAGACATACTGTACATATTTGTATTCATTCTCTACAAAGAGAGGGAAAAAGGGAAAATAAAATAGAATCCCAAACACAAAATAAAAGTGGTTGAATGTATTCTGGACAAAGAGGTAAGTGACGCCACCAGTTTCACAAAGAACCCTGATTTCTCTGTGAATAATAAATTCCAGAGACTGAAAAAAAATGTAGCTATTCATGACCTTGATAGTGGGCACATTAAAGAGGAGAGCATTTGCTAAACGTGAAATTATATGCGACTAGAAAGGCGTAGCTACATCAACGGAGTCACCCCAGAGTAAACAAACGAGTTCAGCAAGCAGAGGAGGGATTACCATATCTCCACTTAACTTATTTTATCCTGTGAGAATCATCAATATTAAAGGGTAAGGAGAGGGAGAGAAACTGCTGAGGTGGGCTTTTAGCAGCAGGGTGAACCACTGTGTTTAAGAAGAGAGATAAATGAGAGATCTCCCTGGAATCTACAAAGAGAGTAAACAGAGTCTTTTTATCTTTGCCGTACAAGGTCTCTTCGTTTGAACACATTTTGATGTCCCAGCCAACGCCTTTCCCAGCCTCTGTTTTTGTTGAACTCAATTTGATGGTTAACTTATGCGTCAGTTTGATAGTTTTTTTTGTTTTACTGTGCAGAAATGGACAATGCAATTATTGACTAGACAGTTTTTACATATTTGCAGCCATGCTAATGTTTTTATTAATTCACTCATGGTTGCATTCTGCAGCTCATTGCACTTTTGACACTTAATGAGGGTAATTCTAACTGAACAGTGACCTGTGTTTGTGTGCCTTTGGGCTAAATGCCAGTGAATATGCTGTGTTTGCCTGTCATGTTAGTGTAGTGTGTACTGCACGGAGGTAGATACTGCCTTAGGGTTGTCAGAATCAGCACGGTTTCTTTTTCAGGTAAGTGACCCTGCAGGGCAAGTATAGCAGACTGCTGATCTATGGGCTTTACTTCTGTTTACCTCCACTGTCAGCCCAAAAACCTGTGACATTAGACTGTTCTCGAACAAAAAACAAACTCTGACTTACACAAGGTAGTTTTTAAATGTCTCACACAATGCCATCTCTCACTGTCTCTTCCCTGTGAGGCAGAATATATGGGTACTGTACACATCTGTGTGCCCCAAAGCTCCTGGCCACATGCCAGTTGGGGCTGACACAGCTCAGGAGGGGGTCTCCAGCTACCTGCCAAAAACCCAGCCCGGACTCCAGCTGATATTAGTTATCGATATTTTACTAGTTGCCATTAAAACTTTAAGAGGCTCCGATTAGATGCAAAAACAAAGGAAATCCTTCATGAAGAGAGATCACATGGGGTTGTAAAAGATGGCTTTAAAAGGCTTTATTTAATGATATATCCACCCTGGTGTGTGACGCTGTGGGGTCGGACAGCGATAGAGTGCTGCAGGAATGAGTCCTAAAACCTGGAAATGAGTAAGTATTTTTTTACTTCCGGCTCTTGAATGGATTTTTTTAAGCTGGGTTTTGGTTAGATGCCTGCAATTCTGTGATCAACACAAGCTTAAGAGATTTTTACTTTTAGTCCTACTAGTATAAACTACAACAGTAAATACCCAACACGTACATTTTGAAGTTTTTCCGTATTTCTAAAAAGACGGTTGCTAACATGTGGTTCAATGAGACTACCAAACGTCATCACAACAAATAATAGTCTTCCTTTAGCTTAGTGGTGGTGAGGTGAAGTCATGTGTTTATTGCCTAATGCGTTTCAAAAATCCTAAAAGTGGTTGCCACAGAGCTTATTTTCTGAAATGATTCAATATCCAACGGAAAAGTCTCGTTGGCTTTTTGTTCGGGCGATGCTAACTTCCGGATTGGCCTAAAACACAAGTCATTGCAGCAGCACTCTGTAAAGAAAGGAGCTCCTGTGCTGTGTTTCATCATCTCTCACGGCCTTCAGCCACAACAATGACAATATGGGTGAGCACCGTTTGCTGCTCGACAGCAAAGCAGAGAACTTCAGGGTGAGCTTAACGTCTTTACCTGTATGGATGATGATCAAGTATCACACTGATCATGACCGGACGGATATACATCTATAGTGTGAAAGTTTGTTTGTTTACCCCGTCATTAGAAAACCGACGAATACAGTAGAGGTATGAGTGGAGCAGAAAGTGTTTTTTTACCGTCAACATCATAGTATTGAGTTATTTCCTGTGCAATTAAGAAATTAAGCAAATGTTTTCTTTATTTGTAGATCCGACCACTGAGGTGTTTTGCAATTTATCTTTTGTAAACAAAAGCAAGGATAGAATGTGTCTGGGAATGTGTGTAAAATGTGTCTTTAAGCCGCTTATAATTTAAGTGATGTAATATTATTAGGTATAATACTGGAGATTTGTGACACCACATGAAATATATTTACACACCCACATACATACACTCACACAGTTGTTTATATATATATATATATATATATATATATATATATATATATATATATATATATATATATATATATATTGTGTAGCCCCAAATAACTTTTTTCAGGTCAGAGAGACTCACAGACACAACAATTTGAAGCTGGTAAGAATCAATAACCAGGTGGGTCAAAGTTATTTTAGATATTCAGGTGGCATTAACTGGAATAAGGTTCCCAATAGCATTAAACAGACACTTATATAAATCATATAAAAGGCAACCCTGTAACCCTGTAAAGACTGTTGTGCAGGCAGGTACTGTGTACTCTATCCTGCCATCTGTCTATTTGTCAATATGTGTGGTTGTCTCTATGTACACATGTTTATGGATGCCCGTGTGTTGTATTGTTGTTCATGGTGCGTGGGCCAAGGTTGGCATGGACACTGTGACTAGGAGGTCCCTTCTGGCATCATTTCCATGTCCTCTGACCACTATCATGACAGGGACGAAACAATGATGAGGAATTTTAGCATTGTGGTTACAGTAAAAAGAGTTGGCCACAAACAATGCCCCTCGGACTCCATTCGTCCCCATCCAACTCTCCTCTCCTCACTTCTCGCTCACCTAATATTCTTTCCTTCCTCTGTCTCTCTTGTCTTTCGGTATCTCCTTCCTTTGAGACACCCACAGAAGCCCTTGAGGGTCTGGGTAGCCTGAGTATTATCATCAGAGGCTACGCAAGGTTGAGGTGAAAGATGAGCTATACACAAAACAACTATGACAAGGCTGTCTGTTATTGTAGCTCACAAACAATGGCCTCATACAAGCATCTGCAGTTACACTGACATTACATTCTAAATAACTGTACAGAGTTATTAAGAACTGTATGTTTCTTTATTTTTTTTTTAAAAGCAGGTCAGCTCCCCCTAGATAACCTCAGAGTAAGTTCTAATTATATAAGAGTGATGGCAAACATGTTTTAAAGTAGGTTAAAAGTGGTGTTATGTGTGTGTTTCTGTGTGTCCATGTGCATTTGTTTCCTGTTCTGAGGGGCTGATGTATCAACTTATTTGTTTGATGCAGGCACACACACACACACACACACACACACACACACACACACACACACACATATAGTACATAGCATGCATTTGATAACTCAAGACCATCAACATTATTCACGGTACTTACCATTACCTCGTGAATTAATGAATTATTACCTTGGCTCGAAAAAGTGCAGTGAGAAAATGTTGATATTGGAAAAGCACATTTCTTTCAATTTACTACAAACTGTGTGCCTTCATGTTCTTTTTGCTGTGGAAGCCTTTTTCCTTGCCAGCCCGCAATTTACATAAAAGCATTCAATTCATCATCACACCATAAATGAAGATGTACGGATCAGGACTTTTATTCTTTTAAGGGCTAGTATGGAGGAAAAAAATTAAGTTGTATTGTAATAAAATGATCTACTACATTAAATGCATTTCCTGTAACTGGTAAAAGGTACATTTGGTTTGTATTTTTATGACTTCTCCTTGTCTCATGCCAGGGGATCCCAGAGTGAGACACTGAGCTGGCTTTTAGACAGAAACATGCTACTTCTTTCTGTTCAATAGACCCTGTAGTTCTTTTTGTCTTTGCATCACTAGTTTTTTCTGTCCTCTTCCTCCTTTCAATCTTCTCAAACGTCCCTCACCTCCACACTTCCATGTATTAACTGCACGGTTCCCTGTGCGCCGTTACCATTCCTGAGGGAGGTTGTGCCATGAATAGCCAGCCTTGAAAGTTGGCTCTTTGGCCCGGCACCACGTCCCATTTGGCCCAGCAATGGTGGAAAAGCCGAGTGGCGACCACATAATGACTGGTGTCTGAAGGGCCTGGCTAATTTTTCATGTTCAAACAGGCAGCTGACTCCTAGGCTCAGAAGTAAGGCTAATGTAAGGTTTTCAGTGCCCTCCAGGGGTCGTAAAACATGGCAACCGACCTGAGCCTCTGATCCGTTTTACACGATCTACACCAATAACTGCCTGACAGCCTTTAGTGGCAGTGACAGATATACTAAATCACATGAAAATGTCGGACACATTTTCCAAACAACTTCTTGATACACAGTATTATGAGCCTTCCAGCATGTTTTCGAAACAGCTCAAATTTGATATTCGAGGGATGTCCTCCATATTCTCTGATAAATATAGATTTCTAAGTGATCAACAAACGGGTAATTAAACAATCAGGTGTATGTGATGTCATCTTGTATGTATTAATGAAGACAAACCGGATGAATGACTATATGTCAGTCAATGAACAGGCCAGTTTTGGGTGATGCAGCTCTGCTCTGAAGCAGTGGACGCTCATTAAGCTTTACACAGAACTACATCATTTCTGCTTTCTCTTCTTGTGGTCAGTTCACCTTCGTCCATGTAATATGACACCTAAGGCTGTTACTCTGCATCCTGGTCTGTAGCTGTTACCGATGGCTATTTATTTCTCTAGTTTTTTAGGCCTGTTGCTTGAGTTATTTCCTGCCTGGTGATGCTACTGTTGACTTGATTATGTGTGGTTTTGCACAATTAAACTATACTTAAATCATGCTTGCGACTGGCAGAAAGATAAACATCCTCAATGTATTAGCCTTCTCAGTGCAGTATGGCACAGGAAGTGAATTATGGTTTTGGAAGACCTGATTGTTTGTTAAATGCAGAGTTGGCTGCACTAGGTGTAGGGTAATTCAGACTTTAAATAGGTTAGCAGGAAGAATACAGCTAATGCAAATGTGTTGTACTGTCTAGATACACTAATTAGTTGTAGGTATAAAAAGAATAAGAAAAAAGATGAGCTGGAGTAAGAAAATTAGTCCACCTCGATGGTGACCCACATAATCCATTATGTTGATGAAATAAATATTCACAATGTGTGTTATGTGGTGAGAAGTTCAAAATACAACTGTCAAGATTAATTGCCTGTGTGTGTGATTGTCTCTTTACATCCTCATGCATGCAGTGTATTGTGAAAATAACAGAAAGTGTGACATAAATGCATAATAAAGGATTGCCATACGAACAAGATGTTAACATTTCTCACTATTTCAGAAATCCTCAGAAAGATTTCAGTTTTTATTTGTGCGCCAAATTAGACACTAAAATTGGGATTGGAGTTGGAATTGAATTTAATACTTTGGGATATGTTGTTATTCAGGTTTATACAAGAGAAAATACGCAGGGTAACACAAATCAAGGTGATGAAGACAGCTGCCTTCACAAAAACAATGACTTAATTTCTCTGTGAATAGTGTATTCACAGAGTTCCAAAGCATGAGGTCATCTAATGTAATATGTATTCCTATAATAATGCTCTGCTGGCGCTAATGTTGCAATTGGCAACTTTTTCAAAAACCATCATCACATGTGAGAATAATTTGCCCTGCCTTGAACACTGACTCAAATAGACAGAAGAGCATGCAGAAGTGCTTCTGTGATGTTTTTCGACCATATACAGAACACGTACTTCTGAAGTACTGAACTGAAAAGCCCTTTATCTCTTACTCAAAATACCTCTTTGTGGCTTTCCTGTGTGAGGAACGCAGACCAGTTCACAGCTTTTAAATGGATCGAGACTTTTTCTTCAGGTCTTCTCTTCTCTACACAGGATGTAGATCTTTGGTACCTTCACCTCTGACTTGTAACCTCAGAGAAAGTACCGTGTGGCTGTGTGTCTGTCATTGAGGGAATAAAGAGCAGAATGCTTTTATGACTACTTTATTACTTGAGACAATCTTCATTATTGTACATCATTTCACATGTATGTCTAGTGCTAATTCCTCAAGCTCAGGAATCAAAGTGAGAGAAAGGTCTTCCATCTGTGATAATTTATTTGTTCATCGGCACAGTTATGTTTTCAGCAATGGATGGTATGCTCTGCAAATTAATGCCAATCTTTTTAAAGAATCAAATTGTACAGTTTTAAATAAACACTTTAGGGTGAGGCAGAATTTCTTCTTCTGATATGATACATCTAGCTGTACTGAAGAGGGGATGAGTTCTTGATTCGCGTTGCTGGTACAAAATAGCAGTGGCCGAGTTGTGTTAGCCCAGTGGCTGGAAATCGAATGCAAACGTGACGCGGGGGAGAAGAAGAGGGAAACCTAAAGAGGAGGTTGGAAAAAGAATGGACAGCTGCACCACTTCTGGGTTTGTGGCTACACAGTAGCTGCCAATGCTGAGACAAAACCAGTAATTCTCCTGAAATGTTAGTCTCTTAATTCATGGTGTGTATAAGAAATAGCTGTAACGCACATGAGACAACTAAAAGAGATTCCATGCAAAGAGGCATATATATATATATATATATATATTTTAAGAGAATAAGAAAACAACATCAGATTCATCAATACAAGCTTTACAAAGCAGAATAAAGGTCTTATAATATTGAAAAGTGGGTGCTTACTTCTGGAATAATTCTTAATCTGCTTTTTGAATTTGTACATGCTATTTAATGAGGGGGGAAAACTGAGATGGAAACTCCAGATATAAAACAACAATATGATATGTCCTTCAGCTTATATGTCTATATGTTCACTCTTCTGGAGCCCACAGAAAGTAAAGACTGTAAGTCTTTTTTGTTTTACACATGTTCTGAATTTACTATTTTTTTCTATCTGTGTAGCACGGCTAGCTAGCAACAGAATTTCAGAAATTATGTGTGCAGATGAAATCGATTCAGCTGTAGTTTGTTGTTAGCTAATATACCGAAATAACAACCTCTTAAACTGGCATATTTCGATCAACAATAAAAACGTTAAGCTTACAGCTCCAAATGACCACGATACCGTCGCTTCCATGTCAACTGAAAATGACATCAGGTGGGACACATAAGCAAGCCTCCATTGACACAATATCCAGCATCCTCTTTTATGTCTTGAAATGCAACACCATAGAATTATTTTAAGTAGTTGTATCTTTGGCCTTCTTTCTGTCACTTTGAATTTCACATGAAGGCATCCCATTTGGTTGGCCATTATTTTGGATCTTAATTTACAAACCGTTAATTAAGATACAAACAGAGGTAGCTAGAGAGACACAGACACAGACACCTCTAGCCTTGAAGGACACAAATATTTGTTTTAGTCTGCCCATGAGTGTATATTTTGAGTACGGGAGGAGGAGGAGCTGTCAATGACTTGTCTCATCTGCAGGCGGGCCCTCCATCCGTCAGGGCTTAAGTAGTTTTCCAACAGTACATTGACCTTGAGTGCCTGGTATCGATTTCCTGTGGTGTCGCACTGAGAGGGGTCGTTACCACACGGCCCTTGCTGTGGGGTGTGATCAGGAACAGATTCCTGAAATCCCGATGCGATGGTGATGGATCGCCAGCCTCTGCCGACCATCAATCCTTACCTACCGTAACCAGGATGACACCTGCACTAAATTTATCATCATACAAGCCACAGGCGTGGCAGAGACTGGGAAGCGGTTTGCAGAGTGAAATAAACTTTCACACAGATAGAAAAAAAAATAATCTTATTCATGTTTGCTATATGTGACCTAAGCAGAGGGCCATATCAATGCATTACCGTCCTGACAGTCCTGTTGCTATTTACTTGGGACTTGGGATTAGAGCGCAGATAAAATTTAGATTGCTGACAAAATGATATATGACAAGATACGAGTATGTTCAGATATAGTTGTTGAGCTACATTTATAATGCACTATTAGCTTACAAACAGACGTCCTTCCTCTGACTCTGTGACATTGTGAGGAGTAGAAACTATGAGATAGGAACAACATGACCATACCAACATATTCTCACTCTCCACTAGTCAAATATGGCAAATACGCTTCGAACTATGATGATCTAGGTACCCTTACAGAGTCAGTTTTGGACGTGCCTTCGCTTGTGTGATTATTTCACAGCATTGGCTTTTATATTTAGTTATTTTATAGTTAGTTATAGTTATTTTTACTGAACTGCGCTATCACTGGTAACATATATATATATATGAGATGAAACATCTTTTCTCTGGTTAAATGCAAAAGTTATGCCATTATTTAAAGAAAAAACAATTGCAGCTACCCCACTATTTTTCTTACATATGACTTCACATGCATTTTTGTCTCAATAATTCGTATGGCATATTTTCTACGTCCCTCATCTGCTCTCTGGGCAACGAGTATGGATATTGCTGGTATTGTCTCAAAGGGAGAGGTCTCTGGTGCCATCCAGGCCATAGCTCAGAGCCTTGACTGCAGGCCCCATGTGGAGGAGAGGGGCTTACAAGCTTTACCCACCAGGAGAACACTCCCACAGCACAATGCTCCTTTTCACTAAGTTTCTCCATAGGCCTCACACAAACCCACCATGAGACTGAGCCAGAGGTTTAAGGGCATGCACACACACAGACATAAAGGCATGAGCGCGCGCACACAGACACACACACACACACACACACAAACAAGTACATCCAAGATCTCACATGAATCTATCTGTCTATTTCATTAACTTTGACAGCAAAAGAGATTAATGCAACGCATCACTAATAGCAAAAGGCAGTACCTAGGGTCTCAATATGCAGATGCTTTGCTCCCAACATCTCCACACTAAGACTTGGATTAGGACTGGATAAGGACTGTAATCAATCAATTGTTTTTCTTTTTTAAATCTTGGTGCTTCCTTCTTCTTTAACCAACAGTTAATCTTAAAATTGCTCTTACTTTTTCATTAGAATTACAATGGCTAACATATATTTAAATATATTCCATAAATATGTTATTACTGCTGTCCACTGTATTTGTAAAAAATGACAAGATATTGTATTTTAACAGTACCCTGAATGATATACTTCTCAGCAGTTCACATGATAAACTGACAGTTATATTGATTAAAAATAGCATATGTGATTATTGTACAAAACAGATGTCTTAGCAAATGCTAATTTCTTTTTTCAACACTGCTCTTTGAAATGTTCCCCTTTGATCCATTCAGTTTGACACTGGACTGTCCTGTCTCACCAGTTTGATTGAGAGCCAAAGAAGACAAGACTAATCCATCCACACATAGAGGATGGCCCACATCATGCTCTGGAACACCCTGCTTTGATAAGGAACGGCTCTGAATAATTCCTTAAACTATTGATTGGCTTGGAGATGACATTTCCATGACAGCAGAAGAAAAAAGACAAAAGAGAGAGATAAAATAAAGGGATTACTACTTGTAATACTTTAAAGGAAAGCTTTATGGAAGTGAATATCTAAGGGTTTTCCCTTCCTGCTACCACAAAGACTCATTCTCATTTGAATATAGGACTTTGCTGTTATTTCTATAGAAATATATTTAATAATAAATCTGAACAATCTGTTTTGGTGCATAGGCTAAAGTTAATTAAGCCCCAAGGAGATTTGCCAAATTAGGTGCCAAAGAAAATGCATTGAAAATATACAGATGATAATACATTTAGGAAAGCACACTACCAATGGTAAAGGATAGCACTTCAAAATAGACCTGTACGGGCATCAGATTGCATATTTTCCTTCATATTTGTGGTTTCAGCATGGTATATAAAATACATAAATAAAGGCATGGGGTTGTAGGGGTTGCAGAGGTTCTTCCTGTTTCCACTTGTGGTGTCCTTGTCCGTGGTCTGCTTCTGGCTGCGCTGGCTGTTGTAGGAACAGCCTCCTTCTACCAGTTATTCACTCTGCACACCACATAATTCAGGCTGGGAGGTCAGATCACCCCCTACAGCAAACTACTGTAGTGACAAGGCATTACTCATTTCTTCCACTCGTCCACAACTTGTCTTTCTTTCCTTTATTTTTGATGGAGAGGGTTGGGGGTCATAACATTCTGTGTCGTACATTTAGATATTGGGAATGAACCGAGGGCTGTGACGCATTTTCTGAAATAAATAAAATAGCAGCGACGCAGGCATCTTCAGTACTCTATGATCCTTTGTCCGTATCTCTGTGCCCTTCCTAACCCGGTGCTCTCTTCCTCTGTCTTTCTATCTCCCCTCTCAGCATTGACAGCAGTGTAATTTGAACTGCTTTTCCCAGAGGCCTAATCGTTTACTTCCTCCTTGCAGAATATGCAGCTATTGATTACTTATCAGACCCTAATTGGGGTGCAATCTCTCTAACCCTCAGATGTTCAAATCTATGATGGAAATGGCAGAAAGTAAATAAGCTACTAATACTTGTTAATAGTTTTGGCTGCTTGCCCTGCCACCCATAAGGACACTCACTACTTCTTATTCCTCTATCTTTTTAGAAGCGAAAGATTAGAAATGTACAACAAACAGATGATGAATGCATTAACATCCTAATTTTAAACCAAAAGTACAGAGGGGAATATTACCGGGGTACACCATCTGTTTATGAGATCTCCCCCCTGTCTCTCTGTGCATGGTGTGCATAAGGACTGACCTACATGTCTTCACACACCAGGAAGTCTGCACAGCTTTCTCCCGTTCTCTGCTTCCCTAAGCTCTCAGCTCGGCCTGGCCTCCCTGCAGCTCCGGCCACAGCTCCCACTGTGCCAGAGCACGATGCAGAGAGTGGCTGGAATTGGAATAGACAGTTAATGGGCACTTAGAGGATGGTGAAAACATTTTCCTCTGGAGACGCAGCGGTTTGGAGATTTCTCAGTGGGACATGACCGAGCCAGCGCCCTGTCATTCTCTGCCTCTTTTTACTCCGCTATGTCTACGTCTATTTTTCAATTCACTCACCCACACTGTCTTTCTTCAATTCATGTAGATTGCCCTATGCTTGTCTCATGTTATGATAATTACAACTCAGGTATTGCCTGTCCTTTATTCATTTATGGTAGACTAGTCAACTGTTGGCATAACTAGAGTGTGTATACTCACCATACCAGCAACAGCCTGAATGCAACTACTAATACTGATGTAGTTAATCTATATGAGTTATTCCTTTTCCTTAAAGTATCTGTGCCCCTATTGACCCCTCTACTTTTCCTTCATCCATTCCATGCCGCTCGTTGGCAGACACCGAAACTAGCCTGCTGACAGCCGTCTGTGAGGCTGTGAGTGTGGAGCCTTTAGCTCCATGCCCGGCGGCAGTGTCTGGTGATGAGTTCTGGCTGAGCCCCAAGCCTCACGTCCAGTCCAGACATATGAGAATGCCGTTTGAGTTTGGAGTCACTTCAGGATAAGCTGGAGTCCACTGCACATTTTCCAAACCTTTCACTCTGCTTTCAACTACATTGCTACATCACTGTCTTGTTTCCATTCAGCCATTCAGTCATATAAGTTTGGACACTGGCTTTAATTTACAGTAGATCTGACTGTGTTTATTATGTTTTGTTTATGTTACATAACACTTGTTTTTTCTTTTTCTTAGTCTGAAATTATAGAATAATAACTTAGACATACATCAATCTAAACTAAACATTAAACTTTAAGAACTTAAAGTTGTTGTGACATTATCTAAAGTGTGACACAATCTAAAGTGTCTTGATTGTATTATAATTACAGTTAGTTATTCTTTCTGTTTAAAAAAAACGTTCATGCTTGTCTGCACACTTTATAGACACACACCATTTATATATCAGCGGTCTGTTTATGCTGGTTGTCTAAAACTGAAGGAGATGACCAAATTTGAGGCTCAGTATTGTGTGTAATATTACATCCCACTCCGGTAGTAACTGTGCAAGTTAAAATGTTGGGAACATACAAGTGTCAAAGACAGTTAATCACTCCTGTCTATTGTGACCTTGTACACTGTGTGTTTTCTGCCACAGTACATAATGTACCACAGAAGATTGTTGAAATGTAGGTGCTCATGCTCTGAGAGTGACGGATATGTGCGCCTGTGGGAGGGACACAATCTGCAATGGGAGGCAGAAGTGTCTAAATGTGACCCCCTCAGCAGAACCATCTAAATCTAAAGGCTGTCTCATTGACTGACTGGTGCTCTCTACCTCCCTCTTCTCCTCCAATCCCTGTGGATAGCCATCAGATGGATTGTGTGAACTTGCCCCTAATCAAGACCCATTCACCACTAATGAGAATACGCTTAATGACCAAATAATGTGTGTGTGCATTCGTAGGTCAGTATGTCAGTAAGGTGGGGGACGCGTAAAGCTTGGAATGGACAAGAGTCTTGGAGAAATAAACCAAATGAAGTAACTAAAACACAGCTTTAAAAATGCAATAATTATTCCTGGGAACTAAAATCAAGGCAAAAACTGATCTAGTACTCACAATTGAGGTTTTGATTTAACAAAGTCCATTATTAGCATGAGCAGCATTAACTAACGTGGATGAAAAGACGTAACAGACAAGTATCTATGAAATGTGTTTGTTAGTTTGTTGTCCACATGAGTGATGGATCACATTTGGTCTGATTGAAACTTCTCAGGAGTTATAGAGGAACTTAATGCGAATGAATGAGACAGAAGGAATGGCAAAACTGATTCTAAATGTTTTTCACTATACTGAACAAATACACAAGGCCCACTGACAACTTCAGTAAAAGTAATATTCTAAGACACATTTCCTTGTGGAATACAATATAAAGTATATCTTATCTTATGTAAGTAAGGATTTTCAGGAGGACATTCCTTCTTTTCTTCTAATTCTCTCTAAAAACAAACTGAGCTGAAGACACATTCTCTCTGTTCTAAGAGTGAACACTGGACAAGAAACATAACTCCAATAGGATGCCATGCTGCTCTGTTTCTGCTGGATATCTTTCAGTGAACATAACCAATACAACTTAGTAAGCTGATATAAGAGATCTCTCACTCCAGAGAAACTCTCTCTCTCTCTCTCGCTTGACATATTATACCATCTTTTTAGGGTGCTGATCCCAGTAGATGTTGGGTCAACACACTGTGTGACTTTGACATTGGAGATGATTTGCATCCAGAGAAGAATGGATTGTGACTGTGACCTTTTTTCTATCCAAGCTATGACAGTGATCGTAATCAAAGAGGCAGCAGATTCATTTTTTAAAATAAATATCAATCATTCTTTGACAGTAATCAACCGATTGTTTGGAAAAAAAGCTCAAAAATGACCTTTTTTGTTATATATGTACGGTGACTAGTTGGAATATCATGGAATATTTTTCTGTGGAAAAACATCTTCATAAAAATAGTCATGATTCATAGTCATAGAAAGTTCTCTGAGGCACCATATTGGTATCATTCCCAGGCATCTCAAATATGATGGATGGACTTGTGTACCAAAAGGATAGACAAGATTTTTGAAATATTTTCTTTACGACAGCTTCGAAACGCAAATGATGATCAAAAATGAATAGAAGCGCCTGTATGTGTGTGAGGGAGAGAGGAGATAGTGGGGTACAGGATATCACTATCTGATCTCAGTCTCCCTCTGTATCACTCCACAATCTCCATCTCATCCTCAGAGGATCTCTTTGGATGTGTTTAAAATTGGAAACATGGAAGGCGGTCTTTGACCAGAACTTGAATAGACTCCCAGGAGTCTCCTTCTCCAACTCCTCAGCGTCCCTATGAGATCATAGAACTAGACACCCATTAAAAAGGCCCTGCACGACCATTTTCCAGTCTCCGATACCCCTTTAAGAGCACAGGATAGTGCATTAAATGGGCTCCTTCTAGCTGATTGCATGTCATCTCTGGAGCAGATTAGACAGCAGGCAGCAGGGCCTTTGGTGGAGCAGCATGCTCCCTTCTGCCACAGGAGAGACGACTGAGAGGAGTCATCCATCATTGCTTCTGTGATGCCCTTTCGCAAGGGGATGAGCGGCTAATGACTGCTTTGCTGGAGCTTGGGATGGAGCACTGGGGTATATCTAGGCCTTCTTTTGAGGTACAGACTGAGATTTGGGGTTTGGACATTATTTTGGTTGTGTGATTGCAACGATGACTGAATGCAAAGTATTTTGAAACAGAGGGAACACAAGGATACTATTTGACAAAGCGTGTGTGCGCGCATGGGTGTGAACGTGTGTGTAGTGCGTGCGTGTGTATGTCTGTGTTTGTGTGTTTGTGCGTGTGTATGTCTGTGTTTGTGTGTTTGTGCATGTGTGTCTGTGTGTGTGTGTGTGTGTCTTTGAGAAGTTTTAGTTAGTGTTACATTCTTTTTCAGCAGCACACTGTAGACAGAGAGCTGCTCCGGCTGGATCGTATTCTCTCCCTCCACACTGAGCAGGGCCGGGGAGGGGGAAGGGAAACAGGAGATTTATGTCCTTCTGTGACACACGCTGCTCTAGGTCTCATGTTAATGGAAAATGAGATGTTTAAGAGTCTGGCAAAGAAATACAGCTCTCTTTAAATCCTCTACTTGTCAGCCAGTGTAACAGCATTATAACTATAGTCCAGCATGATAATGCTGTTAATGACAGTAGTATGTCACGTTTTCAGCAGACTTTCATGCTTCTTTTACTCTGCATCTCAGCTCAGTCTTCAGCTGTTTCCAATGCAGCTTACATGACACTGCACGACTGGTTTATGTCAGGCCACAGGCTGCTTCGACATGAAATAATTCGATATGGCATAAAGAAGCCAAAGGAGTGAAAGTAAAAGTGTTTCTTTGACTGAACTGATCACTATTCAGACAGCAAGCTCATTCACAATAGACGCTTAGTTTATCAACATGTCACCCCCCTCTCCGCCTGTACACTGAAAGGCCTGTCAGTGAAACAGACTCACAATGACTTACCTAAGGTCTGTGGGAAAATGACTTGGGCCATAATCGTGTAATGTTTTCCAAACAAGGAGGGACAATTTCATACTTTTCAGCCATCACAGTTAGCCTTTGTCCATCCAATCCAACATTCCCATAATGCCCACATGTTTCAGATGCCTCATTCTTCCTTGTTTCTTCAATTCTGTGTCTGTTTACTTTCTAAAGGCCTCTCTCTGCCCTCTGTTCTCAGCCTTGCTGCCCACTGTTCTGTAGGAGAGGAATGGATACCGTAATAGCTGCTGGACTTCCAGTTGACATGGAGGCCCATGGTATAAGATATATTTAATCAGGGAGTCATAGAGACTCCACAATCAAGCACTGGAGCTGAAATCCGCTTTTATTATTGCCTTATAGCCTATAGCCTACATGAAAGTGTGTGCTGCTGCTGAAACATAAAATACATGTTATCTCATCTGTAATGGCCTCAGTACCATCATCAAACTTGCAATATACTGCCTCGAGATGGTTATCAGTGCCGGACATCCCTCATCAACACTTCAACCCCAGCTTACCCTCACCAACCAACCAATCCCTAGAACAACAAAAGGGGAGATAAAAAAAGTGCTGGGTAAACCACAGAAGCCCCTCTTCCTCTTGAACACAAAAACCATGGCCACTGCTTCCTGTGTCAGAGATTGCAGCAGGATTTCATCCAGGAAAGGATGAGTATTCTCATAGCTGTGGTCTTGGTGGGACCAGCCGATGTGGCAAAGGAGCACTATGGGACTGTCATGAAATGAACAGCAACTGAAAAACAACATAAATAACTATTCATTTAATTTCATGATGATATTCCTGTTTTGTATGATATGTGTAATTTTGTGCCTAATTATCCACGCTTTTTGGGTTATTTGATCCCTGATGTGGAACATAGTGGAATATATTGTTCTTCAGATGGTACTTAGTAAGTGATTTGTAACATTATAACCTACAGATGATGCTGGTTGTACACCACACAAAGCACCTCTGTTAAATCTCATCAAGTATAACAGCCCATATCATGTCTTCTCTGCCTCACACGTCTATCTAGTCTGGACCCGGTCCAAAACCCTCCAGCAAAACCTGAATTTGTGTAACAAGATCTAGACCTTGAGACGCACGCCTGCCACAACAAATTGGCCTCATGTGGAGAGAGAAAAGAGGGGAGTTAGGGGGAGGGCTGAAAAGCTAGTGAAGATGTAAGCTAACAGAGGGAGGTAATCTTAGAGCCTCCATGGCCTGGAGGGGCCCTGCCCCCTGAAGATCAGCATTTGGCCCCGGCCCAAATCGTGAGGACAAACATCATGTCTTCTTCAATTAGACACACTTCTCTCTGAGCAGGCAGAACATGATGCTACACAGAGTGGGTTTTCTTTAAACGGGACAAAGTGCATAGGTGTTTACACATGTCTTCTTACCCCTGTGCAGTGAGAAATTTGTTGTTTGAAATCAGGAGATCTGGAGATTTGGAAATCTCTTAATGTAGGCTGAATGTTTTAATTGTAGTATCACTGAATTGTTAACCAAATTGTACATAATATATATATTTAGTTTTGTCCTCGGTTGGAAGAATAGACTTTGGACTCTATGAGGCAAACAATTTGAAATGGGCAAATCACAACGGCCTTTTATGTGCGATATTTATGGCCTCTTTCTTTTTCTGCTTTCCTGTTTCTGCCTGGCAGCAGGTGTACAGTAAGTGAGATATGAATGTGCCCCATGTTTAGAACTGGCTCTTTATAATATTTCATTGACCTGGCGCATTTTGCAATGACGGCGCAAATGAAATCGTTTGTTCCCCAGTCAAAAGAAACATGTGTTTAATAATCATGTAGTGTTAATTAGCATGAACTTCCTCCCCTTTTGGAGAATAGAAGGCCAATGGTTTGTAGAATTGGGGGAAATCAAGACTCCAGAAACTGAAAATGTCCCATGGCTTCCCTCCACAGCTAACCTAGTTAGCTTTCTTATTGGTGTCCAAAGATCAGTGAGTCACTTCTCAGACGCATACACATTGAGACAAGCAAGTAGATATTCATCTGATCATAAATTTGCCTGTCCCTTCATTTGTCAATTCATTCATTCATGATTTTACATTGTATTACATTTAATGTTATGTATCTACAACTAAGCCAACCAAAAGTGTTATGGTTATCGGCCATTCTCTTTTATATTATTCAACCCAATAATATAAAAGAGAATAGGAAATATGCAACATTTCTGTCTCCACTGCAGCCAGAGAGACTGACAATGTGTTCAATGTGAGAGCAGACAGAGCTCAGGAAGTTTTGGAGGTTTACTTTTAGAGCAGTTTTTGGCATCATCAAGGTTGTTCTTAGCGGGGTGAAGAAATGTACTGTGTAAACCGAATATCAGGCATAGTGTAAAATATATTGAGAGCCATGTGCTAGAAGGCATCTCTACTGTATGGGGATGATGTCTCCTTTTAGCCTCACTGTACAAAGATGATTCAAATTAGCTTTAGCACCTTAAAGTGAGGTGCCATTGTGGACTTAAATCTCTTTGTGGAACACAAATTGCTGGACAACAGAACTTCTTTTCCACAGAAAACCAAGTTCAGCAACTTACTTAACGGCAGTAATGACAATAGATTAGCAACGCTTAATGTAGAGCTATTTAGTATAGCAGCCTAACACTTTTAGTAAATCATAGAGATTTCCAACGTATTTTCCACTGTATCTTCTTGAATACAGGTTCTTGCCACCAGCTGCAGAAAGCAGAGAAAGAGCTCAGTGGATGCAGTTGTTACTTTCCATTCCTCGTTGAAGAATTATTGGATGTGGAAGTACCCCTCCCCTTAGCGCTTCCAGAACACAATGGGTTACAGAAACTTTCTGTCTTGGCAGCAATCCCAGACTAGGACATGCAGCTGCATGTGGAAGTGCAGACTACAAAACAGCTGTAAGGCAGCATTGTGATAAACACACACACTAACACACACACATACACTTTGCAAAACTTTATGTGCAAAAACAAAACTTAACAAAAATCATCCTTCTTGCTCGTCTTTTCTCATATATTCAAGACAAGATAACAGCATGACCATCAAATCGGATGCAAGAACACTCAACCTTTCATTTGGCAAACTGTCAAGTCATTTGAAACTAGAGACACAAGAAGTGCATTGAAATGTCAAGGAATAAGACAATGCTGTGGCGTTGTATTTATTAGATTAGTGATTGATCCGTGAAATTAATTACCTGTTTGCATTTGTACCTCCGCCTTATAACAAATACATGTCATGAAGCCACATGCCTCAATTTCTTTCTTTCACAAATATTTATCTTGAATAGCCACTGTTGCAGAAATCAAATGAGTTTACTGTTTTTCTTTCAGGATTAAAACGTATAGTTAGTATAGACAAGCAGTGCTTTGTCATGAAAGGGTATTCCTTAGCCTCCAGCCACTGCACCAAGCTAACAGTCTCTTCGCTATTCGGATTAATAACTGTAATGTTATTACTGAATTCAAATAGTTCATTTTTTTACTACTAAAAAAAAAATCCTATTACTGTTCAGACAACCCTGTCTCACTTCAGTTAGTGAAATAGTCACACAATTGAAATCTAGTGATTTATGTTAATGCCACATCCATTTCTTTGTGATGGTCAGAATGAAAACAATGCTTATGGAAGTCAATTAGGATCTTTTAACATGGTGGACACACAAATAACACACACACACTTGACTATGCAATGGTCAGAGCCAGAGAGGTAGTAATATATATTGAGAAAGACAACTTCTGTTGGGTAGTAGAAGTGGATGGGTCAAACAAAGCCTAAGACTGGTGTTTTAGACGTGTCCCAAATCGTTGTTGTTAAGTGATGCCTTAGTGATATTTTTGTGGTGTTGTAGTTTTGTTGCCTCGACCTAACTGTAACTACTCATTGTAAGCTCATCCATGATGTATTTCCTAAAGCTAACGTTTGTTTTGTTGTGTAACGTCTTCCCGACTAACAAAACGTGGTGCGGGCATTAAAGATTCTTCCAATTTAAATACTTTGGTCTTAAAGTCGTGCTGAGAGACACAGAAAATGTACACAAATTAATGGATTCAAATCTTGGTCTATTTCACAATGTGCTGGGATACCTTGTTGTATATACAGTATATGTAATTCTGAATTGAATTACACTAAATGTGATAACCTGCATGAGTTAACTACAGCAGTGGTTAATAAAACAAACACATTGTAATAACTGAGGGGGTGAGGGTCTAAGGACACAGTACATAATGTAATAAAGCCAATTATTATATATTGGGCTATATAAATATATTCCCTTGACTTTAATGTTAGTTCAAGTAATCCACTAATTCGGGGGACACGTGGATTTATGCCCCCCTCCTCTCTCTTTCACTTATGTTACATGGTGGTGTAAAACAGGGGCCTTTTGTTTATTTAAGACCCGCGATGCCAGATATGCGGTTTGCCACACTAGAGGCGCGGCGCTCTCAAGCAGTAAAGTAAATGAAAATCTTAACACTTAAAAGCAGCAGCAAGAAACAGCTGTTGTGCATACGCCTTACTGGAGTGGAACTGAGGGTTTAGTTCCCTGGCCTACAACACAGTACATTTAAGAATATCAATATGGACTTGATTTAACTGCATTATTATTTGCTGCCTGTGAAATCTCTCATACTGTATATGCTGTATCTATGCATTTGTATCTCCAACTCATTGGAGAAGGCCGTCAGAGTGGATTTGTACCTGACCATGCCACTCGACTCACTCACCTCCTGCTACAGGTGTGTTGTCTGATCTGGGTGTCTGGGAGAGTCAATTCTCTCTTTGTTCTCTTCCCCCATTATTTTGTTACTCTTCCAGGAAAGGTACGCCTTGCACTGCCAGTAAAGCATCATGTACACATGTCACACCCCCATCCGTCGACCCAGCTTCAGTCACTCACTAAACTGAGGTTATGGTTCACCAATAAGCTACAAGAGAAAATTTCCCTGAATGTCTTTATGTCCGATCAGCAAAACTTAAGAATCTACAGCACACATACCAAACCAGAGAAACACAATTATAGCAATTAGGAAACATTAGATGTTGTCTTCATAAGAGACAATTTCTGATTTGTTTATTCAGACATTTTATTTGGAAATTCATCTTTTCACTTTCCCCCTTTACAACTCAATGGTATTTAAGAGTAAACACAACCTCAGCAGTCCTACAGCTAATACAGTGAGGTTCAATGTCTTGCTCATAGGCACTTCAGCAGAGCAAAGGCTGTGCAATGAAAGACATCTAAATTTTCTTTTCTGGGACTCCTGCTCACCATGATACACCAGCACAGGAAACGCTGCAGTATCTTGACATGCTGTATAGTTGGAAGCCAACACTGGGGTTCCCCAAAATCAGAGAACATGCACCCGAACTTGCAGCATCACATCCTGCCTTCTTCTCACTGCTTTACCACATCCCATTAAAGAAAATGCATACACACATAGAAACACACAACCACACACACAGAAAACACTCAGATACACATACACTTGAGCACATTCCCACACAAAGGATGGGTTGAGTAATTTCCTGTGGTGTTTCAGTTTTGTTTTCTCTGCTACTGTACTTCACCTACTTTCTAGGCTTTTTCTTTACTGCCTGTTTGCAGCTAAACCTCTTTAACCAACTCCTGATCTTCTAAAATATAATAGGAGTAATGTAGACCATGAACTCTGTTTAGTGGTTATCTGAAAAGGTTAAAAGATTGCTTAGCATGGCTGTTTCTGATTGGCCTACATTGTAATAAAAAAGATGACAATGCATGTAAAGAACCATGCAACACAGAATTGGGAGGAAAATAGAAAAACTTAATTTAGAAAGAGAGAGAGATCGGTTTCACTTTGTCAGTATCAATGTCCAGTGGGCAATAATTCCAGAAAAAAAGGACCCAGCAGTGATCAGAGATAAGCTCTCAGACCTTCCATACACCCCTCTTCACTCTAATTGATGAGTGTAATTTGATGGCACTCGTAACAGAGTTAGAAAGCAATTAGCGTCATGGCCCATCGGGACAAACAGTGCAGAGAGCCCACCTGTGGGTCACTTTTTAATTTGGTGAAGTGCATAGTGCTTAACGCAGGACTCTGCCTTTGATATACTCAGTAGATAGTAAATCCTGTTAGCGCTAACTCCACAAACTACACCACAGACCAATATCCATCTAATCCACTGGTTAGGAGCTCACCAAGCCACACAACAAATTATTAGGGTGTCATCTGGCCTTGGCTTAAAATCCAGACTCCTTCGGTTAAAGAGAGGAGAAAAAGTAGAGATGAAAGGAAAGGGAGGGAATTGGAGGGAAGAGGGATGAGGCAATGATGGGGGAGGGTGTTTAATTAAAGCGACTGATCCGTGCTGTTTGTTGAAGGACTAATTGTCTCTCCCCCTGAGGAGGCTGTTTCCTCAAGGAGCCTCTCCAAATTACACTCCAGACGGTAAATCCTTGTCGGTGGGGAAGACTACAGCACTAACTGGAGAGGAAAGAATAATTCAAGGAAATAAGTTTATTTCAAAACAATAACAACACACAGGGAGATTCGTTGTTCCATTTACTCTTCGGAGATATGGTTGGTCCCTGGCGTCTGTATTTGTTATAATTAGGCCAGCGTTGTTGATCTTGTCAGACATTGTGCTGTCCCTCTTTTTCCCTGGGGTGTGTGTTTAACATGTAGTCCCCAGGCAAGGTACTTGACCCAGAATGACCTTTGACCTCTCATTAAACAAGCTTGGGTTTCCTAGCCGTGCTCCTCTGGCCCAAATTTCAGACTTTGCTGCCTTTGACTGTAACCCAGCCCTTGATCATTGAGCATTTTAACGTGAAAAATTAAAAGGGCATCCATAACAGCACATTATTATGGTGTTTAATACCAGGATAAACTATTACTTGGTATGAAAACACAATTAAAACTGTGATCACAGATGATGAAGTCCATCTTGTCAGCACAACTGTTAAATACCAGAGGTAATATGGATGCCCAGCTGGGCTCTGACGAGAGGTCTACACAGGTTTATTCAGTTCCTAGTGACCAACACCTGAGCCAGTACACGAGTACTGGGACCAAATTACATTTACTCTAATTGATTTTGGGTAGGGTCTTGATATATTGCTACCAGGCTTAGTTCTGTATGTCACTCATCATTAAGTCATGACCAGCTCTGATCATCAGCTTTGTCATAATAATTTCAGGAGAAAAAATAGTTTTTTGAGGTGAGATGAGTGTTATGTGATGTGGAGGTTAATGTGTATAACTGCAGATGCTCATTCAGTGATGATGCATCACGCTGCTGCCACTGTCGGTGTTCTCTATTTAAGGTTTGTTGGGATCGACTGCATTTTGGATCAGGCCTAATTATAAGAATTTTTGTTTTTACACAATTTATGGATGCTGGGTGCAGGTAGGTTTTCAACTGGTCCGTTTCAGATCAGATTTCTGGACCTGTGAAAACCTTTAGTCCTAACGATGAAACAAGCTACATCCATAGAACTACTAATTTAGCTAATTCTAATGGATTCAGGGCGAATTATCTTTAGCCTTGGGTAATTGAGCTCATCATTCACAGGCTGATTAAAAAAGAGGAACTGTGTGAAATTAAAATGGATAATGAAAAGGAAAATATTCATTTGACTGAGTAAACTCAGACATGTCAACATCTCTATGGGAGGTTTGTCATGTGGTGGGCAGATTGTCATATACAATATACAAGATTACACAATATAACTAAACTCACACTATCAAATAATCAATACAGTGAATTACAACAGAGCATTGTTGTTTGTTTGCTAATTCCTTTATCAGCATGCTTGACTGTTATTGGGTGTACGCTCACATACTATCACACTTCACACAGATATGCAAACAGGCACACACACTCTTATTCCATTATATTATTTATTTCATGTTTCGGCTATTTCATGTTTGAATTTAGATTTTATGTTTGCTTGTTTGTTTACCAATGTTGATTGTATTACTTTTGTATTGAGGATTTAAAAAAAAAAAAATAATGTATACCTCACCTTCACAACATTTTTGCTTGTGTTGTTGTGTTTCTGTTGCTTTGTTTTATTGTGCGAACAAATACTTAACAAATCTAAAATCTGGTGTTGAATTATGATTTTTATATTTCGGAGTAAACTATATACAGTATGCTCTCCAACAGGATAAGTTATGTGTTCAGTCCCAACAGACTCTGATTGGAGTACAGCAAATTGTCACTAGGCAGTTTAAAAGTCAGATTTCCAAAACTCCACCTACATAGACAAAGACAAACCTCTGGCCTCCACTTAACCAAACAAAAAAGGAGAGAAAGGAAAAAGCTGAGCGATCCCACAGTGCTGGACAATGACACAGTGTAGAGTGGACATGTGAATGTGAGTGTGCGGAAAGAGAGAAAGCTAACAAAGAAGAGGCATTATTATCTGTATTAGCTCACTCAGTTGATGTAGCTGCAACGTCATACAAGTCTGAGTCACAATGCTGTCCTCTGGCCTGAGTCACAGTTACACACATTGATAACATCTAACTCTACTGGACTGTGACATGTTTTCTGTATTGTTCAAATGTGTTGCGAGGAGTTGAAATGGAGCAGTGTATTGGAAATACTTTGGAATATAATATCAAAAGTGTACCGTGTCCTTCAGTACACAATGTTGCTAACACCTGCTGGTAAGCATGTGAGATAAATATGGTTCTCCATTGGACATTTAATCACAAACACTAATTCTCCTGACATTCTGTAGTTACGGTTTGTCGGTGAGTCTGCGTGTGGACAGGAGAGTCTACCTGGCATCCTTGCAATATTTCCAGCCCGGTCTAATACGTTTAACAGCCAGCTGCAGCCTGAATGGGGCGCAACAGGAAACACATAGCTGTCATCAAAACACACTCTACTGGCCAGGGGTCTTGGTCGTAAAAAAAGGGGTTTAATTTATGCAGTGATTATGTTTTCATGATCCCAGAGAGGGTTAGTGATTCCCTGTCATAGATAGGAGTTGATTTATCACTTTCATTTTATATTTTTGTTGGAGGGAGAAGGTTAAAAAAAGATCCAGCAGCAACATCTCCATCTGCATTGTAAAAAAGTGAGCCGTACTGCCTCTTTGCATCAACGCTGCATGGAGTGGGAGCAGCAGTCACAGATGGTGAACAAATGTTCTTTTGAGGGAGCGTTGCACAAGACTTGCACAGCACAGCACAGCAGTGAGTTAGCTTTTGCTGCAGATGGTTTAAAAAGCAGCGTCCAAGAAACAAGCTTGACTCCTCCAATCAATTCATGATGCAATGCATGAGTGGGATACAGGTTTGCTTTATTGCATTTTTCACTTTGTTTGTGGAAGAGCACTTGCCAAATCATTTTACTCATTGATCGGTATAGAAGCGTTGCAGCCGACACATGACCTTGTTAATATTGAACTTGTCAGTCATTATTTCAACATCATCCACCTAAACTCAATTGTCGGAGCTGTTTCATACTCTGAGGGCTTTACATGTGATACAGTATATATGATATATTAATTTGGAAAAAATCTACATCCTGTGTAGTAAGGGGCCATTAGAAATGGCTGCCAGCAGCACTGTGTCTGGCCAACATGCACCGTTTTCAAAGAAAATGTATAAAAACATTACTTTAGACTTCAGTAGGACTGATGTTATTTCCATTACATCTGGGATAATTCATCTCACACTGAATTACAAACCAGATTTTGCTCACAATATTGCAGCACAGGCCATTAACACATAATTATATGGTGTGAATAATGTCTGTGTGTAAGAAGTACAAGCATTTGGACAGTATTAACTTTTTTTTGTTTTATGTGTCTTAAAGAAACTGAGAAACAATTAACGGAATATATCTGGGAATTGCCAGGAAAGGTAGACATGGTCCAAGTGCACATGGGTTGGCAACAATGCTTTATTATGACAAAACCGTTGAAATGCAATGTCTCCCTTTTTATTGATAATTGATATATTGCTACACACCTAGTACACAGTACTCTGTTGTCGGGACTTTATGAAGTGAAAACAAACAAAACCAATCATGCAAATGTGATGTAGAATTGTAACTTTAAAAACACAAAAGGAATTTGAAACTCAATTGTGATGAAGTCTCCCCTGGTAGCAAACACACTACCAGGACCTGACCTGTCGTCATGGTCATTACATTAATGTAAGAACACGTGATGACTTCTAATGAACAAGTTAAGATTAATAACAAGATTGGACCAGGAGCAGTGGGGCAGAGGGGACAGGAATTAAGACCGTCCAAAGAGGGTTGCTCTTGTGTGCGGACAGTGATGCCCATTGTTTTAGTGAGTAGGTGTTTTGGTCTGGATTGGTGGGCCTGGTGCTGTAATTGCTGGTTGGAATGTCAGTCTGGTTAGAGGATGGACTCCAACTACTGGGTGTCATTGTCTATGTGGACTCCAATTCCAGAACTGGAGTCACTGACCACAATTAAGATTAAGAGCTTTTATTAGCCAATTAAGTCCCTATGTCTCCATGGCTAGTGTGTCCAGCACTGGGGTCATTTGACTTTTTAATTGGTCTGAATGAACAACAACCATGTGATGTCTATCTTGAGAGTTAAGCTAATTCACATAGTATACTTGTGTGTTTGTCCATGTATGTGTATGTATATGCAAGTGTGTGTTGGTAGGGTCAGAGTATGGACACATCTGTGTGCTGATAAGACGTTGAGGCCATACCTCTATTAAAGCAATACTTTTCACAAGTGACAGAGCATCTGAGACGTCTTACTTACAGCTACACTTAGATCCACATTGTGTAGGAATAATGTTGGTATGTTGTCTGCCTTTTGACTCTGACTGAACATTAAAGATTAGCTAGCATAGTAGTAAAAATTCTTTCAAAATATCTTTTATTTGGTCAAACTGTTGTTTGCTACTCATATTTACAAAGGTGAATCAAACCTTTGAACACAGTACAAATTCTATGACTGTGTATGACTAAATGTATTATATATCGTCCTTTACTCAGCATGGAGTAAGGTAGGGTACTGTGACTCAATGGTTGGCGAGTCCAAGCTGTTGGAATAATAGTACACATGTTCCCCATGCTTCAGTTAAAAGTACAATGGAGCCGCAACTGGAATTTTCCCAATGTTTTTTTGGCATTTGCTTGGAAAAGTTAATGTTCAAGTTCAGTAAGATTTGTAGGGATTTGTTATGGTTTGTGACAAAGTCACAAGTGTATCTGACAATTCATTTTTTGAGACTGGCAGAATGAAAATGTACATTAGTGGGTATATTATTTGAACTTTAAAGGTATCCCTTTGCATTAATATCTGCCAAGTGTAGCAGAGGCCACTGCAGAGCTTGTGCTTGCGAATAAAAAGTTAGTAAAAGTTAGTATGTGTGCACAGCTATGCTACATAAAGCAACGGGTATCAATATGTTCTCTCTCTCTCCCCCTATCTCCTGCCTCTGTCAGACAAGTTTGGAGTCTCATTGTTCTGCAGGAAATGCTCTCACCACACAAACTGCAGGGTTGTATACTCTAGAATTAACCTTATAAAAGCGTTAACAGCATTTAACCAACC
The DNA here is from genome assembly GCF_009769545.1 of Cyclopterus lumpus. Taxonomy (NCBI): domain Eukaryota; kingdom Metazoa; phylum Chordata; class Actinopteri; order Perciformes; family Cyclopteridae; genus Cyclopterus; species Cyclopterus lumpus. The sequence goes on along the minus strand of NC_046968.1, from coordinate 16,708,843 downwards.
AGCTTCCGCTGGCTTTATGTTGAAGCCCAGATACAAATACAGAATTGACTTTGACCAACGAGATACAGTAGTAGGTAGATAGGCTCTCTCAGAAACAGAAGATGAGACAGAGAGTGGGGAAATAACAGAACCGTTCATATATACATATATATATATATATATATATATATATATATATATATATATATATATATATATATATATATATATATATCCTTTGTTTTGACAGTTAGCGTAAAGCCTACAAGGAGCTTTATTTAAAATCTTCTGCCCTGAGGCCATTGGGTTTCCAGACACTGAGGGCCACGGGGGGAGCAGCTGCAGCTTCTGCCACTCGTAAAGGTTGACACATATTTACTTGCATACACATGTGGAGGCTCTCTCTGTGTCTTCCAAACACATACACAAATATGCACTTGGAGAGCTGTGCGAGAATAAGATTCCCTGTGATGGATGGTGCAGGTGAGAGGATGTTGCCATGTGGAAATTCCCAAAAGCCATGAAATATGCAAGGCTATAATGGGAGGTCCAATAGTAGTCTCAGCTTAACAACATGTGTCCTGAGGAAGGGGTTTTACTGGACTAGCAGCACACCTGCCCTGTAAATATTGTCTTACCCCTCACTCACTTAACTCTCTGTTATATGGGACTTGACCCAACTCATCCATCTCTTTACTGACATTTGTTTATACTAAACAGCTACTTACATTTTAGAATGCATCAACTTGCATTAACTCAGTACGCTTGTTTTTGGCTTTTTGAGGATAATTTAGCAGTGATGGATTTATTTATCCGGTAGATGCTTATTTGCTCTTATTTGCTCTTTTTGTACCTGTCCTGTAGGCTCAGATTGGCCCTGACTATCAGCATATGTGTTCAGCTTCGTCAGTATCTCCCCAGTCTTTCTCATTTCATTAGGAATCACTTAGCACTTCAGAGAAACATTCAATTACGCTCCAATAGTAATTAAATGTTCCTCAAATGAGTTCATTTAAATCATTTTCATTTGGGCTTCAGTCAGATTTTAATGCTGAGTGCTGAACGCAGGGCTCAAATGAACATTAAGCGCCTCACCCACAGGGAGTGTTTGAAGGGCCATGCTCACAATCACAGTCAGATGACATTATAACCAGCTTAGCAGCGTAGCAATTGAAAAGATATCATTATTAGGAACAGACACAGACTGCAGGATTCAAACACACAAATGCCTTGATAATATTGGTAACACAGTGAAGAGAAGTGATGCACATTCGTAGGTCAGAAATAGCCTTGATTAAGATAATTCCATAACCTTGCAATTTGAATGTGGCGATAAGTCTTTTTGCCACGAGACCAAATGTGACATTACCCATGATTATTTAGCTCAGTATGTTAGATTATGTCTGATTTGACACGGGTAATAGGAATGATCTGAGAGGGGACAAAATTCATCCGCTCACGTTTCATCGTGACAAAGGTTTTCATCATAAAGTTTCAGATTGTATAACGATAAAGGACTTAAATGTCATTGCAAATCCGACAATTAGAAATGGCTAGAATTCAGGACCAGAGTTTTTTGAAGTTGCAGGATATAAAGGGAAAGTTGAACATGATTAGTCCGTGCCCACATGAAAACTCTCACTCTGCTCTGATAGCTTTGCTTACACTTATCAGACAATGCACTGTAAATGCTACAGGTTTAGTTTCATATTGGCTAATGCAGCACTCCAAAAGCTGTAAACTTGTTTCTTGTGATATTAACTTCAGTGGAACATAAATAAAGTGTATTTATGAAAATTAAACTTGTAATCACCTCTATTGTGTGTTAAAAGGTCCACATCTTGCCACAATGGCCCAAACCTGTACAGTCCAACATAATAAATGTAATAATTATGTGTTGGTGAAATAACTGTAAATCATTTAATGACCCTACAAGGCGAGAGTTATTTTTAAAAGGGGATTCATCAATATTCTCCTGGGGTACATGAAGAAAGGTCAGAAAATCTCTCATTAGGCTATGAGCATGCGCATGTGTGCCCCCTTCCATGCAATTGTGTAGCCACGCATGCATTTGGGAATGGGTTAGTGTCATTGGGTCCACTTATGTGTGTTCCTATTTACTTACTTGTGTGTGATGTGTGATTGGTAATATCTATGATATAGACATACAAGACAAGACAGGCATCGACAGCATCCTAATCATCCACATACATGCAAAGTTATTACTTTTCTAATAATTATGATATTATCTATGTTGTGTACAAGAAATGAAATTAAGGACAGATTGTGTCTGGTAACCCTTGTAGAAATGATGCAGCTTTTGTCAAACTGTGGTTACGGCACAGCCATTGCTCCTGTATATCTTCATTCTGTCAATGACTTGTGTCGGCATATTTGACAAACACTGTACTGAATACAATGAAGAGAAAGTCTCATTAAATGCAGTGCAATGACCCTGTGGGAGGTGAGGAATTAATCGGAAAACAAAATAGATAAGGAAATATCTGTGAGTTAAACAAGTGAGATTGTGTGATTTCTTTACTTACTAGACATGTGGACATGTGATTAGTGTGTTATCTTCCACCCCTTCCACTCCCCATACAGTAGACACACAAACCCACCACACTGTTTTCTACACATGTTCATGTGCTCAACAATAGATGACAGGGTGAAGAGTGTTACAAGACAATTCAGATAGGGAGGACAAACAGTCGTGTTCGCTGATATTTCCTCCTGGATTCTGATGTAATTGGCTTGCTAACTCTCTGTAATTGTAAAAATGATACTTTATTGTAAGTGTCAGTTTCAGGCTGCAGTGGCTCAAGGGCACACGAGCAGCTGGGGGTGGACGTTAGAGACTTGCCAGACTCCTGTAGGAGGCAACACCTCCTGCATACATTGCTGCAATTCCTATTGGCCCAAGCTTTAAGGAAGTGGACAAAATATTATAAATGCATTTTGCAAGCCAATACAATATCCCTGATACTGAAACAAACTCAAAAATGATTTGTGTTGTTGTTTTGTTTTGCATCAGAGAAGTGTTGATAACTTAATGAAGTATCAATGTTGATTTGCATTATTGCACAACATATTTTGCTCCTGTACACTAGTTAATTTAAAACAATGATGCAATCAAAAATGTTTTCCCTCTTACAAAATGTGTCTCTCAGACTAAATTCATCATCATGTAAAGTATACCTTTGTTTAGTCTTGTTTATACCTACAGGCACGCTCAAGCACCACACACACACCGTTAGAGATGTGTGCTCAGTCGTGTGAACATATCGAGGCGATAACCCTGGAAACAGTTAATATACTATTTCATTGCTAGACACACTAACCTTACCCATGACAGCAAACCAATACATTATGTCCATGTGAATGTAATTATGGCTAATTTTCAAGCCAGCTATTGTGCAATATTGACCAGTCTTCTTCGATTACTCTACATGTGGTGAACCGAGTAGCCTCATTTACAGGCCACACGGTATTCATTTGCAACCATGTTATTTAACTTGACAACTATTCAGTTGGAGTGAGAAGTGGAACAAATATGGGAGATTAAACTCAAAACTCTGTCACCCCTGGTCATGTGACACTGAGTCTAGAAAACACGAGTGACTCTGCTGTTCACAGGACTGTGAGACATTCACTGGTTTACTGCTGGTCCCTCTGCCTCAAGCGGACTGATGCTCGCTCAGGGTTGTACGCTAGAGTTCTCCAGGCAGTCGAAGCCCACGAGCTGCTGGCCACCAAATACTTCCATCAGTGTCAGAGTGGCCATCCAAAGACCATCCACCTTAGACTACAGATCTGCTCTCTTCCTGACCTTGTTTTTTCTGCTCTGTCCTCTGTCGCACCCCTTCACAGCCTCACCCTCCTTCTGACTAATGGATTATGGTAATTATGGCATGGCTGTGCCCACATTCTGTTGGTGGGGTGAAAATTGATATTCCATCTCTTTTGTTCTCACTAAACTGTTTATGAGATTGCATTGCTCCAGAGCAATACCAGCTCTACATGTTAGCAGAGATGCAAAGCACTGGTAGGGTTGATGTCTGCTTCTTCCTAAAGTTAAAAGTGTTGCTCAAACAAAGTGTTTTTGTCATATTAAAAGCTGTGTGACTTTATTTTTCCCCCGTTTTGCCTCTGTGTTTGCAAGTGCTATCAGGTTCCAGGTACTCACCAAGGCAGGCAAGCATACTGCACTAGGTTCAGGTAAAGGGCTGCTTACAAAGGTGTTGGAATGTAAAGAGGCTGATTAGATGGCCTTATCGAGCCCGGACTGGAACCAAGCAACCGCCACACACACACAAACACACGCACACACAGACGCTAACAGACATACAGCAAACAACTCACTGACCTCTGCTCTTTCCACTCAGTCGCCTCCATTGCTCACTATAATGAGACGGGTTTAGACTGATACCATCACCAGTAGTCTAATCTAGATGACGCTCTTCGTGTTTTTGCTGAGTTCAGGTTAAAGGATTGAAGTTTGTTTACATTTCAGTATAAATATTTTCTGAGAAACTATAGACAGAAGTCTTGCATATCTCTACAAACTTAAAAGAAGTGCAATGGAAGTGGTATTTTTGTGTCTTTTTCCTGTTTACTTTTTACAAGGCTGATATTTCAATTGTGTTGAAACAATAATAATAAAACACATCTGTAGAACCAAACCAAGTATTTGGAAGTCACCATCCTTCCATCCTAAGAACAGCAAGCACACACAGATAGTGTTCGATACCAACATGTGTATAGTTAAAAGGAAATATCTTTTCTTTGTTTTTAACAATGCAATATTTTAGATTTAGCTTTAAAGAGTAGGCATTGTCGTTCATTCCCATAAACAAGGTCTTCAGACGTATTAAAAGTTTACATAAGGAGTAACACAAATTTATCAGGAGTGTGCGTCAAAGTATGTGAATGCGTAAAGTGAGACATTATAACTCGGCCCTGCTCGATTTAAAAGAAAGACTTACAGTCTTTATGTCAATAAACTGACAAGAGGCTGTTGAGAAGAGGGTTTCTCTTTGACCCAACACCAGAAGTCATCTTGTGGCATCAGATTTATGACAATACCATGTTAGAAGGAAACTCCTAAGAATGTTCTTAATATTTTGTATTTGCAAATCTTCAGTCAATTCAGTCAACAGCAGATGCTAATTTGCTAATAGTCAGTCCAAAACCTCACAATGTGATTTTAAGTACAATGGTACATGTATCATATTGCATTCTGAACCTGTTTCATGTGCTTGCGTTGGTTTAAAAAATCCTGCAGTTTTATTATTGACTATACAAAGTCTTAAAATGGGATTGATTATATTGTCATGTTTCAAATCTCCAACAATCTGCATCGCTTCTTGACCTCAACACTCCTTCCTTCCTGGTTTGATAAATTCTCTTCACAGCGGCCAGATTCCTCTCCATGTAGATCTCTCTCAGCTCTGCATCATCAATAACTTTAAAGAAACAAAAGCAGCTAAATTAGGTCTGCCACTTTCGTCTGTCATGACTAATGAGCTCTCCCTTCGTTTGTGTATTAGTCTCGCTCTGCTGTGGCTGTACCCCAGGGAATGGGCCACCGCTGTGCCTTCCATGAACAGGTAAGTCCAAACAGATGACACAGCAACAGAATGGAAAATAGAAACAATCGGGTTCTATTTGAGTGTTGTTTGAGCCACACGCACAGTGTTGTATTCACTTACAAGCAGATGCATCCATTTACCCCTTTACTGGAACTATCAGCAACTGGTATCGAATGTGTGTTTGGTTGACTTCATTTGTCTGTCTTTTATGAACAGTCTGCGAACATGTCATCAACAGAAGTAGCAGAATAATATAGAATTCCAGATTTTACAATTGTGAACCTAAATTTCAAAGATACTTATATTTTGTATCTGTCAGTATGTATATGTGCACTTACTACAGAAAAAAATGTAACAGGGGAAACTGAAAGACTTAGCCACAGTTTTGGACAACCATAGCGAAGTGGTCAACTCCTTATGGTTATGAAAGTATCTGTCTGATTGGCAGGATCATCTTCCAGAGCTTTTGGCAGGAGGGATGTGACTGATTTGTACTATCATTAAATAGTGTGCACCCAGGATTCTAAAAATACACAACGATGAAATCATATACTTGGAGAGAGAGAGAGAGAGAGAGAGAGAGACAGTCTATGATTATAGGTTTTTGTCACAGGAAAGAAATGGTTATTTGTCAGTACCATGTCAAAGGAGGCCGCAAGAGAAATCAACACTTCAACTGGCCAACGAGACCCAGCCTTAGTTTAGCTTACATCACTCGAAGGAGTAAACTGCCATATGTTATCTGTTATGTTAATGTTGTTCCATTAATGCAATAGACAATACCAACTTAGGGGTGTGAGTCCCAAACTAAAGATATATTTGTTGATGAATCCAGGCTAATGCATGAGAAGCAAGCGGAAATGAATGATCATTGGGTGGCTCTCTATCAGGGACTCCCTCATAAGCCTGTCTGCTGTTTGCGTCAGTATCACTTCACACCAGCAGTGAACTAAGTTATCTGTGAAATGACAATATAGAAAAAGTATCACAAGGTTCCTTGTATGCTAAATCAAACCAGCTAAATCAAAAATATTATTTACAGTGTAGACAAAAAAAAACACTGTTTGATCTACATGGTTAAGCCCATATGACCCTCTCACTATATAAGACACACAGTGTCATTGAAAACTAGAAATATTCACACTGACTTATTTTACTGTTGTACGTGAGTCAATTAAAAGTAGGAGACCTCTGAACCGAGATAAAGTGCAATGTACGAGAGTGGTTTATATGACTCCATAGCAACGCCTGGACCAGTGCTTAGATAAAGTGATGTTTATGGCAGTGGGACATAATATCAGTTTGGATGGAACACTGGTTCATGGCATTTACTTCCACTTTGTTACATAACTCCTTTGAGATTCATAAACATTGGTGTATTTTACTTAATGTAGAAAGAAAATAAAGGTACACTTCAATTGTATGCGCAAGAAATCAATAAATATTGTTTTCATCCCTTTAAAACATCTTTTATTCTTTGTTTGGAATTTGTGTGGACGATTGTAGTGATTGAATGGGGAAGCACGTGCACGGTTATATCCAAAAGGTGGCAGTGTTGAGTTTTAGAATGTTACGTAGAGGCATGACGAATCTCCTCGCTATACCTTTCATATTTTCGGTCAATTGTCTCTGAAGTTACCTCTAAACATCGCCATACATGGCACAGAACAGAAATATTAGATGTAACTAATACGTGCTTTTTATAGGAGAGACAACATAGTGTATCATGCTGCAATAAAGACTACTTATTATTGGATAAAAAAGTGACAAAGATAACAGTTACAATATCTCTATTCAAGAAAAGGTGAGTAATTATGACACACGGTAGATTTGTTTAAAGGCTAGATGCACCAACGTATCTAATCATCTTTGTATCTATTAATAATTGTGTTTTCTTCTCTCGGTCTGCCCGGCACAGTGGATGTTAATTACGTTACAGTATGCACGCGTCGCATAATGTCACAGATTGTAAAACGTGGATTAATTGCTGCCCCCACATAAAAGAGGCGACTGGAATAGTAGTCAAAGAGTTAAGAGCCTGTGCCCCAGCTGATAGTCAGCTGACGGCCTTTGACAGTTGCGAAAAGTTTTGTTTCTGTCGGCCGACTAATATGTTAATTAGCTCTCGGAGTGTGAGACCCTATTGGCTCTTCGTCCGAGTCAATTTCCTATTTCCAGACTGACGTCAGGGCAGCTACAATGCTCTTAAACTCATCTGCTGTGTGATCCCTCTAAAATATCGCCCTACCAGTGAGCGCCGTGTAACGCGCGAGGCTGCATTCACTCCCCTACGTTCGTCTTTTCTCCCTCTCCGCTTGCGCAATGTATTAATGAAGAAACCGTAAAGTGTTAAATGTTTGAAATACAAAACCGCCGAATTCCAAATGCTGAGAAGGGACCCCGCTACTCGTGCGCGCGGCACTGGTGTGTCTGTGCAATAGACTCCGCAAAGAACAACTACTCTCACGCGCTGAGAAAAGGACGCTGAAAAACCTTCATTTTTTTTTTTTTTTTTTTGCAGAATCAAGACAAACGCTTAAAAATCCAACTGGCTCACGTTCTTTCCAACCAACCCAGTTTGACAGCTGCTCTTCACCCCACTTGGAGGACTGTCAGCAGCAAGAGGATGGCATCAGAGCTGGCAATGAGCAACTCCGACCTGCCCACCAGTCCCCTGGCCATGGAATATGTTAATGACTTCGATCTGATGAAGTTTGAAGTGAAAAAGGAGCCGGTGGAGCCCGATCGCAACATCAGCCAGTGCAGTCGCCTTATCGCCGGGGGATCCTTGTCTTCCACCCCGATGAGCACGCCGTGCAGCTCGGTGCCCCCTTCTCCAAGCTTCTCGGCGCCCAGTCCGGGCTCGGGGAGCGAGCAGAAGTCACACATAGAGGATTTCTACTGGATGTCCGGTTATCAACAGCAGTTGAATCCAGAGGCGCTGGGCTTCAGCCCCGAAGACGCAGTCGAGGCGCTGATCAACAGCAGTCACCAACTCCAGTCATTCGATGGCTACGCCAGGGGCCAGCAGTTTGCTGGCGCAGCCGGAGCAGGAGGCACCATGGCCGGGGAAGAGATGGGGTCCGCCGCGGCGGTGGTGTCGGCAGTTATCGCTGCAGCAGCCGCTCAGAACGGAGGGCAGCACCACCACCACCACCATCACCACCACAGCAACGGCCACCACCAAGCACCCGGGGGCCAGTCCAACGGCACTTCTGGGTCAATTCACCCACACATGCGCTTGGATGACCGGTTTTCAGACGACCAGCTGGTCAGCATGACAGTGCGGGAACTCAACCGGCAGCTACGGGGGGTCAGCAAGGAAGAAGTGATGAGATTGAAACAGAAGAGGAGGACCCTAAAGAACAGAGGTTACGCACAGTCCTGCCGGTACAAGCGAGTCCAGCAGCGGCACGTCCTGGAGGGGGAGAAGACGCACCTCATCCAGCAGGTCGATCACCTAAAGCAGGAGATCTCCAGGCTGGTCCGGGAGAGGGACGCGTACAAAGAAAAGTATGAGAAGCTCATCAGCAACGGCTTCAGAGAAAATGGATCCAGCAGTGACAACAACCCTTCATCCCCGGAGTTTTTCATGTGAGTCTCGACATAATCGTGAAACATCAGATGGGTTACTCACCCCCGCTTACAAAAGTTGTCATGAAACATTTTTTTTCCTTCATTTGGCGCAAAAACTACTAGACCAAGAACTAATTTGTCAACTTTTTTACTTTTTTATTTTATACATTTTGAAACGTCTGCGACTGTTTTTAGATGTGTAATGCTTTGTCCTCCTTGTTTTTAATTTTGGAGAGACATTTTAGGAACACTTTCATCTACGTTTTGCTATCATACCCAGTATATTATGCATAGCCTGTTTTGTTTTTCATCGTTGTTCATTAGATTTGAAGTGTTTGGGTAAAGTTGATCCAACTTTATGCTGCAGTATACGAAGTGTGCATGCAAGCACTAAGTATACTCCAGTGTACAGTGTACATATTCAGTGGACAGATTCATGTCAAACTGCATCCATCAACAATATGTTGTTGGTCTTTTTTTACCTTTCTTTTTTTTTGTGCCAAACTTGGAGGATTGCGAGCCTGCCGTTTGACGCCACCTCATCTCATACGTTTGCTTGCTTTTGTGTTGAGCAACAAAAGACTGTATTCATTACAAACTATCCATTGTTTTTTTAAAGAGATGTCTTATTGAACTTCCCTGCATGCTGGACATGTATGGTTTTTTTTTCTTTCTGTGCTTGAAGATGTTCTTCTTGTCGGATGACTCCAGCATGGCATTCATAACTTCATTTATGGCCTCCTCACTTTTTTGGGACAGCAACAAAAAAGTGACAAGACTTCCCAACCCCTCATGCGAGTGCATTTCAGCTGTGTTGAAGTGCACCACCACCGGCTGTCATCAGGCTGCAGTGAATGCCCGATGCGTTCCTTAAGGAAGCTGATCGGCGGGGATCCTGTGAGGGAAAGAAAAGACTTCACTGTAAAGGAGCTCACCGATCCCTTTCCTGGAAGTCTAGTCCTGTATTACCTATATTGTTATTTAAAGATATTCCTCTCTGCATTTGACAACCATTAACCATAAAGTGTAATTTAAATACAAAGTTGAACAGTTGCAAAAGAAAACGTGCTACAGGTTGAATCATATAGATTAATATGATCCTTATTAAAGGCGATTGCTAAACAAAAGTATTGAAACAATGGTTTAAAGAAATTGGCTCGGCTCCAATGTGTGCCGTTCATAAACAACGCTTTTGCAGCATGTGCTTCAAGCAGAAGTGTGAAAGCTCTATTGGTCGTCGCCACACATTTCACTGTTGTATTTAAAAAAGTATTGCGAGAGAAGTCAAAGTAAATTACCGTGCTTTTTGGAAATGTGTGTTTTCAACGTATACTGACGTCTTTTGGACTGCAATGCACTAAAAATCATGTGGAAGTTAAGGAAAAAGTTGGTCTTCTCCACATCACACATTCTTTTACGATTTGATCGTAACATTTTGATACTTTACTATCAGTTCAGGAGAGACTGTTGTTTTATGTCAAACGGACTCAATATTTGCAAAGCAATAACAATTATTATAATGAATAATGTCTGGACATTGTTTAGATCGTCAGGGATTGACACCCTGCACGGACAAAATGAGGGAGTACCTTTCGCCAATAAATCTTGAAAATATGTTAATTAATATTTCATATTATATATAGTATATATATATATATATAGATTTTGCTGTGCAAAATTATTTCACTCACTAACCATATGTGATGTTCATATGTGCTCGTTCTTTTCATTTCAAACAATTAAATGATATGCAATAAATGTATGTAATTGTCTTCAATAAGTTTCTCACTTTTCTTTTGACTTGTCTTGAATTTTTTTGCTTTTGTGATTGAAAAACAATGAAACTATTAAGAAAAAAAACGTGATGGAGATTATTGCACCACATATTAACACTTTTTATATAGGCAGTTGTCGGACTTTTGTGTTTTCTTAAAACGCTAATTTAAAAAACGGCCATTCACCCTGACCGAATCAGAAACATGTTTTTTTACAAACGTCATTTGCTAAATTTACCCAAAACTATAAAACTATAGCAAACAAATAAAAGTAAAGCAGAGCAGGTCAACACACTTTCTCCTTTCTCCGCAGCAACAATCAGGTCCGGTTTTACTGAGTTGATGAAACTACAAACAAAGATTGGTCCACATTTGCCTTTTGTTCTAACACGCTATTGTCTGATAAATGTAAAAAAAAAAAATGTTCTCATTAAATCCCCAAATTAACTGTTAATCATTTTCACAATACAATGATCTTTAAAAACGACATGACTTCTTATTCTTCTTATTTTTTTTAAAATTTAAACTCGATTTAAAATCATCTTTGTAATCAAACCATCATGTAGGATGAAATAATATCTCATTTGAAATATTTTGGGCTACAAATTACATACTCATCTGTGGAAACCTAATATATTTTTGTATCATATAGTCACAGTATGTTAATTTTATTGTAGCATGTGACCTGTGATTTGTGTATGTGTCTGTGAGTCACTCTCTTTCTGTGTTTGTGTGTCCATGTGTGTGTGTGGATGTGCACTTAAATATAGGTGTTAGTGTGAATGTGTTTTCCTTGAATGTAGTGAGGATGACATGTATTTCTTGTGGCTATGCATGTTCTATATTTGCACCATCCGCTTGCCCTTTTTCACATTGCTTGCTTCCTGATCTTTGTATGTGTGCCTGCTGTCTGTGTTATTCAGACACTGTGTGTTCACTGTCATTCCTGACATCGTCTGGCTTTCCCAATTTTCGCCCGCTTTATCCTGTTTGTCAGTGGGCCTGGAGAAGACATGCTCTCGGTGAGGGGGTTGCAGTGAGGGCACGGCCATGTCAGGCATGTGAGGGGGCGCTGGAGACGGTGCCAAGGTATGGCAGCCGCGGCGGTGGGCAGGAAGAGGCTCAGCGCCTGAACCCAGTCCTGCATTGCAGTTGGTGTTTAGTGGTCTGACTTTGTCTTCTTTCAACACACCTTGTGCACAAACTGAAAAGGCCACTTTTCTGAAACACAGGAGGAAAAGTTATTTTGTAAGTTCTGGGACAAGGAACAGCCTGGTGGGCATTTTGTTTCAGTGTTCCAGAACAATTTGTTTGTTGAAACAGGAAGAGCAATGTGCCAAAATCCACTTTGAAGAAACACTAAGGTTTCTGAGGACATATTCAGTCTGGATTAGTTTTGCAATTTAGCCACAGTTAGTGTGTGCACGGCTGTGAGCAAAGGATATACACACAGGGTACCTTTCATGAAAATGTCAGTTTGTTAACAAAACACTAAGTGATCAACTGTTATTCTATGAGTAGTCTTTAATACTTGTTAAATTTACATTAAAAAAAAAACAACGTGTGCACCATCTGCCGGAGATCAAAAAAAGAGAGCCAGTTTTGACCCAACACTTATCCCACTCTCTTTGGTGTTTTTTCCTCTGAGGTGTGTGTGCTGCTGCTGTGGTGGCTGATTTGCCAGAGTGAGGGAGAGACTGAGACAATAGTCAGGCTTGGGCTGAATTAAATGATTTTGCTGATGATTAATAGTGGTGTGGGCCACTGGCTCCTGCGATGTAGAGATGATAAATCGTGAGCACAGCTCTGTGCAGCTGTGCCAGTGTTGGGTCTTAGCATGCACACACCATGCAATTTACAGCCAAGCCATTCTCCTTCTTCCTCAATTCATCTAATTACATCTATTTGATCTAAATACTAGCGCTGCTATATTTTTATATTTCATATTAACCATAGACATGCATTGAATGCCTTTGAAGAGCATACTTGTTTGCCTTTCCTCTCTTTAAAGAACATGTCTCTGTACTTGACATTTTAAATAGAGTTTTTATTTCTTTTTTTTCTTTTTTATCCAAGAGTTATGCTTCACTTCTTTTAAGGCTATACATTTGTCTGGTGGGTTTTTTGATGTGTTTAAAATAGTTTGTAAAAAAAGAAAATGTTTTCTGTTTAAGGCTGACCTGTCTTTAACTTGTTTATTTCGATCGTTTCCTTATTGGGATAGACCAGTTAGATTTCTATTGTCCATGCATTAGAACCGAGTACACACTTGAAATGAAAACACACTCACCGGCCTGCAGGCAACAGCAAACACAAATCCACAGACAAACAATAAATGGCCCTGCATATGTTTGCCCCAGCCGAATGAAATTAGTTTGAAGACAGATCTGATTTGCAAAAGATGTTTCCCGTTATGTCTGTGTGCAGTGGTTGTGTAAGCGATAAATCTATTGATTTTCCAATGATGCACTCAAATGGAAAGTTGGTTCTACACAGACTTACTGCATAAGATGCAGCACAATGTTCACTCAAGTAGCAGTACGCCATGACAGAGCTCACAATAAGAGCTGGTTTGGTGTCTGAACTCCTCCAGGCTGTAGGTGGTGCCAGGGAAAGGGCGAGAGAAGATCTGTCACCTTGCTGTTTGTGTGTGATTCTGCATCTCTTAACTCATGCCGGCCCGTGTGCAAGGTCGATTAGTCCCTGTGTGGGTAATATGTGTGCGTGTGTGTAAATGTGTGGGACTTTATCTGTGTCTCTTTTCGTCTTTTGGAGAAGAGGATGAGCAGAGGTCAAAAGTTGCGGTGCACAAGGCTGCTCTCAAAGTCATTAGAGTAATCCGTGCCCAGGGGAGCTCAAGCTCATTTCCTCTCCCCAGAACTCACTGAATGAGATGTACATGCACATCCGACATGGGACAGTGCACAGTAAATGCAAGACTAGTCACTGACATTTTTTTTTACCCATTTCCGGTATTTCACCATTGTCTTAGAGAGTTACACTCTCGCAGCATACTTTTTCTTTTTATTACACAAGTACGTTTTTGAGGATTGGAACAAAATCTAATTACTTTAACACAGAACTAACTTTTAGTAGAAGTGGTCCTTGTTCTTGTTGGTGTAATTACAATGTTATGTGTTAAAATAACATAGCTCCTAGTTGATGACTCATATACAGTAGCTTTATGAGTGTTTGCAGCACAGGCGTTTTCCTACAAATATGATGGTCATGTTAGTCTCACACCCACATCATTCAAGGACTGCCTTGAGGGTGTTTAGAGACACAACAACACAACTAGTGGCTAGCAAGCTAAACTCATTGTTGTTCCTATTAATATCCAGAGTAAGACTGGGAGTGATAAACTGGGATTCTCAGAAACTGGGATTGAGTTGACAATTCATCCATCCATCCATCCATTATCACCCGCTTATCCGGGGTCGGGTCGCGGTGGCAGCAGGTTCAGCAGGCCGACCCAGGCCTCCCTCTCACCCGCAACACTTTCCAGCTCATTCTGGGGGATCCCGAGGCGTTCCAAGGCCAGCCGGGAGTTATAATCCCTCCAGCGTGTCCTCGGTCTTCCCCGGGGCCTCCTACCAGTTGGACGTGCCCGGAAAACCTCTAATGGGAGGCGTCCAGGAGGCATCCTGACTAGATGCCCGAACCACCTCAGCTGACTCCTTTCGACACGAAGGAGCAGCGACTCGACTCCAAGCTCCCCCCTGATGTCCGAGCTCCTTACCCTATCTCTAAGGCTGAGCCCGGCCACCCTACGGAGGAAGCTCATTTCGGCCGCTTGTATCCGAGATCTCGTTCTTTCGGTCACGACCCAGAGTTCGTGACCATAGGTGAGGGTTGGAACGTAGACCGACCAGTAAATGGAGAGCTTTGCCTTCCGGCTCAGCTCCCTCTTCACCAAGACGGACCGGTACAGCGCCTGTTTTACTGCTGCAGCCGCACCGATCAGCCTGTCGATCTCCCGCTCCACCTCACCCTCACTCGTGAACAAGACCCCGAGATACTTGAACTCCTTCGCTTGGGGTAAGCAGTTTGCCCCCACCTGGAGGGAGCAATCCGCCGGTTTCCGGCAGAGCACCATGGCCTCAGATTTGGAGGTGCTAACTCTCATCCCTGCCGTTTCGCACTCGGCTGCAAAACGCCCCAGTGAATGCTGGAGGTCACGGTCCGAGGAGGCAAACAGGACCACATCATCCGCAAACAGCAGAGAGGCGATACCGAGACTCCCGAACCGGATCCTCTTCGCCCCCTGGCTGCGCCTAGATATCCTGTCCATGAAGGTCACGAACAGGACCGGTGATAAAGGGCAGCCCTGGCGGTGGCCAACACCCACCGGGAACGTGTCTGACTTACTACCGAGGAGACGAACACAGCTCCTACTGCAGACGTACAGAGACCGGATGGCCCGTGCCAACGGGTCCGGCACCCCATACTCCCGCAGCACCCCCCACAAAACCCCCAGAGGGACCCGGTCGAAAGCCTTCTCCAGGTCTACAAAGCACATGTAAACTGGTTGGGCAAACTCCCAGGACCCCTCCAGTAATCTTGCAGGGTAAAGAGCTGGTCCACTGTTCCACGACCGGGACGGAATCCGCACTGTTCGTCTTGAATCTGAGGTTCGACAAGCGGTCGAAGCCTCCTCTCCAGCACCCTGGCATAAGCTTTTCCCGGGAGGCTGAGCAGTGTGATATCACGATAGTTCGAGCACACTCTCCGGTCCCCCTTCTTGAAGATGGGAACCACCACCCCGGTCTGCCAGTCCATGGGCACTGTTCCCGACCCCCATGCGACACTGAAAAGGCGTGTCAACCAAGACAGCCCAACAATGTCCAGCGCTTTCAGCATCTCAGGGTGGATCTCATCCACCCCTGGCGCCTTGCCGCCAAGGAGCTTTTTGACTACCTTAGCGACATGTTGGCCGGGTTTAGGAGTTCCTCAAAGTGCTCTTTCCACCGCCTGACGATGTCCCCAGTCCGGGTCAGCAGTTCCCCCATCAGGTAGTATTCTTTATATATATATATATATATATATATATATATATATATATATATATAAAGAATACTACCAATTGAAATTTTGTTTTTTTCAAGGAAATATGTAGCAACCCTCTCTCTTGTATAGTGCAAACGTAGAAATGTTCTTCTTTTACTCAAAAATAAAGTACAAAATAATATTAATATATATTTAATATAATATAATTTAAAGTGTTTTTATACAGTTAGGATTTTGTCAGATCATTTTTCATTCACACTTTTGATGATTAATGAGTTTGGATCTGCACATATAGGACACACTGGATGTGCAACAGTAACAGAAGGCAGGTGTCTCAGCACAACCAGGTGGCAGCCACATCTGTGAATGTGACCAGACACAAAGACAAAAAAACAGTATGTGAGAGGCCGGTACAGAAACACTCACTCCGGCAGAATTAAACTGACATCAAGGATCAATTAAGCTGCTTATTTCATCAGAGTACACTTTGCTCTTTCTGTACATGTCTTTCTTTCTTTGTGGCAGAGAGTCTCAGTGTGCTTCAAATAGACGTTAAGCGGAAACGCGCAGTGTCATTAGAGAGTTGTCCTTGAAAGACTGGCAGCAGGTTAAGTTGGTAATGAGGTGGTCGGGACTTGCTGGGGTAATTTTATATGTCTGTAAATGGACCCAAACCAAGAGCCTGTGACTTGAATAAATGAAACACCATCTTTCAGCAGCACTATTGCACAAACGGTGAAAGGAAATGTACGAGGAATATATTCTTTCAAAAGTTGCCTGTGTGTTTCAAGTTTCTACAAATAAAACCCAGATATATGAACAAAATCACATGTTTCAATACATACATTTTGGGTTTTATTAGTATGTTAATGAAATGTGGAGCTTCACATTCAGAAAACACATTCAATGAGGGTTTAGTCATTTATAGAGAAGAACAATGATCAATAATCAGTAATTTGTACTTGAACTCTCTAGTACTTGTGTGTGCAGAGTGCCGTTTTGTCTTTTTTCAAGTATTGCGTTCTTGCCTTTTTGGCACTGTTTATATAGTTTTTAAATAACTGTCACTCATCTAATGAAAGATTACACTTTGTGATTTAAATGCATCGCTCTGTGTCTAATATCCCCATGCTGCATCACTGCTGCTTTCCTGCAGGTTCTATATACTCCATAGAACCGAGTTATGTGGCATTTATTTGAAAATCCAGTTATTTAAAAGTTCCTTCACTGCAGTGTATGGGCAAAGTATTTCCTCAACTGTCATTTTCCAGAGTGTTTTAAAAGAAACCTGTTTGGCATCAGCTCACAGAAACCGAAGAGCTAATCAAATGTTTTTACTTGTGTTGCAACATTTATGGAATATGAAAAAGCCTATTTGTACACCTCCAGCAACATGCTTACTTGTGAGTGTTCTGAGGATGTTGCTTTTGACAGTGTTCGTCATGGTACACGTCCGAAATTAACTCCCTGCACAGTTCATTTTTCCGCACGTTAAATTCCCTTCCTTTAAGAACAATTAGTTATGTAATTTAATGAGATTAGCAGGAGTATAAAGGCCTTTGCATAGAACTCCTTTGCCTTTTCCCTGCGACGGCACACTGCTTAGACATTTTAGTTTTGTCTCTTGTGGTTACAGTGTTTTGATGCATGAGTTCTGCCTCTAGAATCTATTTGCATGCAAATTTTTACATTTCCCTCCGCATCAAACGGTTACTATGATACATGTGCTGTGTTTCACCAGACCGACAAGGTGAGAGTGAATCTCGCTCAGAGTGGATCTACTTGTTACCTTGTATGATTGTTTGTGGGCCCGACGTGGTGGCGGAGTCACACATGCAGTAGAAATGAAGGATGTACAGAAGAATGTGTGTTTGCCTTAATATTCATTGATCTATTCTTATCTTTTTCTGTCCAATCTTATTTGCTCCTTTAGGTCATCGAGAAAATTCCTCCATCTGTGATTTCAAGCCCCAATCCTCCGTGGCCTCCCCCCCTGAGGTAAAACACTTGTTTCTTGATCTCTCTCAGCTATGTTGTTTTTCTTTTCCCTGTAATGTCTACTTCATAACGCTGAATGAAGTCACATTTGTTAAACAAGTGTTGAAAAAAATCATCGCAGCTGTCTATCAATATCAAACCTGATTATAATATACCAAATTATTACTGGTCATGTTGATTCCTATTATGTACCGACACAATTAAATCCATATTAATTATTCATTAATATTAGACTGTCATATTAAATAGAGAGAGGATACAGTCACCACATATAATATTGAGTGGTTTATAGCATATTGCAAATGTCTGTAAGGCTCCCATTATGGATACACATTATACCATAGTTTGTGATTTCCTATTCATATGCTAAAGAGTACACACCTTCTTTATGTTGCCAGTATCTCCCTCGATCACATCTCTCTCTATCTCCCCATTGCAATAACTTTGGACATAACTGTATGCATTTTCCCACCTTATTTAAATCCACAAAGACACACACACACTACACTGATATTACATTTTCAGTCGTCCTGGATCAACAGCAAAACCAGCACATTATAACCACTCATCCAAATGTAAACCACGTGTTAAGATTGTTTGTGAAAAAGGCAGAGAGGAAAAGCAGAGTGTCGGACAGCAAGAGAGAGGCGGAGTGAAGAATAAGCTTCTAGTCCGGAAATCAATTCACAGAGACAGAGAGGAAACTGGGCAAATGTATATTGCAAACCCAATTGTTCCTGTAAAGGCGTCCCTGATTGTTCCATATAGCTAACGGCGTGACGTGCTTGGTCATGACACATAAGGATGAGAGAAGGTCTGAGCTTGTATTCGTGACTTGGTGAAGAAGAATGTACGTATGCACACGTGTTTACATGTACTTGTGTGCAGTGTTATTTACTTGAAGTTGGGCGTGGGATCAGTAGCTGGCCTTTCTCCAGCTCCACTTAACTTCAAGAGGGGAAGCAGGACAGAAGCCATCAGGGAAGACAAGGACAAATCATCTTTAGATGAAGTGTTTTAAGTGCTCTGATTCTCCTCCCACGTCATCACTGTGAATTAGGTGCCCTCTGCTCACTGCTGAGGGGTGTAGAATATAAACAATGCCAAGGTAACGGATGTTAAACGAATGAAAGTGGAAAACCATGAGGGTGTCTATCTTAGTCAGCCTCGTAAATCTCAGCTCCCTTGCCACGCTGCTGCGCTATACTGATGTTGCGCTCTGACAACCTGCCAGCCGAGCTTAGAGTGGCTGCGTGTGGTGTGGTCTGGTCGATCCAGCTCTTAGCAGTTTCACCCAAGGCAGACATTGCGGGCAGAGCCATGTCTTTGTTTTATGCAAATCCATGCATATGAGGAGGTGTGGGGGGGAGATGAGCAGTCTGGCCACGTAGCTCCAGGAGGACAGGCTGAGTGATGGAGACGGAGAGCCAGGTCTCCGTGTCCTTGCCTGGGGAAAGAGTGTCCTGACTCCAGCCTGGGATGCCTAGACATCACCAGGACACTGTGTCACTGCGCCTTTTTCTCACCAACACAAGAGAAACATAATTTTCCAGGCCACACATATTTACACTGAGATGTTGGTGAAAAAAGAGAGGTTAATGTTGGTATGCGGCTGCCAGGGTGTCTTACCTGTGACTGGTGTGTGTGTGTGTGTGTGTGTGTGTGTGTTACAAAGGCAGGCATACCTCAGGGGTTCACCATGCAAAGAGACTCTGGAGTTCAGAGCCCAGCAGGGAGGTGAAGGACTCAAAATATGCTGATAAAGATAAAACACCATGTGTGTGTTATGCACAGTAAGTGTGTGAAAGAGGCTGTGAGGAAGAGAGTGCAAATATAGATTAGGAAAGCAGGCTGGTGTGTGTGTGTGTGTGTGTGTGTGTTCATAAGCACACCGTAACAGGTAGGCCACAAACCATGTGGCCAGTGTATGGCAAAGTGGTTTAGGTACAACCTACTGAAACACTGTCACCCATACACCACATCTAGTAACAACCACCCATTTCCCATGCCTTTTGCTTCTTTATAGCAATGTAGTCCATCAGTACAGTAAATGATGTCCTGTGAATGTTTTCCAAATGGTTATGTCGCCCCATCCTCTCTCCCTCAGCTCAGAGCTGGGTGCTAACGGTAAGGCTCTTCTATCACAGAGAGCTCTATTTCTGGGTGCCAGGATGTTGGTCTCAGTCATCGAGGGCAGATGAAATTGATCCAGATTGACCTGTCATGTGGAGGAGAAAATGAATAAGATAGAGGAGGGGAGCAGAGGCTATAGAGAGAAGGGGGCAGTGCAAAAGTACAAAAACAACCTCCTGCTCCATATGGGTCAAAAGTTGAGGGCTGATTTATCACACCCCCCCCCCCCCCACCCCCCCACACACACACACACACACTCCTCTCTGCTCCACCTGCCTCTCGGAAAGGAGTGAGAAACTGGAGACTGCTCAGGAGGCGTTGACTATATTTAGCATTGGTGACCAAAGAAACTGTGGTCTAACTTTAAAGTTAAAAATACAGATATCCATGTACAGTGAGATGGGCACAGTTTGCGTCACTACATGGCACCAAGCTAAAGTTTTTCAGCTTGAACCGACTCAAAGAAATATTGCAAAGCAGCTTGTAGCTGTTGCTGGCCGCTTCTTTGTAGGAAGAAAGTACTCACTGGTCGCCTTATTTATTGGAGTTATCTTCAGTACTGAAAATTATTAAATTAAAATGTGTGAGCATAAATATAAAACGTAAACATAAAACTCCTGATTGGGAGAATGATGCTTTCCTAGCAAAGAAAGGAAGACAGGGAAAGATTTATGTGTACATTTGTAGTGGTACTAGATTTAGCCCAGTGTGTTTGGGCAGAGCTCCACTTTGCTAATTATTTTCCTGTGGCAGAGTTCTCAGCATGGCGCTCATCTCTCGCTCTGAGGAGAGAGGCTCAGCAGTAAGTGCTTAGTCAGTCCTGCTCTGGGTGTGAGATACGGTTGGGTCGCTGGTGGACCGTCGTGGAGGCAGAGCAGCATGGGACCGATCCATCGCAAGGGCGAAGGCTTTGAGGAGAGGGCAGGCCTATCATCACCCATCAGTGAGAGGAAGGGGAGTAAAATACTACTGTTGAAGAGAGTGAACAAGAGCTCCGTATTGTATCTACCTCAATCCTCATGATCACGTGGCAATATTGCTGTCAGAGCTAGTAGTTTGCTGATTGTTTGTGGAAATTGGATGCCACTTGCAGATAACTAAAGAACATAGTCATTGTGGACATAGTTGTTCAGAAATTCTCTGTAGTGGCAAGATCTACACATTAGCAATTGGCAAAGGAATGGACTTTAAATCACATCATTGTTAGTTTCTATACTGCCTTGGTGTCTGTGCAAATCCTTGAGACTGGAAGAAATGTCTGTTTCTCTCCTCCCTCTCTATTTATACTCCAATGTCAAAGTTGTCTTTCTTTCTATCTCCAACCCTCTTTTTAGAGTGACACACCGCTCCTCCTCTTCTGTCTGCCCTGCTATCCTCCAAATGACTCTCCTCCTCCTCCCAAACAAACTTAGCTTCCTTCCCCTTGCCTCCAACATCAGATTCCCTCCCCCCTCTGCCTCACACTGCACCTGCTTCCATCCTGCTCTCTGCACCCTCTCCAAACGTCACTTTTCCCCCTCCTCTTCCCCTGCACTCCTATTCTCCCCCTCGTTAGCTTGATGAATGGCTTCACTGCAGGGAAAGTGCTGATTTTCATCCCTCTGTCTGATTTCTGCTGGCTGTTATTAATTTCAAACACTCAGAGAAAAGCAAGTGAGTCAATAAATAAGGAAATGAACACACGTCATCCTGCCATGCAGCAGCTCTCACAGTCATTCACCCAGGATGCGAGTCCTCTGTGGAGCCCGTCACTGCATTTATACTGATAGAGTTCAACTCCACTCTTAAATCACAACATGTTTCAGTATTTTTTACAGCGAAAGATAAAAGTCAGCTGGTACCAGTGAATCATATCAAATGTTTCTGGAGTATTTTCAGTATCTTGCTTCTCTCAGACAAACAGGACCAGAGGGACAAAATGGTGCAAAGTAAATAGCTCCGAAGAGACCTGCAGTGTCCTCTCTCATCTTTCACACAAGCTGACCATTTAAGAAATGTGTACAGAGGGTGACAATCAGAAGAGATATAGAGAAGATGCAGAGTTAAAGTGAGGCAATGAGAAACAGCAGCCGGACAGAGTTATTGCTGCACATTAAACGATGCTGTCCACACAGTGTGGCTGGGGCTCTGTGTCTAAGTGCACATTACTTACATTCCAGGCTTAATGCATTGTGCTTGCCTGTTAACATCAAACACAAATAGCCATTGAGACGTTACGATTTCCTCACTTTTGTGCTGTCAGACAGGAACGCTTGCACCAAAAGTTGTTATTCTCTATTCTATGTATTTAATTAAAATGAGTTAGGATGTCTAATCAAAATAGGATCACCATAATGCATGCACAGACACAATAATTAAAGCCTGGGATATCATCACGCTGTTTACAAAGTGTTAAGACAAACAGTCTGGTGGAGTATCCTATTAATACACGTCTGAGACACGTTCACATGTCCTCAGTTGTGTGGTCTATGCTCTACAGTGACAAGGCTTATGTTTCCCTTGGCTCAGACAATTAAAAATGTTTGGTATCATATTAATAAACATACAGCTTTACATACAGAGGCCAACACTTCCTAAATATGCTGGTATGTCCTTGACACCTCACTGGTTTATTGATTTCAGCTTCCTTAGACTGTACAACACAAATACGTTTGTGTAAAACAGTTATGATATAAGAAATTAAATGTAGGTGATTTGCATGTATGAATGTACCTCACACAATGTCTAGATCTTTAGTTTATGCGGACAAGGACGCATTAATTCAAAGAGAAAAGAGTGTAGGACCCGTGTGTATTTTGTCAGTACTGTACTGCATTTTATTTCAGTATCCCAAGTATTATTTGTGCCTTGTGTTATATATGTAGGCTGTGGATTCATAGACCTTTTTATGGGTATACCTACAAAAAGTGATGTACTATTCGTATTAATATCAAACTCAAGTAATCAATTTGTATATAATCCAGTTATGAACCAGTGAAGGTGACATAGTATAAAGAGCAAAGTGAGTAGGTCGGATTGGACAGAGTCTAAAAACACTGCAGGAGTTTTGAAACCAGAGGTCATTGTTGACTTATTTGTTGTTTAACTTCTGTACTTAAAGGCTCTATACACGTGTTTAGAAGCATTTCTATTGCTTTTCAACGCCTCTCATAGTGATGGCTGAGCTGGTAGCTTGCAGCTAACAATGCTAACAGCGACAAGCATAGCAAATGTGTTTACGGAGCGCACAAAAAATACTAAATAACTTTTCATAAGATATTATTATGCACTGTTGGCAGGATTTAATCAAATTGGCTGGTAATGGATTCCCAGAGAGTTTGCTGCAGTCTCAATAGACTGAATATACAGCATGTGACAATACATACATCTAAATTGAAAAATACTAAGTTATAATCATATTGAGCTTTTAAGACTTTGTAAAGACAATGTGTCCAGTGACAAAGACACTTTTAAAATGCAATACTGGTACAATATGTGCACAGCTGTACATATCCCATTGATGTTCTGTCATTCCACATGTAATCTATAAATTAATCAAATATTTTGAAAGCTGAATGTTAAGACACCACAAGTTTGGCTTTATGGAGTGGTAACATTAATATAGAGGATGATGTGAGGAGGGGAGCAGGGAAGAGAGGAGCGGAGCCTGTATTAGTAGTAGCTGCAGGGGTAGTGGAGCCTGTATGTCTGCTTCATGGCTCTGTGAGCGCAGACATAACTATTGTGTTTACAAGGCTGAGTTGCTCTAACTGTTAAATTATTGGGGTGGGGGCATGTTAAAGGAGGAGGAACAGAGGGAACGGGTGGAGGGGGTAAATATTTGTCCCTCTCTCTCATAGTTCTGGCTAACCAGACTGAGGAATGCTTTGCGTTTTATAATTGCAGAGCTTGGGTCGTGTCACCCTTGGAGAGTACATGTATATCCAATGTAGTAACTGGGCTTCAAGTGTTGTGGCTGAGGAGCGGCACACTTCTGCATGTCACTACTGCAATGAAGAGGCACGTTCAGTTAATGGACATGTGTTGCACAGTCACTCTCTGAAGTGTAAGATACGGCAGACCGGACCAAGCCGTGAACTCCGTTGGTCACCTCACTGTCTTCTTTTCGTTGGCTTGAAGGGGCGTGTGACCCCTGGTAAAGAATGTTGTGGCAGAGAAACTGAAACCAAGAGGCCCACAGTCCTGGTCTGCCTATTTGAACTAAGGAAACCATCTTCTCTCACACAGCCTCTCATATAAACACACAACATCTTCACTGTTTTGCAATGCTCTTTTTTTTTTTCCCTTTGCGACCTGGCCATTAAAGGAGAGCGATGAGTTCACAGCTGATAGTCTCTGGTTGCAAAGAGCGGAGAGCAGTGTAGGATGACATTATCGGAAATGGCTGCATATAGATACTAGAAGAAAAAAAAGTAACAAACAGAAAGAGAATACTATGGCGCACTTCTCTCAGTATAAACTTCTGTCTGCTTGGATTACACTAATGACCCCTGACAAACCATAATAAGACAAATGCATCTCTATGGATACTGGCCACGACCAAAGGATTGGCTCTGTGTTATAATTTTACATTTTGCAGTAAGAGGCTCTTGTTAGCAACAACTAAAACATCATACATTTCCTGTTGTGTCCTTAAACCAATAGGTCATGGTAGAAAAAAAGAAAAGGATACAAGTTAATGCAGTCTCAATATACAACCCAGTATGCCACAACTACCATTAGAGAGAGGGATGTGAAAGGAGGGTGATGGAGAGGGACAAAGCTTTCCCTCTATCCCTGCGGCTGAAGTGGAATAGTTGTGGTGATGGGTTGTGACAGCTGAGGGAGCGAGGGAGCAAGAGGGGAGTATCACTCCAAAATCCCCAGGAAACAGAGAGGAGGGACGAGTAATTTAGGTTCAAAACGCCTGCCCTAGCCTCTCTCAGGCTGGCTGTTTCTGCTGTCTTTCTCTGTTTTTGGACATGCGCACAGAATCAAGTCTCTTTAACGCTGACACGCAAACAGGCTTTGGGTAATAGATATTTTATTTATTAACTCTCTAGTCACATTACCATAATGATTCAGCCAATAAGTATTATTGCTGGCTCCTTGGCCGGAACTCTGGGTCAAAATCAGACATACGTCAAATGCATATGCCGTACCAGAATTAGATGCGCACAGGACAAGCACACCGATTCTCATTTCCTTTCCCCGTCTCTTGATAGTATCCCTAATAGACCACTCTCCCAGTGGCACACTGCTGTTGCAACATTCACCTACTATTGCTTTAATGAGATGTTTGTGTCGTTGTGTGTATGTGTCGGTATGAGTGTGTGTGTGTGTGTGTGCATGGGTCTTTGTGTGCCTGAGAAAGAAAGATGTTAGCGATCCTTGTGGCCCTGTTTATCTCCACCCTTGTGTTGGAGTATAGGGAGGTCAGAGGCAGGGCTGCATGTATCCATCTCCATTCCCACGGCTACTGTCTCACAGGCACAGTGGTCACAGGAGGATGAAAAGACTATGGATTTTTTTCTCCTCCTCCCTACACTCACCACAGCAAGAAGATTAGACAGAAGATGAGCACAGCCTGGCCCATTCAAAGCAGCTTTAAGCCCAACACTGGAGGCATCTGACCCGAGCTCTCTGGTTCATGGAGCACAAGACCTGCGTGCATTCAGGCACACACACAAACACACACACAAACACACACACACACACACACACACACACACACCTACACACACCTACACACACACACAGACACACAACTAAGACAATATGTCTTGGTTGACTTTTCTGGTTCAAAGCTTGGTCAAATAGTGCCTGGGTGTTAAACATCGTCCCTATGACCTCTGTATATTAGCACACTGCAAACACACAGCGCTACACACACACACACATAACACACCGGCAGTAATAAGCACTCACACACACTTACCAGCAGCCTCAGATGGAGTCTGACAGTTGCATGTGTATAAAATTATATTTTGGGGAAAACTTGATTGACAATGAGGTGAAGAGAGTCAGGAGGGAAGAGCGTAGAAGCCATATGGGGAGGGATAGTGAGAGAGTTGATGCAGGCAAAGAACAACAGGGAGATACAATTCAAAGCTCTGCTGCACTCACAAGCAATTCAAATAATTTCAGTATAATTTGAGAAAGGCCTGAGTTGTCTTATCAATTTCCAAATAAGTCTTCTCCTGCTCTTCATCTTCCTCCTCCAGAATCCATGAGAGGTCCTCATGACTGAAAACGGACACAGTGTACACTGAAAACTGCTGCCATATGGCCGCCCCCTAAATCCTGTTGAGTTGCTTCAGCACAAACACTTGATGAAAACACAAAAGATGAATGTGCTCATACAAACACACATGCACACAGGTAGGCCGACAGGCAGTACCACGATTATAAAAGGGAAGTAGACACTTTTTAAAGGGAGCATCGACTCAACTTGTCATCTTCCTTGCCGTTTTTTTTCCATGTTTTGGGCGAAATGTACTTGCTATTTGAGTTTTCACCATATAGTAGAACATTCTTTTTAAAAAATCATGAATGTTTTGGCTTTTATGCATATCCTCTCACTCTCTCTCTCACATCATCCAAGAAATAATCTTCAAGCATTTGGCTTCCTAATCGAAACCAGGGATGGACATTTTGATTAACAGGTCACAAGAAAGAAAGGAAGATCAGCGTAGACTATAGAAAGTGTGCGTGAGCAGCACAAGGAAGCCTAACATTACGGTGTCTCGATACATGAGGTTTACTTGCTAAACTAAAAATAGCAGGAGTAAAAAACAACACTAAAGTGGTGGTGGGCATCAACGTAATAACAAACTAAACATGTCGTTGGTCACAGTGACACGGTAGGTGAGGCATCTTACACATTTTTTGTATCTGTTTGATACAAATAAGACTTGATCAAGTCACGAGTGCGCAGCCTGGAAACAGTGGAACGAGTACCTTCTCCAAAACTGTTTGACCTGAGCCTATGACAAACCGACTTGAGTCACTTCGTAAAGGGGTGCCTCCCTTCCACCAAGGTAGGCCTTATGGGAGCCAGCAGCTAAGGGCTCCAACATAATAGAGATGGTTTCACAGTGATGGACAAACTGAGTATGCCCCTTGAGAGACAACAATCATGTCCGATCCGTGGTAGAGTTGTTGGTCCAACTGTTGACATTCTTGGTACTGATGTGAAGTGACAAGTGACAGACTTACGGCTGTTTAGTAATATAAACGAGCGTGGCAGAACACAGCCAGTGGCAGTTATGGACGAGCGTGTGTGTTAGCCTGGTTTCAGAGCGTTGGATAAATATATATATGAACCAGTGGTCGTTCACTGTTTTTCACACAGGGCTCCAAAATGCCACCATTAGCATGTTGATCTAGCAAATTCTGTCTGTGTAAGAAATGTACAAGGATACAAATAGAGCAAAACAACCATACAGGGGACGAGCCCTTTCCAAGACAATGTGCTTAAATGAGACGCGGAGAGGTGTGTGCTGTTAAAATACAATGTCGAGGTGGAACCAAATGAAAATTTTATCTCAAATCTAAATCTGGAATAACCTGCTCCTATTGTTATGTGATGTAAGACTTGTGAATCTGTTTACCTTTACTGGGCATGTCCAGAGCAAGGCGGCAAGGTGGCAGTATGTTTGCGTAATTTGGGAGGTTTGCTGGTTGTCACGGACACGCAGAGGGCAGCGTTCCAGTGAACAGGAGGCGGGTGCAGTGACATAAGCACGGAGCAGTGCCCTTACCACACACACGACTCTCACAACACATACATATGGAGGGTTCAAGGGCATGTACACACCGACTCTCACACACTCACACATGTTATTGTGATGTTAAAAACCTTCCACAAAAGGATATTAACTGCCTGTGCCTCTCATTTTAAGATGATTCTACTGTCGTACTGTATGTTTTTTAAAGTGAACCCCATATTTCTTTCAGTCTGTGAGCAGATACAGTACAACGCAGAGTGCGTCTGGTTCCATACACTTGGCAGCATCCTGCGCACACACTGTGTGATGCTGTAAATAGCCAGAGTGCGTCGTGCCTCTCTGCTGTGTTTGGACCTATTTTAGAGCTGACACAGGAAACAGGGCCATTCTCACAGCCACCCTGCCAGCCGGTACTGCACACAGCAGCCCCGGAACCTTCTGTCGCACACACATATACATACACAAGCACGTGTATACATACGAGCACACACACACTCAGATATGCAGGCATACACACAGATGGAGCAGATCTTTCCATGTTAACAACCTACTAGTGCTTCATCCACCTCATCGACCTTCATGAATCATTTAATTTCCTTTTAAATCAACACTTCTCTCGTCACTTTGTTTTATTCCAATTTTCCACAACCTCTGACTGGGGAAACCTTTGACAAAAGCCACCTGCTGTGTCACTTGGCAGCCCCCTGTCCCTCATCTTACCTTTAGTATTGAACATTTCAAACCTTGCAGTAAAGGGGTGATTTCACTTCTGAGCCAACTCGAGAGAATCTCGCTGCTTTGCTGTGTTACATATCCCTGCATAATAAGCAAAATGATAAGTCTGGCAGAGGGGAGCTCGATTACCCAAGACACAGGTTTCTGCTTTCAGCTACACAAGACAGCTGGAGACCTGCCACAGTATACAGAGTTCATTTAGAGTTAATTCACCTTGTTGTTTTTTTTGCTATTCTGGTTTACTGTTACTGTACCGTTCTAAATCTAATTTGTCCACCAAGGTGATGTAATTTAATTCAGCATCTTTGCCATTTATTCCATCATTCGATACATATGTTGAGGGGCTCTAAGAGTGTATACCTAAATGAAGCTGCATCTCATTGGCATGACAGTGCTTGCTCATTTAGAGACAGTTTGCATACAGACATAAATGCCTCTTTAAAGGCTGTAGCAGCCTCTCGTGTTTGGTGTGGAAAATAAATTCTGCAGGCTGCTCCTGCCTTCCTATGTAATTATGTGCATGGTGATGTGCTTTTACAGCCTGCCTAACAGTCGGAAATTATCTCCTGGAAATGAAGTCCAATTAATTGTGGCACTTTGGCGGCGTATGTTTGTGCAGAAACACTGTAATGACACTTAACAGGAAATTGGCTCCTGTTGAAATATTTAATAAATAAGTTGTGATACTGTTTATGATACTGACAACCGTAGCTTGTTCATTTGTTTTTTTACACACACACACACACACAATTCCAGCTGTGGACCTTTGTTGCATGTCACCCCATATTAGGGGGGTACTGTATATATATTTTATATATCATTGTTATTTAATTTTGTTTAACTCAGATGACAAATCAGATTGTTTCGAAATATGGGTGCAAAATACCAAAATAACCTTAAGTCTATAAAAGGAAACAGCAGTCTTTTAGGGTCAGTGACGTATTGTGCCACGGCACACAGTAGCTCTCTATTGTAGGACGCACTCTGATGAGTGTGCACTTTTGCAGAATAGCACCTTTGTTTTTGGCCCAGGGAGTACAGACACAACCCATTCATGGATTTTTTTTTATTTTGCTGTTTACTAGTGGTATTCTTAATATGTTAAAGGTGTCTCATTCAGTTTGCAACTATTGAAACAGGTTCTATTTAAAATGCACATTTCAGCAATATAATCTTTAGTGTGTGTAATACTACATGTAGTCACAGTTTCACAGGAAATGGGAGGATTTGAACAGAACCATCTGATCAAAAGCTTGAATGTGAGACAATGAGGCCTGCGATCTGAAAAGTCACCTGAGACATTTGTTATATCTGGAAGTTGTCGATTTGAATTGGCTGATGTATAATGTATCACTTGTGAAGTAGTATGCAAAAGCTCATTCTAAATCACATTCTACAAGACACGTTTTCTCAGATTTGCTGAGAAGGCTGTGTGTGTGTGTGTTTACATTGACCTCCAAATGTATATTTATTTCCTCTTGTTTATAACACTCATATCCACTTATTCATTATCATAGGTCATTCTGCTCTGCTTAGTTACACAAACAGCTCCACAGCTACACTACATAGTGTGTAAGTGTGTGTGTGTGTGTGTGTGTGTGTCTGTCTGTCTGTCTGTCTGGCTATGTTAAGGGACTACTATAGAGCCATTCGGCTCAGCCGTATGGCACATAAATGGCAGCAGAGTGGTGTGAGTGTCAGCCGGAACGTGTGCTTGGCAGGCAGTGGCTATGCTATTAGCAAGCGCTAACAGTTTTATTATTAGAAAATAAACGGTGCGCTGCAAAACTCTGAATGTTATTAGCACCTCACCATCTGGATCTGACAGCTGTGTTCAGCCACCATCATGACTGAACTGCTAACGGCTATATCTGAAATCTCTACTCTTTATCTACAGTACTTTCACACTCA
The DNA here is from genome assembly GCF_009769545.1 of Cyclopterus lumpus. NCBI lineage: Eukaryota > Metazoa > Chordata > Actinopteri > Perciformes > Cyclopteridae > Cyclopterus > Cyclopterus lumpus. Next base: position 16,678,429 of record NC_046968.1, on the reverse strand, counting down.
TTCTCTGTGTCTGTCAGCATCTCTTCCTCTATTTCTCCTTCTCGCTATTTTTTTTATTTCCCCTTGCTGGGTTTCTTGCAGACATAAAGATAAGTGAGCAGATAATAAGCGAGCAGAGGAGGCAAACACAAACTATTTAATGGCTGCACACACACACACACACACACACACACACACACACACACACACACAACTAATGATTTCTTGCGGCCTACTAAATGAACATGTTGTCTTCTATGACTGAATAATATTTGTAATAGTAACCTCATGCTTATTGCCCTAATTAGTGGTAGAAGTAAAACATTAATTAAAAAAACTCAAAAGGAAATCTCACAGGAACTCAGTACGTAACTTCAACTCTCTAAAATGTGTTTTACACAAAACAGTCAAACAGAACACAGAATCTCTAAAGGGTAGAAATAAAAAGGCTGAATACTTCAGCCTTTCTGCTTGCATTATAACTTCTGCAATGTGTTGCTTTTCATGCACATGCTTGAGTGTCTGCACATAGCTTTAAAAAAAAGAATTCTTGATGTGTGTTCTTCCTCCCCTATCACACCGCTTTGCAGGGCTTTATTTAAACAGATAACCTGCTACTAGAAGCCTACAGCATCCCCAAAACTCCTCTTCTTGCCTCCCAGTCTTTCACAAAAAAACCATAGAAAGGAGACACCTCCAGAAACGAACACTTATTGCAGACACTGCAGAAAAGCCATACCCTGGAGTGCTTCACTTTCTCCAACAGAAGATACTTTTCTTCACTAAAACAGGCCAACTCCTTCTTGGGGTGAATCTCAACCTAATCTACAAGCATACTTACTTCCCTTAGAGTTAGCGATGTCGCTACCAAGCAGTGCGAAGGACTTTGGGTGGCATAGAAAACTGTTTCACATAAATATGCACAGGGGTAGGATATAGAGCACAGACATGTATAGTTTTCAATTGTATTGGCATTCCTTTGTTTTGTGACATGGTTATCCGCTGTCTAATGATCTCTTTGCTGTCTACTAGGTTAAGGGAAAAGTGTTGCTTGAAGGTAGATACATTACTTAGTAGAAAATACACAGTACGGTTTTAAATCTCCTTTTTGTCTTTCTTTCTTTAATGAAACCAGATATGTTTCCTTGCTTGTTCAATTTTGATGTATGAATAAGATCACCTTTGTATAAACTTGTCCTAATGCCATCTTCACACTGACCAAGTGGCAATAAAGCCTAAATCACTCTGCATCTAATTTAAATTCTAAATGTACACTACACAACAGATTCAGCTGAACTGAATCCTTCTTATGTCATAGCAGAACAAATCGTGACATGGTCTGTAATCATTGTAAAAAAGCAAAATCATTTTTTAAGGACAAAGGAAATTTGAAAATGAAAGAATAAACATGTATACAGTGTGACACAATGTGTGTAGTGCATGGTGGATAAAGTAGCCATGCTTACTTTAACCGTTGCTTTTGATAGACAGATTACAGCTTCTGCTCTCTGTTCAATTCAATTCAGTTTATTTTGTATAGCCCAAAATCACAAATTACAAATTTGCCTCAGAGGGCTTTACAATCTGTACACATACGAAAAATTTAGATTCATTTGTAAATCTTTGTACATTTTTCAGAACTTTTCTCTCAGTTGTAATAACTATGGTATCGGATGCAAGAAAGCAATTTACAGATTTGCCTCAGAGTGAATACCGAGCAAATGAGTCACTCTGGCGGAAGAAAAAAACTATTGGGCTCTGGACCTGCTGAAATATGTAACACAATTTTTCTTCAGCAGTAAATGAATACAGACTCCATACACAGTTTCTGAAATGGTATCAAACAACCTGCAAGCAGGCCCATTCATTTCATTCTCACTGAGGTTTGCAAAGGGACCTTTTCTTTTTGATGGTGTGTGTGTGTGTGTGTGTTTACGCAGCTAAATGTGCACATCTGTGTACTACGTGGTTAATGCACTTGACTTGAGCCTGACCACAAATCAAAGTGATGGCTGGTGAGTACCACATAAGAGAACAGAAATGAAGCAGATAAGTGTTGAGATCACACAGACCTTCCCCAGTCGAAAGCTCCCCTATGGGGCAGGGGGACTGCAAAGCACAGCTCAGTATACGTCTCATTTACTGGAGGCAGCATCGCAACCACTAACGAGGTGATAACCAGGACAGAGGATAGGTTATTAGGATAAATAAAGATCAGCTTTGTCACTTTTCTTTGCTCTCTCTATATGCTGCTGTGTAGTATTTAATGGCATCTTTTCTAATAAATTATCATGTACAGTATATAAATAGACTTACGATTTATATTAACTCAGTGGCTATGCTATGTGTTAGTCTGAACTTAGATCAGAGCTGAAGTGGTCCAAACACAGCAGTCTATGGGACTCTGAGGACAGATGAGAAATGGCATTGATGAGAGGTTTCTGTCACTGAGCTGGCTGGGAGCCAGAAGCTAATGTGGACTGTGGAGTGTTAGAGTTTGACAAGACTGAACACTGTTTGTCTGACAGCCAGCTTACTGCTCTGTATCTAAGACCAGATCATAACCAGACCAGAGCCCTTCTGCCTCCACGTCCCCCCCCTTCTTTTTATTTCAGGCGTTTAAGTTTTTCTCTCCCCCATCTCTTTAGACAGAAGTATTCAGTCTTTTATACAACATCCTAAACGGCAGTACTACATTACTTTTTCTTGTCACTCTCCTCACCTCTCTGTCCCGGTTTCCCAGGGGGCACCTCTGCAGTTTACAAGGGGTATATGGAAAGACTGTGATAAAAAAAATATTTTATAATATTAAAAAATATATAAAAGAATATATACAAAAATAGGATTTCATTATCACGGCATTCTTCTCCGCTATCTATTTTGCAAGGGCACTGTTGCTGAATCCTGTACTTGGCGCTGCCAAAAATTATTGTGATTGGTTGAAAGCAATTAGGAGTCAGAGCATGTTTTACCCTATACCATAACAATAATGCATGGAGAATACCTTTCTTTTGCGCCGTGGAAATAGATTGGGCAATGCAAGACTAGAAGAAAATAAACACAGAAAGAGCATTACAAATCTGTTTGTCTTAAGTAGATGTATTGTTCTGAGTGCACAGGCAATTCCTTAGTTTCCCATCAACCTGTGTGAGTTAACACCTTAGAAAAATAAGATGCAAAAAGCCAGACATAAACGCCAGGATCACTATATCTTGTATGGATTCACATGTGCAGCTACAGATCCGCCACAGCAACTGTGTTTTCTCTGCTGTGAAGTATTTCTGAATGACTACATGAAGCCATCCCATCTATGGAAGTGCTACGCGAAGGGGTACTCAAGTCCTTCTGAGAGGGCTCTGGGAATGTATCAAAGAGAAAAGGTTGGGAATCACCATTTGCAGCCGAATATGCTACTGTTGGGCTCCCACTGTCGTCATCACCTCATTCATCTCAGGTAGTCACTGTCCGTCCAGGAGCTGTGTTTTATCTGGCTTTACTAATGACAGTATGGCAGAATCAAAGACAGATTTATAATAGTAATCCCTCCCTACCGAAATTGTTCTGAGGGAGAATTATTGACTTATCTTTACTATTGTCCCTGCGGTACAAATTCAACCACAAAGCCATGAATACAATAGCCCATTTTTACACTTGAAATAAGGCTTGTATTCAGCTTCCTCTCCTTTTGTGTTTTGTCAGTGTAATACTCCAAAGTTATTTAGGTTTTTCAAAAGGATAGATTTGATAAGTTACGTCTCTACTGGAGGAAATGTGCAGAGTGTGTAGATGTGATTGGGGGGGTGTATGTCGTGAGCACTGCATTGAGAAAATGTTATTACATAAATGGACTATGCAAGACAAAGACTTTGATATTATCATAATTAAAAGTGAGCAGCACCATATGGTGAGGGAGAGGAGCTGCAAAAAAACAATCAAATTGAAAGCCTCTCAGTGAACAGAAATACATGAAATGCTCATTTCTCAGGCAGAATAACTGACAAAGTTTAAACATACACTTTACTCTAACCTTCTCCTCTCATCTCCTTGTCCTGCATGTGTGTGTGCCTGGTCAGTGCCCTGGGCCTTGCTAGGGGTCTACAGTATGCTCCAGGAATAGCCCCGTCACGTGGCCGCTCTGTGGGATCCGTTCCCCTGGCAGGAAGCTGTTATATGGTTACAGTTATTTTTGTTGTCTGTCTGGGGATAGTTTTTACTGCGCTCCAGAGGATCAATAATTGTCATAAAAAGACTGCGTCACTCGGTGCCCTCTTTGAGCAGGACAATAAGGTGCTGTGTGTAGGTTAGGGAGGCGTGTGTGTGTGTGTTTGTGTAGCGTACATACGTGTTTGTCTGCATTTAGACGTGTGTGCATGGAGAGTGTATATATCGGTTTTGTGTGCACATTTGTGCGAGTGTGCATTATATTATCTTCACTTTCCATATGAAGGTGAGGTGAGTTGTCAAGAAGTGCTATGCTTGTTTTTTAACGACAATGTCAGAGTCCGTGGGAAATGTGAAAGATGTTTATGTGAAAGGAAATGAGTTACAGACAGTGTGGTCTTAGTGTGAGGTGTTTTAGATGCGTTACAAGATTTGGTATGAGGATGGGGTGAAACGGGTCAATCAAAAAGTATCATTTAATTTAGATGCAGCCTGCATTGTTTGTATTTGATTTAATACGTGGAATATGTTGCCCTTTACCGCTTTGACCTGCTATATCTGTCTGGTCTTCTGTTTGTCCCTTCCTGTCTGGAAGGCCACACCACATCCCTGTCAAAAGCATGTCTGCCGGGTATCTGTGTCTCTCCTATAGCTCGTCTACTGTATACAGTATATGTGCCATCATATCCCCGAAGCTGCAGTCAGCCCTGGGGACTGAGAGAGGAGGTCCTATAACAGCGCAGGCAACGGAAGCGGGCTCCTAGCTAATTGGTTCCTGTGTTAGCAGCACACTGAGACGGTGTCAGAGTCAGCACTTTCCCTCCCTCTTCCCACATTCCCTCTCCTTTTCCCTTTCTCCATCCCTACCTGCCTGTCAACCACGGATGCCGGAGGTCTGATATCCCTTCAGGACACACGCCTGAGCTAATATGTACATTGCAGGATGTTTGTGTGTTGACAGAGGATGTGGACGTGTTGTTGCTGCTGATGCCAGATGTTTGAAGTACAGAAATGAGCTAAATGTTTCCTCTTAGAACATATTCCCCTCCTCTTCTTCTGTCCTTTGTACTGTATCTGTCCGCTTTATGGGCAAAGCAGATGAAGGTCACTATGTTACTGTGTTTATGTCGCCAACTGCACCCCCACCCAAAAAAAAAGAAACACTGACCCTCCTTCAGCTGATGGTCCCAATGACAGGGAAGGTAGACAGGTAATCACAGCTTTAGTCTCTAAATGTGAGTCGGGATGCTTCCTCTGTGTGTGTGTGTGTGTGTGTGTGTGTGTGTGTACATGTGTGTGTGTGTGTGTGTGTGCGTTTCATACTGTGAGAGGAGATGACTATGAAGTGCATCCCACTGAGTTGGAGTAGCCCTGAAGAAAGCAGGCCTTTTCCTGCTCTGATCACAGAGTGTCTGGTGCTGTGAGTTTATCATTGCAGGATGTCCTCTCACAAATAGGCGCAAACTTTGTGAGCCTTGCGTTAACTCTCACTCATAGAAGTATTATCTTCTACATTGTCACGCTCCTGCCAAAGGATAAATACTGTACCTCTGTGCTGTATTTCATGGCAGTTAGGCTGTTGGGAAACAATTTCAAATGCACTCCTGGAGTCACGTATGATTTGGAGTGACTTTTGAATGATCATTTGATTTGACCCATTAGTTAGTGTCTGTGCTTTGGATTACTTTCACTGGCTGTGTTTATTCAATCCAAGAGGTGGATACATGAAGGTCAGGGTGGATGGTCGAGCTTTGACAGAGGGACATAAAGATATTTAACCAAGAGCACAATATTACCTAACCTTAAAGGGTAGACTTAAATAATGCCCAGATGCCAATATTTACATTACAGCATTATTGGTCACCACTTTGTGTTTCTGTTCCTTTGCTGAGGCTCAGCAAGCAAATACAGTGTGTGGAGTCACACAGATGGGATTTTAAACTAAAAAGACAACATTTTGATGATAACTGATTTGACTCACTCAGGCTGCTGGATCCTCATATTACCGCTGAACATCGAATATGTCTTTTTTAATACCTTAAAAAATAGATTTATTTGTGACCAGTACAGACTGGAGGAACAACTACAGAGACCAGTAACACTTTCAATGTACATATAAGCATGTAAGTATTGTATTACGACGGACATGAACAAATGCGAACCTATCTTGAACTAAGTGGTTTGAGTTGTTTAGACTCCCAAGGGGTGCCTTGTGTGGCAGACCATTGTCTCCCGTCACGCTCCTCTAACATTACTGGAGTGTCCCTCCATCCAGTGCTGACCTCCTCTATGAGGGTGGCAGCCCAGGCTCGACCCCTTCTCGGCCCCACTGCATTAAACATTGATGGAGCTGGAAGAGAAGGCTGGAGCCTGTCTCCTACTCTGGTCTGGCCCTTGCCTATAGTGGGTCTCTTCTATGGCTACAACATGTCTCCTTTCAATTTCTTTCCCTCCCTTTGTGATTTACATCTTTGCTACTGCTGTGGTTATTTGAATGTGGCCGAATGAAGTTGTCTGCAGTAAGTGCTAAGAGACACATCAAATCTCAAGAAATGAGAGTGATACGTGTGTGCTGTTGCCTGTGGTCATTTCACAGCAGTGAGATGTAACTTCCTGGAAATGTCTCTGTGTGTGTATTTGATTCCTGTATTTGGATCTCTGTCTATGTGTGGTGCATTTATGTTATGCATTATGACTCTTACCACAGAGCACCTTATATGAAAGGAAGTTGTAGGAGACACAAAACAGCAAGACTTTCCTTCCTTTACCAGTGTGTGTGTGTGTGTGTGTGTGTGTGTGTGTGTGTGTGTGTGTGTGTGCGCGTGTTCCAGTACTGCTGCATAACATCTGAACAGTGTCTTAGCACCTTGTGATCACTTCTTTTTCATGTTGGCTTAAATAACACCTTCATAAATATTACATATTTGGTTTAAAACATGAATCAAAACAAATTGACATGAAGAAGGTACCAAATCTGAGTAGGCTTCTAATAATGGTATGTTAAATATGTTCTGTCGTTGCCACGAAAATACACATGGCCAGCAGAACAGCTTAAGGTGACAAGTTCAAACACTTCCAGATCCAAGAGGGATTTAGTTGCCTCCGCCCTCCCTCACCTATCCTTACCCTACAGAGTCCTGCCCAGGGAGATCTGCCCCACAACCAACAAGTGGTGGAGTTCAGCAGCATACCAGACCAAATACTGTGTCCTGTTAAAACTGATAATGTATTTATAGTGTGCAATGTGACCCGGTTACGGGTATTAGATTGTGAGATACGTTGTAATCTACCATTTGTGAGAATCCATGTGGTGTTTGAGAATATGAATTTGCAAGTTTGAGGAAAAACCTTTCTGTGTTTATATGTTCATGCAGTGTTTGCATGTGTAGATGTTTATACATGTCTGTGGCAGGCGTGTGTCAGTCTGGATCATGTCTGATTATGTAGCCATAGGGAATGAAGGGTTTATAGACAATGCTTGTGTTTTGTGCTGGCAGACTGGTGTGTGGGGTCTTGAGGAAGTCTGCTGGCAGATCTGAACCGGCCCCGCTACCGTTCAGCTTTTCTCTCTGTGCTGAATTACACATCCTGCAAGCTCTCTTTAACACTAGACAATACGTTCATAGTGATAATGTGCAAATACAAAGGAGATAAAAAGGTTTAGATTGCAATAAAAGTTACTTCAATTGGTGTTTTCGATTTTCAGTTGTATCAAGTGAATTGGCAAAACTAAGCTTAAGGTTTCTCATTAATTTGAGGAGCCCAGACCAGTTGTCTGCTTCAAGGAGAGAGAAACGCAGGAGAATAATCCTAAATGAAATAATCACAGCTCTGAGCAACAGCAAACGGGGATGAATAAATAAGGCTGACTAAATAAATGATCAGTGATTGTTTGGCTCTAAGTGCTGTTGCTGTAGCTCAGCATCCTGATTTAGTCGAAGCCTTCAGCCATCCCTCAGCGGAGCTATGGTCTTAGCGGAAGAGAAACGGCTAAAAAGCCCCATTCTTCTTCATACCTTCAATATTCAATGAGAGCACTAATTGCACCGTGCTGAGAGAAAAAAAAAAGAAAAAATGGGGAGGCGGAGTGGGGAGGTGGGAGATTGGAGGGATCTACTGGCTAATGGTCCGTAGGGGGAAAATAGAGGAAAGGAAAAAAGGGGGATTTAAAAAGTTAGACATATCCTCGGGAGGTTCCTTCCTCTGTGTTTCTACCTGTGCGTCTCTTAGCTATAATGCTAATGCTCATTAGCCAGTCTGTGTGAAATCCGCCGAAACCCGGCTACTGATAGCGACCGTCTCCGGGAGCACTCTGGCGAAGGGAGTGCATCCAGTGGTTATGCACACGCTCTTCTGTTGTCAGCTGGAATCCAACTATGGCATTTTTTTTTCCTTTTTTGTTTTACCACAAAAGTTAGTTGGAAAGATATCTCAGAATATATTCGCTCAAGGTGCACCCATTTGTGAGGAAGAATTGAGGGATGCATATGCATTACAAAGTCTTTGTGTGTATAAAATGCAAGCGCAGCACTTTAGCCTTCGCTCATCCTTCCACCCCCGTTCCTCCCTTTAATCTTTGGCTGAGTTATAATACAATAAGTCCCTATAATCATTGGATCTCCTTCTCTTGACTTACCTGGGACAAATGAAAGGGTAAAACAGGGAGGCAGTGGAAAAAGGGGAAATATGTTTTCATTATTTATTGAAAATAAAACAATGGTAAAATATTATTGTTTAATGAGTTTTACAATTGAACATGCTACGTATGACCACAAGGGGCAGTATACAGGACGTGCACTGCAGTGTCTCTTTCTCTTCTCCCCTACAGTCAGCCCTTTAACTACCCCCTGGTATTCAGCAACAGAAATCCTGCTGATCTAAAGTTTTTCTCATAAATCACACCATCCACCAAACAAAGCAATAAAGATGTTTGTTTGCATTATTGAAGGACAAGTATTGGCTTGGGTCAGCTTTAAGCAGTGGTGTGTGTGTGTGTGTGTGTGTGTGTGTGTGTGTGTGTGTGTGTGTGTGTGTGTGTGTGTGTGTGTGTGTTTGTGTGTGTGTGTGTGCAAACATCCTTAAAAATACATGTTCACTTGAGTGTGTATGAAAAAAGTAATTTGCTTAAGAAAGGCATATTTTGTTAAGTTGACTCCCTTTTTCACACAGGAATAGTATTTTGATTGCTCAGCCAATCAGAATTCAGCTGCCTGGGTGTATTTGAGTGTAAACGTGGTGATGGCGGCGTACATTCGGGCTGCATGTCTGTGCTTGTGGATACAAGTTTGTACTCTTCTCTATTCCAGTTTTGTACTGGGGATCATTTCCAACTCTCAACAATTTCATAACAGCCCATTTGGTGCTATTTATATTGATCAGACAGGCTGTGAAGCACAAGCTCAGAATACAAGCTTTTCCTGAGTGTAACTCTTTCTCTCTCTTAAACTGCTTTACTTTTAACAGCTTGACTTCCTTCATGTGTCTTACATTGATACAGAATCCCTTTCAAAAACTCTCTGTGGTGTGTGAAAACAGTTTTCAGTGCACACACAATCCTCAATGGCTGTGCCTTGTTTAATTACACGCACACTAATGTGATTCCCACTCTAGATACTATATATATAGGAATCACTGACCATCACATGACCCTCTGACTTATACTTATATGTGTTAAGTGGTCTCTTTCTTTCTCTCTGCGAGTCACACAGATACCAAAAATAAATACATGCAAGTGAACTATGTTAGTGCATTTTACTCAAATGTAATCAATAAAATAACTTTTTTTTACAAGTTTTTACAAAATATTGAATGCGTATATATTTGATAACTTGGCAAGTGACACACAGCACCTGTGTAAGATTATTTCCACCTTCATGCTAATTAAAGACCACTCTGTTGGTCAGTCAACAGCATTCCAGTTTAAGCTTGAACCTGGTACACTCATTAAAACCAAACCCAAGTATTTAGTTTGTGGCAGCAAGGCTTGCGTGCAATTCATCACTGCATGTGTGTGTGTGTGTGTGTGTGTGTGTGTGTGTATGGATTGTGGCCTTGTAGCATTCAGCACTTCATCTGAGGAGGAGTTTGTGAGGGTTTTTGAATGCTTCGCATGGCCAACGCACTCCATTCTCTAATCAAGATAGTTCCTAAGAAGGCCAACGCTTCTAATGTTTCTCCCTAGAGAAAGTTAAAACACAAATAATCAAGCGACAGGTCACCAAGACAGACCACAAGGAAACGGGAGTCCTTGCAAGTAGAAAGTGTGCATATAAGAAACGGAAAGACATTTAAAAAGGACATTACTGTTTGTTGTCTTCCTACTTTTAATACCTTTTAATGATCCTGTTTACGCTGCCTCCTCACCCTTTCCACTGCTCCCTCTGTGACTGATAGTAAATGGCTTTCTAGAGAGCTGCTGCAGAGTGAGGGGGTGAGAGACTACCTGCTTTTGTTATCTTAACACCCAGCGGCATGAAAGAGACAACCATCAAACATTCAGCTCCTCACTTGACATGAGCAGACTGCGCTGATGTGGAGGGAGCTGGCAGTGACATGGTTGGTTGAGTGAAAGTACACTGCATCCTGGGCCTGGCAGCTTTATGAGCCCAGGGGGAACCATAAAGACGCAGGCTTTCAGGCCCTCAGCTGCTCTTCGTGTTAGGGTTACAAAAGCATGGGGGACAGGGACAGGATGCCTGTTTGGTCAGAGTTCATTCTTATCTAGGAAGTGTCTTCCCATTCACAGTAGCGAGTTAAAGTGGGTTACTTCTACAACCAACTAAACCTTCTATCATTGCATTCATGAAATTACAGGCATATACATGTACTACCATAAACTTCCCTCTTTAACAGACACAATGTGAACTGTACCTGGACAAAGTCAAATGAAAAGGCTATGACAATGTCAATCAAACCAGTGGTCACATGCATGAACACACTGGGAGAAAAGATTAGCTCCTTCTTTTCACATACCTGTGGCATGTCGCTGACAGACGGATGGGTCACTGTTTGTTTTAACAGCCAGGTCTTTGGATGACAGGAGGAAGCTCTGGGAGAGCTATATCAGTGTTTAGACAGATACTACTGGGCCTGGAAGACACACGCTCTCCTTCCCTCAGGACACTGCTCACAGAGCAAGGAAAAGGCCACACAAATGTCAGATGTTTTGCTTAAACGTACCACAGTCAGAATTTGGGAATATTTGCCCTGCTTAATCTACTAGTAGTTTTTCTGTTAGTGTAGGCTCTAAATTTGCTTTAAAATAAGTCTGTAATTTCCTGTGGAGCTTATTAAGACTCATTGCACCCTGCCCATTTAATCGCAACAAAATAATCATTAGGTAGAAGACTGTTTTAACATGGCCATGTTATTTTTACTGTGCGTGTTTGCCCTTGTTTTCCAAGCTTTCGTTGTGACTGGAGGAGGCCCCCTTGGCAGGAAGTTTACTAGTGTTTTACAGAGTAATCCTCATTGTCCCAGCCTCCTCGTGGTAAGGAGTAAATGGGTCCAGGTTGAGGAGGAGACAGGGACATGGTAAGGAGCACAGACAGGTTTAGACACAATGGGAACACACGCAGGTCTGCATGTGCATCTGTTTCACTGATGGAGAACAGAGACTTCACCATCTGCAACTCCAAGGCACTGAGGTACCCATACACACACTTACAGGTGCACAGAAACACACAGCTAAGTAGATAAGTCACAATTAAGATGCATATTAAAGCTAACAAACTATAGGAACAGGTGCTAAAAAACATTTTACTTTAGGGACATCCTGCAACAATGCTAATATAAAAACAACAATGCTGTGTACCTCTATTGTCATAACTAAATGCAACTGGCTGAGCGACAAGGTAGAGGAGATGTGAGTCAATGGCAGCCACAATGGTGCAATCGCACGCTGTTTTTCAAGGCGTGTGAGCGAGTGTTCCCTTTACAACCTCTGACAGTAAAGTGTGAATCATCAGTTGTTTCATCATCATCACACTCGACCTCCCTCGGGAACACAGTAAGGGGGTTGTGACCACTCCATCCTTGTTTTCTAGTGATGTGTGAGCCAACCAAGACACGCGATTTATTCTCCTTTCTCCCCGCTTTTCAAACCAACCCCGCCTTCTCTGACTCTGTCACGCTTCTCACACTCTCTGCTAGACATGAGAAAAAAAAGGAGAAACAAATTCAGCTTTATCTTTAAGTGATTTGAAATGATACAGATTATGATCAGATCTCCCCTTTAAAATACAACAGCCTTTTATTGAAGACGGTGTCCCGTCAAGCTGCGTTTGTACTGTAAATGTTAGTTAATGAAATAACCATGTGGGGCAGTAACATATAAATGCTCATCTCTATATTACACAGCTCCTCTAGCTGCTTTTCCAAAGAAAACCTGTGGTAAAGGTGGTCACACTGAGGTTCACAGATGTGTGCAAGTACTGGATTATTGTGAGTATGTGTGCGCACCTGCAGGCTCAAACCTACATCCGTGGGGGGCCGAGAAAAGCACGAGAGGTAGTTAGTGAAGTTTCTGTTGCCACAGATACAGTATCATTTCTCAGCTTCTGAAAAGTCACCGGAATTGGGGACTGAAGCTACTGGTGCTGCTGTGCAGACGAAAACACTAACAGACTCCTAACATCTAAAATGCCCGCTGACATGTTCTGCTGAGCGAGCTTACATAATGAATGTTGGTTTTCAGCAAAACTGTCTTGACAATAAATTAAGTGGATTTATTGCAATAGTACATCGTGACCCAGGCTTTCTGCTGTTAGAGACAACACAACTAATGCATCCAGTTATGTAGGTGCTCTGCCTTTGTTGTCATGTGTGTGTGTGTGTGTGTTGTGGGAAGGTGTTTTATTTATAGTGATATTCTTTGACATTTCTAAAAATGTATTACTTGCAAAACAGGTGTATTTAATGGCCTTGGAGGTACTGTTTTCAAGCCCATAAACAAATGTTGACGCATGAGAATTTGGATGCAGTATAGTATTTTAGGGTTGAGCATTGCATGTTACTTTACTTGGAACAAACTACTCCCCCTGTCTTATGTACACATGAAAATAAAACATCCTGGTAATTTTGTAAATGTGTGGATCAGATCAGGGGATGCACAAGTGTGTGTAACTAAAAGCAGAAGTGGGGATAAACAATTGATACAGTGAAGACGGACTAGTGGGCTTAAACAAAAAGAGATTTTTCAAAAATAGAATAATTACTTTTATAACCAAAATAAAGTGTTCACTCTACTCTGTTTCTTTAATCATCAGATAACAGCAGATGGTCAACATTGACTGCAGTCTCTGCTGGTGGACTTGATCTGACACAGGTTGCAGAGAAAAGGAAATCTGTGATCACCTTTCACAGAAGTGTATTGATATTTTATATATATATTTATATTTAAGGAAGTATTAGGATTACTTACTCAATGTGAGTGGAGAATGTGTCTTCAAATGTCTAATTTCTTGTCTTACAGTTGTTTGTTTTATTCGGTACTGTGATTGTCTGATATGAGCTGTACCTTCCCAGCATTGCGGAAAGAATGGTATCTATTTCTGTTCCTTCCTGCCATGGCTTCGAGCAGGCATCCATATCTTACCATAACCCCATCATAGCTCTCTCTAGACCCATATCTCTGTCAGCCTCACAGAGTGAAACGCTGCTTCCTGTTTGGTTTGTCCAACCAGTGCCTCTTACTGGCTGCTCTTCTGTTCCTATCTCAACTTTGACCCTACTTAACTGAAACCACTGCTATCGGCCTGCTTCGCACCAGTCACAGGAAGTTATGCTCTGAACTCATGGCCTCAGAGACGGTTACGAAAACAGGTAAAAAGAATGAAAAGCAAAAATACAATGAGTAGGAACATAAACTGGAACACAATCACTTTGTAAATGCTTTTAATGGAGGTGGCTTGCATACTAAAGTGAACAGAACCATAAAAAGTGATAGTGATATTAGAAGACAAATTGATGTTGGTTTCACTTGGCTATGTATAATTGATGTTGTGCAGTATGGGTTTGTATGCATTGTATTGTAGTCCTCTTCCCATTTGGATTAAACAAACAGCTTAATGTTTCGATCGCTTCTGGAGTCTTATCTGCGGTATAATTATCATCTTTCATTCACCCTCTCAGAGATGTTTTCGATTTGACTGCGTCCTCCATCCACCTCCATTTCTGGTGTGCTCTAAACCACGACACTCCCACACAGAGCGCTGCAGCCCAGCAGCAGAAGGGTGAGACGAAGTAAAACATTTAAAAAGACAGGCCTCTTTTGGCTCAGCTACAGCAGCAGTCTCACACAGCTAGTAGGCATTAAGTCCTACGCTGAATCCGAGGACCGAAAGCGTGAGCTCGTGGTAAAGCTTCGGCTCCTAAGTTATGCTGTTGCATGTCTGACTGCTGTTACAGAACCAAAGTTGAATGAACTGACAAAATATCTGCTGGGAATCTTTGATGAGTGAGTAATGTTAAAGTGGAGGAAGAGGAGTGGCGAGAACTTGCATGTGTGCATCTCTGTGGGAGTGCATACGGGAGAGCAGTTGAGATTTGAAAAAAAGATGAAGAGACTGAAGATATGAAGGAGCGACAGACAGCGCAGCAGACCACTGAGTGTCTAAGAAAGTGAGCGTAGCACAGTATCCATCAGGCTTAATAGAAACACGCGCCATCCCATTATGGAGTGGTGTTTGAGAATAAATCATCTAACAGGCTCCTTTTCAAAGCATTACCCTGTCAAACCTAATCTAACCTACCTCTGTCTGCTCTCCCCTCCCATCCCACACTGCACCCCCTCTCCTCCTTTCCTTAGTGAGCAAAGCCGTTTGCCGCCTCAGGCAACGGCTGGGAACATAAGAGCAAAGTCACAGCAGAGCCGTAGATTCTAGTCACCACCACAGTGTGTCCTCTTCGACGGCGTGCTTTAGCTTCACAGGAGAATGAGGCCCGCATTGTGAACAGAACACTGCGTTAGCGCCAACAATATTTGTTTGGTCGACCGTCGCAATGTTTAGGCCTCAAAAACGACACCATTTCTCTTTTCCAAGTTCGTTGTGAATGCGTAATTTGTAAACTAAATTGTTTCCGAATTTGTAAAGAATTTTAGAGTGAGAATGCCGCAGCCTTTTGGAGAACAAAAGGAAAACAAGTGAATAGTCTTTGATGTGACCACTGCTGCAGTGAACATGGATGAGAACTGCCTTCCTCGTGTCTCCACTGTGTCTGTCACACAGTGCGGTTTTCACCACAAGACACATCCCCTATCCTTCTGGGAACCATAAGGCCAACCTCTATGACAGCGCGACAAAGCAACAAATAGACTAGCACGGAGACTCTGACCACGAGAAAGGAGTTTTAGAGAAGCCTGCAGATTGATTGTATCTCTAATGTAGCTCAAGGAGGAGTGTCTACTTGTCTCTCCGCAGAAGCTTGTCTCTTTATATCAGCATTTATATAGCATTCACACATTCGCACAGTTAGACTCTTTGGAGGCTTCTTCAAATTGAATTGTAAGTTTGAATGCAAATTTTTATTCATACATTATTTTACCTGCATATTCAGAATTAACATCGTAATGACTTGGCAGGGATTCTGATACATGAGAACTGTTTCGCACAGGTTTGCACTTCCGTTCTCACTTAAGGACAAGCCCCATTGATCGGTTGGATATGGGGCAATAAGCCTGGTGTGTTTTTCCATGGCTCCCTCCAGTTCTGAAGCAGGCTGATGCTCCAGGATGCTTCACGTGTGAGATGGCTTGGCCCGCTGACTGACAGCCCTGGATAAGGTATAGTGTGTCCCACCTCAGTGCCAGCACAGCTAGAAGTGATAAACGCTGGCAACCTGATCCAGAGACAGGAGACGCCTCTGCCTCCGACAGAGTTCAAACTTAATGCACTTCTATTCTTCTTCTACAAGTCCAGATTTGCTTGGTTCAACCCTGCTGAGCCTCACATGACCTGGCCAAGTGGAGGTCAGTGGTGGCTATCCCAGCAGTTTTCCTGACCACTTCTGATTGGCTCTTCCCTTTGCCAGTCTCTCGCATCCCCAGTCTGACAGAACATCGCAGTTTCAACCTGTCAGCTGCCTCTACTTTATAACTGGGTATTTCAGTCTCCATTATTCCAAAAGCTTCTCCTGTTCAATATTCCTATTGCACCAACAGGACCTAAGCATTCTCTCTGGTCTGGAATATTTATGGAAAGTTTATTTTATCTATTTTTTATTGCTACTCTTGTGCAAATAGGCCCCCATAGAGTCCCTAGTCCCTGCCCTTGCAGTAATGGCAATGTAAACATGGGAAAGTAATTTAAATTCTAACAAAGTGGAGATTAGCTGGTGACAGTTTGTGGCATGGGCGATTATTTCTAAAATAATCCTGTTTTGATATGCATCTGCGTCCCGGCAGGAATTTTCAATTTGTTTTCCCATTGCCGCATGTAAACAAGCTCTAGTGTCTCCTTATCATGGCGTCGCACGGACAAGGAAAGAGCGTATGCCTGCCCCCCCCCAGCCCCCTTTCCCTCTTCCATCTCAGCACACAACCTTTCTCTTCCATCCTGCTTCTGGTTAGAGTCGCTGAGCAGCCGCGCTTGTCTGAGTTTCAACAAGTCTCTTTATCGAGAGCCGGTAGGGTTTTTTATGTGTGTACCTGCAAGTCATTTGCAAACATGAAGTCCTCAAAACGCACCCCCTGAATATGTTCTGCTTGAGGGGTTCTGCCCATTCCCCGTCTGAATAGGAAAATATGCAACATGGCAAAATGGCCCATCCTAGCCACAGGCCTGGGGCATGTGATAAATGTTTACACGTTTGATTGTTGACGAGGAGCTATGAAAAAATAATTGACTATTTATTTGGAATACTCGCTAAAAAAATTCACTTTAAATTAAAATTACAGACTTCATCCAAAATATTCCTAAAAAATGCAATATTACAATGATGTATTGTTGTGAGTGTGGTTTCGCTCTGTCGTAGTGAGGAGGTATTCAGACATTTCACATGGTGCCTGGAGAGGTGGAAAAGCCAAAGAGAGTCCTGAGCAGCGAGATATTAACTATTTGCTTTCATGTGGATAGGAAGCCAGGGGGCTATGTATCTCTCGCTGATTGATTGCTCATGCCTGAAGCTAATCAGCATGTCTCTTGTTGTGTCTTAATGTTCATGGGGATTATGCAAGGATAAACATGGTAATCCCCAATGTTGTGCAGGACTTCCAATTATCATGCTGCTTCGCCAAAAATAAGGTCACCATAGATTTAACCTATTAATACAATATAAGCCAGCCAACATCCCTCTGCTGTTAATTTCACCTAAGTTACACTTGACGTCATTCTGACATTCGAGAACCTGACTGGATGTCAAAGGTGACTTATCTCTGCTACAGTAGGTTGTGATTGAAGCTGACCAGCTAGGTTAGGCTGTGGTCACTGCCGTGACTGAGGCAGGCTTCCTTACAGATAGAGATAACAGGCAGAGGTGAATGTCTAGTCCATGCTGACAGTCAGGATCGATTAGGGATGGATCACTTACACGCAGCGATCGTTACAACCCCACCCCGGCACTCAGGTGGAGCCATTGAGGGACTCACAGGAGAGGTGATGGTCCTGCCTGAATTGTGCCCATACCCGGATGACAGCTACATTAAAGAGTTATGAACAAAACTTTTGGCAAAAGTATCCTGCAATCTCTGATTGACAAAGACTGCATGATTGATAAAGCTCCTCTTTCCACGTCATTAAGCGTGAGTGAGAAAAGAGGATGCAGAATGGCTTGGCTCTCACTGCCATCCACCTCCATATCCTCCCCTCATCAATCTACTCTAATACATCCTCTGCGAAGAGCTGCTTTCCCGGTGAAGAGCAAGCAGGCCTTAAATTACAATACAGAGGAGTGGAATCATTATACCTTTAATGTTCCCAATCTAATTGAGGCATTAATTTAAGTAGAGTCTCTAGTGAGGATTATTCATAACTGCTTTTTAATTTAGAAGGGTGATCAGCAGAAATATTCCCCAGATTAGACGCAAAATCCCTCCTCTGGTTTCCACTAGCTGCTTTTTAAAGCCCCTTGACATTGGGAGGGCGACATCCGTGTTAATTTCACAAATAGTACAGCACCTCTGGTGTGTTTCCCTTTCATGTAATGTAATGTAATGTTGCTGCACACAAAGCCGAATTACACACCTCTGTGACAAGGAAAATTATATTTTATCCAGGGCCCCAGAGTCAAACTGTAGCCTGCTGAACTATAGTCTATTATCAGCTTTTGTGAATTAGTTTGTGGTATTTAAAATAAATATACATTATTTTGACATATGTTTCACATAAATATCAAGAAAACTGCTAAAATTACATCCTAGGTTTTGCACACTTTAGATGTGGAAGATGTAATAATTTTGAAAAAAGTGTCCATTTATAGAACAGCTCAGGGACACAGCCACATTTTTTATTTCTAGTTAAATGCAGCATCTAGCAAAATAAAGATGCACTAGCCAAATTCCCCCAATAGAAACTATGATGATAAATTAACCATTTATTGTAGATGGTAAATCAGTTAGGTTTCAAAGAATCTGAGCAAAAATGAGAAGTAATAGTATAGACAATTCAGGTAGCCACACATTTGAACATAGCAAAGTCATGATCAGTAGAAAAAAAAGCTCAAACACAAAAGAAGGAGCAGGTGGGGTGGTGTAAAGAGCTGCACCTGCACAGGGCTGCCGACATGAAGAAGAGCTGTAAAAGCTAACCTGAACAGAACGCTTGTATAAATATGACTGGACGTCAACTGATAGCAGATCAGCTAATGTGCCAAATAGCCTCTGATAAAACAGCACAAACAGCTTATGGAAACTGGACTTCAGTGTTCGGCCTGGATGAACACAATACCCCACTAATGCACAGTGAAACTGCTTGGGGCCCCCGAGGGATCTCTGGTCCCAGGAGAGATTGGTCAGTAATTCTACCATATCTGTCTACAGCCATAATGGTTGTGGTGATTAGGTGTGGTGATGAACAGACGCAGATTATTTTAAGTTAACAACAGTTCCACGGCCATGACAATGAAAACCATCCTCTTCCGTCCTCAATGCTATTTGCAAAAGGTTGTCTGCTTATTTATTTTCATTATTTATAATGTTTACCTTATACCTCCAGCAGTGAAGTTTTCACAGGCTGTATTTTCCTTTTGAAATCATTAAACAGTGAGAATCAGTGGGGAGGATTATGAGTGAGGGAACTCCATATTGAACCACAGCAGCTACATTTGGCCAAAGGGGAGGTATCATAGACACAGGCATTTGAGATGTGGGACTCTTTAAAACACACAACCAAACAAGAGCAATTAAGGGACAAGCACATACGCTCACAGAGGCATGCACGCATACCTAAACACACGTGCGTACACGCATGCAGACGGACCATGCCCCGAGGGACTTGAGTCACACTGATAGAGTCGTAGTACCCCTGTGGCACTAGAGCCAGGCACGGCATGCCATCTGGAGCTGGGAGGAGGGTTTGTTAGAGGGGTGTTGAAACCGACCGGTACATGCTTCGACCGTGTGGCTGACCATCTGGCTCGGCAGACTGTGTACCAGTAACTTTGAGCAGTCCTGCAACAGAGAGGAGGGAGATGGATGGGTGGAAACGGAGCGGTAGATAGCTGTAGGGTTAAAAGCAGTCAGAGTTTAGTGGCAGCAATTTGATTGATGTATTTGGTAGAGCGCTCTTTCTTTCTCTCTCTGCCTCTCTTTTTCTCTTTGTAGAGAAAGTGGGCTCAGTCATTTCTGCAATCGAGATACTTTCATTAACAATTAATCTTCCGCCTTATTTTCAGATTAATCATGGATCTAGAAAAGTAAACAGTGAAATATGCCAATCAGTTTTCCCAGAGCCCACGACAACGTCTTCATGTAGCTTATTATGACGATTGACTGACTGAAAACAATTTGCAAATTAATATTCTTTTAATTGAAAAGTTATTTAATGTTTCCTTGCATTTATTGAAGCAGGGAAGGTTGAAAATCGGTCAAATTACTTGATGTGTGGCTACTGAAAGGTACACATGAATGTAATCTATAGCAGCTTTACTGCAACAGAACAAAGCTTAATTTGCTCTTAAATGACTAGAGGAGCTGGTGTTTGTAGGGTGGAGTGACTTGACCCTCTGCCTGAGGGACGACTGCCAACAGACACACTCAAAGCATTTGTAGAAAGAGAGAGCGAGAGAGAGAGAGAAAGTGAGAGAAAAAGAGGATTCATCTTATGAGCCAATGTGTGGCCTGACTCATGTCTGCATTCAGCCAAGTGAGGTATCCGCTTCCCCTTAATATTTTATAGTTTCCTTCAAAGAGTTCCCACTGCCCGTACTAAAGTCGCTGTATGTGTTCAGTGCAATAATTCTGACTTCCTACCTGGTATCCTGGACCGGTATAGAGTTACTCTTCACTCCTCTCCTGATAATCTCTTTCCTGACACACTTTCACAGTGACTGCCCACTTCACCTGAAGCCACGAACAGTATTCCCTCTTAACACTTTCAGTGACCACGGACATGTTGTCAGCTGCTTTAGATGAAGGGAAATGGCAATTTCTAGTCAAATTGGCATGATGAGGATACAAACAAGCTGATTGTTCACAACTTGTGGCTCCGTAGACTAACATTAGCACATTGAGGTCCAGCTAGAAGTAATGAAACAAGCGTAGATTCGCAATAACTGCTACCAAGTACGCAAATGCGTGCATTCACACACCTTCCACGAAGGCCGGGCGAACCATCACTCATGAAAAAAGGCAGTCTGTTGATTGTAGTGATGCCTCCAACAACAGTCTACGACAAACGGTTCACAAATGTGGCCATGGTACGTGTCCCGTTAGAAGTTAGGGTGCCTTTTTGTTTTAGGTCACTCTCACTGACACAACCCCCCCAACTATGAACACAAACACAGCTTCACACCTGCACGCTTGACCTCCATTACAAATGTTAGCCTACTCGGGTGAAAGCTGTGGCCACCACAGGGTTTTTGTGGAGCAACCGACTTAGTGAGCTATAGAGCTGCTAAAAATATGTACTATACGTATTTTTATTGGTGCAGAATTACTGACCAAAGTGTTCTACAGATGGATGAAATCTGATACGGCTTTAACTTCAAGGGCAGGGAAGGGTATAGAGTTCCTCAACACATCATGAATATTGAAGTTTATAAAGTCACTCTTTCTGATCTGAAAGAGTAACTTGTGAAGAACTCCACCCGCCTCCTCCAGCCCCCCAAATTACAGTAGCCAAGCGGATGGGCAGTCCATTAACTATTTAAATGCACACAGAGATGTGAGAAGAGGTGGCCAGCATTTTAATGAAAAACAGAGTGCAGATTGGCTCCTGAAGGGACCCCTCTGTTTGTGATTACCATTACTACTGCCCACAGTTACATGTATAGGTCTGGATGTGATTAAAGTTACATTGATATTTTCTTTTAGTCTGTGTATGCATGTTCTTTTCTCCTTATCCAGATGTGTGGTGCAGAGCCTTCTCGACAGCTCCATTTTCATGTCTACAAGTGCTACTAAATCCAAATAGGTCGGAGTCAAAGCCAAATTGTCATCCATCCTTTGCATTTCCCCTGAGGGACTTATCACCTATCCAGATTTCATGGTCCTATCTTGGGCACTGTGCTAATAGGGAACACCCCATATTTAAGCTGGGTGAGGCTCTGTCAAGAATTCTGGTTCAAGGCTATGCGTGCCTACACTCGACACGCTGCCAGTTCGAGATGAGAGATGGGGGTTAGAATATATCACTCCTCCAGCCATTAACTACCTATATTTAGGTAGGGTACATAGCTACATTGGTCTAGATGGCTAAATAAGAGCTTTGTGGCATATTGTCATACTATACATGTCAATCTCAACCCCGCCTCCAACCAAATAGATTTGCTACAGTATAAACTAACTTAAATTTGCTTTTACAAATGCATTTTGGAGAAAACATAATTTCTGCTAAGTTCACTGGGAATTTTTCCTAATCAGAAACTTTTTTTTTTCTCATCGACCTTTTTTTATTATTTCTACTCCATTTTTTTATGTGCAAATTGAAAACAGGTGGATGAAAGGACCGGCACAAACACAGGTAGTGAACATTGTGTTATATTTATAAATACAAAATCCAGCCAGCATTCAATTTCTTAAAATTTGTACTGGAATAATGTGTTAAATCATAACATATGTTTTAGGAGATATGCATGCAAATATGCATACAAAGCACATGGATGTGTAATCTTTAGGATCCAATGTGAATCTTGAGTTACTTTTGGTAATTTAAAACTCTTAAGCTAGACTGAAAAAAGATGCAGAGAGCAGAAAGTTGCTTGGTCCTTGGAAGCAGTGTTTGCATATCATCAAAGCAATTCTTTACAGCTGATTCTGCCTCTCATCTTTTCATAGAGAACATAGTCTCAGCAAGTCTTAACCTCTAAGAATATGTGAGAAGACTGCACTGATTAGTGTTTCATTAATAAAGCACTGCTGCAAAAAACATCTATTGCATCTTATGCTTTATACACATAAAGCTAAATGTGTATAAAGCATAAGATGTATACACATAAAGCTAAAACACAGTTCTGTTTTTAGTTTTTCTAAGTGTCTGGCTCTTTAGTATTTTTACCCCTGAGACATTGCGACAACAGTCACTTGAGCTCCCTCGGGCAGGGTGCTAAGCGGCTGGAAGGACTGGGAGAGGCTTTTTTCAAAAGACTGAAGACATGCCTCTGTAAATACGCATGCATCTTTGCACTGCTCTCACTTCACACACAAGCTCTCCCCGACAGAGTCAATAAGCTGTTTGTTTTAAGTGTCTCTCTCAGTTTCATTCACTCTCTGTATCTCTTAGCTCTCTCTCTCTCTCTCTCTCTCTCTCTCTCCTGAAGCAGTGCTCAATCTTGCGCTGCAGCGCAACAGGAAGCCGTTTAGAGTATTGTCCCCACCATTGTTCCAGACTGTTTCTCTCAAAAAGCTTTTATCGCTTCTACTAAGCGCTCTGCTAGGGAAGAAACAAAGATTTGTTGATAGTTTGCCGCTGCTAAAATTGCACCCTGGAGGTTCACACACTTAACATGTGGAACATGTAATAAATTAAGAAGAACGAGATGCAAACTTGGATGATGGAGGATGTTCCTGTGAGTGATGACAGCAGGGTCGTGTACCGTGGCAGGGACACTGCAGTTTCCTCGTTGTTATCTCAGGGCCCTCACTCGAGCTTTCCTGTTGCTGTCAAACGTTTCTTCTCTTCCTTGGGAACAACTGTGCTTTTGTTCTGTAGATATGGGGGGAAATAGATGCATTATATGGCTGAGCGCCATTATGTTCTTTTAAAACACTACTATGCAGCACACAGTTGTTGTAACATAATCTATAATCAAAATATATAATAAGTGGCTTGATTTAGCCGTTGCATGTTACAAATCACTTGCCAGAACCCCAGAAACAGTGCTGCACAATGCAACTTTCTGGCAGTCCAGTAAGACTATTTGCATACACCACCGTTCCAAGAAGAAACCACTGTAAAACAAGACCATTTTAAATTTCAAGTGCAATATGGATTTGAAAGTCACCAAGAGCTGTACGTTATTTAATGCCATCTTAATGTGTGTCTACTGGCTCAGTCATGGAAAAACACTAATGGGCAGATGTTTAAAGGTTAGAGGCCGCTCCATGTTTTTGTGTGTGATTAGTTCACATGAAAATAAACTTTTTGTCATGAATACTTTCACACAGAACGCAAGTATTAAGTGAGTAAAAAGCAACATACTTTTGTTTGGAACAGACCAGATCCACTCCTTTCCGTTTTTATCTTTCATATTAAATGACATAGAACATTTGCTGGCAAATATTTAGCATTTTAAGTTGTATATTTGTCACACCAGCGGTGTGTAAACAAACATCTTATGAGTGAACAAAATACCCCAAAAAAAATATTCACCAACAAATCAGGATGGCAATTACAGTACAAAGTAAATGTTCCAAGAACAAAACTTTATCAATTGGGTAGTGAGACCTTTTTGTCCATTAGACCAAACATTGATTGAATGCTTATGTTTTTCACTAGGATTCCCACAGTTTTTTTATCAATAATTAAAAGATGTAATTTAGTATAAAGAAAGACAGAGAAAGTAAAAGAGAAAAGACGTATGCCACTGCTCGCTTTCACAATATCTGGCTTGACAGAAAATTGCAGACCTAGATTTTGGGAACTAAACGTTGTATCATCAGTCAGAATAGCATGGCGATACAATCTTTATCATTGATCCATTTCAGCAGCATAATCATTGTTTTCTATTTTTGAAAAGTTCAAACATTAACACATTTGTGCATGAAATAAACTTAATTGTTTAAAATTCATGCCAATATTAAAACATTATTAGCATATATATTCTCATGTGTCACTCTCATGTGACACATGCTCTTCATCACCATCACATTATTTTATGACAAATTCTAAAATGTATATCAATATTTGAGTGAAAAACAAAGGCTTATGTATTTGTGGAGTCTCCTGTATACACAACACAGACTCACACACGTGGTCATGGTCAGATGGGTGTTGGTGCTCTTTGACCTGTCTTCTCTTGTCTTGTTGGATGCTTAACGTTTAAGTCTGTTCCTTGACCCTTGTTGGGCTAAGCTGCTTTTGGATAATCAATGGACATAAATTAAAGTTAATTGCCATGTCACAATATCACAGACACCATAGACTCACCATTGAGGACAGTGGGAGGTGGGGGCGGATATATAAGAGGATTGCAGAGACCAGATGTCTGTGTGTCCAGTTTTGGCTTTAGCCCAGACAGTTTCAGGTCAGACAAAAACAAAATACAAAATTGTTATGTTTCTGAAAATTGTGCATCTTGTTCTATTAGAAGTTTTTTCCACGATGCTGACAGTCACGGTATTAAAACTATATCATAAGAGAGCATGTATAGGTTATGATGGAGGGTTAGAAAAATATGACCATAGCTTCAAGACAGCACTACAGTAACAGGGAAGATAGTTTTTTTTCTTCTTTTTTTCCATAACATTATACTCTAACCTTTATGTAAATAATTGAAAGTGCTACTTGAATTATTCATCAAAAGTGTCTACAAAGCCTAGGGAGCTCTCACTGGCCATATTCCATTTGTTTATGATTATTATTGTTGTGACTAAATGTATTTATTGTATAAGACGTCACTACATTGGATTGTTGTCGCCTGCCTACTTTCACTGTGAATGTATGCAGTCTTCCGCATAAAGATAAGAGCTCATAATGTTGGCATATTGTTCACATGGTGTGGTTGCACACTGTACAGTAGAGTTGTGTGAAGCTGCATATCATGTGGAAAGACATTACATATAATCTGAACTTGTTCAGTTAAAGGTCGTGGAGAATGTTTATGTGCAGATGAAGCCGCTCCTCTTGTGTCTGTCTTGTGGGGAAGAGCAGCTAAGATCAATCTGTAGGCTACTTGCTCACAAAGCAGCATGTCGGCCTCTGGTGACCGCGCAGAGACCGCATAAGACATTTTAATGTATACTGTAGCAGTTGAGAGGCCACACACGATATTACAGACGTTGTAACATCCATCATACAGCCCTCCTGTCCTCTCTATGCGACTGAGGACAGACCTGAGCTGGTTACCACAAAGGATTTGTGACTAGAACTACCTCTTTGGGCCTGTACCTGAGGCTGGAGGCACCCAACTGTAGCAAGCTTTTGTCACCCTGTCACCATCTCTTTTCTCTTTGACTTATCCCCTCCGGCATCTTTGGGACTCCATTACCCCTGTGTGTATTGTGGGAATGTCAGGACCTCCCTGTGTGGAGAGCGTGTGTCTCAGATTGATGGGCAGAAGTCTCACTGTGACCTGGCTGACTTTCACTCTCACTCTCATGGGCAGATTGACTTGGTGCAGGCATGAAGCTTTTGTGCATTATGGGAGAGGATTGTGAGGTCCCTGGATACAGCGGCTTGGCTCCAGACATTTCTTGAGACGACCACCACGTCGTAAAATGCACAAAAGATGAGAAGAAAAAGAAACGGCGTAGGTTGGCATGAAACAGTGTGAGGGTTAGGGTGGTGGGTATTTGTACTGTGCACATGCCTCAACATAAATACCTTAATATTTTACAATAGAGCAGCATTGTTGCACTGATGACTTTTGAAGTTTCAACTCAGTATTCACCTTTAGAGTGGGTACAACATAACAACATATTCAACATGATTTATTGTGGTTGATTCTACACTGTCAAATAACGATCTTAAATGAGCTTTTAGTTGCCTACTACTCAGCTAATTAATCTCAAATTGTGAAACAAAGCTAAAAATAAAACATTTTGATGTCACGCTAACATAATTAACATCCATATCACTTTATCAGAATTATTTGTTTGTTTGTATTTTTCAAAATGTTATGAGTGGGTAATGGATAAACACAAGGACACAATAGTTACAAAAATCTAATTTGTGGACTGCTTGTATAGACTATTATGAATATTTAACTGCACACCCATCACACACACAAGACCGAAAGGGTTTGGTATGCTGGTTTACTGCGTGGTTAAACCATGTAAACCTACCTTTTCGGGGAGTGGATTCCTTCCCACTTCCTTCTACAGCGCCTGTACATATCGAGTTGTCAGTTCATTGGGTTGAGAAGGGTAGTGGGTTTTTTTCCCTTCCAGAGAAGAAGTACAGGGCCCAGAGCAGAGAGCTGAGGCTTTGTAATCACTATCCTGTCTCAGCCTCTGCATTTCTCAGTCTGTGTTTTCTGTTAGTATTGGAGCTGACAGCCTGTCAGTGGAGGAAGGGCTTTGAACCTGAGGGCTCCTCTCTCTACCAAAGGCTAATCGCTACTTCAGAACAGGGGACTGCCCCTAAACAAACATTTACTGCTGTAAAGACAGGGTCGGCCCCTAACGATGTAGGTCAGCGGGGCTTTTTACAGCAAGCCCTTTATGGAGACGGATGCCAGAGATGGACAAATAGCAGGACATTAGCTGTCAGCAGCACCAGTAGGAGCCAGATCTGGCCGCACTTTAATAGCTGTTTGTTGGTGGAGAGGAAGAGGCTCATAAAAAAAAAGATTATCTTCTGTGGACCCTGTGTCACAGCCAAGACTGACCATAATGAAACACAACCAGAACCGTCCAGGCCAGAGAAGCACTACACTCCATCTGATTATTGCAATGCATCCTATCTACATGGACCACAGGGCTGAATTATAGTACGACTCGGGCGTCTTTATATCAGACACCACCGTACATGATTTCATACATCTTTCGAGGAGAGTGTAATGTAATGCTAAGATTTTTTCTGACAGGATAATCAGTTCATCCGACAAGGTTTTATTTGGTGACGGTGCTGAGGGTCTTTCTCTGCCTGAGGAGCTACGCTCTCCCAGTTCACATGGTCACACCTTTAACGACTTCTTAAATGTCACAGAATGTCAGGCGGAGGGATAAAAGCAGAGGACCTCCTCATGCTTGCTAGTGATCCTCTGTAGTTTTTACTACGCTACAGTGCTGCCGGGCAGGACATATGCACTCAGGTGTGGCCCGGATTTCACCGGACGGACCGGTGACATGATTTAATACACTTGTTTCTAAGGAGCCGAGTGAGAAGAGCGCCTTGTCAGGGGAAGAGTTCTGATTGAGCACAGCGTGCCCTTACAAATGTCTCCTTTGTGCATTCTACTAAGAAGAAAATCATTCAGATTATAAAGCATTCTCTTCATAGCCAACAGGCTCCCTCACTAACAGAACAGTATTTTTTTTTTTCTTTGTCAGAAAGATTTAAGATCAGTGTAAGTTGACTGTGTATTCCCTACGGAACGGACTACTGCTGTGATGAAATAGGCATCAACTCTGCTCAATTTTCCGTTGAGCTAACCAGGCAGCTCATCTCCATTAGTGTTAGTCTAACCAGCTCTGCTCTGGATCTCTGTAGCTGTGATCTCGCCAGAAGCCAGCTGGGTGTTAGGAGTGTGTGTGTGTCTGTGTGTGTTGGGTGTGTGTGTGTGTGTGTGTGTGTGTGTGTGGTGTGTGTGTGTGTGCCTGCACACGCTTGTGTGATTCTGTGAGAGCTCAGTACTCTGAGCCCTACAGCTGTGAGAGATCTGAGTGTAAGGCCATGATGGGGCTCCGTTAAGCTCAACAGCGTGAGCCTGTATCAATTACGCTGCAACAGCGATACGAACACAGCGTGCAGTCTTCAAAGACAAAGACTTATGACCG
Organism: Cyclopterus lumpus; assembly: GCF_009769545.1. Classification (NCBI taxonomy): domain Eukaryota; kingdom Metazoa; phylum Chordata; class Actinopteri; order Perciformes; family Cyclopteridae; genus Cyclopterus; species Cyclopterus lumpus. Next base: position 16,650,036 of record NC_046968.1, on the reverse strand, counting down.
CCCAGTGTCTCCTCAGTTGCTTTTGGCCACAGAGTCAACTAAATAACCTTCAGACAACTCACACTTAATCGGAGGAGAATCAGGATATACAGACAACGATTCAAAACAGGATGAGAAGCACTTGAATTCTGTTTCATGAATTCTGGAATAATGCTGTGTGTACCTAACATTTCATTTAATTTTAAGCTATTATGCCTTGTGACCTGCCTCACCTCTTGGTAGAACATTTCTGTGGTCTAGCGCTCCTTTGAACGTCATATGGATCTAGTTCCCGGGCTGGAGACTAGTGGTTATAGATGAGCTATAATCCATCTAGGCCTATCTCTACTTCCAACCTCCTTTCTAATACCTTTGTATCTCTATATTCAATACCACTCCAAAGGCAAGCCGATGCCTTTGAGGACCACCAAAGTTTCAGAGATTCTGAAGGTAAAACTGACTTTTTCTAGACTAGGTTAAGTGAATGACTGCCATATCAGCCAGTCAGCTGTGGACTGTAGCGCAATAGTGTATGTGTGTGTGTGCGCGCGTGTGTGTGTGTGTGTGTGTGTGTGTGTGTGTGCGTGCATGTGTGTGTGCGTGCGTGCGTGTGTGTGTACGGTGTGGTAATGAATGAAGGTAAATGGAAGGGTATGAAGCCTTTCCTATCGTAATTTCACACTTGTCAGCTCTTGTGAGGAAACTTCACCTTTACACAAGGATAGCAGAGAATGTGTCTTGATGTTGTGGGATAAATTATCTATGCAAAGAATTTCCCTTGCAAATATATCCTATTCTCAATTGAACTAAAAAGGGAAGAATTTACACTTAAATACTAAAGTTTAAAAAACATACCGTTTTTGTTGTGAACTCCTCAAAGGTTCACACAGTATGCAATGAAAGCATCATCAATGAATGATACAATAGTATTCTCGTAGAAATACTGTGAGTCAAAATCAATTTAATTAATGTATCAGTGAATATACATATATGTGTATAATGTGTGTGAATGTGTGTAAGGAGCGTTGGGGAGTTTATAGTGAGACGGGTGAAATAGGGGGAGGTTATCATATGCATGTACACACACGCCTCACACAACGAGTAGGGTAGTATCTAATTAAATTGTGAGGTGTAGACATGAAGTATAAACTTAAGAAATTCATTCAAATTACTTGTTTAACAGCACCTTTACCACTTTGATAGAATTCATTATGCCTGTATGTGGATTACTTTTCAGTGTTGATCCTTGTGCATTTATAAGTCAGATCCACATGTGGGATGAAAGGCTGCTGTCAAGCTGGCTCTGATTTTCTTCAGCTCAATGTTACTTTGTCTTGAGGAGGTTTTCAGGCCAGGCTACACTTTGCAGCATGAATGAACATCATTTGGCCACAGTTACCAGTTTAGATTGTTCATTTATTGAAATAAACACCTTAAAGTTAAAGTTAAAGTATAATATTCTTAATTTAAAAAAGTGTAGGCATTGTTTTGTGAATTGTTGTATTGTTTAATAAACCCCACATAAACATTAATGGTCAACATACATTTTAGCTGCAGTCTGTTCAAAACCTAACCTCATCCTGATGTTCTGTATTACTCAAAGCTTTGCATCAGCTGCATCGCCATAGAGCTGCTTTTTGAGGATATACATTACATTTGTTAATCGTTCTCTGTTGGTGCAGCACATCAGTGTCGTTCCTTATATACTGTATGCTTCCTAACGAAGGAAAAATAGTTGTTCCATATATTCTAAATATGAAGATCATGGACTCATCTTCCTCACTACAAGTGTAACGATTAAACACATGTGAAGTTCATCTAATTCATGCTATGTAAGTTAGGGAGTGTGAAGGTGGTTCTGCGAGTGTGTTTGAGTGTGTGTGTACGAGAGAGATGGAGCAGGGAAAAGGAAGGGGTGAGTAGAGGGAGGATATGAGAGCCTTCTCGGGGGACCTTAAACAAACTGACTAAAGTGGTCCTGTTTTCTGATCAGGCACAGAGAGGAGAACACTTAGCACTGCTGGAGACACTCTAAACAGCCACTGAGGAATTAGCCTGTTACTGGGAAACTTCACAGCTCCTGCACTGGGCCGTGTCCCTGACTAAGTAATACAGAAAATAGAACAGGCAATAAACAGCAACAAACAAATGCAAATGCACACACACACACACACACACACACACACACCCACACACACACACACACTCACCCGCATGTACACAGGTGCATAAGGACATGCTGTATGTGTGCCAATAAGCATAGCTGCTCAAATCCGCATGCAGATAAAACACACACACACAACACAAGGTACCATATGTGCTACGGACTCTCTCTGAGGAAAAGCGGTAGATAATGAATGGGCCCCTCACACACTCAAGAAAAGTGTCGCGAGTGACTTGAGACAAGGAAAAATATGTTTTCACTGAGGAAAGCAATGACCTTATTCTGTTCTCCGCGTACAATATTCTTTTAGCTGCATCGCCAGGTTTGGCCAAACAAGATGAGCTTAAATTTAGGACCCCATGATGTCACACAAACACAAGATAGAAAGTTCATGTTTAATTAGGTGTCCCCCCTTTTCTAAAGTTCATTTCAATTAGTCCCACCTCGGCCCCACTTTTCAGGTCTCAGTGATTTGTCAATGCCGCAACTTCTATGAAACCGCAGTGTGGTCATAATGCAGCGTTGTCGTGTGTGTGTGTGTGTGTGTGTGTTTGTGTGTCGTATATGTTTTTGCATGCGTGTTATTGTTTATGTTCTGTGTGTGACCTCGACAAAAAGGGACTCATGTGCCCTTGACATTTCCTTCTCGTGCTTATGATGAATTGCAGGGGTTATTTACTAGTCATGGAGGGATTCACAGATCTCTGCTTTGTCCCCCAAACACTTGCAAAGAATGCAGAAACATCCATTAAAATAACTGCTCAAGGAACTTTCACCGTCATTCATAATAACTGGGATAGCAAGAAATGCTAAATTTACACAAATAACCTCAACTTGTTTAACTACCCAATATATAACAGTATAAAGAACATTTTAAACATTTTGAATTATTTAAATGTTTATCATAATAGTTTCTCTTTGTGTATGTCTCTTTCGTAGACACTGCAGATTACATTTGGAAATAAAGTAGTTCTGTTTAAAGCTGTTACGTCGTGGTTCTGTTTATATAAACTTAGATGAGTTGTCTGTTTTTGAAAACAATATATAATAATAATAATAATATAATATTATTTGTTAATATGAAAGTAAAGCATATTAGCAGTGAGTCGTTGCATGTTGTCTTAATAGCTTTTTGTATGAATGTGTTTCCCCTTTGTGTTTGATATTGTGAGCTATGTCAAAGACAAATTCACAATCCCAAGTGATTGATAATTAGGTATTTCTTATTCAAGTATTAGGTAGCAAAGCACAAGCATTCTAAATAATGTAAAATGTTTATGTACGACATCAAATATTTCGGATACCTGCAGACATATCATGCAGAGGTACTATACATCACAAGCTTACTCTATATGGGGCCATGGTTAGATGGCCTATATGTCCTATGTAGGATCCTGAAGGTTGTACTATGTCTGCTCTGTCCATTTCGTGACACCCTCACATGAGCCGATCAATCAGCTGTAATGAAACCATCAGGTCACCTTTGAAATTTATCATTTTTTGTGTACGTAAAATGAAACGCCCCATGATGGTATGGAAGCTAAATTTAGATTAACTATATGGTAACATATCTCTACCCACCTACCTCAAACAGAAAGGGTAAAGGGTTTATAGATCATGCTGAGATGCCGAGTCTATATATTCTTGTGTTTTTGGAATATCAAAAGCCTGATCTTGGCCATTAGACTTTGTCTCGTTTGTTCGTCCCCAGTCTTAATGTTTCTAGCAATGCATCTAAATGGTGTCCTTAAATGTTGCACATTCCTTAAACACACATAATCAAAAGTTTAATGGTAAACATCATATTGTTTTGTTGCTCATCAGCAAATACAAATTGAGCAATCGCCTGACTGTTTGACTTATCGCTTTCACCCTGTAGTGTATTTCTGCCACTTGCAGAGGTTTTGAGGTGCCTTAGCATCACTTGTTTGTGATTATTGCCCGCTCCAGGCTTCATGCACAGTGATGCGTCTTTTCACAAAGCAGCTTCATTTGCATAGATTTTGCCAAGAACTCTCAAATCTTAAAGGGTGCTTAAAGACGAGTTAAGATGAGCAATCATGGCGACAAATCGCCTCGTTTGTGTTAAAGGTAGGCAATATCAGCTAAAACGTTCTTCAAGTCAAAGACGGAACACAAAAAAATGGTTATGAGTTTGTTTTGATTTGGATGGAAGGATTTCCAACCCTTTAGTGGATTTTCCCCAACTGTAGGGCTTTTTTTAATAGTCAGGCCAAACCTGTGCAACCGCAATCAAGGTCCAACTATACGGTTCGTTTTCTGCAGATGGCACACAAAAAGTCCTTATTCAAGCATTTGCCAAAGAAAAAAGCTTTTCTTATGTGTTTGTTGACTTGTATATTTATTTGTTGTTGTAATTTTTTTTCTGCTGAACACAGCTGCTTGAGCCCCACCATGCAGAAAGGCCCAATATTGGCTCCTGTCTGTAAATCGGAGTCCGGGGGCCACAATGGCAGAAAACAGGCTAGAACCACCCGGCAAAATTTAGCGCACGATGGCTCCCAGCGGGCATCATTTGGGGACCAGAGAGATTATTTTTCCTCCTTCTCTCTTTTCTTTTTCCTGCATGGTGAGCAGGTTGGAAGCTCAACCCTAACATTGCTGCTGACACACACCACTCAGGGACGGCTGTAACAGCTCTCTTAGCATGGCACCTGTTATTGAGCCGTCAGAGAGAGAAGAGAGAATGAGAAAGAGAGGGTGAAAGAGGGAGGGAGAACAAGGGAGGGATAAGGAGGTAGGGAGGAGGAGTGGAGGTAGGTGTGCAAGCAGGAAAGAGTGAAACTCAATTTTAATTTCAGGGCTGTCACAGTTCTGAGAGCCGGTAATTCCTCTGCCGTATCGGTGAACAGACGTATTTAAATGCCTCTCTGTTCTCAGACTGATCTCTTCTCTCATTGTCCAGACTGCCGATATTTATACATTAAGAAACTGAATTAATAAACTGATTATAATTAGATTCACATCAGGTTACTTTGTAAACAGAGAGCAGAGTCTGTGTCTATACTCCTGCTTCCTCTATTGTGTTGTGTTTTCCTGGTTTAACACATTTATTCTGTTGTAATGCAACTCAAATGACATGCACAATCCAGTGTGGCTTTTATGTATTTCTTTATCATTTGTTTTCTTCCACTGAATGAAATAGGCTTTTTGATTATTTATTTTTAAGATTCATAATGCTTTCATCAAACTGATAATGATTATAAAGAGTCCCCAAGTGTTACCAAGATGAATGACCTACACAGTATAGTCAACAAATAGAAGATGTAATGTATTCAATATGGTGTATTTTGCATTATGATTTATTTTCTTTTGAGCTCATACCAGCAAAGGATACAATACAAATACTGGTAGAAACAAGTACGAACAAACATAGAGGAACAAAAGGAAAGAAGGAAAACCACTCCGGTTTATTTCCTCTCTCAGCCAATCATCAGAGGTACACGGCTGTCCATTCAAGCAAAGCAGTGGCATTCCTCTGCAGAGCAATCAAATGGATTAACCAAACCACGCTCCAGCTGCCGCCACGCAAATCAGATATGCCTGTGATGATGATAATCAATCCATAATAAAATAACACAACATAAATCTGATAGTGTTGTTGCAACAATTTAATAACATAGATTTAAATATTGCCATGTGCACTGGAGTGATATATTGAGGAAAAGTGCTATCAAGCTTATATACACCCCGTTCTGGTGGCCCGCCAATAATGCCATTAACTGCATTGTTCAAACTCATTATGTGATGAGAAACACAATAATAATTGCAGGACTACAAACACACAATTTCTCCCATTGAGCTAATCACTTTTGCTATAGCATTATTAGTCTCTTATCCTCTCCCTCTCTCCCTGCGTGCTTCTCATGCTCACTTCATCATAAATCCTGGGAGAGGAAGGTGTATAAATCCCTAGTCCTGAATTAGTATTGTAATTTCTGGTATCTATGCATGCTTTGCCAGCGCAGACCTCAGAGTTATTAATCTGGGGGAGACAGGTGCCATAGAAACAATATGCTGAGCGGTTGGCCTGTATACTGGGCCGGACCCCACCCGTGCCCAAAGCCCTTAGTGCATTCAATTTACAATTACAAGAAATGGACTGAAGCCCGCTTTTGTAAATATGAAAAAAATCTGAAAGCTAAAGGGATTTTACACGTTTCAATCATTACAAGTTTAACGTTTTTTCATATAACATTTGTATGTTTGGATAGATTCAAATATGTATTAATATACATTAATGATGAATGGACGCATAGCTTCTTCTGAATAATCAGAATAGAGTAGTTTACAGTTCCCACGGCGTGTGATAATCGTGTGGTTTACCACCTCTCTGATAGAAAAGCTGTTACGCCGCACATATGCCAACTGACAAACATGTACAGATGAAACACTTTGTTTGCTTTTGTTTTAAGCTCTTCTACTAATACAAGCCTTTTAAGTGATCAAAAAGGCCCCTGGCGATATTTGATGTTGTCTGCGGAGGAGGGGGGGGGGGGAAGCAAAGGAGATGTCATCTGGTGAAATACAGCTCCAGTCCTCTGTCACACAGCGCAGTGTCTGCTGGGAATAATCTGACATCTTGTGCTCGAACATCCAGGCGATGAGTAGAGAAGGAGGCAGGGAGGGGCGAGAAGAGATGGAAGGGAAGAGAGTGATGGGACAAAGAGGCGAGGGAGAAGAGAGAGGCAGAGGAAGTGGGAGTGTGAGCGGCAGAGTGAAAGGAGAGAGAGGACGCAATCAATCAGCAGCCCCTTCTCCATCATGTCATCGCCTGTCGGTATAGATTTAAGAATAAAGCTTTTGAGAGACCTTCCAGAGCTACAGTCTGATCGATGCTCTGGCAACGTTGGCCCAGATGACACGCATCACACGGCCGCTCACAACACAACTTCACCGTCTCCACACGACTGGGAACTACCAGAGACCGCTGCACTGAGTTTGTACTGGGACACGCACACTTTCCGAAGCCCACAGCTCTGTCGTATATATGTTGCCCTCCCCACGCCACAGAAGTTATTAACACTGTGCCCATAACTTGAATATGCCAATCGGGATGGAAAACTGGAAGTGCATATGGGCAAGACCATTAGAGAAAACAGAGAGGCAAAGATGAAGATATAGTGACGGGGTGAATAAATGGAGTCATTAAGCATGTGTTTGTGGGAGCCTGGCTTCCATCTGATGGCGTAGGGCAGCAGGATGCTTCTGCTGCCGTTTCCCTGTAAACAGACAACAGATTGGCTCGTTGCCTCTCTCCTCTGGGCGGCTTTTTGCCTCCTGCTTTTCTGGGAACGTTTAGAACTTTCCTCCCCTCGGTCTCTGAAGAGACGCCTTCTTTGGTGTAATTTCAATTTGTAGCATGGCTTCTTTTAATTAATCTACACCACTGTCAAGTGTCAAACTATAATGTTGAAAGCACATCTCACCCAATTTAGTCGTAGTAGCTGGATTGCCAAATTGAAATGATTTAATTTAAAACGTTTACTCATCACAATGTTCTAAATCATTTTAAAATGTTTATGTCAAAGAACTGTAAGTACGTGTGTTGGTTTTCAAATGGTTGGTCTTTTTTTCCTCACTTTCCTCAAAGGAGCAAGATAAGCAGCACTTTTTTAAGCCTGCGAGATAGATAAGTAAATCCAACTTGTGTCCCTGTGCAAAGAAAAACAAAACAGATGAATCACTACCAAACTGTTTCCTTTGGTGTGTCTCTTCATGGTGCAAACACTCTAAATGTTGATTTTTATTCTTTATTCTGTTGAATAATAAAGGGTTTGGCAATTCAAACTACATTTTCCTTAAAACCAGCAAGTCATTTCTCGCCTAAAACTGGCTAAATGTAAGTAAACTCCCGACTCAAATGTGCATACTTGTGGCTTTCTGCTGACACAGCCATCTAGGACATGTGCCAACAGTCTGACTGCTGTCAACTAGCAGGTGGAAAAAATCCCTTTGAAATAAACTATTAAAACGCGTGTGTATATGTGGATAGGATTATGACATGTGCCAATCTTAACTGAAAGAGCTGCAATTAACAGCAGTGTTCAAGCTTTTCTGTTACAAATGCATGTGATTTTCTAACAAAGAAAATACTGCTTTAAACACATTTAGTGTTTAAAAAATGTATATTACTCAGTCAAAAACATTTGAATGTCTGGGCCTAATAATATTAATAATCCAGGACTAAATTAAGTGCTACAACTCATATCTGCCAGCAGAGTGGAACAAATTCTTCTCTGGCTTGTGGAAGAAATAAAACTCCGAGTGATTCCATCGCTGCAGCACAGAGGGGACAATCTACCTCCGAGTTCAAAACCTTGTGAAAATCTATAAAGAAAGACAATACAGTTCCGTGGATTGAAAACAGAGATAAAATTGGTTATTTTTTTCCTCTTCACTGTTATTTTTCCTCAACTGCCTTTACTTCCTATTCTTCAACCCTCTACAACCCTCTCACTCTGTCTTGTCTTTTGATTTCAGTGTGGAGGGCAATCGTTATGTGAGTGATGGTTCCCATCAGTGTAGTGCATGTGTTGTAAAACTGTCAGCTACTGACAGATTGACTGAGATGTTTCCACCCTTCGATCACCAGGGTTAGAGGGAGAAAGATACAGAAAGAAAGACATGCGGAGAGAGAAAGAAAATTAGGCAAAACAGGTGCATTTAGGGGGGTTGTATTGAAGCTTTTGTTCTGTGAGCACTGATCAAATCTGGCTGCAAACTAAAAACAGTAAAACAAACATGGTTAGTTTTAAACTGAACGCAAAAGACTGATATATAGAGAATGAGTGTTCCCGTGTAATCTCCAACAGCTGTTGATTCAAAGGGAAAAACTTTATTTGGTCCAGATGGTCTCAGTTAGTGGCAGAATGAGAGCGCTGACTTCATTGGCTCCAGCCATGTGTTTTTCTCCTGATAGAAATTAAATGGTTTGTTCGTTTGTCACCGCTCACTACACAGCTTAAAATGTAGCAATGAAACGTTCCTTGGCGATAATGCACCATAATTACTCAAACGCCTGTTCTTTATCTGCAGCAGAGGGGGGACAGAAGGAACATTTTCCTAAATGAGATTTTAAAACACAGAGAGCTTGCAAAAGATGAAAGCACAGAGGTCAAAAGTATTGTTTGTTTTGAGGCAGAGAAACCCAGAAGTCTTCTTTCGTGACACAACTGGCAATCCTTGTGTGATGTGACCCTTTTTATTTTTGTACAGAACAGTAGAGGAGAGTTTGAGCATGCTGTGGCGGCAAGTATCAGGGTGTGATAAATGTATTTATTTGAGCAGTCAGATGGATATTGATCTCCTCAGCGACTCCTCCACACGCTCACATTATGGGACCCTGAAATGGAAGAGAGTGGGCGGCTCTCTACTCCACATCTACACATTTCACACCTCTCAAACAAGGTGAAAAACACACTTTTGCGGAGGTGTGGAAAGGTTAACAGTGGCTTCTGACTGACAGTTAAACATAAAATCTGTCATTTATCGGAAATATAGTAAGAGCATCTCAGCAGTCACTATTACGGAGATGAAATACCGAAGCATGACAGGAGTTTGAGTCACGGGAGCCACGAAAACTGACACAGAGCAGAAAATACAGCCACATGCTTTTTTTCAAAGCAGCGCTGCACATCCAAAGGCACACATGAGTAGGCTGAAAAGCATGGGCATGTAAAACCTAGGCTGTGATCTGTGGTCGTTTGACTCAAACATCCACTGCAACATCCTCTTCCCTGTACCGCTGCATCAACCGTGAGTGAGTGCTGCGCGGTGAATCATGCAAGGAGATATTCTGGATGATTGTGAGCGGTCTATACTCGGCCGCAGGGCTGAGGCCAGTCACAACGCTTTGTGAGAAACATCGCAGTCACTTGTCTCCAGCTCAGGTTCCCTTCTGTATTTTTCATCTGATCTTACTGTCTTTGTCAACACCTCTGAACCTGTGTGTGTTCAACGGTGACCGCTTGATTCATTGAGCTTCTGCCCTGCTTTTTTCTTTTAAATCACTAGGGCACAAATGAATAAAAAGTAAAAAGGGTAACTGTTCACTTTTATATTTAAGATAATATGCATCACAAGAAAATATTTTTTATTATTATCTATGGAACAATTAATAAACTAATTAAAAATGATGAAAAAAAAACATAGCATAGAGTGATCGTTTTCTATTGAATACAAAGCATATGTGGACAAAATTTAACTTGCGAACAATGAAAAATGAATCGGTATTTTGGCAGATGAGAGACAATAAATTACAAAGAAATTCAATTTGATGTCCTTTTTACATCTTAAGTGTTTTAACAGCTATTCATCTCCAGACTCATGCTGAATACTGTTTTAAAGCAACTAAAACGAAGGGAGGGGGGGGGGGGGGGGGAGTGTGTGTGAAGTATGTATAGGTGTGTAATTTCATTAAACACACTTTTATGGAACTACATAAAACAATCTCACTGGAGAAAGAGATCTGTTTGCAATCAAATAAAAAGAATGTACACAACAAAGAAAGGACGGAGAGAGAAAAACACTCTGAAAGACCGTCACTTCCACAGTGTGTTGGCTGTGCAGTGACTGCTAAACGGCCGCAAATTGTAAAACACTAAATGAGTGCGGTGCCGCTCTCATTGTGGCTATGTCTATAAACACAGGGTCTGATTGGGTAATCGGCAACTCAACTATAGGCTCTTCAACAGCAAATCTTCACCTCAGTGAACTGGAGCGTTTCAGATAACCTCAAAATATCCACAGAGATTAGGGCAGAGTACTCCTTGACTCACTGCTAATATTAATGAGGCATGTACACAACAGCCATGTAGAGCGCTAAAGTTCATCATAGTAAGTCATATTTGGAATGATTGGTCTTCATTTCGGGCTTGCACGGATGATGAATGTGTTTAATTCGAAAAAAAAAGAGGGATGACTTCCAGAAAGTCAGTCAGCAAGATAAAGTAAAATTATCTGTGCAGTGTTGCAGAGACACACTTGACCCCGCAGCCTACATAACTGATATTATAAAAGAACCATACGAATTACAGTAAGTCACGATTATTTCTGCGTGTGTGCATATGTGTGTGAGAGAATAGCTGAGACACAGGCAGTAAGACAAATAGGATAGAGAGAGGCTATCGGCAGATGAAGCACAAGCATTTGCATCTCAGGAAGTGCGTCAGCCACACGGGACAGTCCCAAGACCAAGAGCCTTAGTGCTGCTATGCCCTATTTTACACACACACACACACACACACACGCACACACACACACACACACACACACACACACAGTATACAGACATAGCGTTGAGAAATATTGGCATTAATGGAACATTGAATGAGATGGTTAGGGAATGTATTGTCTCCATTCTATAAATGGAGAATATATTTTGGGGACAGTACACTGTTCAAACAACAGACAGAATCAAAGTTGTGTCTATAAGTTACATATTTCTTTATTCTTATATGTTCCCACTATGTTATTCAATGTTATGTTATCCGTTTTCCTCTTCCAGTAATATTGCATTAGATTTCCAATACTCGTGGTGTGTTTTTCCATCTTTCACAGATCAAGACTTCATGGACTTTTTAGATGGAAAATTATCAATACAACATGAAGCATCAGCAAAAACGCAGTGACACATTGCCAACGTGCTTTTGTTCCCGTTGCCAACATCAATAATTCAGCCACTAGCTCATAACTTTATTTTCAATGCATAATTGAGACCAGCCAATGTTTTCTTCGGCCGTTTATACGTCGAGCAATTTTTTAAACAATAAGAGGATCGGTCCATTAAGCTTTTAACATCTCTTTTTCATACTCCAGTAGATGGCTGGAAATGATGGACAGTGGGGCCTGTTTTAGTGTCTTTGTGCTCATAATGTGCAAGATACGGCGCGCTTTCAGGTGTTTTCCTCTCTTCTGTAGTCGCAGCATTCTGTAAGCATGAAAGTCTTAAACCGATAACTGTGGGAAAGCTGTGGTGAGTCAGTAAAAAGGTGTAGACTCCACATTTAAAAAGTGTGGTCTGGAAGGAAGGGGTCTTCAGGTTGAGTTGAGGTTTCTGTACCTGCATTTGTGAATGTGCTTCACACAGTGTGTGTGTGTGTGTTGTGTGTGTGTGTGTGTGTGTGTGTGTGTGTGTGTGTGTGTGTGTGTGTGCGTGTGTGTGTGTGTGTGCGTGTGTGTGCATTGGCAAATGCTACTTTGAAGAACATGTCCTCCTCCCACTGACTCATTATATCTTTGTACTACTGCTTATTAAATATGGATTTACTATTTTAATTACATGTTAATCTCAAAACACATAGGTGCCAGGGTTATGACTCTCTCAAGTCATACTGCAAATTTCCTGTTTGCAAACATTTATTGAGGATGGCATCCTGAGAGGGCAATAAAAGTGAATAACAATCATTAAACGGAGACTTGCTGTCTACAATATCTGCACAAGTGTCAATATTAAGTACACAGGTCAACCTAACTACTAATCAATTACTTGTCATCTTTAATTTGCATCAACAATAAAATTAATTCTTCATTCCATCCATCTTTGATATCCATTTCTTTGTTGTCTGAAAAGCAAAGACAATTTTTTGACGAGCTGACAAGTTTTTATTTAAATGATGTTTTAATACTTTCTATTATTTTTGACAGATTGGATAACTAGGCTAAATACCTGTTAAAGTGGCGATATGAATATAATGTCCTCACTATGGTGCTTTAGGAATAGAAGGCTCAATGCAGACAAAATTGTTCTCCAAATAAATGAGACCCACAGGTTATGTTAAAATGCTTTCATAATCTGTAATCTCAGGTTGACTTGAACTTGGATTTTGACTTTTAATTGACGAGGTGTTTTTGGGCATAAAACACATCTGTCTCCATGATTATCAAATTAATTTAGATAACAACCATCTATGTTCTATAGCTGTGAAGTGCTTGCTATCGCCATACCTAATTATTTCCCAAACTGATTGCTTTGTGAAGCATAACTTGCCAATACACCAGAGGGGATTTTTCAGACTTCTTAGGAAATGGAGCCCAAAGAGTGTTTAAAATGGGGGCAAATAATGGAGCAGATCATTGAGGCTATTTTCTTCCTTTTTTGCTAATTGCTTTATCTCCCAGTCACATTAGAATATGTCGTCAGACGCAATTTGACAGCAGTGCATTAAGAAAGGATCATACACTTAGTGTTGAATATGGTTATTAGCTACAATAGGTGAGTGGAGAAAGTTATTTTTTTTTCCTTCTGTTCAGCACACATGAGGGTTTACATGTAATCTGTAAAAGAAAGAACCATAGGGAACCTTCAAAAGTAACCATGCACTCGATAAAAACAGTTGTTCATGGTGATCTCTTCATAGCAGGCCATCATGCCGTGGAGGTCAGAAGGTGTATTTCACCAACATGCTCCACTTGTTAAACTTGTTGTCATCATCAATCTTTGCCTCAAACACATCCTTACATTAATTCAACCATGTTCAGTATGTAATATGTTCACACTATGAAATGTCCAACAACTTAAAAAGCAAGTGTGCATACTACAATTGAAACAAATGAAGACGAACGTACATTTTAAAATGTAATCTAAAAAGTATTCTGTTTTCTAGTATATTATCAGGGAAAGCATAACAAACGGTATTCTTTACTGGAATCTAATTATATAGTCTCAGTTAAGCATGAAAACCAGCAGACTCTTGGACCATAAATGCACACAGTTAGCTGCTAAAAGGTTATACTGAATTTAGTATGCCGCCTCTTCAGCCTTGCTTCCTCCTTTTCTATTGCACCTGCTTTTTCACTCTCATTCGAACATTTCAAATCATTCAATCATAAAGATATATTGAAACTGAGAATGCATTAGGCTGAAATATTACAAATTAATTACTTTTTTTTGCAGAATAAATGGACAGTGGGGTGTGAAATATTTACTTTAAATAGAAATGTGTGTTTTTGTGAATAATCCATGCAGCGTGTTGTCTTTGTATGGTTTGTTCATGACATCAAGGTTGCTGGTTTAATTGAGCATGTACTGGACCAGGTCTGAGAGAGCAGGCAGAGGAGCATCGATAAACTATGAAATGGTTCCAATATGGCCAATCGATGAGGCCTTTGTGAGCAGCTCCCTTGGGGCTTTGATTTTCCTTTCAAACAAACAAACCAGGATCTCTGCTCTTCAAAGGCAAACTCCATCTTTGCTGTTATTGTTGTTGTTCCTTCCCAAATGTTTGAGTGATGTCACTGAGGTCGATGTTATCCATGTCCATAAAGGCTCTCCCACACTTGAATCACCAGGGAGACGGCTTCTATTGGTCCGCGCAATGGTAACAACAACCAATAAAGGTCAATCTCCCATGGTAATGGCCAATTGGGTTTGTTCCCATTATTGGCCCTCTGATCCGTGGTCAACAGATGGAGAGCTGGCATCACTGACACAAGTTACACTCCAACCTCAAAGAGGCTCAGCTCTGTCTCCAAGCGCGGTTGTGTGATTCCACTCGTTCTCCCCCTCAGCTCGTACTGGCCAGAACATCACTCCATCATGTGCAGCTCCTGTATAAGGAGACCCGTCGCAGTAGCGTCACAGGAGCGCTGCCAGTGTGGGCTAACCGTCTAACCATTTCAGCTAATTGCCTCATTAATGATTCACCGGTGTTAGGCGGCTCTAGCACTTCGCTGTGGGGAGCAAATTGTTCTGATTGGTTTGCCTCTGTCAATTATTGATGAGGCAGTGAGCTGAAGTGCTAACACCTGGCTTTGGAGGTCCAAATGGCCCTGCATTCCCATCACATACTCAGTTATCACACACCCTGGGACCACATTCATTCTTGAAGGGCTGGAGTCTTGACTGTTGGTGTTCTCTGAGAGTGGATGTAGCATGCCCCGGGGCAATGGCTGTGATCTCAGTTGTTAGGATATTAGCTCATAGAACATGCTCACTGCTGTGCAAAGGTGGACAATACACAGACATATAGCTCGCAGTGACTTGTGCTGAAAAGTGGTGAAAGGCACACAGCGACAATGTCACATTGGAGGGGCCAGTGAGAAAGGGTGTGTGTGTGTGTGTGTGTGTGTTGGGAATATAAAAATGACATCTTATGGCTAATAAATAAAACCTTCTTTGGACGAATTGAGTGTATACGACTGAGATAATAACTTCAGATTTTACAGGCCTGAGTGGAGCTGTAGCGGTATGCAATGCGATGTCAATACTTGCTTTGTTTATGGAGATTTATAATGGGTGCAGGCTAGGCACCTTTACTGTAGGGTCATGTAATTGGATCTCTAGTAGATAGTAGCTGAATTGTGTCTAACGGCCCACCCAGAAAGTGCTCCTTCTGGCTAGATGAATCATCCTTACCCAGCACACAAGCTGCTGAGGGGTCTCACCAAACGTTGTGTTTTTTAGGACACAAAAACAATAAAGAATTGTAATTTTGTGAATAAAATAAACAGTCTAATAGAAAGATGTAGACATGGAGTAGACTCATCCACACTGAACTTGCTCGTCTCTCCTTGGCCTTAATTAAAGCTGATTAAAGAGTCACCCCCCATGCTGACGCCACTGTCACTCTGAATATCAGCCAAGTGGGCTGGCCATGTACACTCACAGGGTGGTCATTCTGCCTTTGTTTTTACACTGGCACAAGTGACAGCAGAGCCTCCCCCCCCCCCAAATACAGTTGCTGTGACTCACTGTGTCACCATAAACTCTTGACTGGGGAACCAAGTTTAGACAAGGTTCCAGCTCACAAGGTGGACTTCACTCACTGACTCATGGTGCACTTTGTGTGTGTGTATGTGTGTGTGTGTGAGAGAATTGTGGTCCGTGTCACACTTTAATGACTTTTCTTTCTTTCTTTTCTACCCCAACCACTTCACTCTTCCCTCTATTTCTCTTTCTGTAAACAGAACCCATCGACGGAGCAGTGATGACATCAGAGCGGCTGACCAATCGTAGGAAGACAGCTACAAAGCACAACATTAAAAAAGGACTTCACTAAAAACAAGACAAGACCCGCTGAGATCCCTCGAAATCCTTAAAGTGAAATTTTTGAGAGCCTCTTACCTCTTTTCCTCCCTGATATTTTACCTCCAGCTTTTTTCTACAAAACACCAAAAAAAAAGAAGAAATAAGGACAGACTCATACCCATGAGATGGTTGACAATGTCAGATAGATACATTTAAAGGACTATTTTCTCTAAGGTGGGGAGATCATTGATGCATGCCTCTGTAAATAGATCATAATAAAACCCTATTCTTATTCCTAATATAGAAAACATACCAAGTCGCTCTCACCAACTTCATGAACCACCATGACTGTGGATAGAGTACTCATGGTTCCATTTTTATTCATATGAAGTCAGTTTTCTTCTTACCTCCTCAAAGACCATGTAATTATCATTTCCAATATAATTTATGTAGTCTTTGGAGTTATTTGGAGTGTAAACATTGTACTTCCTATGTACCTTCTTATTCTCTTTACATAACGGCCTAGTCTTCCTTTTGAATATCCATACTAGTACATGTAAATAGAGATCAATGAAGACAACAGCATGGAACAGACTATAGTTTATTTACCACTCCCCTAGTAAATCACAAATCTCAATATGTGGATATTTCTGACAACCTTTTTAAAACTTGAACATACTTCTGATCGTTATATAGTCCCAGGTGTCTGAACACGTTCCAGTGTATTTAAATAGATACATTAAGACATTAGCTATAGGTAATGTTATTATTTAACAACCGTACAGGATTTTAAGGCAGCAGTTTCTTTGGTATCATCAATCTGTTCCATCAGGAAGCAAATGGTCACACTGAAGAGGAAAAGACCAAAGCCATGAGTCTACCTGGGCACTGCTAAAAATATATGTATTTTATTATTTAATATTCTTTAAACAAAATGTCCTATACCTACCGATTTATTTTCTTCCATTGCAATAATTGCCCTCTCCCTCCTCATGTGTGGGTTGTAACTGCTGTAGTGAAGCTGCTGTCAGCCTGAGAGCGCCAACTTTTCCTTTGCATTGTTTGAAACGATGCTTCGATCCTCAGCCTACATATGGAACAAAAGAACACCTCATTGATTGCAATGTAGACATGAGGATCCTCCATCTTCTGTGGACTACGAAGATAACCAAATGGACTGACATAATATGCCGTGCCAATGAAGGTACAACCGTCACTGGTGATGACAGAAAACCTTTTCATGGACAACAGGGAAAATACCAGGTTGTTGAACACCTCTTCTCCACCATTGTGCATCCTCTACCTCTCAGCTTGTGCTGTGCATCTAGGGAACCATGACTTATTAGTGACCCCTCTACTGTCCCCACAGTCCGTTTCTGCACTGCATGTCCTCAGAGTCTCATGAGGAAAGTGTCCATTCTACTGATGGATGCATATGGCAATGTGGGAATACAAAACAAACACTGGTTCACTTTGACACAAACATACTCACACATACAAGCGCATGCATACAGATGCACAATTATACACAGCACCACTCCAATATGTTGCTGTATATATGTACAGTATATCAACTATGTAGTCTTAGATGCTGTTCTTTGCATGTTGACTTGTAGATGGAAAGTGACCAATATTCACAGAAGAGGTTGTGCTGGTAGGCCTACTCACTGGGTTGACTCTCCAAGCCAATGCAAGCTCTTCGTCAGCTCTACATCTCCCTCTATAATTTAAGAAAATGTATAGTTACATGACAGAAATTGTTTTACCGCCCTCCTATTGAGAAAGGTCCTCTTCAGCCAGACCACAGCGCTGATAGATTTTAAACTATTTGAAGGGGCACATAACCTCGCCTTTGATGTCAGACAGAACCTGGCCACAGTGAGCGTGGGTAGAAGAAGAGAGAAGGGAAGGCAAACTGGGGCGCTCCAATTAAGTGTCAGCCCACAAAGTGGCATGGGGCAATCTGCCAGCAACTGTCTATTCATCCTATGTCAAAGGGATTTGCACATCTCAATGATTGTATGCACTGCCAGAGAAGTCTGAGAGCAGAGAAAGGAAGCAAGGCTCTGGAGAAAGGAAAGGAGAGGAAAATATACCAAAATGTAGGGTGGTACTGAGCTTATGTTCAAGTATTCTCCTGGTCTTTCCACATATAGAATATTCTTTTCTGACCGGCAGCCACCTTGGAGAGTTCAATAACCCCTTAACCTAACACTGTTCCACCGTCATGCAGCTCTCTTGGCTGTCATGACCTCACGTCCTGTCTGAGGTTAACTTTGTGTTAATGAGCATGGCCCTTAGCTCAACCAGATGTTCAGCCCTGTGGTTAAATACTTATACCCCACAACAGCTGTACACTTTCACAGACACTCCGAAATTCATGGTACACCATGATAAATAGGGAGAAATTTGATTAAAACGTTGTATCACAAGCGTTTCCTTTTTCACTAAAAACAATCAAACGTATCAAAAATGCACCCTATATCAATAAAAGTTGTAATTTGAGCAGAATACAGGTATAGAGCCAATTTATATGAAGAAATATCCAAATACTGTCAGAGCACACTGAATCACATGAGGGTATTTACAGTCAACATGTAAACAAACTTGAAATTAGGACTTATGACTTAGCAGTGATTATTTAAAGAAGATTTAAAATACAGGAAGGATGAAGATGTCACTCAAACATGGGACGTTATATGTGGTAGGAAACAAGACATTGAGCAAGTGCTGATCTTCTCTGAGCCTCAAGGCTTTCCACTTTCTTAGAAGTCAAACAAAGCTCCATTTATACGCAGCTGTAGGCAATGTGTGACAGGCTGATTTGTTTTGCTCTGCTTTTGAATGTAAGTTCTACGTTGTTTGGCCGTGATAGTTGTGGCAGCATGGGTGCTTTTATCTGGCAATGACCCTGACCGGGGTCAGCACAGGCACGTAAACATGCAGAGATGTACATATTCAGAGACACAATGTGTGAAAGGGCACACAAACGCAGGGAGGCACATCCTTGCTCTTTTTTCTCACACACACCATGCTAATCTAAACAGCAAGACTGTATGTAAACAGATCTTCGACATAATGGGATTGTTCAGTGTGCAAACAATAAGCTGTTAGCGTAATCACAGGTCAAAGATATATTACCCAGAGGGCCACGCTGTAGGTATATTAACATGATGGATATGTGGGAAAGAGAGGGGGGCAGGGATACGAAAGATATAGAGCACTACTGACTCAGATTTACCCCCTATTGGGCCCCCGTCCACTGCCTCTCTCTCCTCCACCTCCCTCTTATGGGCCCCCCTTCATCAGCCTTTCATTCTCTTCTTGCTCCTTCCCCCATTCACCCACCTCTTTATTTGGCACCAGGTTCCTATCTTTCTTTTCTTTTCTCTTTTCTAACACCTCAACCCTGTACTTTTCTGTCTTTTGTCCCTCTTTCCCTCACCCATTTCCCTCTTGTTCTGGACAAATATAATATGTTTCAGCAAAGGGGTCCATAGATCTCAGTAGTCAGTGTGAGAGCAGGATAAAGCAGCTCTAAAATCTTGTTTTTGGATTAAGTAAACAAGGGTCTGAGTGAGCAAAAGAGCAAGGACTGGACAGAAAGACAGCATACCGTACCATGAAGTTACAATGTGATACATATAACAGCTACATAGTTGATAGATATGCATCAACACATCCATTCCCTATTATCTTCACTTAACCATGTTGAAAGGACCATGCTTGTGTATCTAATTGAGTAGCAGCATACAATGCCAGGGAAGATAAATCCTGTGTAGCCTACTCCATTGTACATACAGCTTATTAACTTATCTCCCCTTTATTTGATTACCACCTAGCCCATTCTTTCAACTGGTTAATAAGTCTTTGTCCTCCCGACTAAACACTCCATTAGTGCCATCACTGGCTCGCTTGTGTGTACTGTGTAAGTCTGTGGACCACTGAGGCAGATACACATCAGGCCCAAATGAGTAAACACAGAGGCAGAACACTGGGGAGAAAAACAACCTGTAAGACAGACAATAGGGACAACATTGAACATGTGATGATGGCAGTAACAGTCACGACACTCGGCCTTATGTATGGCTTAAGATGTGGTCTGAGGCACAATACAGTCATATGATTCGATATGGCCAGATACAAACAGAATTCAATTTCAACCAGACTTACCAGTTGAACATTTTAATAAGTCAAAAAGCTAAAATATATCCACTTCACATTGCATAATACAGTTGCAAAGTGGAAGGAGCTGTTTTGCTCACAATATTACTCGATTTACACTCGGAGCGCTTGTACTGCTTGAATTTATATGAAACTCTCTTGCTTGAATCATAAGTGCAAAATAACAACTGTATTTGAACATATCTGCTACTTTATTAAAAGAGTAGAAGGCAGAGGTCTGTGGATTTAGAGCCGTCGTCATGCCAAACTTGAAGACATAAACAAAGCATGACTTCCCAGATCAAAGGGGAAAGGATTACAGTGAGGCAACTTGAGACAACTGCTCTGCTTAAAATCCTGACCGCCAAGCCGACCCGAAACTCTTGACAAGTGATTCACATGTATGAGCTCAACATATAATGTGTACACACTGACATTACTCACATAAATACTGTAATGTTTGGGTATTTTGAAATGTAGCATTCAAAGCAGCATGGATTTGGATGTAGGGATAGAGTGGATGAGGGTTGTTCTAATAGCCAGACAGCAGCAACGATAGAACAGACCCCTTATGTCACATAGTTAATGACAGGGATGAATAATACAGCCTTTAAAGCCCTTACACCCACCTCATTCTGGCCTGCGCATAAGCTTGTGTTCTGGGTGAGCAGTTAGCCTTCAAGCCCCTCACTGAGATGAGATTGGCTCCCAAGAAGATTTGTTGGGCGGTTGGAGAGAATCGGATTAACCAAAATGCCTCAATTGGAGTACATGCTCTGGGCTGGTCTCAGTGTAATACCATTTATAAATGCTGTAAACCAAAACTTTAGCATCTGATTAGGTAATGGAGGAAAACACATCCTTTTAGCAAACATTATCTGTGGTGGAATAGCCCAAATCTTCACATGAGGCTTGCACGAGTATCATAAAAACACAAACAGAATGAGTTTGAGTCATAAGCAGTCAGGACTTTTCCAAATACCCAAGTCGCAACTGTAGAAATAAATAAAACGCAAAATAATAAATGTCCAGAAGCTGTGGACAGGTGGCATTTCAGCCTGTGCATCGTTTAGCTGTGCAGTCTGGTTTCTGACAGCTTGATTTAGTCTCCTGCACCTGAGCCAGAAAAGAGAGAAAATGAACGGCAGCTTAACTAGACTCAAATTTGCCTGTTTTGAAATACTATTGATAAGGCTAATGTACATGGAAAACACCGAATGGACTTTCTGATAGCCATACCTAGCTTATTGTGATCGTGAAAATACTGCCTGTACTCGGTCAGGGTCAGATACACCGGCAAGTAAGAAAGACAATACTATTGATTTGATTTACTCTGCCATCTGAGCCTGGTTATCCTTTGGGGGACATTAGGGTTCGTCTTTAGGGTGTAAAATGGAGATTAAAGTGTCTCAAGGGGAGACGCCAGGATGCATGCTGTTCAACCTGCTGTGAACAGGGTGCAATCCTTCAGTTTCAGAGAAGTGAAAAGTTTGCAGAGTCCAGAAAGTTACGCATACATCCCTTCTGGGCCCCCTACAGAGCAGAGAGTGCGAGACAGCAGGGGATAACCATATGCTATCAAAGTGTTCTTCAAAGCTCCCATCTTTAGTCCACTAAATTATACAGTATCATCACATATACCTGACAAATATAGAAGAAAAATAATCATGCAGCCCAACACACTGTCAATTGAAAGAAAAAACAATACATTCCTGAGAAATATGTTATAAGAAATGTGTTGCCTTTGAACTGTGAAGGGGGCATTTTTTTCCTCATTTTTTTTATATTTAATTTCTGGAATGACTTAGTTTAAACTTTGTTGAAACAGTAGCCAAGTCCCCACAGTGTGGGTAAGCTCGTTATTTGTATTTACATATTTTTACATTACTGCGGCTGGTGGACAATTACAAATTCATGAATCCTATCAAAGTGAGCCCCTTCTCTGTTAGCAGAGGTTAATTTGTGCTAGCCCCTCATTTCAATTGTACTGTACTAAATGTCCACATTATTTCCCACATGGGCCTGGATGAGGGGTTTGATGATCCAAAGGTAGGCCTTGGTTGGCGCTGTTATTGTCAGAGGGGTCGTAAGCTGCAGTAACGGCTTCTAGGGTCTTATTGCTATGGCTATCAGCCCCTTGCCACTTGGCCTCTGTGACCCCAGTCAGAGATAAGCTTTATGGGAAAGCACATTAACATGCTCCTGCAGTCACTTCCCTCCTTTATCAAAGGCAGTTCTGTGAAATCAAGTGTTTATGGACCCCCGGTGAGGGTATTGTGCTGCTCATTGCCTATATTAGAGGTTGTGTGTAAATGAGCTGCAGGTGGACAAAGGACCTGCACTAGTGGGCGGAATTGAGGATGCGATACTGGTTTTATTCTCACTAAATGAGCAATATCTTTAATGACTGCAACACCCCATGAGCTGGATTAGAAATACTAGTTGCAGTCTAAATATATCCATGTCTTCCAAAACTTTCTACAAAACTGACACTACCATAACATAAGTGAGGTAAAATGTGCATTTAGTTATGATGTAGCATTGTTATGCATTCTGTTAGCTCTACTGTATACTGTAGGTGACACTTTCCTTTACTGTCTTCCTCTTTGTGTTACACTAACTACTGATCCTGTTAAGTAAGTTGTCCAATGGATATACTTTTTGTTTGTTTCTTTTTGTTTGTTTTGTTTATTTCTGGAACGTGCTATGTTGATATGGGCATTTTCCTGTGGCTATAAACTAGGAACAAAAGATAAATTAAAATACTGAGGTGTCAGTAGTGTGTTCCTGCTTACAGCCTTATCACTGGTGAAAGATCCTTTCAGTATGTCTGTAATGATGGATGGTGATAGCCCTGTGTCTTTGTACACATCAGGGGGCCCTACTGTTGTCACTGGACAGATAGAGGGAGCGAGAAAGAGAAAGATGTAGCCGCAGCTTAATGTCCTTCTCTGGTGCTGTGCATGCTCTTTCCTATTTGCTTTTCCCTTCACGGCACGGTTAACATCGTAAATTAACCTTTCCAAGCCCCCTGTGCTCAGAGACTGGTGCGCAATATAGACAAAGGAAAAAAAAATAGATCTATGTTATGCAATGCAGTTGCACTGGTCAGAGACATAGCCTGTTACAGAATTGAGCTATTCCTTTTCAGTGATAAGGAATAAAACAACACACTTTGTTCAGTCAAGCCAACACTCTATTTTATGTGCATGTCCTGTGTGCTCTGCAAATTGGTATGAGGCTGCGTTTTGTTCTCCATCTTAGAAATGTAAATGAAACACATGAAAAGAAAATGTATTGTAGATCCTTCTCTTCTTAGTTCAAGTCTGTAAATAGGATGTAAATACCAAACAGCTATGCATGCTAATATACAAGCAATTTGTTCAGGTACTTTTGTAACCCAAACTTCTCATATGGCATGTAAAGAGAAAAAAGAAAAAAGAAAAAAAAATCAAACATGGAAAAACAGACATTGTGAGCGAGAATACAGTTTGTAAACAACTTAAAAAGTGGAAGATACATGTCTTTGCTGTTAATGTTTTCTTACTGATAACTAATGCATTGGCCTGCCATTTACTACAGTGCTCTGCTCATGTTACTTGTTATCTTTTTTATGTTTCATAAGGTAGGGCTGAGGCAAAAAGGACCATAAATCCCTGATTTGTGGAATAGTTGGAGAATAAGATGAGGAGAAGGATGGCATACTGACCATACTCTTTGTAGTTTTTTTTATTGCCACTGCACGTTCACATGCATACATGTAACAATTAATAACATATCCTTAGTGTCTAACAGAACCAATAAAATGCCATCGCAAAAATGTTGCTTAAAAGCAGTAGAAAATGGGCTAGCATTTGGGTTATCTTACCAAAAAGACGTATCACCAGCTCTAAAGTGTGCCGTTATTTTAAAATTGCACACATTTATTTCTGATGAATTACTATAAAACCATTAACAAACTATAAAGCTGGTACAATAAGCAATTTTGACTCATTCTAAATTCTCCAAATCATGATTTGCACATGCGGACATTTTGAAAACGTTGAGCTTTTTTTTTCTCATTTCTAATACTATGTCAAGTGACAATGATGATTATCTATATGCCAAATTTGCCTCTGCCCTTGCAACTCTAATGTGGCATTTTATGAAGACAGTGATGGAGAAAGTACGGAGAAATCTGTTTGGTTTCTAAGAGTGTTTATTTTCAACCATGTTAGAACCATGTTGTATCCCAAGGCGCTCATGGCAGATGGAAGTGTCTAATTTTTAACCTGTGCTAAAGATATTTTAAATTTAATAAATAATTATTGTAAGAAGAAAATATGTGTGTGTCGTGTTCTGAACTAACCTCTTAAGTTGTGCATATTTTTTATGATTATATTTTACAGACGTGAAGGATGCAAATCATGAAGACAAGAGAGACTGAAGAGAATGAAAGAGTTTAATTATAAAAGGCCTTTAGGGGCATTTGTGTCTGGGTAAAGTGCTCTCCTCTAAATGTAAATTTAAGTGATGAGTCTTTTCAGTCATTATATCCATTATGAAATACAAAGAACCCACAGTCTCAGAGACAATGATCTTTGAACCCTGGCTCTCAGTTGTGACGGGAGGTTCAGTTTCACTTCACCGTCATCTCAAGCACCAAAATACAACACCAATTCAATTCAATTATATTTATTTTGTATAGCCAAAAATCACAAATCAGAAATTTGCTTCAGAGGGCTTTACAATCTGTACACATACAACATCCTCTGTCCCGGGACCTGAATCAGGTATTGCTCCGATAGTGTGCTCATGGACTCTTCCTCCTAATCGTAAAACTACTCGAATACAACTTTAGGGCATTGTTACGTTAACCTCTCATCAGTGGTGCTGCGGTTGAAGTGCCCAACAAGCTACCCAGCTGAAGCTATAACCAATGCACGAATAGGTTACATCCATCATGTATCACCAGCTGCAGTGTATGCCTCCAGTTCACCTGTATTGGTAAGTGAGCCACAATGTTGTGTACATGCAGCCATTTTCCTTGTAAGTCTCCATTGCATCAATTAGTTAAGCTGCGAGGTTTCTGTGTGTGTCTGCCTGGTTTACTCTGTCAGGGTACTGCAAACCCACCGCAATGTAAGCGAGCGTTTGGTCGAGAGATGGAGCGCGTGTGTAATGACGAGTACGAAGTCGGCAGTGACATCATAGCAGTAAACGCAGCAGTGCATTGTGTGAGCAGGTTATTTGTCGCTGAATAAATGCTACAAATCCTCAGGACCTGAGCCAAGCTCTCGCTGCGTCACGAGCGAGCCACCTGCTGATCGAAGGTAAGGGGTTCGCCTTGAAGTCAGCCACAAATCTGGCTCAGGCTATTTATGGTGGGCTGACCTTTAAGCTAGACCAGATATTCTCCTTTGAGAGTGAAGCTTTTCTCAGCTTTATTTATTTCTAATAATTATTTTAATTGTCAAATATCAATGCTAGGTATCGGCAAGTAGAGAAATGTAAGTACTTGTGCTCGGTCTGAAAACCAGTGATATCGGCGCATCCCTATTTTCTGGATTATCAATAGCCGGCAACAAAAGGCATGGGTGACAGTTTTGTGAAGGTTATCACACTTCCTCTTCAATTAATTAAAAGCCACTCACAGTCACAGACAGCAAGGCAAGACGCAGCCAATTGTGTTGTGTATGTTTTAACTAATTGTTTACAAGAGGACACATTCAATTAGTTATTTCATTATCGCCCTCGGCGTAATCAATTGACAATGCCGATAACAAATCCACATCAATTTGTGAGCCGACTGCAGCACATTTCTCTAAATGATTGAGGAGCACTTTTATTTTAGGCCCTCATAAGTTCTTGTCCGCTCTGGGCATTTCAGCACAAACCCATATAATGAACCGTATCATCGAATCTTTTCTGTCTTCAGTGATTCAAAGTTGTTTTAGTTACTGTTCGTGACCCAGAAATTCCACATGTAGACTCTGTCTTCTGTGGGGAGTGAGGTTCTGTCTGTTTCTTTTCTCTCCCCCCCCATTTCCCCTTGAGTGATATATGGCAAAGAAAGAAAGAAGCTCTCGCCTCTCCCCCTCCCCAGTAGCGTAGATAAACAATGCGAGTGACAGTCTCTCATCACTCAAGAGGCTGAATCTCTGGCCCTGACCCGATAACATCAAGTGTGTGTGTCACCTGTCAAGTGGCTTCTGTCACACTTCAGTGGGAACTCTAAAACAAGACTGTGTGTGTGTGTGTGTGTGTGTGTGTGTGTGTGTGTGTGTGCTTATGTGTGTAAAGTTGATTGGGGGATGGTGCCGTGGGTTTAAGAGTGCCTGTTGGCATGCAAGCGCAGGCCTCTCTAGGCATGAGGGGAGCCGAGAGTGGCGAAGGGAGGGGGTGGTGCTAGTGAAGGTATACCAGGAAATGGAGAAAAAAGGTGGGGGAGGCACAACGACTCAAATGAGAAGGACTTGTGCAGACACTGTGAAACTATCTCAGTTAGTAGGCTCGGCTAGTCTCATTCTCATGTTCAGAATGGGCAGGGTGATCTGGGAACGCAATTATTTTCACCTATAAAAGGCAACATATGCCAAGATCATAAAAGTTCTTATTGGACAGTAATTTATTAAAGCAAGTCATAGAAATGGAAAGAGGTAGGGCACAAGCTATAATGTGAGGGTGTCGTTCCGCTTCTCATTAAGGGCCTGAGTGTCAGTGAAACTCAATACCCCAGGTGCTTGACAGAGGAGGGAGAGATGAGCTAAACAGAAGATGTTCTCTCTTTATGAGATCCTGGGGAAATGGGAACATTTACTGCAGCCACATTGTGTCAAAGTTCCATTCTCGATTCATTTTCTGCATTTTACTGTAAACCTATATGTATTCAAGTGTATAATTAAGCTCATTTCACAGCCACACACATCCTTGGTGTGTTTACTTTTTGCAAAACATTCTCTCGGTCCATCATGCAGCTTTTCAAGGGGAGGTGCTGAATTTGAGACTAACAATGATCTCCACCCTCCAAGCAACACACAGCTGCTACTAAGCAAAACTGGCATCCTCTTAAATGGATGAGTGATCTGAAAAAGTGTGTTTGTTCATATCTTGCAAATGTTTAAATCATTGTTGAGCTCTGAATGAGCAATAATAAACCATCATTGTGATCCTCACAATACTGAATGATGTGGATTAGCCAATGGGGAGCAGATTGTATTGAGGAACTTATCAGCATCTTCTCATTATCTAATGCACAAAGTGCAGCAGGAGACGATTACGTCTGTGGCACATTTTACCCAGAACAATGTGAGCGTGTGCACCTCTGTTCATTTGTTGCTCAAAATGAACGAGGCGGAGATGTGCTATTGTCTGAGGTTATTGTAATGGTAAAATACAGTTTTTGTTAATGTAAATGATTGTAAATGACTCTTCTTTCAGACAAGAACAAGGTTTTTGTATCTTTTACCGAGATAAATACCGTCACAAATGAGGCTGGACGAAACAAAAGCACAAGGCAATTGTGCTCGAGGGAGGGAGGGTTTTGTGCACACCTATTGTGTAATGTCTGGCAATGTACTTGCATGTTTGTTGTTGTCTTTCACAGGGACAACCGCATTCTGAACACAGCCTCACACACGCACACACACAACACACACACACACACAGTGTTACAGGCCTGGAAATAAGAGACACAAACACAATATAGACACAAATACAACGATGCATGGTGTAAATTGTATTCAGGTAAGAGTTATGTCTTTACACAACACTTTTAATATTTCATACTAGATGTTTGATAGATGTCATATATGGTTATAATTAATCTTTTACTAATTTATGAAGATCTGTCCTTTCTCCCTCCCTCCCATTTGCAGCATTTAAGAGTTTTGAAGAAGCACAAATGATTATCTAAAAAGTGATCAGCAAAACTGCTACAATCAACTTTGTGTTGGCTGTATCAGATACATAAATCTGATTTGTTAATCTGCAAAAAATACTTTCTTAAGTGATATAAAGAAGCCGATGTTAGCTGAAAACGTGTGCCAATCCAGGCCCTAATCTGAAATGCATCTTTCTACTCTTAACTTGACCATTTGAGAAGAGTGTGTGCTATCATGAACCATCCAATCAAGAAAAAAACCTCACAGTTATGCCAAACTCTGAATGTGTAATGGAATGATATGTAAAGACTATTCCTTTTGGTTATTTCTCACTGTATACATTTTCCCATAACCTCTGTCTTCTGTTCAATCACATATTGATGTAAACTTGGTCAAGGTTGTCCGGGCCAGCTGGTCAGCCTGTCGAACATGTCCAGATCATGTCTGCTGAACTGTCCCGAGAACACAGAGAGATCTAATCCCTTGTTTGCATTGGAATCAATGCCATATTGATCACAGCCTAATTATATCATCATACTAGTATTAATATCAATTGGAATTGATTTGTAGATACTCATTTGTTGTATAAAAGTGCAGTTTCCTTGTGGAGGAGCAGAAGAGGTAAACACACACAATAAGTCTTGTCATTGATCCCACTACTATATGCACATTTTATAAAAGACCAAATGAAGGAGGCAATTTGAAGTCCAGCAATGAATTTAATTAGTCACAGGCATGCACACTTGCACATATACAGTACATGCATCACACACACCTTCACTCATATATGGACACACACGCGTGCACACACACACACACACACACACACACACATACACACACACACACACACACACACCAGACACACACACATGCACACGTTCACGTTCACAAATGCATGCAGCCCCTTGGACATGTCTCATTAAATTCAGGTGAGCAGATTAATTAAAATGATATTTAAATCCCTCAGGACTGTAATCTGCACTGCTGGTGTGTATGTCACACACACACACACACACACACACACACACACACACACACACACACACACATACAGGTAGGGCAGCAAACATTACGAAGAAATGGGTAGCGGGGGAAAGATGGGTAATTTGCAGGTAAGCACAAACATTTGTCTGACCTGTATGTACAATCAAGGACATCTTTGGAGCTCCCATTCTGAGTTCTAAGCCCATCACCAGACTATTGTGAGAGACAAAGTGAGGAACTCAGTATCAGTGAAAATGAAGCTGAAATTAAAATGCTTCATTGTATGGGGCTTCACATTGCAAAGCCTTTTCTGTTTAGCTGATTTGACCTTGTGTGTCCCTCCTCAAACCCCCCATCCACTCAGCCTACTCATCCACAGCACTGACCTTAACTGCAGCTGTGATTGGTAGACCAGAGGGACGCTTTGTTAGCCTTCTGTAAATTCTGTAATAACTTCACTGATTGCCTGACACTATCTTATTTTGAATGACTCTGCCGATGTTACACTGAAGATGAATCAGGAAGGGAAAAAGAAAAGGCTCATAATATCACTGCGTAATGAAAATTGTACAAGATAAGTGCTGAATCTGGAGGTGTTATCAAGAGTAAAAATAAATACTGGCACATGAGTCTTAATGCTTTTGCATTAATCGAAACTTAAACCTACGTCAATGCATGGTGACACTTGGCCTTCCTGGAAGGTGAACCAGCTATCGCTGACATAAACTCAGTCATATGTATTGTAGTTCTCATTGGATGTTCATATGAAATCAAGAGTGTCACCACATACAAAGTACAGAGGACATGGGTGCTGTGTCGGAGGTGTGTTTCTGCATATGCTCGGCTACTTTCCTGCCAAGACAAGAAGGAAAACGAAACTTGAGTCCTGGTGTGGTGCGTTTCAATTATCAAAAGAGAAATGAAGACAGTAAGTGTCAGTTACACATCAAATACATTTATATCTTCATCAAGTTAGTTTGTTTTTGCCATTTTCATTTGATTCACTTCATTTTGTGTAGTGAAAATAGTCTTCCTTCATAGCTCAGAAGAAGCTTTGGAGTGGACATGAAGAGAGAAAAAGATGAAATGAGAATTTAAAAAAAATGAAAAAGAAGCCGTCAACTGCCATGCTGTGAGCCCTCTCCTGACCTTCACCTGCCGGAGAGGCAAATTGCATTAGAGAATGACATGTCATTCATCTGGGCCGTACTTGGAGGATCATTTAGCTAATTCAATGATTAATAAGTTTAACACCTCTTAATAATTTCATTTGGCCCTGTGATTGAAATCCTGGCGAGCTGGGCTGAGCGCAGTGGGAGGCAGATGAGGATGTCTGGGATTGAGACGGTCTGTCTGAGAGCAGAAGACGTGGAAAGGAAAAGAGAGAGAGAATCTCCCCGAGGACTACATATCAGTCTATTACTACCATGACCTTTTCCCTCCACTGGCTATGCCATTAGAGAGACAATCTGAAAGTAAAGCCTTGATTAACACAGTTTTTCAACATGTTGAAAGAAAAAATGGAAAAGGAAAAATATGTTCCTTCATTAGGAAAATGTTCTGCATTATTAATGTTACTGAAGCCAGGCTAAGTGGACCTTAGAGCATTACAGATTCTTGGTTTAACCAGAGGTGATCACTGTAGAGACTCACAAAGTCTATACTGTACAACATGATTCTACAACAGTGTGACAGATGGATTTACTGGAAACCTTTGGAGAAATTAATCCGCAACAATTCAACATTAAGTCCTGGTTTAAAACAAAAAAAGCACAAATAGATGTGACAATTAGTCCAATGTTAGTCCGTTTTAACATTTGCTGATCATAAACTAAATAAAATACCTACAAAAATGTAAATATTTGTTGGGACCATTTTTAAATAGATGTGCACAAAGTGTTTCACATTATAGCCACACATGCGTATTCATTTCCAGCACATTCATTTTCCATTGTTGACACACTTTGGATGTACTGCGTCACAGCAATGGCATGTCAGTTCTCACGATCTAGCAGCTCTCACAAAGAGCATTAGTATTTTCTCTCACTTAGGTAATAGTGCTCTCCACTGAAACCCACGACAATGTTCCGGGGCTGAATGTGAGCAGCGTGAGCCGGAGTTGTGGTAGGATCACAGTTAGACCTGATCACAGCGCATTGACAGATACCTTCTAGGTCGGAAGAAATGCACGCACGTACATGCTTTCATTTCACGCACACAGACACACACACACTCAAGTAATGCATGCCTCTCACTGTTGCTGTTTCACCTCAAAAGTTCTCCCCATTTCTCAGTTCTCACAGATTCGGTCGGCAGCAGAGCAATGGTCACAAGCTGAAACCGAATGATATCACCGCTGAAGCCTGCATGCCTGAGGGTAGCAGCCACTCAATATACTTGTTAGATCTTAGACACCCTGCGTCCTGATGGAGTAGCTATTAAAAGGCACCTTGCTCTCTTGTTTTTCAGATCGGATCACAAGAAAACACTCACAGAATGCTTTGATGTGCAACATGGGAAAGAATCATGTTCACCACAGCGTTAAATTCAGATTGGATTTAAACAGGACTTTGCCCCTTTTCACCTTGGTGTCTACATCTCCTGATAAGCCCATTTGTGTGGTCCATGTCAACTAACTAAACAGCCTCCTACTGACCATCAAATGAAACAGTGACCTTGTCCTTAGGACCATGCTCTCCACCTCATTCCCATCTTTCTCCTCATGACCCTTGTCCCATGCCACACAAGGTCATGGCGGATCCTCCCACATTGCTTTCCATGTCCTCAGAGAAGCTCTGTGGTGTTTGTGCGAATGCAGAGCTGAAAGACCTCCAGACAACCTTGGAGGGCCTGTTCCAATCTATAGAGCCAGCAGGTGATGCTTATCTCTAGTACGGCAGGAAGGGGTCCGCTCTAATTGTGTGAAGCCACATATTGTCATGGTGGACAAAGAGAGTCTATTAAGTTCATAATATAAGGTCCGGGTGAAGCAAACCAAAGACTGTGACGTGTGAAAACCCAGCCAGCTGCCGTCAGCAATGTAACATAAACTGTGTCTTCAAATGTCTCCACTGATCTTATATGGCTAAGAAGGAAGAAACCATCACTCTCTGAAAACACTCACACATTGAGTTACGCCCCTACAAAGCACCAACCGTGTGAAACTTGGGCCATGTCTTTTTTTCCTTTTCTTTCTTGTAAAACCGTCCCACAAAATTCCTGGCCAGCAAAATTAGTCTTGTTTTCAAAACAAACTGGTGTCTAAAACATGCAGAGGTCTGTGGAGGGACACGCAGAAAGGAAATGGCTCCGATCTCTGTGATGATTTTGGTTGGACGCAGACACACATCGTGTGTGTGCTTAAAAGCATCGATGAAACTCAAACCTTTTCAAAAACTACTTAGGAAAATAAATAAAGCTCCCATTCCAAATGAATGCCTTTTTTGAAATGAAATGTTGGACCAATATTTTGGCTTTGGTTATAACCTAGAGAAAGAATTGAAAACATTTTGTAAATGGACTTTTCGTAGAAGTGGAGCTCAGGGGATTTTCCCTTTGAGGGTGGTGTAGATCAAAGGTTGTGCACTGACTGTTTGTTAGGGCAGACAACCAACAGCCACATACGTCTGGCAATAGAGCCCTTACTCAACAGGGTGCACCTGGAGAACACCAAGGCCAGGTTTTTGAAAAGTCTGCAGCTTTGCTTTCAACACCTTCACTCCCCCTTTTCTGGGACTGAAGCAAAGGCTGAAAAACCTCAGCACAAAGTCACAAAACTGCACACAACATGCACAGACTGATTGACATGTATCGAAATACAGAATGCAAATGTGTTCAACAATGGACACTGCACACACACACATATATAGGTGTGTGTGCACAAACAGGTACAAAAAGAAACACACCCACACTTACTCTTTCGGATTTGTGTTAATTGCCATTTAGTTGGGGTAATCATTGCTCCTTTTCGACTGAGTCCTGTTGTGAGGCCGAGGGGGTTAACAAGTATTTCATTTAGCAATTATTATTCTATCAGCAGCTTTTCCTCTTCTGATTGGTGTACTCAAGCTGGTGTAGCTACTGTGAGTGTTTTTAGTTACTCATTCCTGTTTTAATTGCCTGCCTCCACCTGTAGTGAAAGAGTGGAGAGGTTTTCCCCTCTCACTGACAAACACAGTAGGCTTTGAGATGTCAGCTGCTCTCTTTAACGGGCCAATGACAGTTTCCTCCTGTCACAACTCTGACTTCCTGTACAAACATAACCTCATTAAAACTGCCACCCTGGTCTGTGGGCGGGCCTCCTGGTCCTCCCCTCCAATTAAGAGCAGTAAGGGCTGTCGCATTGACAACTCCCACTTTGAGTTAAAATCTGTGCGCTCAAGGGGCCAACGCCATGTGTCAAAACAATAATTATGATCTCACCCATACCTCTGTCCAAAAGAGAAGAGGGAGTGTGAGAGAGAAAGAGAGAGTGAATGAGAGAGAGGAGAGGATGTGGAGAGAAAGAGAGAGAGAGAGAGCGGGTTGGGGTCGCCGAATGGAAGCAGTGGAGGGAATAATGAACTGAGAGGATAATGAGAATATTTGACCATAGTACGTTTTATCACCCCTCCCCCACACACATGTGTCTTCAAAATAAAGAGTGATATTTATTTTTTGTACATCTGGACAGGGCACGGGCATGTTCATCCCCTTTCTGTTGACACTGGTTCCTCCCAGCAGCAAGAGTTAAGTTCAAAGAGTCACAGCCTGCTTGTGTAAAGGATTTCTGGGTATGACAGAGTGTGATACCCCTTATTCAACCCATTATCCTTTAACACTCACAACACACACATACACACATGCACATGCACATGCACAGCAATAGACATGCATCCATGTGCCTGCTATGCAATCAATCCACTCCCTCTAAACTCTTATCCCAGCATGATTTGCGAGACATGTTTTGCATGCCAGGTCCTCCATCTGATACGAGTTTTCTCCGTTTTATCCCGGAGGACAGGAGGCAAAGATCAGGAGGGTGAAGAGAGGGGAGGATGCAAGAGGGAGGTCACAGAAGAATGTGGCACCAAAGGCCACCCCCTGACTGCAGCGCACAGCGTCACAGCAAGGCCTCAGTGACCCAGTAACAGGACACTGCAGGGGCCAACACACTGCAAGCTGTGCCCACTGTCACAGCTGCCAGTCAGCCAGGTTTGATGACTGACAAATGATGTTACTTATATACCCCACCATGTGAACCACACACTGATAAAGGCTCTGTAATTACACTTACATTCAAGCAAATTAACAATGCAATTAGTGTGAGTTGTAATCTGTTGTATACCGAGATCCTTTTGGTTCTAAGCACGCACAGAGATTTCCTGTTTCACGTTGCATTTTTGAACAACCCCTTCCCCGGTTTGTCCTTTTTTCCTCGCTTTTGATGGGGGCGAGTTGGGGTTGGAGACAGAAACAGACAGGTGTTCAGGTGTGTGATGTTTGACATGCTCACACAGCATGCGTTCATCACAGGGAGGAGACATGTTTGACAGCAGCGACTCCCTGACCATGATTACATTATCTCTTGGTGTGCTGCTGAAGGTCAGGGGATAGATAGCCTTTTGAGACGGTGTTACCAAAAGACTGAGATCAAAAATCATCAAAAAAGTGCTCTGAGTGCTTTGATTGACCCGATATGACATGACTATCTGGTTTAGAATGGTACATCTAGTGGTTTCGGACAGTAACTTTTATGAATGATTAATATTACAAATAATTATGTCTGCTAACAAACAATGTACTGTAGGAGTTGTGATGCACTGTAGAGGGGAAGTGAAACACACAAGAAAGAAAATGACCCAATGTGGTTTGAACCTTTTAGGATCATCAAATTTACGAAAGTTAACCAGCTTTTTCTCTTTGCAAGACTAACATGCATTTCTTTGAAATAAAATGCGACATGACAGTTGGAGTGAATGCATGCTGTGTTCATATGTCCTGATGCTATCCAACATGCTCTTTAAGACCACCGATGACTGGACACATCCAGTTAAGTGACAACACACACATACACACACTGGGAAACAATAAAGGACACAGGACTCCTAAACCCTCAATTAGAACAAAGGAATTAATTAGGAAAAGAGTCACACAGAATCTACTTTGCAACAAATTGAAAGTGACCTTGGGAGGATCCTCACGGAGATGAGTTCTGTTCCCAGCAAGGTCTAAGCAGACAAAGGCATACAATGTTTAAATGTTGGCACATAAATAAAACACAAAGAGTAAAACATGTGATTCGCACGGGGCAAACATGTCCAGGGTGGACGATGAAAAGGGGAAAGAACAGATCATTTCAGGTCAGCTGCAAATCCAAGTGTTCAACCTCATAGTAAAATGCTAGTCAGAGGTAAATTGCATAATAAAGTAGCTCCTCCATCTCCTTGGAATTAACACAGTCTAACTTGGCTGGAAACAGGAAACTACTCAGATTAAATATGAATATTTGTCTCTGATCCATGAATTATACAAACCTTGGCACAATGAAACAATTATTTACTCATTTGGGTTTTTCTTGTGTGCTCTTCAATTTTTTTTGAATATCTACAAGCCGACCGGAGCAAAACAATAAACATTAACTGAATAGAGATGTCAGTTGCAGTGGCTACAGAGCCATTATGTGGCATTCCCCCTAGGGTGGGCAGTGTGCAGGAGATGGGGTGGGGGCACTGGGATAAATGGGCCCAGTGTTTGTAATGGAGAGGAGTGTGGCTGCTGGCCAGGGATTTGAGTTAGCAGGCCTTGTCCTGGAGAGAAACACTTCACACTCTGCCAACTGGGGCTGCCCGTGCAGGGAATGGCATGGGGAGACCTCTCATCTCTCCTATCTCCTTATCCTCTTTTGTGTGTGTGTGTGTGTGTGTGTGTGCGTGTGTGCGTGTGTTCTTTGTGGTGCAAGAGTGTGTGCATGTGCACTCGCGTGTTTAAGGGAGAGTGATTAAGGAGAGTCTTGTGAAGCACGCTACTCGGTCCTCCTCCTCTATATAGGCTGACAAAGAAAGCACTGCTCTGGCCTGTTCACAACATTTCCAGCTTGAGCTGCGGGGTAGCCATAGTGAACTTGTGTTGAAAGGCCACATGGCTGCTATATCTCTGTTGAGAAGGTCTTCATTGGGCTTTAGACAATCAATTTTAACCATGTGATTTCAGGAAGCCGATTTTACCTTTACACGTGCATGCAAACAACACAGAAACACAAACACACACACACTCTAATTGCTGTAAGTGAGTGAGCGCTTGGGGCGGGTGGACAGGTCTGGCTGAGTGGACGGTTTCACGCGTTCATGCACTGCTGCTCCAGTGGCATAATGAGGTGTGACACATCAGACTAAGTGGTTAATGGGGTGTGAAGTCATTAGAACACTGCCTGTATCCCTCTAGCCCTCCCTGTCTCTAACTTCATCTCTCCATGCAACTCTATCTCATTTGTTTTCAGTATCATCACACTCCCCTTCCATCTATTCCCTTGTTTTGCTCTTTGCGATGCCTTTTTCTTTTTTCATGTCATATCATGACAATGAGTGTTGTCTATGATTTCATCGCTGGCTAGGCCACTGGATGCTTCAGAATCTTGACTTCTAACTTGCAGGTTACATAACCTTTCTTTTAATTTGTTTCCCTACCAGCTAACACCTGCTAAGATTGCACACAGTAAACGATCTACAAAGAAGCCAAATGTTCGTTTTTTGTTCCGCAAATACACTATAGGGATTAACTCTCTAAAAAAAAACGATGAACGTTTGAACATGCATGAGGAAATGGGGGGGATAGACTACCATCTGTTCCCTGGGATCAGACATAGTTGTAAACAGCTTTAAGAATAGAGAACAGACTGAAGACAGTGAAACTTAATATCTTTGTCCTGCTGTCATTTTTGGATTTTGGCTCCTTCTAATCCTCGGTTCACTCTTGCCCACAGACGTAGTCATCACTATGTGCCCTTTGACCTTCTGCAGTGAACCATTACAAGAAAAATGTCACCAAACACATGGCCTGAATATAAAATAAAATGTGCTGATTTTGCAGTCTGCAATTGTACAAGTTGATTTGGCAACCAAAGAACTCAGCCTGTCCTGTGAGCATTTGTGTGAGAGCGCACACCTGGAGCTGTTGTACCAACCCTATGTGTAATTTCATTAACCTTTCTACCAAACAGTGCATGTATACATCCTCCCCAGCAGATTACAGGCAGTGAATCCTCCCACACATCTACTAAAAGTTACAGCTGTATTGCGTAAAAGTTTAAGGTGGTAATCAAAACATTGTTGTTTTCCTAAACGTTTGGTAATGACCTTCATTACTTTAGTGGTTTGCACTCAGTGTTGGCTCTTTCCCAGCATACAGTACTCAGTGACTAACTTCAATACAACAATAGCCGAACCAGGAACAGTTCTCAGTAAAACGAGGCGCATCCTGATGAAGAAGTGCCAGTCTTACTTACTCTACAAGAAATGGAGGCTAAAGTTTTTGTCAAATTTAGTCTGAATGCAATTTGAATAAAATCTCCCTCTGTTTGAAAGGTATATAAGTGGTATTAAAATAAATAACATTGCAAATGTACTGTGGGACAAATAAAGCATCAACTCATCTTATCTTAATATGAATAAAATGTAAATGTGTTTCTATGATGAACTATGTAACAAGTCGGAAAAATGTAAAACACAAAAAGTTCCAAGAGTAGAAATGGTAGTAAGTATATGCTTAATCTATGTTACATTTGATAGATGTTCATTGGGAAATCTCCTCCCCTGCAAGGGGTCAT
Organism: Cyclopterus lumpus; assembly: GCF_009769545.1. Taxonomy (NCBI): domain Eukaryota; kingdom Metazoa; phylum Chordata; class Actinopteri; order Perciformes; family Cyclopteridae; genus Cyclopterus; species Cyclopterus lumpus. Next base: position 16,612,087 of record NC_046968.1, on the reverse strand, counting down.
TGGCCCCATTAAGTTTGAAAACCATGGTTTAGACCATCAAACATGATTTATATTAAAGCTGAATGACTGATTCAAAATAACTGTCAACCCGAGAAAAATGGTTGGAGACATTGTACTCCACCAACACTTACTTTCCATCTCTGATATCTGTTTTTCACTGGCAAGCGTTTTGTGAAGGAGGTAGGTCTTTTAGCGAGTAAATAGGGGGTGATGAAATAATAAATGACTTGACAAATAAACAAAAATGCAAAGAAAAGTGTATGTAGCCTTCAACAACTCAGAAACCTACTTTCCGGGGTGGTTTAACTTTAGAAAACTAAAAAGCTGTTATGTGTGCGTGTGTGTGTGTGTGTGTGTGTGTGTGTGTTTTGTGTCAGTCACACACATGCAAGTGCGATAGTGCGAGAAGAGAGAAGTCTTAGAACGCGGTGAAACATCATATTCCCTCGACAAAGGCAGACAGTGTCCCCGGGCACCGATCCAGGTTAACTTTCACTTTATATCATATAACAGTGAGGTCAGGGGCTTTGATAGGAGAATCTGATTCCACACCAGCCCATGGTGATAGCCCTTCCCATGGAGCATGTCTCCTCCCACCAGGGAGAAGGAGATACCACTGACAGGCCGGGAGTCTCAAAGACTGGAGGAATCAACAGTTTAATGCTCCAGACTTCACAGGACTCCAATCAGACCTCATCAGCATCCCACGGTTTGGCTCTTTAAATGGACCATAACAGTGGTTTTGCAAATCTTAGCCAATGTACTATATTTCACATAAACTTTACATCACAGAAAGTCATTTTGTAAACATCTGTGCTCTGTTTTGCAAATGTGAAGGTATTTTCTCTGCCATTCCAGGTGTCTATCGGTTGTCATTCATTTCTATACTGTATGAAAGATAATTGACAGGCTTTCTCAAGTTTTGTATTGCATTACAGGAAACATTAGTATTATTGTTGTCAATGTTTACAATGCCAGCTCTGAACAGGGCCATATTAGTATTAAATTCACAAAAAAAATACATTTGAGTCAAACTCATAGTCAATGGTTTTAGTCTTCTTTGTGGACAGCTTTTTTTGTATCTGCTGCTGCCTTATGTTCTTCTTTCATGATACGACCCCTCCCTTCCTCTAGGATTCTGTGTCCTGTGTGCTGTCTCTTTCTGTCTTTCAGGATGTTGTTCGTTAGCTAAAGAACCACACCTGAGCCTAGTGTGGTTCCAGCTTTAAAGTCTCTCTACCTGAACACTGACTGGCTGCTGATGTTGCCGATTACTGACTCCATGTTTGTTTAGTTTACTTTATAGATTCTTTCAATACATGTGTTTATTCATTACTTTTAACTCGTCTGGGCTCCCAGCCTTTGAGCCGGGTTGTAACAATGTATATATATATATATATATATATATGTATATATATATATATATACATATATATATATATATATATATATATATATATATATATATATATATATATATATATGCATTCAAAGCGTCTTGGTAGCAGAGCATTTCACCACTGAGATAATCACAAATCAAACATATCTATACATGATCACAACAGGAAACATTTATCACATCATCTGAAACTGAATTAAAAAAACTGCTATCGTTTACTGGATCTTTAGATGCGTTTGCTCAGAACAAACATGGTTGTTTAAAATTTGTTTTGAGCTTTGCCTCTATGCATTATTCTTGCTCAGCAATTCTATCAACCATCTATTTTTCAACAGCACAGCTGTGGTATTCCTGTGAGCCAGCCAAGTTGGGGTACATATTTATCTAAAAATGATTCCCTTACATAAGCACAAAACTGTATTTCCTTACAAAATAAACAAAACCAATTACATTTTCAGTCCAGTGCACCGCTACTACCAAGGGCACACGACCAGTACAGACACATGTCCTTTGGCAATGCACAAAATGTTTTACAGGAAAAGAATATTTGAATCCAGGTTTAAAAGATAGAAGCAGTATTTTTGCCACTGTTCCAATGACAATGAACATAAACCTGACCATATCAACTCTATGAAAGGACCTAGATGTATTCATAATAGTTCTATAGGGAAATAAAAAATAAACTGGCCATTGTTGTAAAATCCAACACAATAGTTGTGTAATTAATACGTACATTTTGTGCTTTTTGCATGTTTCAAATAATTGTACTCAGTTTCATATAAATAAGGTGAGGAAACCTTTAGCAAAATCTGAGTGTAATATCTACATTCAACAAATCGTCAAATCCTATTGAGTTAATAAAGGCTTGTTCCCAATTCCACTGTCTGGGAAAAAACAAAATCCCCATTTTATTTGTCAGATTAATTGTCAAACGGGACCCACTTTCTGTAAACCTGTAAAATGTCAAGCTCGGGAATAAAGATGTTTAATCTGGGAACTAACTGTTGTTGGTTTAACTGGCAGGCAACCAATAGCACCAAATTCTAAATTGCTACTAACATTGGAGTCTGACTCAGTACTACACATTACGGAAGTCTGACAAATGAACACGGTCTGGGTACTACATGCTGAACTCATTTAATTTTCAGCACTCTCAAGAGAAATCCATGTGTAATTAGATCAATACTTACATTTGATTATTTATCTCTTAATATGAAAAGATTAGAGGTGTCCCCAAAAGGATTACATGTTCATTTGAGGACCACTGGCGCGTGGCCATTACTCTTGAAAGGATTGAGTAAACTAATTAAGCATAATTTGCTTCTGGAGCTAATTAGGTGGACACAATCAGAGAATTGGAGAGATTCAGAAGGTCAGGGTTTTGTTTTATTCTTCTTTTTCAACATTCAGATGGAGTAGAATTTTCTAATGTGTAAATTGTGGTACAACATAGTCTGACAACTGGGCTCATGAAACCAGGTGACAAATCAAACGAAATTAAAGGATTATAACTGGAACACGAAAAAGTCAAACAGAACAGGAAACCCTTCAAGATGAGGTGGTGAGAGAGGTAGTCGGCATTATGATGAAGAAAAGATAAAGACTGATTAGTGGATATGGAGAAAAATAAATACAGTGCTAATACTGGTTTGCTTGGCCTTAGCCCCTGTTAGAAGTGTCTGGTCATCTGTGAACAGCCACTGCTGTGAAGCAGGTGTGTAGCCATATGCACATGGCTTCAGAAGTGTGGCCTGGGACGGATAAAGACAGGAAACTGGGGCCTCATTAAACTGGTGCTAAACCAGGTAAGCAGCAGTGCTCAAAAGGCAGCACCATCCGAGGGCAATTTCAAGCCAACATATTGAAGAATACCTGAGCAATGCAATACAAACTAATAATATAAACATGACCACAATTTGATAAAGAACTTAACATCTATCAAACTGAACACTCAATGTCTCACTCTGTCTCTTTTGCCACACATTCCTCGAGCTCTAACTACCAACAGATAGCATTAATGGCGAATGACTCGCTCTGGTCATTCCATTATACCAATGGTTCCCCTTTCTATTACGTGTCATTCTGTGATATTCATGGTCATAACAGGCAGAGTGAAATTCACTTGCCATAACAGTCTTACTGTAGTCCATATGTCAGAGGAAAGCTCTATGGCCTAGCCGAGGGGTCAATCTCTCAACCCTAATGGCCCTCTTTGGGTCATGTGACTGCCAAGTGCTCTGGAACACTCGTTACAGCAAATAGGTGCAGGAAATGATTATCGGGAGGTCAATTTATGCAAGGGAGAGGCAGAATGACAAAGTGAGGGGTCAGAGCTCTATACATTAAAGATTGACATGCAGAATCTGAGAAGGCTCCCACGTTACCTCACTCCACACCACACGCACTTCTTCATTTAAATATCAGACAGACGATGAAAGTGCAGCCATTAAAATGTTCGCCGAGCGCTTCAGGAATGAAATGGGGAGATAAAATAATTCCCCTGGGTAATCAACGGAGCTATGAATTAGCCGTGAGTTTTAGATTGGGGGGGTTAAAGATCTGGTACATGTTTAACTCAATTGTTGTTCATACCTTCTGAAAACATCAGTCCAGAGAGGATGCTATAAGCAACGATATGCTCTCCAACCTAAAGCAAAAGGCATTGGCACTTGACGGCACTTCAGGCAAGGGGAATGCACATAAAGGCCATTTACTGTCTTCTATATACATATCCTGGGTGTTTATGCACAGATTATCATGCTCACTTGTTATTTTGGTTAATGTTGGGGTAACTTGGTGTGTTCCTCTGTAGATTATGTTCACATTATAGTGGCCTCCATTGGATGATTGAGCAGTCATCATTCCAACATCCATTTGTTCTAGGCTGGTATAAAACAAACTAACCTTCCATTGGTGTACGGAAGGCTGCATTGATAAGTGTCCCTTTCTTGGGGTAGGCAACACCAAGATGGTCAGGAAGGCGGGACACCAAGCAGTATTTATAACATGCAAATCATTTATTCAATTTACTGTCATTTCAAATATAGAAAGTTCAATTGAATAATTTGTCTGTGTCTTGTAGTAGCGTTCAAATCCTCGCTTTTAATAATGGCCATGGTCTCTGAACATGAGACATACTGTTTTCGAACTGCTTTTGGCAAGACGAGTCCGTCCATTCTTGGTTAGAGGCTCTGGTCTTGTTGTCCACTTTTCTCTTTTTGGAGAACGTCATGTGAAATAACTCTGACTCACGTTCTCTCCGACTGTTAGCTTTCTCTCCCCACCTCTGCCGTTTGTGTGTTTATGTCACTTGAGTCGAGGGCGATAATTATCAGAATACACATATTTGATTGGGCTAATAGCATCACGTGAGATGATTTACAACGCATGCAATTGGTCTACTACTAAGGTTCAGTGTAGGTCTTTGGAGATGTATGAGCATGTTCAGCGTCTTTGAGGCTTTTTCTTCGTCAGTACAGTGAAGAGACTTCACAGCTTTTGGGAATTCCTTGCAACTAGAGTCTATATTATCGTGAATAGTTCCCGATACATCTTTTTCTCTTCTGAAATCACTACCATGGAAATTGTGTTGGGATCTCCCATCGTAACATTATTCTAGGCAGGCGCATAGACAATAAGCTATTTGAAGAACCTTAGGAAGAGCTCCATTGTCAAGAAAGGGGGATAAAGGGCTTGCTCCTGGAGGCAGCCTTGAGAGCTAAATATGGGTAAAAGCCTGCTGTCTTGGCTTGACAAGCACCAGTTCATGCAAATTCAGGCAGTCGTGGCAGATCCCATTTAAAAAAAAGAAAATGTGTTATAATTTAACACTGCTTATCCTCTTTAGAAAGTGTAGGATAGGGTCCTGGAAAGATGACTACGACCGATTGTGAAATCTCAGTCAAGAAAAGCAGAGGTTGATTTTGGGGGTCCCAAACCTTACTCTTTTAATACTGGAGGGGTCATACAATTTGCCCATCCAGTCAACCTGTGTTTATGGATTTGGTGAAAGACGTACTGACTCCATTGGTGTGTCCTTTGGGGTATGATGCTGAGACTTGAATCCACATCCTCAACCATAATTAAAACTTGTTTTCAGTGTGTCTGCAACGTTCCTGCGCTTTGTTCCGATTAAGTTTGTTGTTTATAAGGATGTCAGGTTTAAGCAAGAGAATGTCAAGTTTGGTGGCTTGCAACTCTGCTCTTTCCTGATCATGTAGTCTTGGTGACTTTATCAGGCTTTTCTTAAATAGATGTACTGTATATAGCCTACAGCCTGTAGAGACCCCAGCTTACGGTGTAACAACATATGCTATTATTTTTATTTTACAAGATTAATTAGGGATACCGAGTTTTCCAGTTGGTGAAAGAGTACATGGTTAGAATATGAATTTCCCTATTGTGAAGTTCGGAGGGAGGAGACATAGATGATCATAGAGCACAATTGGTCACATTGAAGTTTTTTTTAGTGAGGCCTTATCATGTTTTACACCATCTTCCTGTTACAATGCATAGAGAAAGCCATACTACCATCAGATAAAACTGTCTGCAAGGCAATTTAAACCAGACGTGATATCATTCAGCTGCCTAAGAATGTACACATTGTGTGCCCTGAGCAATAGCTCCTTCATGAACATTTTGCATAGGGAACCTATGTGCCTTAGTTGTATCAGGGGAACAAGAGACAGCAATATGTCTTCATTTTGTTTACCATAACATGAGATTACAATTTGACTGACAGGAAACATATGGCATGGTCCTTTTAAGGACATTTTCCATAGCCTCAGTCCGTTGTGTTGTCTTCTGAATTGTTATTTAACACCGTCCTATGAATCCCCTTCGAGGGCTACGAGAAGTTGCAGAGCTCTTAACAACTATAAGATATGAGACATCATTTAATGCCATAGATGCATGATAACTACCCAGTGGAAAAAATAGGTCACTTATAGGAAACAGTCATTGGTACTGTTGATTACACTTTATATATTTGCAAGGAAACTTAGCTTTTCAAAGGCTAAAGAAATGTTAGCAATGCTTCGCTGGAGGTGCTTATGCCACAGAGGGTGGTTCACTACTTATCAGAAGCACTACCTGCAAATTCTGGAAACATTTTTCCTCTCTCCAACAAACAGTCACACACAGCTTGAAACGCTTGAAGGTTTCCATTAACACGGTATACAGCTTAATACTTAGTTGAGCATTGACAATTTGAGAAATAAATAGCTGTCCTAGCAGATCCTAGTTGGATCCTTGTCAAGATCTAACTGCAATTTTTTGGTTATACGTGCACACACAAAGATACCGATGGTTCTCCTTATTTTAAATGCACTCATAGTAAAATCAATAAGGAAAGAAAAACAATTGACAATGAATGAATATGCACTTTCAGAACCAGCAGCTAAGGTGTTAACACTGGAGCTTGTCTCTGGGGTGGGCTGGTCTGGTGCTAGCTTTTGGAGGATGACTGAGGTGAAGGGGTTAGGAGAGGAGCAAGCACAGCTACAAGGGCCTCTGTCCCAGACCAGGCGGTGAGCTGCAGCCCTGTGCTGATAAGACTGTAATAGTCCTCCTTAGAGGACCCAGGGCTCCGCTCCCCTTATTAGTCATTTATCACACCTGGCAGCCTCACTGAACCATAATTACTCTTCCCTTATCCCCCCACACTGTCATGTCCATGAGAGCGAGTGGGGCAGAGGGGGAGGGAGAGAAATAGCTGCGAGAAACAGTGTTCAGAGAGAGTGGACTTAGAGAAGGACAGAGGAGAAGGAGAGAAAGGAGAAAGAGAAAGAACGACTGAAGAACAGTAATGAAAGGACAAAGTCCAAACTGGACATTTGAATAGTATGTAATACATAGTTGTGTATCAAATACTACTTTTTACACTTGCTAGAGGAAGGAAAAAACACTGTTAGGGTTGCCAAACTACAATTTATTTCACAACTAAGTTACAGGGACATTTCCTCTTTTAATGGTTTACTTTGTTGCTACGTGCCTGTCACAACAGCACCATCCTGGACACTGTAAGCAGATCCAGATGTGAGCCACATGCGTCCCACAAACTGAGGCTTAGATACTACACCCCAAACCACCCAACTCTTAATAATTGGACTCAGGTCTCACACTCAGTCTGAAGTGTTTCATTAGCAACAAGGTTTCACCTTTTACAAGAAAACAAACATACATACATGTAGTCATTCTGCTCTTGAACAGAGTTTTGTTTTGTTACTGGACTCATTTTGCTCCTCCAGTTGTCTTAAATCAAAATAATCCTTTGAGACTAAGATCAAGTCCTTAAACAACACTATTGTAAGTGATTATGTGATCAAGTTCTAAATTGATAAAAGAGTTCCTCCACATACACAGCAGACACATTATAACATGTCCATGTGTCTCCATATCATTTTAATGAAAAGAACATTACTCTAAAAAGATTAAGAGCAACACAATGACAAAGGATTTGTCTTTTCTTTTCTTTTTTCAATTTCAATTACACCAATTATAGAAAAACTCAATACTGGAAGGACAAACAATCAGATTAATGTAGACACACAACTAAATTACCATGGAGGAACTGTTTGACTGCAGATTCCCTGGATGCCCTGTTCAATCCTGGGCCGAGCTCGTAAGAATCCTGCCAACAGTTGTCGTCCTTCACAGATGGGTACAACACCAGGACTCACACAGCGATGTCCAGATGTGTGAAACGGGCGAGAACAGAGGGACTGCAAAAAGAGGGAGGGTAGAGAAAGTGGGAAGAGAAATGGGATTGCATGAATTTTGCTGTCATTAAAAAACCCAACAGATGTGTGAGTCCCAGAGGAAAGACATCTGGGTTCTCTTTCCCTCTCCCTGTCTCACTCTCACACACACACACACACACAGACACTTTTCATCAGCTACGTAAGGTGAGACAATGGTGAATGCTCTTGGCTTTTTAAGATCCGTATTGCTGCCTTCCTCCATTTTAACAAGCGTTTTATGGAGCAGCTTCCTTAATAGCCACTCACTTATAAAACAAAGCTGTAATGACATGCAAATGACTCACAGGGAAACACTGTAAAGAGGATGTGATGTATGGCCCGTCTGTGCACCACAAACACACACACACACACACACACACACACACACACACACACACACTAAAACAGTAATACACGGACAACAAAGGAACAGTCCCCCACAGAACAGCCTACAGAAATAGTTCTTCTTTTACCGATAATAACCAATATAAATTCTATATGTATTACCTGTTGTTTGATACTGAGAAAATATATAGGAATGGTCCTTTCCATGAATTTTGCTTAATCTCACAATAATCACTGTGACAATATCATTGCTCGCGTAACTCATATTTCCCTTTGAAAAAGTTATTTGCAGGGAATTCAGTTGATTGGAGTGTAAAACAATAAATCAAGATCTTACAGAGACATTCACACAATGCACACACAAATCCATATATGCTTTCAGCAGGCAAGTCACTGTATAATACAGCACAGAATATCTACATGAAAATACCAGGGAGCGGATTTCAGCACCAGTTTTGATCAAGCTACAGGCTTAACAGCTACAAATGAACAAGAACATATAGGAAAGAGCAGTGTCCTCTTTGTGTAGAATAGAGCTTTGTTTTACAAAAAATGGTAATTAAAAATGCCACTGTGACCTACCGGCTCCCACATTCATAAGAAAGTTGCTGTTGTGCCAGAGGTATCCCTCTGTCTTGATTTGTAAAAAGTAGTACAAATGTTACTGCATTGGAAATAAGAGAATAAATAAATACAGTTTGAATTTGGTTTGTGTGTGTGTGTGTGTGTGTGTGTGTGTGTGTGTGTGTGTGTGTGTGTGTGTGTGTGTGTGTGTGTGTGTGTGTGTGTGTGTGTGTGTGTGTGTGTGTGAGATTACCAGCTATTATGTTTAAGATCACACTGGATTAGGGCCTGAGTGAGACAGATATTAGGGAGGCTAGTTATGGCTCTACTGGACACAGAGGGGCAGTAGCCTCCTCATCATTATAATAAAGAGGGTATCTGATGGTGAAACCATTTTCCAGTGTGGTGTTAAGGAGCCAACTGTCTCAATGAGATGTAAGCCTGGAGACAGAGGATCATTACCAAGCTTGGCACATTTTTAAGGGTTGGTTCAAGGTGAACTGGTTTCCTCTTCAACCCACGAGAAAAATCTGAACTCACATTAACGTAACTGATGTGCAAGAGATTTATTTGTACCACTGACTATTATATCTTTTTTATTATAAGGGATAAGGGTAGAGCAGGTTGTCAACAATATCGTAACATCGGTGGTTCATTGCCCGACTCCTCTGTCCGCATGTCGAAGTATCTTTAACGAACAAATTGCTCCTGTAGGCTGAGCCATTGGTGTGTGAATGAGCATGTAGATTAGATCCTGATGGGCAGGTTGGCATCTTGTACGGAAGCCACTGCCATCAGTGTATGAATGTGTATGAATGGCTTATGGTTACCATGTAATGTAAAGCACTTTGAGTGGTTGGACGACTTGAAAGGCACTACATAAATGCAAGTAATGCACTAAAAGTTGAGTTTACCTACGTTGAATGCAGGGAACCAATCCCAGCTAATGTAAACAACAATAGACCCCTCTGTTCAATCGTCACAGGGACTCCTCCTCTAGGTTGGCTCTCAAAAAGGCTTGTGTATATATGCTGCTCTTGAGCTGCCAGAGCATCTGCATCCTGACTCCAATTAGTAGAACAAACCACGGGGAGGCGCACATAACATCAGCAGTTCAAAGGTCAGCTAACAGGAACGAAACAAAAAGGCAGCGAGACAGACAGCAAGTACAGTTAATACAGCAGAATCTCTCTCTCTATCTCTCTCTCACTCACCCTCTCTCACCCTCTCTCTCTCTCTCACCCTCTCTCTCTCTCGCCCTCTCTCTCTCTCTCTCTCTCTCTCTCACCTTCTCTCTCTCTCTTGTCTGTTTCCTCTTCCCTGGTTTTGTTCTATTTATGACTTCCTCTGAAATCTCAGCGTCTCTTGCACACTTATATGGGCCATAAATCAGCCATTGAAAAGGACAGTGGACATGAGGCGAGAGAGATGGAAAAATCTGAGGAAGGCCTTCACCGTCGTCTGAGAGACCGTTTAAAGGCCCACCAGAGAGCTTTAAAACTAAAACCTGCTGGAAATATTAGCCTACACGGGCAGACAGGCGGTCCAGCAGCACGCAGCATTAGCAAATGGTGTAGTGACAAGCCATCAGTGTCAAATGTGCTTGGCGATGCCACTAGACACACACAAGTGAGTTATTCATTCTCCTCCAGGGTGATTTAATTGCAATCTTCATGTAACAAAAGCCACAACTATATATATCTTTTCCTTCTTAACTAATGAAGGGCTCTGCCGCGTGGCAGCAGTTTGTTTGCTGGTGGGTGCTTCCAATCTTGGCCAGAGCAGTTCAGCAGATGCATGCTAGAGACTTGTATGGGACTCTGGGGTGATTAATTTTTGAAGTGTGTTGTAAAGAGCTATGAGATCCATAAACAGGAGAGTACACAACAGACAATCCCTGAATAGTGATGGTCGCAAAAACAGCTCACAAAGCACGATGGTCACATACTGTATAACCACAGCCAAGCAACATTTCTGAAGCTTACTGCAAAAATCAATAGCTTCTTTAACATATCTGTACATTTCTGACAGTTATGGGATGGCATTCCAGCTAATTTAATTCTATAAACGGGATCTGTTTCCTTTTTTTCAAATCTAGGTCTTAAATAGTGACATCTTTATGCCTACGATCATCTGATAATCCTGATTTTACTGATGGAAGTTACTCAAACTCTACACTGACATGCCTCGTTTAAAACAACACAGCGCTCCTTCAAACAATGCCCTGCTAATCTCAGGAAGAAAAAGAAACCCTTGAAAGAAAAAGAGAGGGCCACTGTTGTTTCATTAATATGCCCCTGAGAGTACGGTGGCAGTAGCTGAAGAATGAGAGGGGGGTTATCAGTCCTCATCTGTGAGGAAAGCTCCCCCTTCCCTCGTCTCTCACTAGACTGTGCGTCCATCAGGCCTCATTACTCTAATGGTTGTGGCAGTGATTAAGGCTTCCTGGCTGCAGACCCCTTTGTTTGTTCGCTTGTGTTTCCCCTCCATAAAGACGGTCTTCAGGATGCCTGTGGCCCAGCTCCCCCTCCTCGTGCAGGGATGCAGTGCTGGCAGACCGCCTTTGGACCTTGGAGTTATCACAGGAGGGGGTTGGGACAGGTTATCACCATTTGAAGAGGGTAAAGCCAGGAACCGCTGGGTTCCTGCACACATACTGATAATATGGTTAGTGAGGGTATTTAGCTACAACAATGCACTTCTTGGGTTCTCTCTCTCTTCCAGACACTTATTATTTGGGCTGTGTGTAAAGTGTGCACAATATACACATACAAACACAGCTGCTAATAAACAGTGCTGTACAGAACAGTACTTGCACACATATATTCATGCAGACATATACACCCACAAATTGAATGAAAAGAATGTTGATGGTAAAAATAACAGGAGTTGACAGCAATTCAAGTTCACACTTGTGCGTTTCTTGCAGGTTACCCGACCCTCCTGCCATGTTTCTTTACCCCCCATCATCTGCAAACTATCCAATAAAAACAAAATGACTTATTATAAGCATTTGGGTTTCAATACTTGTATAACACGATTGTCATTTAAATATGAAAATGAATCCCAGGTGTCAGCCGTGCAATAGGAACCAGTACCGCCTGACCCCATCGCCATCCACTTCAAAAGGGGAAAGTCTATACATTCATTGTTCTTTGTACAACATTACTGAAGCTATCCTGTCTCTGGTCTCAGTCAAGTGTGCAGTGATGTGAGGCACTCTGCTCGGCCTTCTTCAGTTTCACTCAATTCAGTCTTCTTTCTCGCTGCTTCATTCATAATGGATAGCTCTTTGGGTTGCTGTCACCAAGAGTCTATCAATGACTGAAATATCCAGCTATGGATCTCAGAGACAGCAGTAGTCTCTTACAGACATTAAATCCAATTGTTGTGTTCATTATGTGGACAGATTTCGTTTAAAACTTTAGTTTCGTTCTGTGAACAAATATCAACAGTGATTACTGTTTTTTTTTTATTAATAAGAGATAATAACAGCTAACTAAAAGTCTGATTACTTTTTAACCATAGTTTACATGAATGGCTGCAACTTTGGCAATTTAAAGAAGGAAATTGATGAGAATACATGACGATTATCATTTAATGACAGTAGATCTCAAATACATGAATTACAGGCCTAGACATCAGGTGCAGTCCCCCCCAATAAGAGGCCTACCTACCATGTAATGTCTCTTAAAAATGTGCATTGTGGCGTGCACCCACAACACCTCGGGAGATCAGCTGCCAGACGCTAAAACTTTCAAAAATGATGACCATGCAGAACAATGGCTGTCGTGGGAGACCATAAAAAAAAAAAACACGTACACAGAAAGCAAGTAAACAGGCACAATACGTACACAACGACCATGTGTAAACAAAGAGCGGTATCCATTTGTCCCACATCTGAGCAGTGAGCGGCAGAACTGAGGACCTGTGCACAGCTGTTCTCCCCGTGCTGTCAGTGGGCTTCACCAGGCTGGGCCTGTCCCAAAGGCCTGTACTGGGAGGCCTGCACATATACTGACATCTGGACTACACAGGAGGGAGGGATCCTTCCCATTCTCTGTTTTTATTTTTTTGGTTAAATCTTACTGCCTCTCTGTCTATCTCCCTCAATCTATCTCCGGCTGAGAGAGATTATCTCAAGTTTGTATCTCCCATTCTCTCTCCTCTCGTGCCTTCTATGGAGGGTCCACAGGTCTCAGTCACTAGGGAAAGGTTGATGAACAGCTGAGCCAGCTGACTCTTTAGCAGTAGGACTGTCGCCTTGTTCCCTTGATCCCCTCCTTTTTCTCACTCTCTTCCTTTTTTCTTCATTCCCTCGCGTCTCCTCAGTTCACCTTTCCCTCATTTATGTCTTGCAGGGCTATTGAGTGATGGAGCTGAGGGACACTCTACATGTGAAGCCTCAAAGGAGAGCAGCAATGAACTGTGACGCATCACAGCAACCTTCAGGTCATTAATCAGTGCTGGGTGTCACACTGTGTTAATTTCATGAAGAATAAACACCATCCATTCTACTGAGAACATATAATGCATTTTGTGTTTGTTTTTCTTGGACGTAATACAGTAAATATGAGTAGCACTTCTCTTGTATTACATCAACATGAGAGCACACTCCAATATAACTTTAGAGCTACATCATATCTTTATGGAGGCATAGAGTGATTAATGATATTCAGATATTTGTCCTTTATTGACCTCTTTGTAAAGGTGCATAGTCTTCAGCCTAGATCTTGGCTTTACCTAATGAGCTCAGTATCACTGGCTACACTGACTTTGTTTTCACTCTTATAAGAGGCAGAACTTATGCTTAAGCCTCTGAAATGCTTTAAAGAGATGCCACAACCTTCTGTTATTCTTCTAGTTCTTTGTTCTTGTCTCTTGCTTGATAAGGCATGCCAGCCGCCAAGGTCATGGAGACAGGAGAGACGAGGAGGGGGGGGGGGACTGGGGGTATTTCTCTGGTGTAAATGAATAGTTATATCGCTCTCTAGATGAAGAGGAAGAACCTCATCAAAATGTTGCCTGGTCGCTTCTCAAAACGAGACCACATTCAAGTCAGATGAATGAGAATTGTCACGCGCAAAATCATAATTACAAGCCTGCATATTCCCTCCAGCACTGGGGAACGACTTTATCAGGCACCTATTGGTCTGTTCTTATGTGTTTGCTAGGGGAGGATCCTGTAAGCCCTTTTCTTGTCTGCAATCTGCGATTGTTGTATTCCAAGGGGGGTATCAGGGCTGAAAGGACCAAATTTAACAAACCTAATTATCATGCCTTAATTAGTATCAGGGGTAAACCTCAGTGGGACACCTGCAGACTTAATTTATATCCTGACAAGCCAAGAACAAGTGTTAATGTGCCGTATTTATGATAATGCCCCAAAGTGTGCAGGAGGAGCAGGAGGAAGCTCACCTCAACTCCTCCAGAACAATGTGAGAGGCAGGTAATTACAGGGAAAGGGTCTGAAGTGCTCAGGGATCAGCCCAGTCCCAGTGTTGATGCACAGCCATAAAATAACAGCACAGGCTGTCTGTGGCACAGAGATGACTGAATAGCTGGGCCTCTAGTTGTTTGTATCTCGGAAACATTAACAAAGCAAAAAATTAACCTCTTCAGAACAGATTTCAAGGCATGAAAAATAATAAAAAAAAAAATTTTTTAAGGACAAAGATAAAAGATAAAAAATGACAACGACGCACCACTCCCAAGTGTCTGTTTTGTGTTATGCAATTACAGGACCCTGCATTCAGATGAGAAATGCTAGCCTTCACAGCACATTCTACTATCACAGATAAATGGGACAATTGTTGTCCTATTAGTCAAAAATAGATGTGCCGTTTGTCTGTTTCGCTACCACAAGCACACCTTTGCGATAGAAAAAAATAGGTTAGCAGGGCGGGGAAGAAACCTGGAAAATTGTGCATGTTGAGTATGGTGGCTCTATAGACTGCTGCAAACCACTACAGACTTCCGCCTGGCCTCGTCAACACTCTGTGCAAAGAAAAAAAGCGGAGGACATATTTCCACCGATCAAGTATAGAGGTCATGCAAGCTGGTGTTGAAATGTGCTTTTCATTGCATTAAAATGGCTTTTCTAAATGATTTACGATGTAGCGTACAGTAAGGCTTACTGAAAAAAATACATTGATTAAATGTTAACTTATTATGAAAGAACATTTCTATTTAATTCACATGTCTTTTGGGCCTATCTGGCACACAGATCATCAGTCCTGTAAATTATTGACTAAGTGATTTCATGCTTTTACAGAAGACACATGATGAATAGAGTGTCAATTTAGAAATCATCCTATTGTTGAATTTTAAAACACCAATTTGAAATGGAATATTTTACAATTTTATCAAATATATAATTGAATAAAACATAACTATAAAACCATAACTGTAACACGTATCTTCAAAAACAACATGAATCACATAACAAATTGCGTGCATGTCAGTCATGTGTGGGATACTGTCGTGCATGAGAAGTACTGGAGTACCGTAATTGTTCATCTTGACATTTCTAATTTCTAGTTAATTTTCCCTTTAACCCTTATGATGAGCAAAGGACAATTGATCATCTTTTCATCTTCATAAAAAGGTTTCATCACTTTGTTCTCGTCACGCTTTATGAACCAGGGGTTGGCTGACGTTTCACTGGACCACATGAAAGGTGTTTTGTATAATGTCTGTACATGGCGTGGGTTGACCTCCTTACCAGATGTTTGTTTTCAAATCCAAACTATAAATCAGTCTATTAGGTAAAGAAATACGTTCCGTTAGGAGATTAAATGTAACCTCAACCATTATCGTCAACACTTGATCCCAAATTCTATCTTATTGTGTTTTTGTGTAATGTATTAAATGGGTTGAAATTAATTGTGGATGATCCATCATGCACTAAAAGCAGAGGTCATCAGAGAGATGATCATAAGTAAGTGTGTATGTGGATGGTTTATTTTAGTAAACGTGTGGGAACTGTGTGTGAGAAGGGTTGGGAGGTGTTTTTTATTTCCACAATGTGGAACGTTTTTCTCAGCATCTAAACCACTAAAACCTTAAAACAAGGTTTGGCCTCGAGTCACAAACCGTTTTGTGGAAAATCTGGTAATTCGCGTGTTAACAGTATTTATTTTCTTTGTTTAACCCATTCTACATGTCCAAGAGCCAAAATCAATTGACTTTAATGACTGCTGAGCACTGTTATCGTAATAAAACAAATGTCCAATGGATGTTTTCTCAAAAGATGGATGTTTTTCATGTTTGACTGCTGATGCTCTGATGCTCTGCCTTTCATTGCCTTTTTTTCTTTTTCTCCAAACATATACAAAAAATGAAAAGGATGTCTTGTCATTAAAAAGGATATAGACAGAATGTTGAAGCTTCACATTCAGTTATTTGGTGAATTCTCAAGGACAACTGTTGCAACCGTCTTACCATCATCAATGAAAGCATACCTCTCCCAAGTCCAGAGAAACTTCTGTCAGCAAGACAAAGAACAAGACTTACAACAGATGTTGGTTACAAGCTTGATTCTTGCACACACTCGTTGGACTGGCATCTATGGTTAGCTTTTCTTACAAGGAAGGTACTACAGTATATGTTGTCCATTATGGTATTGTTTGGCTCTTACAGTCAAAAGACTTTTGTCCCTTCCCTTTTATTTGAAGATTATTAATGATACAGCAGAAAGCTATCAGTGTGAATTCAAAATGGTTACTGGTTTGACTGCAGACAACAGCCTTTTCTCTTCAGTTGCTGGGTTTGAGGTTGTTTAGAGCCAAAGGTGTTGTGAGAATACACTTCATCTAACCTTACATGCACAGTCCTTGTGGAGCAGCAGTTTTCATGCCAGTACCAGGTATTGACAGGTAGCCATGGGGCCCAGCCTCAGGAGCTCTTTGGGCGGATTGTGAGCAACAGACAGGCTGGATTGAGTAATCAGGCTGTAGGCAGGCAGACAGAAGCCCTCCAGTCCAGCAGAACTGCCCCCCCACCCCCACCCCCACCCCCTGCCCTGGCGGCTTATCACCCAGACAGATTTCAGGGGCCTTGAACCGTGCAGAGAGTCCATCCACGTCTGATAAAGCCCAGGCCCTCACTCAGACAGTATGACCCTCTGCCTCAGAGAGATGAAGATAACTCTACGGCCCACGTCACCCCTGAGAAAAACAAAGCCTCACCATCTCTTCTGTTAGTGTCTTCCACATGTCTGGGAGACGTCGAGCAGAGAGGAGGTTTAGAGTCTGAGCCTGGGACTGTTAGGAATGATCCCTCAGGGAACGAAGCCAAGATCATGACCACTCCTCCACATGACTGGTTCCATGTCAACAGTACACACACACACACACACACACAGCATTTCTTATAAGTTGTCTCTCCCACTCTCTTTCTCGCTCTCTCACCCACACACACACACACACACCCACACACACACACACACACACACACACACACACACACACACACACTCAACACCTGCCCTCTGAAGGTGCTCTCAGTTAATCTCAACATTAATTATTGACTCTGAGTTTAATTTGAAAGTCAGACGCACTATAAGCTAAGGGACACTGCTTTAAATAATGTATAGGGCCCATTCAGAGGTAATCATATTGTCATTGATTAATATACATTGGTGCCGTGGAGCATACCTGATGTGTGTGGGAGCCAGGCACCGCGTAAGATAAAACTTGGCGCTGTGAGCTGGTGTCAGGCCGGGAGCATCTCTAGGGCCCTGTCCTCCTTGTCTGATGTTTCAATCACAGCTTAGGAGCTGTGATGCATGGAGGCATACACTATCAACTGACTGGATAACATGAGGAGCCCCAGAGAATCACCACCGCCAGAGAAAAAATGAGGGAGAAAAAAGAAATGCACTTGGACAGGCAGAGAAGGAGATAAAAATGAAAGCAAGAGAGTTGGAAACGTAAAGAACGTGTCAGAATGAATCCAATACATATTTTTATTAGAGATAAAAATCAATCTTTTGTGAATAGAGTAAAAACTATCCTGCCCATTAGGGAGAGAAAGAGTGATTTGGAGCAACAGTACAATATGCTCTCTACTGTACACACAAGGATGAGCTGCATCAAGTATCCCAAGCTGACACACTACGGCTGAGGGATTTGGGTGGTAATGAATCCCACATGCTCACACTCCTGTTGACACCCAGATGCAGATGCCATGTCACCCCAAGTTTAGTTTAGACAAACACAGATCTGCCCAGAGAGGAGCGAGGAGCTACGGCTGCTCCCTGCGATGAAAAATTCATACACCATTGTTACCTCGACGCCATTCAGAGCACAGAGTTCAAAAACATGAACCAATTACAGTCTAAAACTCCAACTGTCTGGACACAACACATGCATGTTGATAGACATACACTTAGACACACTCAAACCATTGACAAGTCATGCTCCAGTCTCTTTCTCTACCACACACACACATACACACACATGCACAATCTACCGGATAGGTAAACAAACCCTGTCCAAGACTCTCCTCCTCCAAGAGATTGTGGAAGCTTTGGCATATGTTGTTTTTGTTAATACATAAAGATTAGGGAAACAGTCTCTAGGCTCCTCTCCTCTCTCTCTTTCTCCCTCTCTCTCCATCTTCTTTCATCCTCCCCCACTTCCACTCCAAGTCTGGCAGGAGAGGTGGTCTTGTCAGACAGCTCCTCTCCCACTTACCACGGAGCTCTGAGAGGTGTGGAGCAAACAGGCTGAATTATGGGAGGCTTCTGTCTCTCTTTCTTAAAACCTTTTTGGCTGCTGGAAAATACTCTCTGACAGCAGGCCTATGTGTTCTGCTGTATGTCTGACAGGAGAGGAAGAACAGCCTGCACCAGATACAAAATAGCACCACAGGCAGATGCTTAACCAATCTAAGAAAAGCCTCATGGGTTGAGTAAGAAACACTATTCTACAACTGAAGAAGGACAGTCAGTTATATGTGGTTTATTCGAGACTGTTTACGGGGCTTTTTCTGCTTCCCAACCACAGTGATATGATACTGAGTAAGTAATGGGGAAATGGTGACCTAACCGATGGGGGTGGTTAGAAGAACGCTCTCTTATCTCTATCTTGTGGTATTGCTGGAGTGGAGGTATGTGTAAGAAGGAGCTTTGTAAATGTAGAGCAACGGGGAGCAGGCCTTATTTCTCCATATCAGATATATTTGCTAGAGAAGCAGCGACAGGGACAACTGTAGATAAGGACTGACTCACTGAAGACACAAAACACACAAAAAACATACTAAACACGAGTGTATTTCATTTGACCTGGTCTGTCACTTATTTTAACATTGTGTCTTTATCTGCTCCAGGATACAGAGCGCCGAATGTCAACAACTTGATACTTTTCTCATCCAGTCTCATGAACAAGACATTACTAATTCAATTAGTAGGGAAATCCACCTGCAAGTGAAGTCAGACTTCACACAGAGCAATAGCAGGAAACCCTCCATTTAGGCCTTCCGACCAAAGTTTGTACTCTAATGTTCATCTCTCAACAGGCCTATCTATGAGCCAATCCAGTCAGCCCCTAAAGGAAAGCTTTTTATCATCCAGATTGAGGAGGAGAGAAAGGCCAAATCACATCAGAGGCAACACCAGCTGCACATATAGAAGTTCTCCGCTGAACAATGGAGCTGCCATGAGCACCACCTCTGTCTCCCAGCTGAGCCATAGCTTAACCAATCATTGGGGTCAGAGCAGCCGCATGGATGACCAAAGTGCAGCCACCATAATCTAATTGTCATTGTATTGCCTTCCAATGTAAAATGCATCTCTTTTCAGTATCATGGAGGGATTGGAGTATAGATGAATAGGTCTCAGGCTTGTGTATGCAACTTTAAACTGATTTAAAGGAGACGAGTATAGTATTAAGATGCACTTGGGAGTAGTGGTGTTATTTAGGCTTCACAATAGAGCTTGCTTGGAATGATGCGCCAGTGTAATCAAGGCCCAACATCTCCATCTAATCCCCATTCAATGGTACCTTTAAACAAATTGACATATTGCATGCCAAGAATATGCTTGAATGTAAAAGAACATTCAGAAATGTACCCATTAGAAAAATGTGAAAACTAAAGAAAAGTAACCCGCATTATGTCAAAGAAACTTTTAATTACAAAATCCTAAAAATATTAGAAAATGAATTTGAAAAAAGAAAAGAAAAAGAGAAAGAAAGACAGAGAAGGTGAAGGACAAAAAGGACAACCAAAGTATCTAAATTAATCTCAGGTCATGATTCAAGGTCATTTGGGGGGAGAGATCCCTCTCTCTATCTCTGTCTCTGTTCTTTCTACCCATCCTTGGGCTGTTTTACAGCTGAGGTTCTCTTTGTCTGTTTTTAAATGCATGCCCTGATTGGCCACTCTCTTTCTTATTCAGCATGAAACATATTAAACCCTCTCCTTGATTAAATATGAAAAGAAGAACATTCCTTCAAATAATTTCATCATCATGACGTTTGAGCGTCGAGACTAATTGAAAATATCATGATATCTTAATTGTAATGAAAACATTGATAGGTCATACGGTAAAGCTTTTAACAAAGTCAAAGTGCTTTTCTGTTTTTTTGTAAACGGTAAATACTTTTTGAAATTCATAACCATGATTGGTCGGCTGGACATCCATCCATCCAATTATTCCATCTTTCACTCATTGGTTTTCTTTCCAACCCCTTTTGCCGATGGATTATGTTTTATTTACAAGTCAGTGAAGTGAAGTCACATCTTGGACAAGTCAAAAGTGCCAGTCTACTCTAATATCTCTCAGAAATATGAGCACATATTTATAACACCCCCCAGCGGTGATGCCAGCATCCATCTACACTTAGCCAAAGCCTCCCCCTTCATTAGCCAATGGCACCTTTAGCTTATGGTCAGAGCTGCAGCAGTGTCTATAGTGTGATGAAATTTACGAAGAAGAGCCACTTGGTATGCCAACGATGCGGCAGCAGATCCCCATGCTCAGTGAAAACCACGCGCTCGCTTTTATAGATTGCATAATGGCTTGCATGAAAATGGTTTCACACTAACATAAATCAAATGTCAAAATACAACCAGAGCAAGACAATTCCCGCAGTGCACACATGGACACACAAAAAAACACACACACACACGCACACAAAAACTACAGATACACATACTCAGAAGAATCAGCCATCCAAAGAGCTCTGAGTCCTGCTTATGCAGATACATGTAGTGCTTAATAGCATACATAATAATTTATTAAGAAATGTTAAATATTCATAAATATTAAATTAATCATTTATAGCATATCTTTAAATTAAAGGGTGTCCTTGAGGTTTTAGATGTGAGGGGTGTCCTTAGCAAAGAGGCAATACCCTGTGGACATTTTAAATCTCTGATGTGCAACACTTGGACTGCTATTGTATAATGACTAATATCCCACTTTGATATGGTCTTTTCCACAGAAAAAAAAGCACACAAATGTTCCTGTAAAAGTAATTAATTGCTAGTGCCATAATTAATGTTCTCCCCATGTCTAGGAAATGGAAAACACTAAAACTGCTGGAAAGATGTTTTTCAAGCATATTTATGAAGGATTCGCTGCTTTTCTTTGTCATATCATAAACATGTTGGGGCAGGCCTTTAGACGCCACTTCAAACACTTTGTGATGTGTGCTTTTACTTTGGGAGAAAATTACTATGGATTTATACTATCTTGATCAACACCATTATCAGAGCATATTTAATTACACACAGCTTGTGAGAATTAAGTCATCACACACGATATACGTCTGTGTCCATGAGGGCAGAACAGGGGAAGGACGCGGCTCCTTGCCAGGCCACACCGGCTGGTGAGACTGCATGAGACACGCTGTTACAGAGCCAACCACACCTGTGCCCACGTGGGCTCCTCATTCTCCAGGGCACGCCGAGGTCACCTGGGTACTCTGCAGCCACACCTGTCCTTCTCCTCACCCTCTCTCCCTCATATAGGTCCTTGTGGAACCCCCCCTCCCGGCCCCCAGATGGAGCAACATACTGTATAGGACACATGCATGATTGGCCGGTCTGCGAAGGTAAAGACGACTTCTCTCACAAAGTCAGTGTGAGAAGAAAAGGGGTTTCTACACTAATTGCTCTGCATATACAGGAGTCATATTCCCTCTCAACCTTTCCACACCATTCCCTTTTTCAGTTCAGCTAAAGCCCTCAGGAAGGAGATCAGCGAGTTGGGTCGCCCCATCAGCATGGGTAGACGCAAGGTTCGGCACAGGGTTAGGCAAAAAGGCAGCTTATAAAAGATTATACTGCCATGATAGCAAATAATCAGGAGCTAATTCATTGTGTGGCCCTCTCTCATCGCTCCCTAAGCCTCCTTATTAGGGGGCTTACATCTACATTTGCAGCAGATAAGGGTGCTTCTACCCTTTCACATTTTAACAGTGCATACCAGATGGAGACAGCACACTTATATTAGATTTGGCCCTCACGTCTGCGCTATTTGTAATCATTGTGGATGATATAGTCAGATATGTGCTAAATCCAGCGCCTAAAGGATTGAAAGGTTTTGTGTGTGAAAGGCACAGATCTGAGATGTGATTATTTCATTGAAAACAGCTAGTGGGTGGTATGTCCTCAGATAAAAGGCTTTGCCCTGATTCATTCCCTTGTACAAATCCTTCCTCTCGGCACAGGTCATATTTATCTTCTTTTTTTGTACTTATCTACAGCAGAAACAAAAAAAATATTGATGTATGATGAGGACTGATGAATGGAAGTGCATATTTTTACAAATCCCCAAACTCTGTATGTGTCTAACTGTAATTAGTTGTTTTATCATTTCAATGACACATTTTGAATTGTGTGCTAGAGAATTTCATTATAGCCATGCATGGATATATCTTACCAGCAGGATAACCCTCATCTATGTAGCCCGGGCTTCACCATAAATCAGGCTAAATTCCCTAGAAATTAGAATGCAGGAGGACACTACACCCAGCACTAAAATAGCATCACCCAGGGCTACTTCTGATTGAATGTTTTATCACAGACAATCCTGAGTGGCGGAAAAAAAAGAAACTAATTCATTCATCCTGCTCAAGTAAAGAACTGTAACAACCATGTAATTCCTTTGAGATTTTCCCTTTTCAGAGCGCTTTGATTTGTCATGTTATTCATGTCTTTTCATCCTTTTTTCTTCTTGCACTCCGCTCTACAGTGCAGTGGGTATCGTGTGCTGTAATTCAGCTTTTTATAACCTCCTCGCTCATTCACCTATTGAGTATATGCCACTGTAGTACCAGGGCCACATGAGTTCATCACTCCGCCTCAGTAAAAGGATACAATAAGTATGTGTCCAGGGCAGCTTAGGAAGGGCATGGATATCCATCAGCAGTACATATGATGGATCATGGTGATGTCTGGGATGAATAGACATGCAACAAAAAATACAGGGAGGCCAAAACGGGCTGGAATATACATTACATCCATTTAATCATCCGTGCGTGTTCGGGAAGGCAGCGGCATACCTTGCTTTCTCTGTTCCTGCCACCTTCAAAAGCTTTGCGTAGATTGATTATATACGAAGAAGCAACGAGCATAGCTGCAAAACACCTGCCAAGAAGAGGAGGCAGTAAGCTTTTTCACTGATACACAAAAAGCATGCAGGAAGACAGTGAGAAAGGAAAGAATGGATGACTGCCTAGCTACCCTGATAAATAGCTCTGACTGAGTATGACGAGAACTGATGGAAATCTAGCTCCCCAGCACAGCGACACAAAATGCACTACTCTAAATCCAAATTAGTTTTCTCCTATCCGTTTGCCACTTGTGGAATGTGGAGAGGAAACCATGACACGGTGACAGTTTGTTAATCCTTCAAAGACAAAAGTTCATCAGAGAATTGAGGTGAAATGTCAGAGGATATCACAGTTTCCACAGCTGTGAGTTAGAGGATCCTGAATTACTATCCTGTAAAAGGAAGAAGGTCATTAGGAGGGAATACCAAAACATGGAAAACTGATGAAGTGTTCACCGGCTTTAAAATCCCATCATCATTTCCAAGCACGTATCTGTCTCGAAGCCCTAGGCCTTATTTAACCTCAGAGTTAAAATACTCATAGCCTTTTACACCCACATGAAACTGGGCCATTAAGGTCATCCTGGATAAATGTATTCATGAAGTGTGATCTGCATGGATGGAAAAAAAAGAGCTGAGAGACAGCGCTGGTGCTGCTCTCTCCGCAGTGATGATGTGATTGATGATGATTAGAGATCTAGTCTTAAATCGATTTTACAAGACATGTCATCTGCATTTCATTTACAGAACCAGTAGCTGCTTTCGGTCCTAAAAGGTCTCTTGTCCTTAATTCAAAAAGAGCTGTGCAACATGTCAAACCTTCAGCACAACAGAATGTGTTTTTACATAACTTAACTGCTTCTTCTCTTAAGTTGGGAATCTCGAAGGATCCAGTAAATAAAGATGAATAAAGAGACGGCAGAAAGAGAGAAAAAACAAGGCAACAGGAAGAGGAGCACACAGGGGCAATTCTGTAACACTTGAAAAGACACTTTCGATAAAGGGGAGCGCAGCTCCTTTTATGTTTCTTTTATGAGAGGATGAAGACATAGGGAGCAGTCAGTTTTTCCAATATACATAGAGAGGTTGAACAGCTCTTTCATCCAGATTCAATGACATGCACTTCTCATGAATATAGATAGGAGACCTGCAGATAAAAAAAAACCTCTGCAGTCATATTTTGTTGTTTTACTTGAAACTCTCAGCAAATAAAGAGTTTGTACTTGACCCGGTAAAAGATAAGCATAATGGCTGGATGTATCATTGCAGCTCAAGAGACTGAATGCGCTCACAAGTCATGTGTTACACATTCTATAATAAATATGAGAAGTACATTTTTCTTATCTTCTTTAGAAAATAAACTATACAAGGCTTCCTTTCTAACTTCCTCACTTAAGGGTCTTTTGAATGGTGTGGCTGTGGACTGTCTCTCACAGCCGGACAAGAGACCCTCTCTCACCTCTGCCTCATCTGGGAAGCCGTGGGGTTGGGCTCAGGGAAGAAAGAAGGTTAAAGGCAGGGCCGGATGAAAAACGAGAGTGTCACAGCATTGTTGCAAGGTTAGCACACCCGCTAATGGAGCTGTGCTGGGGCAGGGCGCCCTGAGGATCGACCCCGCCGAGGGGGGCATGTACAAGCCCAAGATAAACTACTGTAGGGGGCATGGCACTGCCCCAAGCCCCTCTACTGCCCGCTAAGCACTCACACACACACACACCAGCACCATTGGCTAGAGACACCCTCTCAACATTTATAGCTGACCATCATATGCAATACTGAGAGATCCACACTGCTCCTCATAAAGCTTTGTGTTTGACACAGCACTATTCAATGTTTATAAAAAGCTGAGTAACACTTTACTCTGAAGGGCCAGCTATAGGATGGATCACTGTCACATTGTTCCAAACCACTTACCTTTGTAATCTCCATTCACATGAGATGACATCTATTGGCAGACTACTTTGACATTGGACACATTCATATTATTTTGATTCCATGCAGCGATAACTGCTATCCAACCTAAACCAATCTCTTCCCACAAAAAGTAAATGTCCCACGTAAAAGGGGAAGAGAAAATTGAATGAGCAGATCCCCTCTGTGGTTCATGTTTCTGAATAATCTGCCATGCCGTGCTGCTCTCCAGACTATTCATGTTGGCTACATGGAAACTTGCTTGTCGTCTGTCTTTTCAGCAGTGTAGATGATTTAAACACAAGCAGCTAAATCCTGATTATCCCAAAAGCACAGAGGGCACTGCAGACAGCTAAGAGACAAATTAAAAGAGAGAAAGTTAAAAACGAGACATATGTTCCTGCTGTGCGAGGTTGCACTGCTGAGCGGTCAAGGGTGGGGAGTTTCAGACAGAGGGGACATGAAGAATGACATGCCCTGGAAGATCTCTCACTCACATGGGACTCAGAGTTGACAAAGAAGGCTCTGTTTGGAAGAGTGGCAGCCATATTAATGACTAGTTTATCACTGTTAGTCAGGGGAGGGAAAAAGGAAAAGATGGGAAGAAGGAAAACGTTTCCCAGCAGGCCTTTAAGGACTGACTTCCTGCCAGGAGAGGCGAGGAATGCTGACATCTTCCTGTTGGCTGCTCACAGGCACTTTTGATTGGTCAAAAGGGGATACAGATGGGTCAGTAAGCCATGCTTTGATTGGACAGGAGAATGTGGAGGGGTCAGTGTGGAGTCCAGTCAATGTCAGGACGAGGGTTAAGGTTTAAATGAGAGAGAAAGACCCTTCAAAGGCGTAAGGGATGGAAGAATGGGGACTATGAAGACAACACCTTAAATGTCTAGTAAAGGTTTGTCTTTGTGTGCGAAAAAAAATACCAAAACCTCTAAATGTCTTCAGCACAAACAAAAAATACACCCACTTGAGTAAAATTGTGTCATGAATTTCCAGCCTTTTAAACAAACTTCATTTTTTGGTCACTGCACAGATCGATAGGAGGAGAGTGGGAGGGAAGCCGAAAAAATTAAATAATGAGAAACATTGAAATTTTGTGGGGTTCCCTCTTGAGCTGTGACATCACGGCTGCTCGTCAAAGCAATGCTGTGCGTTTCTAAACTGTAGCAGATAATATCTCACGAAGATCCTTCTGTCTCTATGTCTGACAGTCTGAGATGGAAGGAGAAATGGGCTAGTTTTAGGCAGGATTGAGCCGCCTAGATTCCAGCAGAGAAAAGCCTGTCCAACAAGCTTCACCAAAGCCTCTGTCGCTGATCTAACAAAGCCCCTCTTATTCGGGGCAGCAGACAGAGGCCCACAGGGAGAAAACCTCAAAGACTTTAACAACACCTCAAACCCCAACCTCCATGACGGCTTGTTTCTTTCATTATTGAGCTCAAACGGGGGGCTCTGTGGGTGCCAGTGTGGGCATGCCCGTATTAAAGAGAAAATAAGCCTCTGCCCACACATTATCGCTCACATGGCACCGACACCCACAGGCATTATTGCATGGAATTTTCCAGTACCAGAATCTCATCACAATCGTAATGTGTTTCCATGTGTGCTGGCAATTAAAGTACCCAAACACAGAAGTGGTAACAGAAGCCACACTGGCTCCTGTGTGCAGAAGCCACCGTGTCTCTCCACTCCTGTAAAAACCCCGGCACAGGCCAGATACCTTACATGAAGAGCTACACTGCCTACAAACACACTTAGAAACAGTCATACGGTCAGGAGATAGATAAAACTTTTGATTACAACAAATTATAATGATCTAAAAAGTGCATAATGAAACCTCTTTTATAACTACGGTCTTTTGATTGTTCTGATTAAGTACATAGATTGCGACGAAAACATGTACGGTAACAATAAACATTTTGGAAAGAACCAATACGGGATTGAGGTTTCATACCTAGCCCCACCTTTTAGTAAACAACAAACATTTTAAGAACAATAGGTCATCCGCTCCGACTATGTCAGTGCTCGGGCCCTAATAATAATAAATATACATTTTCTTAATTATACACAATATGGTTAAAGTCATTCATGAACCAACTTTCTTTTCTTGTTTGCGCTGCTTAGCCATGTGCCTTTTCCTTGCAGTCTTTTCTGCCTCTACCTCCTGCCGGGGTTGTCACGATACCAACATTAGAACTTCGTTACGATACAAGCCATAAATATCATGATACCCGATACCACAATACCAGAATTCCATACAATACCACAAATACGATATGATACCACAAATACGATACGATACTGGTATATTTATCTATAATAGTAATAAATAAAACATTTGTATGGTTCCCTTTTTTACCAGCTTGTTCCTGCCCAGCTTTTTGAACACTTAACAAATGGCATTAATATTAGTATTAGCCTAGAGCAAGATATTATTGAAAACTACACGGTACCATCATAGCATTGATTATAGACGGCTATGTAGGTATTTTGTCCATATCTGACCAGATGACTACATAGTTCCTTCCATAAGTATGAGCAATTGTAGAGTTACATCATTTTACAGACGTGTTTGAAGTGAAAAAAACCTTGGTCGGTGTGGCTTTGAAACACGTTTTGCAGACTCTGTATGTCAGTGGGCTTTCCTTCACTGTCTGCAATGTACTTCCAAAGTCCTTCCAGATTTTACTTCTGGCATCTTCCAAAAAGCTGAGGATGGTCAGCAAAAGCTCCTGCACTTGATGCTATGTTTCCGCAGCAAGTGAGAGTGCTCTGATCGCACGCTATTTTAATGAAGTGTAGATACAAAAAATATGCAAAATCGTATCGTTTTTAACATACGGCTACCGCGGTACCTTTTTAGTATCAATACATTGTGTAACATTACAGCAGTAGATGTTGCGGGCAGATGTTCAAGCTAACCCTAATCCTCCAATGAAGACGCCGTAAACATCTTAACGCTGATTGGCCAAGACTCGACATGTCACCTCAAAGATGTTTTATTGTGAAGATCACAACATCACCTTTTCTCCTTGTCTCACTCCAATCTCAGAAACGCTGGCCGGCCAGTTGACCCCGCCCACACCAAAAAAACAAAAACTCTTTGGATCTACATGATTCACGTGGATGACATATTTTGATTTAAAAATGGAGAATTTATGCGAAAAGCAACAAGTTTGCAGGTATGCTTAATTATAACGGTACATGTAATAAGTGCAGTTCATTTGCTAGGTTGGAGGCAGTTCTCAGTGGGTTAGATGCACGGCTCGGCACCATCAAAGCTCAGACGTTAGCTACATTAGTTAGCTCACCCCCACCCATAGTCGCTGCCGGCCAACCAGACAGAGCCTGAGCTCCCCATTGACATCAGGACAGCTGAAAGTCTCTACACCTTCCGTCGCAAACTAAAAACACATATTTTTCGACTATACCTTGAATAGGGAAGGTAGCGCTGTAGTAGCACTTTGGTAGCACTTAAATGGCTCTTACTGATTGCACTTTGTAGTTTAACACTTTAGTAGCACTTAAATGGCTCTTACTGATAGCACTTAAATGGCTCTTACTGATAGCACTTTGTAGTTTAACACTTTAGTAGCACTTAAATGGCTCTTACTGATAGCACTTTGTAGTTTAACTTTATTGAAGAAATTGTACTCGCTTGATTCTTGTTGTTCTGAGTTTGGACTCATGGTTTAATGCACTTATTGTAAGTCGCTTTGGATAAAAGCGTCAGCTAAATGACATGTAATGTAATGTAAAGTAGAGCTTCTGCTAGCTGTTCCCCAGCAGCCCCCAAGCAGCCGGAACGTTGGCTAACTATTCAAAGGAAGCCGAAGTCGGAGCAGAAGCCCACAGTGCACCACCAACCTCTTCCCGCTTCTAACCGTTTTTTCCCACTCAGCGACACACCCGCTGAGAAACAAACTCTGGTTATCGGCAGCTCCATTGTCAGAAACGTAAAGATAGCAAAGCCAGGGAACACAGTCAAATGCATTCCAGGGGCCAGAGCAGGCGACATTGAATCTTGTTTAAAACTGCTGGCTAAAGATAAACGTAAATACAGTAAGATTGTAATGACTCCTGACTACGCCGGTCGGAGGTCACTAAAATGAATGTGGAATCGTCGTGTACATATGCCAAGACAATCTGATCAATGACGACATGTATAGCCGCATGTCATCATTCAACCGCTGGTTGTCGAGGTGGTGCCCAGCAAACAATGTGGGCTTCGTAGATAACTGGCAGACTTTCTGGGGAAAACCTGATCTGATGAGAAGAGACGGCATTCATCCCACTTTGGATGAAGCGGGTCTCATTTCTGCAAATATGACCAAGTTGATTAACGGACTTAATCCATGACAACCCAGAGTTCAGATCAGGAAGCAGAAGCAGAGTTGTAGTCGTACATCCTTCTCTGCACTTACATTTGAGCAGTTACCCACCCATAACTCTATAAAGACTATGTCTGTCCCACAACCACTTCAATTAATTAAATCAAAAGTAACCAGAAGAGGAGTCATACAAAATAACCTCATAAAGGTTAACATCAGTATTTCAGCAGTGCAAAAAAAACAGGAGAATTAAATGTGAACTCCTAAATATTAGATCTCTGTCATCTAAAACTGTATCAGTAAATGATTTAATATCAGACAATCACATTGATTTATTTTGTCTTACTGAAACCTGGCTGAGTCATGAAGAATATGTCAGCCTAAATGAATCAACTCCTTCAAGTCATTAATACTCGCATTCCTCGAGGCACCGGCCAAGGATGTGGAGTAGCAGCCATCTTTGACTCAAGCCTATTGATGAATCCTAAACCTAAATTGGACTACAACTCATTTGAAAGCCTTGTTCTTTCACATCCAACCTGGAAAACATTACAGCCAATTATATTTGTTATACTGTACTGGCCACAAGATCCATATTCAGAATTTCTATCAAGTTAAGTCCTTAAAACTGATCAGGTTATTATTGTAGGCAATTGTAATATTCATGTGGATGTTAATAAAGAGTGCCTTAGTGCTGCATTTATCTCATTGTTGGACTTGATTGGATTCTGTCAGAGTACAGAAACCCACTCACTGCTTTGGCCACACCCTCGACCTTGTTCTTGCATGTGGCATTGACATTGAGCATTTGGTAGTCTTCCCACAGAACCCTCTTCTGTCAGACCATTACCTAATAACTTTTTTGAGTTTATGCTACCGTTAGTCAAAGGTTTCTACACCAGATGTCTAACTGACAGTGCTCTAGCTAAATTTAAAGAAGCGATTCCTTCTGCATTTGATTCAATACCACGTCTCAATGTGACAGAGGACTCCTGTGCTAACTTTAGTCTGCCCCAGATTGATCATCTTGTCGATTGTGCTACAGGCTCACTGAGAATGACACTAGACTTGATAGCCCCTCTTAAGAAGAAGACGTGAGGCAAAGGAGGTTTGCTTTGTGGTATAACCCTCAGACCTGCAAACTAAAGCAAACATCACGAAAGCTTGAAAGAATATGGCATTCCACCAATTTGGAAGAATCACACTTAGTTTGGCGAGATAGTCTTAAAACA
Source organism: Cyclopterus lumpus (assembly GCF_009769545.1). Lineage (NCBI taxonomy): Eukaryota > Metazoa > Chordata > Actinopteri > Perciformes > Cyclopteridae > Cyclopterus > Cyclopterus lumpus. The sequence continues at coordinate 16,580,999 of NC_046968.1, read as the reverse complement.
TATAAGAAGGCCCTCCGCAATGCCAGAGCAGCCTATTATGCATCAGTGAGTGATAGAGAAAAAGAAGAACAACCCCAGTTTCTCTTTAGCACTGTAGCCAGGCTGACAGAGAGTAACAGCTCTGTGGAGCCGTGTATTCCTATAGACCTCAATAGTAATAACCTCATGAATTTCTTTAATGAAAAGATTCTAACTATTAGAGGCAAGATTGATTATCTCTTGCCCTCAGCCAGTGCTGATTTGTCGTCAAGTGGAGTGGCCTTATAAACGTCCGTAAACCCTAGTGTATATTTGGATGGCTTTTCTCCCATCAACTTTGACCAATTGTCTTCAACAGTTTCTACATCAAAACCATCTACACTGTAAAATGTAATTGCTGACCTTACTTAAAAAAAATAGTGAGCTTAACTCATGTCTGCTTACTTTGTTGACCATACTTAAAGAAACTTGGTAAAGAACACTTTCTGGTGAGTAAAGTTATTAAACTTATCATCTTAAGTAACCTTTACTTAAAAAAAACAAGTGAGGAGGACCCATTTGCAAAGCTCGGAGAAACTCGGCCGCACTCTGCAGCGCTCGACTCGAATAGGCATGCGCAGTTGACCACTGAAGACGTTCTTTGTGAGGCGGAACGAAGCGGGAAGAAAGCGCCATTGTGTCAAGTTATTTTAAGGTAAGTTTAAGCTTGATAATAAAACGCTACCGTTCATCTATTTAGCAAATGTCGTTGTCTCTTCGCCTTATTCTTCATATGTAAATTATTGGTTGGATGTTAACTTTGCGTCTTCTATTTCGAAAGCTAACGTTAGCTATCGTTTAAGCTAGCTAGCCCGTCAAGTCCACCGTGTGTCACCCCTCTAGAAGAGCTTTAGTGTAAATATAACCACAACTTGTTTCAGCAAACTTAGCGTGCTTATTAGCGGATACAATGATAATTGTCAATCTTTCAGGGCCACTTTTGAATTTGGTAAGCATGTCTTTTTTTATTGTCGTGTACATGTGTTAGCGTAGCGGTGGAAGGGACCTCGTCGGGAAACGAGTCAAAATTCTAAAACAGTTTATCCTTTTACCAATTTAAAAGTAACCTACTTAAGATATAACGTCACGTTAAGCATTTTTTTAGCGGTTATTAATAACCGTGGCTGTGTCACTCGTGTGCACTGAATGCACCGCATTACGGGAGTCGCACAACGTTACTGTCATTGAATGAAGATGAAATGTAATGTTAGGTTAAGTTGAACGAGGAGTAATTCAACAACAACCGTATGATGGCTGACCTCTCGGCCACAGCGAGTGGCACCGTGTCCCAACAGCAAGCGGTACTCTACTCTAGAGCTGTCAATTGATTGTCCTTTAACACTTAGGAAGTGTGTGTGTGTTTGAGATATTTGTTTGAGTACAGATGTGACTGGGAAGCGAACAGCAGTCCTCCGTGGCCTTCCTGTCATCCTTGGAGATGAGAACGCACACTTCTTCAAGACAGGCTTTGTAAGTAGAATTACTCAACATTATTTAACTGCCCAATCTATCTCTCTTGATACACTGATCACTTATCCCTGATTGGGGCCATTTTTGGTGGTATCTCATGTCTTTCCAGTCGGGTCCAGTTGCAGCTCTCAAGTCGCCCCATTCAAAACCCAAATACCTTCAAGAATAATAAAAAAAACTCATAACAGCTTCACATGATGGCATGATAGTAGAGGGCTTCTACTAATATCTCCTGTTACAAAAAAACAAAACAAAAACAGGATTTTCCCTTGTAACATCATCACCATTTCTTTGTTGCCTATGCTTTTGGGCAATATGCTCGCTCTACTGCAACAGGAGGCTCAGGAGTAGAGTGCCAATATGATGCAGCTGAAAACAGTAGGCCGCAAACCTGATCAGCCTCCTGTATTTGAGTTTTGAATGGCGTGAAGCTGCGACTTGACCTTACGGAAACACAGCAGATGCCACAAAAGGGTCCTGATCAGGGCTAACGAGCTGTCATTTCTATTTCACTTAGTGTTTGATGTCACTGCATCAACCTGTTGTTCTCAGGCTCTTCTACATTATGTTGTATTTACATTTGTGCTATTATTGTTGTTCCATTCAAATACCATCCCTGTATGTAAACACCCCAGTCCTTGTGAGAATCCATATTCTTTATTAGCTTTTGCAACCATTCAGTGAATCATATGATGAATGAATCAAAGCACTCACTCTGGAGGAGCATCTTCTTTTACTTGATTACCTAATAATATCAGAATTTAGCTTTGTCTTAGTGTCTGTGTCTCTTCAATGCTTCGATTGGTTGATTTTGTGGAGCCCTGTTTTGCTGTGAGGCACAAATACAACCATTGTGTGTTTTACCATAGAAATGCAAAGTGACATTTGATATGTAATTGTGTTTTTTATGCTGATATTGTTGTTAGGACTCCGGTAACCTTCTGGACATGTGTCACACCTCCATGGGGATCCTGACAGTGAATACTGAACACTGTGGCCTCTCCTCACTCACTGCACCTGGAGTACAGCTACTGCCATCGTTTTGGACGGAACAGTAGTGATGGGTGACCATGACAATCTTCCACATGCCATGTGCCTACTCTTCGGACTTATTACAATATGGACTGTGGAGGTCCGTTCATACATTCTGTCATATTCATTGAATGTTTTGTAACTCTAACGCTGTTCATCTGTACACATGACATCTATTGCTTCTGTCCATCCGGGGAGAGGGATCCTCCTCTGTTGCTCTCCTGAAGGTTTCTTCACTTTTTTCCCTGTGAAATGTTTTTTTCTATTTCTTGGAAGTTTTTCCTGATCCGATGTGAGGTCAAAGGTCAGGGATGTCGTAGTGTACAGATTGTAAAGCCCTCTGAGGCACTCAAAAATCTACTGATGCAGTAAGCGACTGTCTTCACGATGTGCATGGTATGTGACATGCCAGGTTTTCTGTAGTGGAATTTTGCAAATGCCAAAACTGTGTTTATCATAGTCTATGTTACAAAACTTAATCTGGCAACACGTCAAGCATTTTAAGCACGTTGTTTGAGCTTAAGAAAATGTGTGAGGACAAAAACTCAAAAATACATTTGTTTTTCTTATAAATAAACGTTGTCTACCATTATAACTGTTCTCTATCTTTGTTTCAACAGCTTTTAGTAGTTGTAGTTCAGCTTACTTGAGAATTTTAAGGCAATCGGTTTCCTGATTATTTCCTAGTAATGTGGAGGCTTGGACTAGTAAAGATAACTCTTTCTTATTAGTACTGCTTACTTAATATAACTTGGATCTTTAAGTTATCTGAAGTTGTCTGAATTTACATCTTATAGTTAACCTAATTAATAATTTTGAGTTAACTATACTAATGTTTATTGAAATTACATGAGTTGCCTAAACTCAGTTTTTTCAGTTTTAAGAACTTAAAATGATTGAGCTACTTTACTTAGAAATGTTGAGGCAATCGGTTTCCTGACGTTTTTCAAGTAAAGTCAACTTATTACATTTTACAGTGTACCTGTCTCTTGGACCCCATCCCGACGAGGCTGCTTAAAGACCGTTTGCCTTTAATTGGCACCTCTCTATTGGATATATGTCTTTGCTAACAGGCCATGTATCACATTCCTTCAAAGTAGCTGTAATTATACCTCTCCTGAAGAAGCCCACTCTTGATCCAGAGGTGTTGGCTAACTACAGACCAGTCTCTAACCTCACTAAGATCCTTGAGAAAGTAGTCGTAAATCAGTTTTGTCACTTTCTACATCATAATAGTTTATTTGAGGAGTTTCAGTCAGGATTTAGAAAACACCACAGCACTGTTGAAAATTAGAAATTACCTTCTAATTGCATCAGATAAAGGACTCATCTCTGTACTTGTTGTGTTAGACCTTAGTGCTGTGTTCGACACCATTGACCATGACATCCTATTACAGAGACTGGATCAGTCGATTGGCATTTCAGGTACCGCACTAAGTTGGTTTAAATCCTATTTATTAGATCGATCTCAATTTGTATTTGTAAACGATGAAGCCTCGATGACCACCAACGTTAATCACGGAGTTCCACAAGGTTATGTGCTTAGACACATTTTATTTACCTTATATATGCTTCCTTTGGGCAATATTATCAGGAAACATTCCATCAACTTTCATTGTTATGCAGATGATACTCAATTATATCTATCGATCAAACCAGAGGAGACCAACCAGCTTGCTAAAATTCAAGCATGTCTTAAAGACATAAGAACTTGGATGACCTGCAACTTCCTGGTGTTAAACTCTGACAAAACTGTATTTATTTTACTCGGCCCAGAACACCTGAGAGATCGCATTGCCCTGGCATCCAACACCACTGTAAAGAATCTCGGTGTTATATTTGATCGGTTCTTGTCCTTTAACTCCCACGTGAAGCAAATCTCATGGACTGCATTTTTTCATTTATTCTACGTAACATTTAAAAAATTAGGCACACCTTGTCTCAAAGCGATGCATAAAATCTGGTTCACGCGTTTGTTACTTCTAGACTAGATTACTGCAATTCCTTATCAGGCTGCTCTAAATAAGTCTCTTAAGTCCCTCCAGTTGATCCAGAATGCTGCAGCTCGTGTACTCACAAAAACTAAGAAAATAAATCACATTACTCCTGTATTAGCTGCTCTGCACTGGCTCCCTGTAAAATCAAGAATCACATTTAAAATTCTTCTCCTCACCCACAAAACCTTGATTGGTGATGCACCATCATATCTTAAGGAGCTTGTAGTACCATATTGCCCCACTAGAGACCTGCGCTCACTAAATGCAGGGCTACTCGTGGTTCCTAGTGTCCTAAACAGTAGGATGGGAGCCAGAGCATTCAGTTATCAAGCTCGTCTGGTATGGAACTAGCAGACACAGTCACCACATTTAAGAGTAGTCTTAAGACTTTCCTCTTTAATAGCGCTTATAGTTAGGGCTGGCTCAGGTTTGCCCTAGTCCAGTCATTGGACATTCCTAACTCTACTTCTTCCCCGGAGTCTTTGTGCCTTCTCGCCTCATAGGGTCCATTGGACCTGGCTGTGTCTGAAGCTGATCCTGGGTCCTGACTCCATGCCCCGGCCTCCTTCCCAATGGCTCTACCTCCTTCTTTGTGCCTCATGCCTCAACGGCCTGGCCTCAGTGATCCAGCCTCTTTTGCGATGCCTCCTGTTTGGTTGGCCTGCCTCCTGCCTCTGTGGCCCTGCCTCCTGCCATTGCCCTGCTGATGCCCCCCCTCCCCCCACCCCCTCTCCTCTCTTCCTCCTTCTGTTTCATGGATTTTGGAAATCTGGATTGTGATTATTCATACATTTCTGTCATATTCATTGAATGTGTTGTAACTCTGTAACACTGTTCATTCTGTACACATGACATACAGTATATTGCTTCTGTCCATCCGGGGAGAGGGATCCTCCTCTGTTACTCTCCTTAAGGTTTCTTCCCTATTTTCGCTGTGAAAGATTTATTCCTGTTTCTTTTGGGAGTCTTTCCTGATCCGAAGTGAGGTTCTGGGACAGCGATGTTGTATGTGTAAAGCCCTCTGAGGCAAATGTGTAATTTATGATGTTGGGCAATACACAATAAAATGAATTGAATTAAATAAAATTAAAATAAAAACAAACACACACACACAATAGAACAGTTTTTCAGCAACAAAACACCCACGGAGCCGCAATAGGACACGTTCAACTTCCACTTTCTTCAAAGCGTCGCTATTCCGATAATCTTTCCACCCACACCTGATACCTCATGAGCCATACCAATACTGAAAATGGACAGCAATCTATCATCAGCAAGCAGATCAAGCTGACAGCGTTGCACTCCTTCTGCTCTCTGAAAGTGCACAGGTTCAGTCACTCTACACTACACCCATCACACTCTGACCCCGTCATACACTGATGGCAGTGTGGCGTTTAATCATAGAGAGAAACATTATATAAACTTAGGTTGCATGGACCCGTATTATAATAATTGTGCAGAGGCCCGAGGAACATCTTATCATGAAGTTTAGGCCAGATTGGGGGTAAGAGCGGTAAAGTACAATGAGCTGAAGCTGGCAAAAGGCTATCTGGTGTCAGTGTTTTGGGGACAGTGGGGTTAATAGTCCAGTGAAGACAGGCCTGGCACCAGCATGTTATAATAATACACTTGGCAGCTAGAATGGTGTCAACCCCTTAATTCCCCTCGGGAGAGAAGGACACAGCCTAATCTGTATTCAGTCCTGACATTGTCCACATCTGATATGGAACATTAGCCCCTAACTCTCTCTATAGACTAGTGTCCTTCGGTTTATATTACTTTATGTTAATAGAGAGAGAAAACTCCATGTGCTGTCGTTTGTCATTGTTAGCAGGGGTGCTCCCTGAGCCTGTTTGAAATGCATTTGTTTAGAAGAGAAAAGGGAGGAGGTAAACCTGACCACTCGGGGAACCTTGTTGTTTCTTCATCTCTATTGATCTTTGATTCAACCGGGGGCCTTCCGTTGCCTCTTCCTCTCCTTGTCCTGTGTTCTACACTCTTCGTTCACCATCTACTTTCCATTCCTCTGCTGTACAAAGTAAGCTGTGATCTATGCCTTAATGGGGTGGTTGAGCCGGTGAGGCCGAATGAGCACTGGTGTCTTGGACGAACACCTGATTCTCTCTCATTCTGCCTTCATGGGTTAATAAGTTGGAGTAATTTCATTTCATTCCTTCTCTCTCTTTTAATTTCTGAAATATAAACATTGAGCAAATCTCATCATCTAGAATATGACACTGTGCTGAGTATCAATTACAAACAAAAGGAATCAATTAGACAAATGAAGGAATCAATTCAAAAATAGATGAAAGTGTGACTGTGGAATAAAAAGGAGGTCAAAAAAGTAGGATCCATCACTCCTGGGTCTTGAATAATCTGTATTATGAGTCCTGACTAGTTTTTATAGATAATTATTTAGAAACGAAAAGCACACCAACATGAATAAATATGTTCTAAGCAGTTGCTCCACAATATATGAGCCATAGTTACATTGCTGATTAACATAGCTTGCATTGTCTGAATAAACTAAAATGAGGGAACGTGTGGTGAAGCTGGCGGAGGGAATATTGTTTAAATCTGACAATATTCTCTGACTTCTGTTGGAATTAATTCAACTAATTGTCTTCAGCCCAATTAGAGTCTATTCCCCTCTGCAGTCTGGTGAAACAGTGCCGACCTAATTGGATTAAATCTTTATCATTTCCTGGGAAACACAGAGAGAAGGGGGAATATGAAGCAACACTACTGCCTTTTTTAATTAAATTTAACCAAATGACTCTGCTTTTATTAACATCCAAGTTTGTCATGCTTCCATGCTGTACATACAGCAAGTGCAGACTTTCACACCACTAATTTATTGACTAGGAAACCTTCTCTACACATATATGTGTATTGGATCACTAAAGATCGCCTTCAGCTTATGTTTCTTTTGATTTTTCTCTCCCACACTCATCATTGTGAGCCACTAGCAGGGCAGGAGAAAGCCTCATTGTAAACTTGTGAGTGCACAGTAGAGTAAAACGCATGTCCCTGTGTACCTTACCAGCCCTGCTCATCCTCTTAAATGCCAATAATAATTAATGGTATTACAACAGGAGACTTCTGAGGCTCTTAAACTCTGCTTTATTAGTGGCCTTTAGATAGGTGGGGCTGTCTGTGTGGAGAGAGCAGGCTTTGCCAATCCTCACTGAGACATACAACAGGGGCTGGTGATGGGGAAAAACACATTAATTATGGCTGAAAAGTATTAATGAAAGAAGAGTATATCCACACATGCACATGAACTATCAATAATGTCATATTGTGTTCACCTACAGTCTCATCCAAACTGCTGCAGTGATCTTTGTGTATTTACCGCCTCTTATCCCTGTGAATGACCACTGCCTGACACTTGCTATCGGCTCAGACTATAAAATGGACTGTAAAAGGGTAGTTCACGTTCACGATAATGATATGTTTTCACAAAGTGTCCTGGGAATCCCAACCAGTGGAAAATCTTTCCTTGAGGATAAATTACTTATTCAGAATTAAGAGCTCTTCATAAAAAAAAAAATTATAATCTCAGGGACTGTTGGCGGCTGTGAAGACGACCGAGGAAGCAGGAAAGATGGAGTTTACAAAGACTGCCTTCAAGCATAAGTAACCTTTTTAAAACATCAGCATTTGGAGCCTAATCAGACAAAATACAATAATAAGATGATGGCTAGTTAGGGAACAACCGCTAGATACCTTGAAAAGAGTATCTGTGCTTTGCAGGAATTGAGGTATAGGGATGAGAATCAATCTGATGATCAAAGTCAAAACTATTACAAAAGCAAGATTTCTGAATCTACACTAACTGAAAAACTGTCCTGTTATGTTTGTATCTCAACATAACATACTCTGGCAGTACTTTTACTACATTTGCAGAATAGGAATTACTTGAATGTACTATAGTAGAGCTATATGCACTCTGTACTGTCAATATGTACAGTGCATGCATCCACTTAACCTCAGTACATAACAACCATATGTGCAACAACCTCTTGACCACTCAGCTTCTTTGCTTCAGATTGAAGAGCCACTGTATTGATTCAGAGAAGCCCAGCCACATCCCCACCCTCTTCTAAAGAAGCCAAGTCGTGTGTCCAGCGCTGCTCTGCCCTGAGAATTGTTTCCTTATAGTCTCAGTGGGAGATGGAGGAGAGCATCTGGAAAAACAAACAGGAAACCCAGTGAGAGGAAGGTTGGGGTGATATACAGCCAGGAGGGAGTACTGCAACTCACTGCCACAAGAGTGGATTGGACTGGAGGGCAATAGGGAGCATGGCGGGGAATGATCCGCTTTATACTGCATGACTCATGAAAATATAATGAAGAGGACCCGCCGACCCAAGAGCCATCATGCAGATACAAGACGGTGCATACAAACTGCCACACAAGCATGACAGCACACAGACGAACACACAGACACCTGCTCATACAAGTTCAGATAAAGCATCTGTAGCATCTGTCACTCTGAAAAATCATCAGCATGTGTGTTATAATGCCTCTGAGCTTACACCGTTTTTTATTAATTTTAATTTTGTATTTATTTATTATAATAAATGTTCTTTATGAAAAAGCAACACCTCCCAATATTGTCATAAATATTATGTATGTTTTTTCGATTCATAGTTTTTCTTTAAGATGACTATAGCATGGCCAAGCACTAACAAAAGTTATATTTATAGTGTGTATATTGTGTTTCTCAACTGACCTTAAGTCAGAAATCCATTTTGTGTTACTTCTGCATCTTCACCTCAAAGACACACAACAGGGAAATGACCCACTCATGAGGGGGTTCACCATAACTTGAGTTACTGGACTGATTACAAGCGTTACATTTTGCCTTTTTAGGTACTTAGTGATAACAGATGGAACAGCCTTAGAGGCAAACATGAAGGGAAAAGCAATGCTTTAGCAATTCAGGAGCAAAGGAGAGAGATCTCTGATAGCTGATGTTATTTTAGTGGAACATGAAATATCTAAACTATGTTATTTCATGCCTGTCTACCACACACGCTTCACTACAGAAATGTCCCATGTTGACATTCTGAATAGGATTTTAAGGCTCTATTTTGCAGCTGGGAAAATGATTCATATATATTGAAAGGGACTGCTCAGGAAAATGGATGTCTGAATCTGAGCAGGCAAATGACATCGCACAGAGCAGAGGGAAAGCGATCAATGCAGATCATAAACAGAATACAATAAAGTAATCCATTGCCATTACCAGCAAATGGGCATTGTATTGGAGGCCTTTGCAGACTGAAACATGCATTGCTCCAGTTGGCCAAGAACTGTGGATGACTGCAGAAAAAAGGACATTTGCCAAATAATGTCTCATCAATGTATGAAAGAAAATAAATGTGACATTGTAATAATAAATGTAAGTGTTAGTGTGTCCAGATACACACACATACACACATACACACCTCATCAGACAGCCTTAACTCCCAAGTCAAGTGGGAGTGTCCAGTTGAAGTTTTCTTCACAAAAGTTTAAGTTAACAGCATTTCAGAATGAAAGAGATGAGGAAGATGCTAATCAGCTGAAACAGAATATAAATAATTGTGTGTATGTGTAATAATGTTCCTAAAAAGCTCAAAGGGTTCAAATTAATATCTAATCAAAAATCAGCTCTTGTGTCTTGGTAATGTGCAGTTTCCCCTCACCGAGTTGTCCAGTGAATTAAGCTCTTAGATCTCTGTCCTTCGGATGCTGTGGACACCTATTAAATAATTCAACAAAACAAGAGAGGAGTAGGTAATCGAGCTTATGCCTGAAGTAACTCAATCAGAGCTGGCTGACTGACATTCTCACTCCTGCCCCCAGAACTCACACAATGGATATGGATGCCACTCTCTGAGGTCAAAGGCTGTTTGTTGACCACAAACCACATAAAATTGGTTGCTCTGTCGCCATGGCTGGGGAATGACCACAGGGTGGTCAGTGTGAGAACCTGAGTTGCTATGTAATCATGTTACACTTGAATGCGACCACCCACATATGTCAACAGAATGAATATACTTTCACACAAACCTACTTCTATGTTTAAATGAGGTTGTGTGAGGAACAAATACATTGTCTTTTCAGTGGTACCAGATCACAAAGCACCATGTCATTAACAGTAATTTTCCTTTGACATAATAAAAGGTTCAAAGACAGAAAGTAACCACAGTTTCCTTTGACAGCTTTCATAAGTAACGCAGAACATTTGAATCAGACTCAGAACCAACATTACAGGTGTTTCCTTCATTCTTGCAAAACATGTTCTTTATGTCTTTGTGTGGGGTAAATGTCATCTTTTATTAATCATTGATAATAAGGTCACAAGCTTAATGGATCAAGACTGAACGATAAGTACAACACAAAGTCTTAGACAATGAAACACTTTGCAGGCTCAATGCCTCTGTTCAAGTTTGTATTGTAAGTGCATTTCAAAATTAACCATATGACCTCTTCATTGATCAAGCTACCAAAAAAAAAATATATATTCACGCCACAGTTGGTCCAAGGCCTTCACTACTGAGGTCAGAAACTAGGTACTAAGAATTGTCTGGCAGGGATAACAGTACATCACTCTACATGCTGCTTTACTTCTGAGTATGAACAATGGTGTTTTTTTGGTATATTTTGTTTTTTGTTTTAACTGTTCTTTCTAAAGAACAAGTGTCCCTTTCTATATGCCGTGACAGTACAGTTCTCAGTCCAAAACCAACAGTCGACCAACAAGGCCGAGCAAATTCATGCTTTGAAGCATCTTTCAAATTGATAAATGAGATCGGTTATAAATACCCTACGATTGTACATAATGAAGGTTTTCCCCCAGCTGGTTTCTTTCGGCACAGCACACTGCAAATTATAAAATATACTGTAGTGTATTTCAGGCGATCCAAACATTTCTTTAGAAAATATATTAACAGAGGAAAAAGACTATTGAAGGGTGTAAAATAGAGAGACAAAGTGAGCAAGCAAGAATGAAAGAGAGCGAGACAGGCCGAGAGCTGGTCTCTGAAACCGACCATGATCAATTAGCTGTACAATAGCCGGAAATCTCATATTGGGGTCATGCATTCCTTATCAGCAAAGTGAATTTTCACATGCCAGATAATGCTCTAATGATTAATGGAGTTGAATGAATAGTGGTGTGGAAGAAGAGTGTTATTTTTACCCTGTGGCAGCTGGTAGCACACACAATTAACCTAAAAAGTGAAGATCACACTTGAGGACAGTTTCTTAAGTCCTCCCACACATGTTGGATGATAAAAAAAGACCCATCCATCCATTATCACCCGCTTATCCGGGGTCGGGTCGCGGTGGTAGCAGGTTCAGCAGGCCGACCCAGGCCTCCCTCTCACCCGCAGCACTTTCCAGCTCATTCTGGGGGATCCCGAGGCGTTCCAAGGCCAGCCGGGAGATATAATCCCTCCAGCGTGTCCTCGGTCTTCCCCGGGGCCTCCTACCAGTTGGACGTGCCCGGAAAACCTCTAATGGGAGGCATCCAGGAGGCATCCTGACTAGATGCCCGAACCACCTCAGCTGACTCCTTTCGACACGAAGGAGCAGCGACTCGACTCCAAGCTCCCCCCTGATGTCCGAGCTCCTTACCCTATCTCTAAGGCTGAGCCCGGCCACCCTACGGAGGAAGCTCATTTCGGCCGCTTGTATCTGAGATCTCGTTCTTTCGGTCACGACCCAGAGTTCGTGACCATAGGTCAGGGTTGGAACGTAGACCGACCAGTAAATGGAGAGCTTTGCCTTCCGGCTCAGCTCCCTCTTCACCAAGACAGACCGGTACAGCGCCTGTTTTACTGCTGCAGCCGCACCGATCCGCCTATCGATCTCCCGCTCCACCTTACCCTCACTCGTGAACAAGACCCCGAGATACTTGAACTCCTTCGCTTGGGGTAGGCAGTTTGCCCCCACCTGGAGGGAGCAATCCGCCGGTTTCCGGCAGAGCACCATGGCCTCAGATTTGGAGGTGCTAACTCTCATCCCTGCCGCTTCGCACTCGGCTGTAAAACGCCCCAGTGAATGCTGGAGGTCACGGTCCGAGGAGGCAAACAGGACCACATCATCCGCAAACAGCAGAGAGGCGATCCCAAGACTCCCGAACTGGATCCTCTCCGCCCCCTGGCTGCGCCTAGATATCCTGTCCATGAAGGTCACGAACAGGACCGGTGATAAAGGGCAGCCCTGGCGGAGGCCAACACCCACCGGGAACGTGTCTGACTTACTACCGAGGAGACGAACACAGCTCCTACTGCAGGCGTACAGAGACCGGATGGCCCGTGCCAATGGGTCCGGCACCCCATACTCCCGCAGCACCCCCCACAAAAACCAAGGAGGGACCCAGTCAAAAGCCTTCTCCAGGTCTACAAAGCACATGTAAACTGGTTGGGCAAACTCCCAGGATCCCTCCAGTAATCTTGCAAGGGTAAAGAGCTGGTCCACTGTTCCACGACCGGGACGGAATCCGCACTGTTCGTCTTGAATCTGACCCTAACCCGCCTGGCCCGCCGCCCGGTCTACATAGCACCCGACCCCGATAATTCTCCCTGCGGGTGGTGGGTCCACAGGGTGACTGCTGCTCCATGATGTTTTTTCGGGCTGAGCCCGACCGGGCCCCATGGGCGAAAGCCCGGCCACCAGACGCTCGCCGACGAGCTCCCCTCCTGGGTCTGGCTCCGGGAGGGTGCCCCGGTTTCCCTTGTCTGGGCAAGGTAGCTTCAGTCCGTGGGCTGCTTATCATCAGGGTTTATTGAACCGCTCTTAGTCTGGGCTCTCCCCCGAGACCTGTTTGCCTTGGGAGACCCTACCAGGGGCTGATGCCCCGGACAACATAGCTCCCAGGATCACTGAGCCACTCAAACTCCTCCACCACGTCAAGGTGGCAATTCATAGGAGAAAAAAAGACCCTTTGAAACAAATAATCTGTTTTGACAGATTTAAATATGAATATCTTTCAAATTAAATTGAACCAAATTCAGTGGATTACAAAAGAACTCGGCATCAAAGAATGTGATTTGCATGTAACAGTAACATGCTCAAAATGCTTAAAAGTGGTCACGTGGAACGGAGGGCATGCATATTAATTGATGTGATGCAAAAAGTCTCTCCATGGGAACATTTATAACCGTCATTATAGCCATTGCAGATCCTTCAGATGCATATTTATTGGCGGGAAGTGTAGCACTGCATTGTGGGATGAAGGTGCTAGTCATGGCAAATATTCTTCCCCATCCTGCTCATCAAGCAGGTGTTGTGTGGGTAAATGGGCACTGGTGGACATGCCACTCTAATTTCATTGACAGGTTTATGACCTTTTATGTGTCCCAGCTGCCATGTTTATGACAGGCTGACTGCGTTCATGTTCAACAACATTAAACATGCATAAGCCAGACAACGTGGCCCACCACACGGAACAGAATGCTCTCCCCTGAACATCACAAGGAACATGGATTCGATGGGAGCAATAAAAGGAAGCAGAAATTGAAATACAGAATGACACATGGATAGATGGGAGCTCGTTGGATTAAAATAATGGATGCAAAAACTACAAATCTAAGTCATCATGGAGTCTAATTTTATAGGGCTGTTTGGCTCGCCAATATCTGATTAATCTCTCCTATCTTCCTAGCCAGACAAGGTCAAAGGAAGCAAGGTGATTGGACCTTTGCCACCAGGAGCATAGACCTATCCCACAGATCAGTTTTAGAAATGTATAATACCTCTGGGAAGTTCTCCCAAAAAAGAGGAGATGTACTTTTTCCTGGAGTACAGTAGAATAGTCTTCAAAAAGAAGAGCAAAGGGGGGAGGGGTATGCAGAGGACACACCCAATGACAGACCAGTGTCTTTGGCAGGAATTGCTGTTGCCTCTGTCTTCACCAGGCTTTCTGACCCTTTGAGTTGCACCACTGCAAACCAGATAAATCAAACAGTCACTTTTTTATGATAGGAGAGATAGGAGAAAAACTGTTAAATATATAGTTTTTTTAATATTTTAATTGGAATGAATTCAATGATTTCATGCAGCATCAAAGCAAGTTTGTAAGATTGTAAACTGTGGCTTACAATTTTAAAAAAGTACATTATCTTTAACCTTATTTTGAAATACTTAATTTAGTTATAGTGGACAGAAACGTAACATACTTATAGTGAATTGGCACCTTTTACTTGGCAAGCTGTCAATTGATGGGGAGCAAGAGTATCAAGGAGAGATTAACGATTTAAAGAGAAAATAAGGGAAAGATAGTAAGAGACAAACGGAGAAAAACCCGAGAGAGGACAATGCAACAGAGAAAAAAGGTTTAATCTCCCCTGTGATTTGTCAGTGATATGCCCTGAAGCCAGTGGTGGAGGCATCAGTATCGCAGTCCATAACAAAACATGTCAGGATCATTATCAGGCTAAAGATATGATTAGGGCCACATCATGGCGTGCCCTGCACTCTTCTCTCATGAGGAATACATTGTTCTCTGCTCACCTTGTTTTCTCTTTCTTTTAAATGGCGATTATAATTTTGTCGTCTGGAGAGGTGCCAGGAAATATACAGTTTAGTGTCATAGCCCAGCCTGAGCGAGCACGCTATGGCCCAGGCCCTGCCTAGGGACAGGGACCAGCCCAATGCTCCATTTAACACTGCAGCCATGCAAACCATGCACTTCACCAACACTTCCACAGAAGAGATGTCATTTTCAGACATGTTTGAAGGATGGGTATTTCATAATCTGGTGTCCCAATATCACTAAATTGATTGTTCCAGGTTTAATCTATTTACACAAACAACAAAAAATATTTGATTTGCATAAACAAATTGTGAAAGAGAAGGGATAAGTTAAAGTTACATTTACTCCATAGGCTCATATCTCCAAAAGGGGTTTGGGGAGTTTAAGACGTTGCACTTTATTAAAAGCAAAGACATGGCTAATAGAGCTGATGGTAGACTGTTGAAACATGAAGCTATTGCCTTTTTTTAAATTTCAGATGTATGAAGCCCAGGGGTCTCTCTATCCCCAAAGAGTAAATTAAAGTAGCAGCTCTACCAGATTAATATTATTTTGTTTTGGTGGTGGGAGAGTGTTTTTTAAGACAACATCCTGTGTATCCATCCCAATATATATTTCCCTTGGTTCTATAGTCATACTGGTTATTTGAGGAAAAACATATCCAGAAAATAATGAGAAGGATACTCTGATCAATCATATAATGCGTTGAGCAGTTATCCTAAATCATGATCTATTCAAAAAAGAGAAATGGAGCCAAATTGCTAATTTATTGAGGACTGTGTTCCACAAATCACCTAAGGGTACAGAAAATCAATGTTTCCATACATGTTCCCACTTTTTCATCCAATTGTGAGAATTGTAATGTGTTTTGTGCTGCTGACGTATAATATGCGGTGAGTTTTATTTTAGACTTTTGTTTTATATCATATACAATCTCAAGTCTGTAACCAGAGTAGAAAACCAAATAGCAACAACATAGTGTTACAACAAGGAAAATGAATCCAAATGTAGTGGAACATGTTGCATTTTAATAAGCACACAGTCATAAACATCGGCAGTCTCAAGGAATTTTATGATTAAATTTAATCTGCTTAAACGCTGTAACCACGGTATTCATAACTCAACTATATCAGGACAGCTGGGATGCTGTTTGACTCTGTTTAAGCGGATGGAGGACTAAACACCATTTAGTAAAGAAGGAGTCATTGCTCTGTATCTTATTATGAAAATGTATTGTGATCATGTGTCACAGTTAAAAGAAGAAACAGTTGCAGGAATATCATAGATGAGACAAATAGAAATAGAGATGAAAGAGGGGACATGCAGAGGACCGTCCTTAGAGCAGAAGAAAAGAGGTGGAGCAGGAGGTGGAGAGATGCTTTAAGCTGATTTATATCGAACGGTAATAAACTGGGCATCTCCCCCCCTTCCTGTTTAATATGCGAATATGCAGAGCATCCCACTCCTGACAGCTCACCATTAATAAAAGTGTGGCTTGGAGCGCAGGTAGCCATAGCTCATCTATATGAAAATACATGATGATGGTTTTACACAAAGTCATCTTTTTGATCGGAGTCCATGTGCCAGAGAAGGGCTGATACTGAGAAGTACTGACAGTCATAACTCTACATACATCTGCAGGTCATTTCTGGGATTCTGTATAACCGGCAGTGCAGGTGAATGGAATCAAATCACAATGTGGATCATGCATGACAAATGCGCGAGGGACAGGAAATTCTCTCAGAAGATTGTGCTTCAGTTTCATACTCAACAAATTGCCTGCCAGGATGGTGCCAGACCATATGGTACAATGCCATTTAACCCTCCTAATTAATGAAACCATTCTCTTTATGCACTAATGATGGATGTCTTTGTTAGACATTTCTCATTCTCAATGGGCCCAAAGTTTATACAGTTTGACCAATCAATTTAAATTATACGGTGCCCTGAGACTGTGTGCTCACCACTGCGACTGCAGGTTCGTCCTTCAATCAGAGGATCGGTGGTTCGATCCCCGACTCCGCTAGCCCATGTCAATGTGTCCTTGGGCAAGACACTTAACCCCAAATTGCTCCCATAGCCTTGCCTAAGGTGTATGAATGTGTTGTAAGTCGCTTTGGGTAACAGCGTCAGCTAAATTAAATGTAATGTAATGCATAATATGAGATTGAAGAGTAGGATACCATCTATTCATCCAGAACAGTCACAACAATGTAAGAACAGTTGCTTCTAAAGGGTCACCATGTCATTTTAAAAGTTGTACTTGAGTTGAGGAATGATTCATAAAATGTATAGACTGTATAGTATAGTATTTTTCTCCTCCCTTGGTAACCAGACAAAAGGTATCAGACTAAGATGCATTTCCACAAGCCTAATATTCTTATAATTCACACACAATATATATATATATATATATATATATATATATATATATATTACGTCTGTCCGCTTTCTCCCAGCAGACACCCCATGAGGAGGAGAGAGCAAGGGAAAAAGAGAGAAACCCAAGAAGGATGTGGACCTGGTATGTCCAGCCCCTGGAGGCCCTGGTAATACCCACTCTTAGTCCATGTATTTTACATGAACAATCCTCAGAGGGAACAAAGAATAGGAATCTTACACTATTTAAATACAGGATTTGAGACATCAAAGCCAGGCTGATATTGAAATAACAGAAATAATTAGGGATATGGAAGTTGCAGAAATAGCCACATTTCCATAAGATGATAATTAGCCCCAGGGTTAGCTGGGTCAGGAGAAAGCATGTTTATTGAGTCTTTGTATTAGCAAGGGGCCTATAGCTGGCATTCCAGGTAATTACAGGGGACTGGAATATTACAGCAACATTTCTGATTGAAAATCAGGTTTAATTTAATTTCATTAGACTGATATCTCTTGTATACGGAATTGAAGACATAAGAAGTAGTTTTAAATAATGTGTTACACACAAGGAACACATACCTCAGTTAAATAGGTTGACACACTTTCATTATATGTGGTTTTCAGTTAACCAAGTGGAAAATATGATCAGTGTATTTAAAACAGCACTTCACAAGAGAGAAAACCCATTCTTTTGATGACGATTAGTGACTACAAAGGCTTGAAAAACATACACGTTAAATGATTTTGTGACTGTGAATCACTGACAAGATGAAAAAAACTGAAACCTCAAGTAGCCTAAATCTTGAATCGGATGAGAGAAGGCCACAGGTCTTCTGCTGCACTGTGCTCTGTGTGGAGACATTTGCTTTGTCTTGTTCTATTTCCACTTATGGGTAAACAGGGAGGGAGTAAAACCATTTTATTTTCTCCTGCTGAGAGGGATGTTAAGAGGGGCCAGAGAGTCTGTCTCCTTATCTAATAACCCTGCCACAAGCTTGCCAACACAGGAGAATCCTGGCAATGAGCAGGGAGGGAGTCACAGAGCCATTTAGAATCCAAGCTTGGCTCAGTCAGTGAAATCCACACTGCTACTGGAAGTGGAGTGATGCTGGTAGCTACAAGTCTCCCTTCACTTCCTCAGAGGGAGCAGATCTGATGCATCTGGCAAGCGTTTGCATGCCTTTTGATTTTCAATTGTGAAGCATAGTTTAAATCACAGTGCTGTGCTCTCTGATACACAGGCAGTACATGAAATGTGATTATTTACGAACATTAGAATCTCTCCCCAGGGACTTATTCCAACTCCAAATGAAATCTAAAATGAGGTTTCGCTGAAGGAGGAATGGAAAAGGCATGAGTAGTACACCATTTTCATGTGTTCCTATTGTTGTAGAGAATGTTGCACAGTCGCACAATCGTGTACTGTATATGTTGATTTCATAATCCTCTATTCATTTATGTGAAAAGTGCATGAACTAAAAATAATGTTTTATTGACAGAAAACCTAACAAGACAAATACATTTTTTATCATAAACTAAAGCTTTGGACAAATACAGTTTTTGACCTGCTGGAGGATAAGCTCGGAAATTAAGAAAGTGAATCTGAATCCATCCAATGGTTGCCAACCAAACTCCAAACATGTCAACCAGGGAATCACCAAATGTAGTAGGATTCATCCTCTGGACAAAGATTAATGGTAATTTATCAAATCGTATTTGAGATAATTCAGTCGGGAACAAGGTGGTAGAGCGATCGCCCAACAGACAAACTGACTGCTGTCCCGAGGGCTTTGCCTGACTGCTTGCAGAGAGCAGGACTCACTGATCACCAACAATGGATGGGAAGAAAATAAAGTGGTGATTCCTGATAACAGAGTAGCCATCTTACCAAAAGACTTTGATAAGGGTCTGAGTGGGTCCTGGGATATTGTCAGGAGAACCTTGAGCCGAGAGTTGCATATGTTGCTATGTGTGTTGGCAATCGCATATATCGCACATGGATGTATGTATGGGATGCATTAAAATATATAGTTTGTATGCAGATGTAGTCTATATACCTCGCACAGTATAACTCTGAATGTCATGACAAATATATAAGATTTCATGTAACTTATTTAAAACACTGTAAAAAGAAAGTCTTGCTCAATGATTAGTAATTATGATGATAAAGATAACATGAAAATACGTTTTAAACCAGAATTTTTTTCTTTCATCTGCCCTCAACTCAAACATTTAGAAAGAGAACCTTTATGCATCCCTTACCTTATTTGTTGAGAAGTTGTCACATCAGTTTACAGAATGATTGGTGATGTATTGGCAGCTCTGAGGACAGCCCCAGCAGCCTGGGAGACAGTGTCCCCTGGTGTCTATAATGTCTCAACTATACTGGATCTCCAGCATTAACACCAATTTGCATCCCCAAACCAACCTCATCAATGTATATGTTTAGTCATTTTTATCCCAGTGGCTGCCAGTCAATCTTTTACAGTTGTATAAGAGCCCCTGTCAAAATATTCGGCACTGCTGTTGAACAGTGAAAGTTTCTTCAATCCAAACATTATGGAACAGTTAGATTTTATGGTCAGTGTTAATATGGACAAGCAAAATTGGATCTTCGTGTTGGCAAGACAGAGCATGTTCAACACAAGACACAATTATGGCAGCAAGAAAAAAAACATTAGAAGTGTGAGCAAAGAGGGTCTTCACAAACTGAAGTCATTACACCACTTCTATTTCAAACGATGATGAGTGAGATGCAACTGGTGCAATTTGTGTCTCTCAACTCAAGACAAGCAGAGTCACAGCTGGTAAAGTAAACTATCTATCTATTTATCTCTCTTTTTCCCCTATTAATAACACAACACACCTGTTGCCCAAAGGGGTTCTGGGCCATACATCCCAAGTAGCCATCTGGGCATTAAGGCCCTTTGTGGCCAAGCCCTAGGTATTTTACAAACTGATGACTAAACACAATCTTTGTTGCAGAGTGGGTGCATGTGACATCACGTCATCCCTGGGGCTGTGTGGGATCTAGGGCAGGCTCAAGCTCTTTGTCTATCCAGAGCCAGAGCACCCTGTACACGTGTCCTGGATCATCCTGCCATGTCACCTCTATTGTCAAAAGGTCTGGATGCACTACACTGGCATTCTCACAATATGAGGTAGTGTGGGAGAAACATTCTCCACTTGTCATGGTCCAGAGGTTTACTCAAAAGTGAATGACATTTGGCTGGGGCACATGAGATCTGGAAGAATACTGCAGTAGAACAAATCATAATAGTTTATTCAAAGTGCCTCCCTTGTCAAGATGACTTATTTGAATTGTTTAAAAGCCATAGTACTATTTTGACTAAGTTTCTATGGCTCAGTTATTCAGAAATCTGAAGGAATGAGTCCATGCACTCCAATTGTGTGGTTACCTTAGAATTAACCATTGAGTGTCATGTGTCCTAATCTTTGAGGACCATTTCACTGCCCATAGACTGACTCCTGCCAGCTTCTTCCACTCTTAGTCCTCTTACTGCCATATTATTTTTGTCTGATCTTAGTATTACTGCACTTTCCATTCCAAAAACAGAAAAGACATTTACCCTCATATTAGATCTTTGTGAATAACATTGAGTTCATTCAATGACGCAGAACATGGAGACCACAGTCAGCGTGCCCTATTAGTGGTGGCCGGGAATGGAATAAGTGGGACCATCACATCTGGCACAGGTTCCCCTTGATGCAACCCGTAGCTATCCTGGCGCAACAGCACCTAGATAGATCTTTAGAGAAAAGAGAAAGGGCCACATCTGTTACAGTCACACGTACTCGCGACACTCTCCTGACACCAATCTTTTCCACATGGATGGCCTATCGGTGTCCAATTTTCCTGAATCTGTTATTTCCATAATCCAGCGGGTGCCATTGCCTAGGGTTAATGGATGAGCCTGAGTGTGTGAGATGGCAGGGCTTTGTAACAGTCTGATGAATGACATTCGGGCTGCAACCACGTCACTTCTTCCATTAGCGAAGCCTGTCCCAACTCCGTCGTATTGAACCATGGCTTTCAGCTATTAGCCTGATGCATGACACAGTCAATTCCAGTTACGCTTTAATAAGTGAATATTTATCTTAGCCCATCGTCAAAGAAAAAGCAACCAGCAAGTAAAAAATAAAGATAGATGTATCGGAGGTGTTACTTCTTCATGTGTGCATGCTTACCCCTGTTTTGGTGTAGTTTTCTTGTTCTTGTTTATCTCTGCCAGTGAGTGCTTTTCGGATGGAGTTAGGGTTATTCATCACAAGCTAAAAGCTGGTGTGCTCATGCAAGGGTCTGGGTTCAAATTGGAGTATCAGTATATAGTCCTACAAAAGATACTATTGTGCCATGTCATTTAAAGGGTCACTCCAAAAATTGTAGTCCTAAAGTTCAGTTTACCCGTCACGATGAGTAGTACTAGCCTATGAACAGTTGTATAATGTCTTCTGTGGCTTTGGAGCCTTCTAAAGCCTGCCAATATAAAATATATGAAATCATGGCTTGGCCTTGGAGACTTTCCATTTTAACAGAATGCCGATGTTACAAACTGTATTTACCAAATAGGATAGGTCAAATAATGCTAATAATAATAATTTCATGGGAAATTTAAGACCCATTGTTTTGAAGGCTTAAACTATATTAGAGACAAAAAACTCGAAATATCTGCTTCTCTTCCTTTGATTTTGATTTTCGTTCTTTATGAATTTCTTAATGATTTCAAAGATGTTATTGTGTTGTGTAGTGTATGGAATACTAAATATATTATAATGTGTTGATTAATTGATTGGTCAGGCCGCTATATCGACGGCTGATTGTAGATATATCAGTGTCAGCTAATAAGTAACAAGAAATTGCAGATGAGAAATGACAAACTATGTATGAGGTCATTTAGAAAACTGTGTCACTATTACAATTTCTTAACCACAGACAGGTTGATGTTTTTCAACTATTAAATCACCCACTCTATGTATATTGGTCACAATTTAAAAAAAGATAGACAAAAAACAATCTAAGATTATTGTTAATGTTATTTATAAGTTTTAAAAAAAATGTATCTTGTATATTAGGGTTTTCACAAAACGGTCGACTCACTAGTCGACTACCAGTAGAAGTTTTGCATTATTGTAGACTAATTGTTCATCTGTGGATTTGTGCCGGCAACATGGCAATTAACGCTCATCGGTTGATTGAGAACTTTAATACAAGAATAAATGATTGTTATTGGATAAAAGAAAGATGCATCTATCGCAATTAATAGACTAGTCAACTACTTGTTGGGAGTCGTCGAGGACTACTTAAATGCAGCAGTTGGGAATGTCCTAATTATCAGTTTTTAAACTCCCAATACCAATACCAATATCTGTATCAGCCTGAAATTTCCAGCATTGGTCGGGCTGTGATTTAATCCCTGCAGCAGTCTTTAAGCAAAGTTACCTTTAGCACATTTACATTGCTATCATTATAGGTGGCTGTGAATGTATTACTGGAGTATGAGAATAAAGAACATCCTCATTTCATTTACTGTGAAAATAATTAGTCAATTTGGAATTATATAATATCATTTACAATGTATTTGGAGAAAGAAACACACACATGGTGTGTGTGTCCACATTTGAGAGAAAGGCGTTGATCTGTGTGACCAAGTAGAGTTGAGTGCCACTCTGACAGGCTATTAGTCATAAGGCTTTAGCCACTCAACCCCCATCACTACAGTAATCCATACACTCAGATGGATACCCTACACTTCTCAATACAGACAGACACATTAATACATGTGCACATCATCATAGTCAGTGGAAAATATCACTTCACATGGCATGATATTTGACTTACAACAAGGTCGATTGAGGCCGACACATAAAAATATAAGTGAATGTTTAAATTGATCAGTAAAGGTATCAATCATTCTGAGTGTCAGACAGGACACAATCCGGTGTCCTCTCAACTATCACCTCTTTAGCTTTAAGACACCCCCCCAGTTCATCTCAATTCCAGAAAGCCGGGGACAAACAATTGCACAGATTTGTGATATCACTTGTGTATACGACTCATGTCAACAGAAAAATTATCAAGCAGCATTATTTTTTTTTAACAAACATCTAAATATCACAAGAAACAGTGAATGTTATTTAAAAAGAGATTATCACAGGATGTTGTGGAACACTTTAGAGTTGCTTGGAAACTGAGAGCCAATCATTTTCTTCTTCATTGAGCCACAGGGGACTAGCTTCGAGTTAATTGCAGTGAATCCACTTTTTTAATTAAAATGAACATCATGACTATCTGACTGGATTGGGATTTGTTATTGCCATTTCTTTCTCGCTCCTCGTCTCATTTTCTCTCCCCTGCAGGACAGCTTGAAAGAGTCCTGTTGTTTTATTTTAATTGGGGCAGTGATGTAATTGGCCTACTCCATGCTGCTCTGTTCAATTTAGATCCTGGCATATGCATGGTGTGTGTGTGTGTGTGTGTGTGTGGGTGTGTGTGTGTGTGTGTACGTACATGTGCAGATATATAAGAAACAGAGATAGAAAAGGTGAAGTGTGCACAATAAACACCAATGAAACAAACAGGAATCAAATCCCATGTTGAACATTCGTGTTTAACAAATCTATACAACAGTAGCTTCTAGTCACAGAGCAAGAACCAGTATCCATCTTTCAAGATACACAGCACACTGAAATATTCATTCACTTTGGTATTGTGACTGTTCACTTAGTTACTGTCATAGTGCAAGAATAAATCATTGTTGGGTTTAGTTTTGCAATGAAAGAAACACGTCAAAAGGAACATAACTAAAACAGAAATGAAAGCAACAAAAGATCTAAAATGCCAATTAAAAGAAAACAGAAGGTATGAAAGTTCAAATGCAGGTATCTCATTACTTGTGATGAGTCACTCAAGGCATTCAGGTAACTTTTGAACATGCCTCACCCAGAAAAAATATTTCTATGCAGACTTCCTGATAAGGAACACAAAGCAAAGGGATAGCAGGGTGTAACAATGAAATGTGTGAAGCGTACTAGGAGTCAAACAAAATGCAGCCTGTAAATGAAATCGAAAAATACACTTATTACACAATTCCTCACAGGTTGCTTTGGGGTGCCTTGCAGAGGTTGCACAGTGATAAATATGCATGTATTTTTGCCCCTCAAAATGACTGTGCTTATAAAGCTCACTGCTAATAAAAGTCACAGGTCAGGAGAGGAGAGGGTAGGGAGCTTTAAAAGCAGAGACAACAGCCTAATCATTTTCAGAGCTGCTCTTTCTGGAGACATAATAGTGACAATGTGACATTTATCGGTCAACCTTCTCAGTGACAATCCCCTGATTTGTGAATTCTGAGCAGGCAGAGATAACATAGCTTTGAGCACAGTCTCCCCCTCTTCTAATAATATCTCTGTAATTAGCATATGCTTTGATTATAAAGGTCACTAACTCGGCCTAACGGAACATCATATGAAGTGTACCTGGGGAGGCTTGTTTAACAGTCTATTTCCATCTCTTTTAATCTGCATTCAAGTATTTAACGTGCCGTCCCTCCTTATGTCGAGCCAGTGAATAATACTGTCAGACACACTGCTAACCCAGGGGAGTAGTTGCTCTACAACATTCTTTGCACCTTTATTTGAAAAAAAAAAAAGACATGTGGTGATCGGTAGACTTATACTTAAACAGGGATCTGCTTAATTCGTCACTGGTAATTCTTGGCTCAGGGTTTGCCGAGTGTTGCAGCTCCTAATATATATTAAAGGTGTAAGATCGACAGAGCTAACAGTGTTTACCTGAGGGGGAGCCAACGGGTGGGTGCTACGCCTCCACTACGACATTGACGATGAGGACGGCGTCATCAGCTCTAACCTTCGATGCAGAGCATGGGCCTGGATCTAGCCAGTGGGATGCGCTCACATGAACCAACATGCACTAGAAACCAACTATGTCCACAAAGCAAGGAGAAGCTCAGATCATGACACACTCAGAGGGAGAGCGACTGCATTCTCTACGAAGATATAATGTTAAATACAGCTTCTTCAATGACTGTCAGGTATGGTGGTAGGTGCATGTTTTCTTTTTGTCTGTTTTGTGTCTGTGTGTGTGCAGTGTTCAGTGCTTCTCATTGTTAAACTCGTAATACAATCAGATTTTTTGCACAATTGCCTCTGTGCCTTGCAAAGGTTGTGTCAAACGAAAAAACTTTAAATTACAACTAAAATTAAAAAAAACATTCAGTCAGGATGTCATATTACGTGTGAAGGAATATGGAGCATATTAAGCACATGAAAAGTACATGATATGGGCTTAAGCGGTATCTGAAATGAAAATGTCTTTCTTACTTTCAGTGGCTATTCATGTTCCAACAATTGCACATGTGCATGCCTGTATATGGAGAATGTTAAATATTGTTTCCCTTTCTTTCCAAGCCGATGCAGCAAAGATCAAACACAATAGGATGAGACCGTCTGAATAAGCTTATGCTGTTTACAGATCAGTAAAGTAAAGGTGGCTGCTGTGAACACATCCACAGCACAGTCTGCCTATAGATGGTGATCTGCTTGAGCTGGTGGGCTATTTTAAGTCTCCCCTTGCAAATACACTAACAAACAGAGAGGGGAGCCCCCTTGGGAGACCATTGTAAACAAGTGGGTATGATACACCGACTACAATCCCACTTTTTGTTTTATAGAAAATATGCTCCTTTCATCTGAGACAAACAAGTAGATAAACCAGCGCCTACACTCACACACCCAGCGTTAATTACCACATTCATTTACAATGTTTAATCTGTGTGCAAACTGAAAATACAACAAACAAACAAAAGGAAGAGCAGGATTTTCCTGTTGTTTTGTTTGTTTGTGCAGTGCAACATTTAGTAGTGAATTCTTATCTGTAGAAAATTGGTCTGAAAAACAATGTCCTGGTTTTGCCTCCCTCTATCAGTTCTACAGAAGGTATTTCTGGCTTAATGATCTAGGTTGCATACGATAAAAAGAATGTATTAAAATATCTGGGTTATGAACATAGAGTGAAAAAAGTTATATTTGGTCATATTCCGATTTTAGGTCGGGTAAAGCTGATGCCCAACAACTGATCAAACATTTAAATGCTGTCCTGGTCAGCAGCCCTTCAGAGACTGTAAAGGAAATGTGACAGTGAATTATTCCTCTCATTAAAAAAAAGTTATCACTGAGTCAATATGCTGAAATGCAGCAGGACAAATTACAATTACAGCCAATATAAATATAGGAATTTCCATTTTTCTATCAGAGTATTGTAAGGTCCCACCATAACATAGATGCCTATCGAGCCTGGTCACCTGAACTCAGTCCATTTATTATCAAAGCATACAGCACATTTGAACCTAAGGGGAAATATGATGCCTGACAGCTTCTGTGTCCAGCCAGAAAAAAACAAGCTGAAGTTTCGCAATTATTGGTGACCAGGCAAAAAGTAGATAAATAAATAAATCTAAATCTCTCCTACATACCAACGTGCAACCCTACACCTGCTAGACGCTATAGATCGCTCTGTGGTTGCGGTCAACAAGGTGGCTCAAAGTATGGGAGGGTCTGACCATCACAATGAAACTATTCAGCAATTCAAAAGGGTCGAACATGGACCGTCAAAGTCAACTGATAAATTGCTTTGTGTGAATTTCACTTATTTCACCTAGTCTGTGATATGTGTAACAACAAACAAGTGTAGCTTCATTGAATGGCAATTAAAGGCAAAAGAGGGTTCACACACAAAGAAACAATGTGAGGAAAATGAAATGCTTCAAGAGAAATGTCTGCACTTTCTCATTTTTTCCTTTTAAATGCTGTTATTTTAAGAGTCTCATAATCAAACTGACAAAACTCACATTTGAACCGGACATGCAGTAACAAAACACGGACATGTGATAAAGGGTATTTTTACTGCGATGACACGACCATGGACACACACGTTTGTTGTCTGCATTCTCAAGCTTTGATCAGACTGCTGTTAGACAAGTTGAAAAGGTTCAGAAAGAGCAGCCTCCACATCTGGAGGGAAGTCCCGTTTACCCGGTACAAAGAGACAGGAAGAAGGAAAAGAAAGCGGAGAACTCAGACACAAATGACACAACATTTCAATCAAACATAAACGTGCCACTTCCTCACTTAAAACACAACAGGTCAATGGGACAGATATAGCCCCACAAGTGCCTCTTTTGTTTGAGTGATTGTTGATAATTTACAACAAAGTGGATATATTAAGATACATGTCCTTTACTAGGAGGGTTAATAGGTTAAATATCAATGTCGACAAGTTTTCCTCACAACCTGTCCTCTAGCAACAAAAATAGATAGATTACCATTGCAGTGAACAGGGAAAAGGGAATTACATTTGAAACTTTGACTGTGTTTAACATTCGACATCATAGCAGGATATAAATGAGGAAATCACAAAAAAAATAATTTGTCTACTTTAAGATTGAAAATGCTCCCAGCAGTTGGATTACTTAAACTTAAGAATTATTTTTCTTTTTTTAAGTATTCATGAATCCAATAAAACGTTAAGTGACATTTGTGCATGAGAAATTGATAGCAGACCCCTCAAGGAGGAGGATATGCAGCTAAACCACCGGTGTCTTCTATAACCTCTTCATTAAGCATGAGAAAGTGGGCTCACACCTGCATGCACACAGGGATTCACTCACACAGGGTCTCATTATCATAACTAACCCCCTCCTGTGTTAGCTGAGACAGCGCGAGGAGATTCTCTGACACATCTGACAACACTATGAATTTAACAGATATTAGAGATGACCTTCGGCCCGTCTTCCTCAATATGATACACGTTTCCTGATTTTAAAGCAAGAAAGTTTCTTTTGTAGTTATGAAGAAAAAGGGAGGAAGTCTCCACCCCAATGTGCAATGTGCATCTCCCCCCTTGTTCACCCACACTTCAATAGCAATTCAATTAATTCCCCCCCCCCCCTCTCCAAGTTGCGTCTTGTGGAGATTTTTGTATTACAGGGGATGGGGAGAAGAGTGACACATCTAATCTAGCACAGCTTTCTATCTGGTGAAAGACTTATGAAATGAGAGGAAGTCAGATCCTTATCAGCGTGGAATTACTGCTTCTCCGTGCTATGGCCAGGAAGTATATGTAGTGAATCCATTATATCGAAAGAGCCTTCAAAGAGGCCAGCGCAGCCAGAGGACACCTTGGGAGGAAAGAGAGGACCATGTTGAGGAACAGGATGGAACCTTGCTGAACCAGCACTCTGCAGAGAGAGATCACAATCAGGCATATACACAGGGCTTGCACAATTACCTCCCAAATAAAGGTCATTTTTACATCAATCCAACAATTGCATTGGAGGGAAAATGGATTGTAGTTATTCTAAAAGTAGATTGAAAGTGGAATGTATTAAAAATTCTACTTATGAATTTATAACCAGGATCAGCATTTTATGACAGGGATCAGAAAACATGCATCCACGTCGACAGTAAGTATCAGTAGCACCTGACAAAAGGGGTGCTGCTTAGACTTCCATGGTATTACTCCTGAAGATGATGTATTTCCTATTCAATAATTACAGATATATACAGTATACTATACATGTACGCTTCTCGTGTTTTAGGTGGAATGGATAACTATCAAATATATAAAGAATTAAGAGTAAATCATTTGAGATAAAACAAGAAACAAGATCTCATTGTATCCAGATGCTAACAAGCTGTGGATGCATCCATCTCTCCAAGATGTATACATGATGAAAGTAACTACATCAGTAAGGAGGCAGTATCTGTCCCCGTGACGATTGCAGTTGAAGTTACAGTGATATTTATTTCACATTTGCTATTGTCCTGTTTCATTAAAGCCACAGAAAACTGCTGCTCCTGCTACATTCAACATGTATGATCATGCAGAGGGTGTATCGTAAGGTGTACAATACAACTTTCTACAATAGTTCTAACATTAACTTTTAAATCATGTTTTATTTTCATCAGTTCATCAAATTAGATAAATAACATGATGCTTTTGCTGACATTTATAACATTCAACATGTTGTTTTCCTAATAGACACAATCCAAGTTTAGAGTAGGAATGTTAAGAGTTTAATTGCAGTTAAAAGAAATACAATAAATATAAATATTGTGACCGCTAACTCTACCGGATGGAGATGGGGAATGCTTTTTTTGCGCATAGACGGCTGCTGGCCATAAATGGATTTCACCTGTTTTGGATGGGTTGACATTGCAGCTGGGCGACTCATTAGTTTGAACTGATTAGAGTTGAACGCCACGTTGCCGTCGTGGAATCAGGTGCAGTCGTATCAAAGTAGTTTTACCAGGACATGAGCACAATATTAGATCACATGCTGATATCTGCATTGGAGCATCCCAAAGCACAAGTTATTGTACTGACATAAGCACATCCAGGTACATTATCAGCACCCTCTGAACTGGACTGGGGCCAACTCGATTTGCATACACATGAAAACCAAGACTGATTGGAAACTGGATTTGAGATCTGGCCAACATGCAGAGATGCATATATGTTGCTATGTGGAAACAAAAGTGTACTGAATCTCACCTGGATTTCATCTGAATACAGCACATTTGAAATGTTTGGTATAAATGAGGCAGACTATACTGAGATCTCTGCAGAGAACATATATGGAAGGAGGACCTTACTTCATTAGGAAGAGGACTTGATGAACATGTCCAATGGAGTGCTTTCTGGATGAAAGGCACTCGGGTGAAAGAGAGATAAAATCTGGTATGTTTGATTTAATGCAAGGATGTTGTAGATTGAAACAATTTAATGTAATGAAGTTTTAGGCAATCCTCACATTGTTTTGACCTCCAGAAACTCACCCTTTTAGTCGATGCTTTGGTGTCTGCTCTCATTTCAAGGCTGAGCGTAAACCAATGGCTTTTACGTATAACGTTCCTTTGACAGGGACGTCATTGGTCTAAAACATTTGCACCATTAGTGGTGCATTATCCTGATGCTTTCACACCCACCACGCTGTGTGTATTGCTGAACAAGTTACCACATTCACACCTAGGGCCGGGGTCTATTGAAGTAGGCCCACAGGGGCTCTGAAGTTACTGAGGACTGGCATTGTGGTTTAAATGATCTGGCCCTGCGGAAATGTAGATGTTTACTCATGGCAGTAATTGTACCTCACAGCTGGATTGAGAGCAGAGAGAGAGGAGAAGAGTGCATAAAAGTGAAGAGGGGAGAGCATTTTATAGCTTGTCGGGGTTATAGAGGTGTTAATGACAAAAGTAACATATATTTATTTATTTATACACATACAACATTACACCAAGAAAGGCATCTCCTGAAGTTTAACGTTTGTTTTAATTAGTAGGCTCCAGGATAGAGAGGTCGATTATGGGCCAGTTGTAAAAGTAAGAAAGTCGAGTGGCGTGATAACCACCTCCTGATGTTAAATGGCCTGACTTATTGAGACAAGTACCTGGATGGTGATTGGCAATAACGTGACCTCAACACAGCTGCAATCTGCAGAGACTTTACTTTCTACACACACTGAAAAGTATTAACGTGGGAAGACACTGATGGCTTTATTCTATAGATCTTTATTCAATACATTTTAACCCTCTGTTTGATTTATTGTTCGCTCAACATTGTTAAAATAGCCATAGCAAAATAATTTGACACGCACCAGCTTTCTTTAGCAGATGTCCACGACGACAAGTTTTGCATAAAGCACGGCCAATCATGACCCGCTCTGAACACCCACTTCTGGAGCCGTTCCTTCTTCTCACTTCTGGTCCCCAAGGTCAAAAGCAATAAGTTGAAATATTCCTTTGTTGTTCCAAGTGCAATAAATGCCCTTAATTTGAACTGTACCTTGAGTTGACCGCACTTCTCAGCAGCACTTCATTATGTTTGACTTTACAACAGTGTGACACTTTTAACAGACATATACAGATACATTTTTTTAACCTGGTTGTTTGCTGTAACTGTTATGATTAATGTCTCACGTCTTCCTGTATGTTGTGTTTGTGTCCTCTTCTGTAAACCCTGTTTCCCCTCGAGGGACAATAAAGATGAACTAAACTGGGACTGAGGATTTCTTCCCGTGGAGCCGACATGAAAACTATTTTGGTTCAGTACATTTCTGCTGTCAGTCAGCCTGCTGATGGCAGGGTGGCCAGCCTCTGTCCACTCAGCTCCTGGACAGAGGCTGAAGGCGGAGTCAATGTGGACTGGATGAGTCAATGTGGACTGGATATGAGTCAATGTGGACTGGATGGCGATGTGGATGTGTTAGTTTCTTTAGTTTGTTTCATTGTCCATCCTGTTTGGCTTTTTTTAGTAGTGTATTATTGATAATTCAGGACACTCACTTCACTTGTTCAAACTCTGTAATAACTTCCTAAACCCAACCTGCAGTGGAAAAAAGAATCTTCACTGATTGGGCGGCCATTCTGTAGGAGATGTAAAAACTTCCAAATTAGATATTCGTTTCTCTCTGTAAGCCCACGAAAGCCCTAGTGTGGTTGTAAATAGAGGAGCTTTATGGGTAGTGTGGGGTGGACTGCAGCCCTCATGCCTAATTCATGCAGGGGGTCTTCGAGAGGCGAACACAGTAACTAACCAACCGGCTGAGATTCCTTTTCATATTCGGATCAACCGCCCTGCAAAGGATGTTTGCTCCAAAACAGACTTGTGTTACCAAAGCACAATGCGGAACTAACACCGTTTTTAAACACAGCTCAAGTGTTTGTCAGTGTGTAAGAGGGGAGCAAAGGAACTTTAGTGAAAGATGTACAGTACTTTTGGTAATGTGAGATATTTTTAAGATGCAGATATCAAATCTGTGACTCTCTTACTATTTACTGAACAGAATCCAAATACAGTAACAGAAAAAGACAATGTACTGTGAGCATTAAAGAATTGAACCCATAATATGAAATCAATACAATAGTTAAAATATAGTTGTCATTTATACATCACTTGTGGATAATATAATATGCATGTTCACCTGGTCCAAGCAGGCCGACGTAATGGAAATAGCTCAATAGCCAATAGTTTGGCAGTCCTCTCATTAATCGTGTCTGTATTCAGCTTTTCTCTGTTAATTTAAGAATCAAGTTAAACTTAGATTTATATCATAGCAACAATTTGAAT
This sequence comes from Cyclopterus lumpus, assembly GCF_009769545.1. Taxonomy (NCBI): domain Eukaryota; kingdom Metazoa; phylum Chordata; class Actinopteri; order Perciformes; family Cyclopteridae; genus Cyclopterus; species Cyclopterus lumpus. Next base: position 16,548,400 of record NC_046968.1, on the reverse strand, counting down.
GATGATAACATTCTTAATCAGAACCCCCAGTATTTGGAGTAAAATTAACAGTTCATATTGTATGCTGCTCAGTTGTAAACATGAACTAGGCTACCCCCTTTCGATGAGTGGATTTTAAATGATGAAATACCAATAAACCCCATCCCTAATCTTAAAATATCACACTAGCGAAACAAAACTTAATTTATCTATAAGGAAAAAGCTTTCACTTTATAAAGACTTGTTTGTCTTGTTACCCAACTATCCAACAATGGTTTGGTCTATATGTGGGTCTTCTGATATTGATAAATTGGAAAACATATTTGTAACACGTTATAGGCTGTCACATGCAGGTTTCTTCCCCCAGCACCAAAGGATACGCATACACAGGGATCTGTTTAGTAATATACTTTATTGTCTCTCGACTGTGCCTCTGCTCCCCCCTCTCGTGCCTCCAACTGTATGCCCCTTATATAGGGCAGAGTCACTCAGGCCTTGATTCCCTGCAGCTGAGGCCAATTCCTGGCACCTGTTCCTTGAACCACTCCCCCACACCCCTCCGCAGCTGAGCCTAACCATGCCCCCAGCCACCACAATATTTAATCTACAATCCTACATAATCTATGACAGGGACACAGTTTAACACAACACTTATTGCATGCATTCAGATTTTAGTTTTAGTTTAGTCAGGACCAATCCATTAGAACTAATGTGGGTTATTAAGATGAAAACATTAAAAAACTTGGAGGAAATTAAAAAAAACATCAAATGAAATATATTTCAGAGATAGAGCCAAAACGAAGCATTTTAAAAATCGATACAAAAGATTTCAGTTAAACTCATGTATCATTGCCAGAAAGCCATGATTTTATTACAGTTTTACTGTAAGAAAGAACTTTGATACCGTTTCATTTTTTGATTTGTGATGAGCTATCATTATTATGGTCTGATAAGATTTCTTAGAATCCATTCAATAGATGAGCATATATAAGAGAGGAATATCAAACGCTGTTTCAGCACTATTATCCTTTGAGAGTGGAAATGGAGACATATCAGAGTTGAAGTGATGACCACTGGAAACCAATAATTATGAAAGAAGTATTTCTATGTGTATAATTTGAACAATTGAGAATAATATATTTCCTTATCGTGCTCTCTTTAACCTTAAAGTACTGCGATTGAGGGAGCAAAAGGATAATGGCAGCTCGTCTTAATAGTGGCAATATAAGTCTGGCTGTCTTCACAGGGATGAGAGAGAGTCACTGAGGGAGAGAACAAGTGTGTGAAGGCACATGATTGACTGTCAATCCTGCAACAGGAAGAGGGAGAGTGTTTATTGATGAAGGTTGGAGAAGTTTTCTCTGCACGAACCACATGACCCTCCTACGTGGATGCAATGGGCGTAGAACAAGTTGCTTTCAATGCGTAATAAAAGACAGTCATTTAAAGATCTCTACACAAAGGCACATGTATGGATATGCATGCATGCGTGTGTGTGTGTGTGTGTGTGTGTGTGTGTGTGTGTGTGTAGGTGTGTGTGTGTGGTGTGTGCGTGTATAAACACATACTGACAAATACAATTTCCATATTTACTGTTGGGTTTAGAAAAGGAAAAGGAGAGGAGGGCAAAAGAAACTCATAAATAAATGACAATGCACAGCTTGCCATGGAAATAGAAGCATCGTTTTGTGTTTGTATTATATTCAGGCGGGTAAAATTTAATCTCCCTTTTAATACCCACTATTGTATAAACAGGAGAGAGGTTGCTGAAATATAAACATTAGGAATGTAACCTTCTGAAAATCGAATGGCATTGGAAAATATTATCTCGGCCTGGTTGTTTATTAATGTAACTATTGGCATGAAGCCACTATCCATGAGAATATATATTGGAGAGAATATATAAGAGGCTTTTACCTCTGATATCAAATTTGCAGCATCATTTGGAATAAGATTGTGATCAAAATGCACGAATAAAATGTCCTTATCTTAAATAAAGTGCAAAAAATCATATATTTAAATAATATTTGGTTGAATGGATGGATTGATTAGTAACGTGTGTCTGATATAACAATGAGTCATACCTAAAAATAGAATAGTAAAACTAACTATTTTATCCAATGAGACCAAACAGCATGGATTATGATTTAAAGCTTCATGCATTATGCCACAAATTTAAAGTGACAGTTGAGTAACAGCAAGCCAGTGTATTTTTTTTTGGGGGGGGGGCTAAATATCAGCAGCTCTACAGTAGGCTGTGTTAAGAAGTGAATCTGATCTGCTGTTATATCATACTGTAAATGGTTGAGCCACAGAAACCAAACAATTCTGCCAGCAGACTAATCACTTGGGCTGGTAAACCAATCCTCCACGGACATGCACCGCAAGTATGAAAGTGTGTCTGCAGCCCCGATTATTTATTCATTTTGTTTGATTCAGGATGATGTTCCACCCTTGGATTACCGTTTTTTTCCTATCTGGCAGGAGCGCTGGCACTATGCCCTCTGTTTAAGATATCAAAGATTTGCGGCATCTCGTTGCCTTGTGTAGGGCTCGTCTGGGGAGTTTCACTAAACATGAAATGGATAAAGCCAGAGTGATGTACTGTAGGGAACTGGAAAAAAAGAGAGAGAGAGAAAGAAAGAGAGAGAGGGGGGTTGAAAAATTAAAATATGTGATGGGTTCCTCTGTTTCAGGGAGAGAAGTTGCTGCCTCAGGAAACTGCTGCCTTTCTTGGGATGCAAGTGCAGTCTCAAGAGAGCAAGTCGGTGGGAACGATGGCTTTAAAATATCACTGGAGAGGACTGATTGGGTCTGTGTGTTTCTGTAATCTGTGTATATTAGATACGGCAGATTAATTAATTTTCCAGCTTTGGTTTCATCTCACAATTATGAGGTGGAACACAAACAGAGCAGCTAAATTTAAGAAAGTACATCCTATTAATTATGCACGGCCTTTTTGGACTTTCTTCTCTCCGTAATTTTAGCTCAACAAGGCAGCTGTAAACACACATTAAAGATGTCCGAGCAGGTAAAGTACATTGTTGATATACAAATATTGTGGCTACAAACAGCAGGTATATTTTCAGACGGAATCAATCCACTTAATCTTTTGAAGCACCGGTCAACTCCATCCACTGATATTATTAATTTCTGATGGGCACATTTGTTGAGGAAGGTTAATTAATCAAGAGTGGTCATTTAGTGGACTGAAAAGCTACATGATCTCATCAGCTATGAGTAAAGACGTGGAGGCAAAATCAATGCGACATGCTTTTAAGATAACTTATTTCACAAAATGATTTTTTGCAAAAAGATAAAACGTTATTAGTCAACCAATTTGAAATAGTTGCATTAAATCTAAGCTGGAATGTGTTAATGTTAAAATGATCCGTCTCTGAATTGTACAATCATATGAACGGAGAACGGTTTGACAATGCATGAGCAAAGCCACCAGAACAGCTTCCGAGCAGCTTGGCATAGACCCCCCATGCTTTTAGATCTCTACTGGAGATGAACAAAAATAAAATAAATTCCTTCATTTGGTGTTTTATGATGGTGGTGAAGAGAGCAGTCTCACACTTGACTTCCTCCAGAAACCACCAGTTTCCAAAAAGACTACATGAAAGATTGAATTATCTGATTGAATGGTTGTAAATGACACAAATAACAACATGACATGACAAATGTCAAAATATAACCTAAATACAGTGAAAAAAGAGAAGAAGATAAAGAATTGCATTGTAACTTAAATGCAAAAAGATATGACTCAAATGACTCCACGATTATTGAAAAACTTAAGTATTCAATACCTCAATGTTTCTTCTCTGAAACCACATTGCAAAGGAAACCAGGTATCAGGTCCTCTTACTTGGTGGAACATGGACAATAATCCCCTACAGCCGTCTATGGCGAGGTACTCTTTTTAAAGAAATGCACTGATCACCACAACAACAAGATATGTGCCTTCAAAACGGAACTATTATAAAATCTCCTATTATAAAATCTCCTCTTCATAATGGGCTGGGATAACAGTCGAGACACTGGGTCTAATACCACAATAGGTTTCTGATTTCCTGTCTAAATCTCGCCTTCAGATGGATTACCTGTCAGTGCATTAAGTACAATTTAGACCGCATCTCAAGCCACAAGAGACACCAGCTTGCTCTTCCAGAGGTGCTTTAACCATGCCCTCTTCCAAACCACAGGGCTATTACATCTGCCTGTTAAAAGCTTTGAGGGAGGCAAAGTCAGAGCTTGGTGGGAGCTTGTACAAAGGTGACTAAACTCACTCTTCCCTGTTCAGGTTGCAATCGTTTCTGATGAACTAGGCTCACTTGCCTTGTCCTTGCACCACCTACATTACCAGCTGAAATAAGAGTCACTTTCCTTCACAACCAGCTTCTTTGACTTAAAGACTGACAGATGAGTGAGCCAGACAACTCACAGATTGGGAGAATGAATTACTGGAGAAAGCAAGACGACACTGCTTCAGACTTCAAACGCCAGGCAGAGGATCGAACATATAGGAGGGGCATTTGATCAATGGCCTCGATTGAGAGGCAATAGATTCCACATTATAATCCACCCTGTTCATTATTGGCTGAGTTAGCATCTGCTCACTGAGTTAGCATCTGCTCGCTAACGCCCCCCACCTTGTCCCTTTCCTTTTGAGGAGTAGTGATATATTTGGAGGGATACGCTCCCCTGTACATACACAAACACTTAGATACACATACCATCAAAGCGCATCACTAAAGAAGCAGAAGCAGTCGTGTGGGCTGGAGGGATGCGGGCCAATAGAAAATCACACTGCTTACATGAACAATAGTTCAATTAGATAGGTCCGTTCCTGTTATGAGATTGCTTTTATTATGCTAATCTGTACACTTAACTAAATGCTCTTCAGTGAGGGGTTTGTGCTCTCCCAAGTTAGCTCACCATTTCATTATGTAGTCACGTGTAAGCAGCGCTACGCATTGACTGCCTTCGTAAATCATGTTCATGGGAGGAGGGATAAAAGTGCCTTGCTGATATGTAAGTGGATTTCGGGGGTCGTTTTCCTATCCTTGTATTGATAAAAGCTCCATTAATCAATCATACATCTCTTCCTATTGATGGTCATGATGAAGTGTAGCCGTGGTGATTGTGTGTGTGTGTGTGTGTGTGTAAAACTTTGGCTCAACAGTAAATTACAAATACCATGTTGGAGTGAGATGTTGCGTATCTCAGCAAAACGTCAAAATAATGTAACCTGATATGCACATGGATATCATGGTGCTGAAAAAAAGCAATGAGGATATTTATCAAGTGGCAACATTTGAATAATGATTGCGTCAGCCAATATGTTTTTTTTTCTTGTAAACTAACATTATCAGGTACTTGCGTATTCCTGAATCACATTTGAACCCACTTGCATCTTGAATAAAATTCCATTTAGAGGCAAACACTATCAATTATAAAGGATACAGTGACATAGGACTAAGAGACTCTAGCCAAGCTAGCAGCTATGTGACGCGGTCCTCAGACACAGCGGTGCTGAGCGCTAAAGGCTTATGTCAGCTTGCTGACAGGCTCCCATTAAACATGTTGACCATCTTAGCTAAGCATGTTAGCATACTAACATTTGTTAATTAGAACAAAACAAGTACTGGAGTCAGACAGATACTGGACTTTTGGTCCGATATTACATACATACTTTATTCTCAAAAATCTCATCAGTAAATGGCAAAAAAAGTCAAAGTCATCAAAAGTCAGGTGCTTAGAAAGAAAAAAGAATTGAGTGACCATTTCCTGAGCTTTCGGGTAACTGATGTCTCCTCTAGAACAGTGGTTCTCAAATGGGGGTACGTGAGATTTTTAAAAATGATTTTGCGATGGTTAGGGGGTACTTGGCTGAAAAAATAGTTCACAGGTACATCACGGAAAAAAAGTGGCGTGTAGTGTTTTTTTTCCCCAAGTGCCACGTCATTCTGTTGAAACAAGCTGAGATCAGGCATGATGGGTCCTTGCCTTTCACTGTGTGCAGTTTATCATAGTATTGTGACTGGGAGAACAAATCAGAGCATTTTCTGCTTGACAAACTGGCTCATGACAATATTTCTAAATCCCCCAAGCATCTCTTTCTTCATTTTATTCTTTAAAAAGTATCATTTCGGCGCAAATTTGACAACATATACACAATACCAATATTTATTTGATGCTAACAACGGGCTACCTATATATTGGTTGAGATCTACAAAGTAGACCTAGGGTAGATAGAAATGCCAATAGTTTAATACATTTAAATTTTGACCTGATGGTGGAGCCAGAAGACGTCAGGGAATCCCAAAAGTTAATCCAGTTCATCCTTAGAAAGGCATTTATTTCGGTACCAAATACAATGGCAACCAAAGCCTACAAATATCAACCTTTCGGTGGCACTGGAGAAAAAGTCAGGTAATCACTAGTCAGTAGGATTTATTGTCTCGGGATTTCCACGGTCTTGTTTAATCGCTCCTCGCAACTCGTTTACCCAACCCGGAAATTGTTCCAGTCCATAATCACTAAGGCGGTTCCAATGCTCTTATTTCTGCTTTGTGGAGGTAGGGATCGAGGAGGCATCAAGTAGGAGACTTGACCGAGCGTTCACATGACGTTTACCGGGCTGACACACCCCTTCATTGTAAATCAGTTAGTGATTGGATGGCACAGCTGATCCGACTGATCAGAAACTGCATCACAACATCCCTGCATTTTTGTATCAAAGTTGTCAGACAAAAAACTGGACCAGAGCAGAACTCCTGAAATTTGTATTGTATTTTCGTCAGATTTATTATCCTTTCAGATAGTGGATCTGTTAACTGCAGGTCTGATTGAGGAAAAAAAAAACATAAACAACTTTGCTCATTCTTATGATATTCCTCAGTTTTTACAAACTCCACACCATCAAAAGTCAATGCAGAACGGTTAAAACCGGCTGACAGCTGATCCAGCTGTGCTGGCGTCAGCAGAAACAGATGCTTCTTCAGATGGCGGTTCAGAGGAAAGGACGTATCATTTCTCTACAAATGTGTTTCCTCTCTCCTTGCATCTTTTTCTTCATCTCTCTCACTCTTCAGTGAATAGGGAATAAGATGTGACATTAGCAACATACACTACAAAACAACTGATGCGTGTCTGCGTGTCTTTACCACATACAGATACATGCGTTGTGCACAGGGATGAATGGGGATGATATCTGTTAGAAGGTGCAGGAATCATAGCAGAATGCAGGAGTGCATTTGGTTTGACCCACAATTCCACTGAACGCTCAGTAAATAAGGCACTCATCTTTCAGCTGCTTCGGCAAAGACTGAGCGACCTCCCATCTACTGTGCTGATCAGGAATACGACATATTGTAAAAATGGAATTTCAACATATCTTCACAGACTCATAACTTTATATCATATTATTCAAGATTGCACTACTGCTGTGTAAAGGAAAGCCACCTTTTGAGATGGTAGCACAATTTCAGATCTTCAGGCTAACAGGAATAATGGATGCACGCTGCATGAAATAAAAACAACAAGAATATCAAATCTTTCCAAATATGTTTCCAACCCCCCAAAAAGAGATTTCAAAATGCCATCATTTACGACTGTTGAATGTTCTCTCTCCACACTCTCCTCTCTACTTCCCCTTCTCTTCAGTCACCTCCCCTTTCGCTTTTGTCTTGCTCCATCTCATCTGCTCTGCATTCATATGCCAAGCTTCCACTCTCTTATGTACAGTTTTCTTCTCTGCTCTATTTCTTAGCTCGGCTTTTCTTGTGTCTCAGCTTCTCTCTCTCCACTCATCTCATAGCAAAAACCTATCTATCATTGCTGTAATCAACACAATGGAGTTGTCATGATGGTAGTGACCCTCCCAGGACATCGCCCCAGGAAAGTGAGTGAAAGAGAAACAGTTGGGCTTGCCAAACACTGAATCATCACATTTTTAAAAATATAATAAAGAGGGATGAGAGAAAGAAAGGCAAGAACAAGAAGAGTATATTTCTGAACACAGCAATTGAATAATTGCTTAAGGCTGCATAGGTTATTCCCTCAGGTTACTCCTTTTTACAAATACAGACCGTACACAAGAGTAAATTTCGGGCACCAACGGAAATTCCTCAGAAGCTTTTGATCTGATCAAAATCTAAAATAGCTGAGTGACTACTTTTCAATTTAGTTCTAATGTCCATATTGAAGCTTGGACATGTATCTAATACTGCTACAGCATAGGAAGGATCTGCGTTGAGAGTTGAAATATTCTTTCTCTTCGGGACAATTCGATGCCTGATGCATTCAGTTTGCAAAACATGTCTCAATTTTGACATGTGGAAAACAGCCTTGAAGGTGGCAGTTCTATGAATAATGAAGCGAAATGCAATGCTAATTCACTAGAAATGTCAGGAACAATTGTAATTGCCTAAATTGCTTACTTCTTGGAGCACATGACCCACAGAGCTTCAAAAGTGACTGCTTCTTGCTCTGAAGTTTAGACTTCCTGGAAAATATTTTATGAGGAATTTTAAAGTACAAAGAATTAATTCCAAATTAAAAAACTAACTTGTATGAGTTTCCATTTTTGTAACTCTTGATTTAAAGTTTGGACACCGCTGTATCATGCATGCCTGCCTTCACTCACACTACTTCTAGTATTGAATACCACGCCCATACTGACTGTGAAAACAATATGCTGTAAATTCATGCACACTTTGATATTGTGAGTGATGATTTAAAGCATCATCGGCCAAATAATATTTACTATTGCCAATGTTAATAAATACTGCTAATAGTAAATATAGAAAGAGACATGCTAATGGTGAGAGTGGAAATCATATAAAACTGTTTTTCTGCATATTTATTTTGGATCATAGAAAAGGTTTCTCCTCAGTTACCAAATAAAGTCTGGCGGTATCTTGCAGGAAAACCTCCCCATTACCTTCTGCAAATGGCCAATACAAAAAAAGGGATTAACTAAGCATACATTTAGGCCAAGGAAAAATGGACATGTCCACAGATTTATTGGCATTCATTATGGTTGTTCTTGTTTTAAGTGTAAAACACCCTCTACACTGCATCATTGAATATGGTGTTGCTCTGCCTCACACAAACCATTAGTGAGAGAATTTATGCATTTAATACATTAGAATAGAAAATGAATTTAAAAAGAAAATGCCATGAGGGAACACATTATCTTTGCTGTCGGCAGTTTTCTGGTTCAACATTTGGCAGCCTCGTCAGTAAATGAAAGAATTATTTCAATTATTGTACAGCATTAAATTATAGTTTGTGGAAAAAGTGGTGACAGGTCTGCAGAGCTATAACACTTCCTCTGCCTCTGGCTTCTCTGTCAGTTTTAATGAAGAAAACTCTCCACCCTACACCGTCAGAGAGGGGAGGTTTTGTTCACCGATTCTCAAATTTGTCGCAATGACTGGGAATTGTCACTGTGTGTGTGTATGTGTGTATATATATATATATATATATATATATATATATATATATATATATATATATATATATACATATACATATATATCAAAATTATTATTATTATTTTTAGTGCAATTAGTATTGCCAATAAAACCATTACTGCTTTTATTATCATTGGTATTCTATTATATCCACTGTTGCTGTTATCTTTGGTAGTTGTAACTGTTTCATCATGCCTACTCTTATTTCTGTCATATGCATTGAATGTGTTGTAACTCTGTTATGTTGACATCTATTGTACTTCTCTCCATCTGGCAAAAGGGATCCTTCTCTGGTGCTCTCCCGTAGATTCCGTCCCTTTTTCTCCCCATTAAAGGGTTTTTCTTGTGCCAATGTGAGGTCCCGGGACAGAGGATGTTGTATGTGTACAGAATGTCATTTGGGACACACACTCACAAATACATACTGTATATATATATATATATATATACACATATATAGACACATACACACATATATAGACACATATTCATACACATACATATACATATATATACACATACATACATAAATATATATACTGTACATACATACACAATAATGTCAACAGGAACAGCATTCGAATTGGAACTGAAGAGTAAAATACTGAACAGCTAAAAATGTATTGAGTTTTTCTTACTTACAGCATGTCATCCCATTAATAGCCCCAATGTCTTACTGTGCAGTGGTTTGCCACAGGGTTTGAAGCTAAAGCCTGACCTGCTATTGCAGATATTCCCTCAACAAACATTAGGGAATGTCATGTGTGGAAATATATTGCTATTATACCTGCTAGAAAAACACCTAGGGCATGTGTATCTTCCTTTTGCTCACATTAGCTCCCTGCTAGCTACCCTGTCCTTCTGCACTTAACGCCCTCTATAAATAAAGAATAAAAGACTTGGCCTCTGTAAGCCAATGGTTTCCAGCGGCCATTGTCATGCTATCCCCTCCATACAGATATCAAAGGCTTGATCCCTGCAGCATTTAACCAAATGAAATACCACCTTCATTAGCAAGCCAACACCTATTGGAGGCATACAAAATACCCCCCGACCCAAGGACATACCACTAAATGGGCTGGCCGAGCTTAAAATAAGTCCACACACAACAAGACAAGCCTTCATTTGTATGTTCCTAATGTGCCAGCTTCACTCACTGTACATGGCCCGGTGCTCCAAACACATGGTGAGTAATTGCCCACACTCGACCTCCGTACTGCACTTAATCAACATGGTAACGCCATGGGGATAAATTCACAAACAATACAGCCAGAATAATTCATATATTGGTCAACAGAACTAATGTACAAAGTGGCGCGTAGCATCAAGGCGCAAATTGATTCAAAGCCAAGGTTACTATATGCTATCTGAGAAAAATACAAATGGAGACAACAAGGAAGAGAAAGAAGTCATCTCTGACCCAAAGTCTAAGGCTAATAATTTGTTTGGAAGATTTCCCTTTCATTTATTTTTTTATTTAAACATGTTCCGGAAAGAGACAAAATATGGTCGAACTCTGTATAAAGAGTTTTTTTTAGTGTTTCTTTTAAATAACTCATAGATTGTTGCAATAATCTATTTGAAGTTTTAAATCTAAGCCCTACATAGACCAAAATGGATAGACCAAAATGGACAGTTGGGATCCATGAATGTTTCCAGGATCAGAACACCCTGTTCATCATTGTACAGTTGGCCCATTTGTCTCCATTCTCACCTTTGACCTGGAGGCAAATGGTGATAAAAGCACCCTTCATTGTATTCGACAATAAAAGCAATAGGCAGTTCTTGAGTCAAGCAGCACAGTAAACAAACATAAATAAAAGAGAGTGGGAATCAATGAAAGAGGAAGTCTAGAAAAGCAGCACAGACCTAGAAGCCGATACACTAACACTCAGCTATTATCACCAGTACAACAAAGACAATTTGAACAGCTATGAAGAAAATTATCAGAAAAAAAAGAAAATAGTCGATGAATATTTATTTGTAATACTGTATTGTATCATTTACTGCAACTATAATTTTGAGATGTGCAGTACCCCAAACACTGTAATGCAACATTTTGATTGTGTGCGTGTTGAACATCAGGGATTGCTTCTCCTATATGGGCAAGAATTTGGCATTTTTACTTTTAACTATAGGTGTGATATCCAGTGAGATCAAGAGACAAAGTTTTGAGTTTAGAATCAAAATCCAATTAAATAACATTGTTTGAGACAATGGAATAAATATGCTAATTATATATGCTATAATATGCTAAAGATGTGGACGGAGATTCCTGGATCTGGAACCAGGTTACTTTATTATCATTTCGGGCAGCACATTTTTGAAAGCTCAGGCCTGAATCTAAATGGCTGGGTTGGCAATAAACAAGATTCCAGACCAATGCAGCATTGGCTCTGCTAATAACAGCATGTGTAGAACACACATTCAAATTAAAATCAACCATTGTTTTTTCTTTTTTTTTCTCTCTTCACCAACTGGCAACTATGTCCATATCTAGCAGTTGTGGTAAGTGACACAAGAGGGTGGGAACAGAGTGGCATTCAGCAGGTGGACAAGAGAGAGCAGTGGCACTAAATTAAGTTCTCCCTATCAATATGTCTGCCATAAAGGGTGTCAAATAATTGCTCAATTTATAATAGTTGTTGTAATAATCATGTTTCATTTAAAGAGACCTTCATAATTCAGAACTTTAATTTACTTAAAGCTCAGTTAGCTTGAACATCTCCACTAAACTCGGTACTGGTGCATTATTCATAATTCCGAGGCATTTGGTTTGTATTGGATGTCTCTACAGCTTCTGACATGGAAAATAAAAACAGTCGGGCTTGACCTTCCTCTTCTATCATCTTCTCTTTCCTCTGCTCCAAGCATCCACCCCATAACAGATTAGCTCTGAGGAAGACCCATTTCCTCCCTGAGGCTGCTAAAATATTAATCAAAACACAGAGGAGTGTGCAGCAGCTCCCAAGATGCATGTCTTCTAATGGTAATACATGGGGACGGCAAAGAGGGAGGAGTGCTGCCTGTAATAGCCTCACAGAGGGGGAGGAAAGGAGGAGGGCCAGAGGTGACAGGGGCTTTCACAAGGGACAAAGAGAACGAGAGAGAAGGATAGATGGGCAGGAAAAGAGGTGGAGGGAAGACATGAGGTGTGCGAGGAATCGGCGAAGAGACTGCACTGATAGAGCTCTTCAAATAGATCAAAGAAGCAGCATTGCCTCTCACCACCCATTTTGTGTGCTCACAAGAGTTAAGGATAGCCTTGTGAGAAACTTCAAAGTATAAATAATAGCTAACAAACCATACAAATAGCCAATTTTGCTTACCATTGCTCTTAACTTATCGACAGTTTTAAATATTTGACTGGGTTTGTGTGCGTCTGTGCACTACTGTGTGAGTGAGTGTGAGAGAGACTTTAACAAGCACTTGTTCCTTCTCAAAGAAGTATGATGCCAGGTGGTTTGTATGAGCAGTGGAGAGCGTTTCTCTCATGGGCCAAATCTAAGCCCATCTCTGGCACTGAGCCACTGCCAGTGGGGAAAAATGATGATGGAGTATCCATGTTGGCAACACGGTAATCATGTAACTAAGCTTTGTTGCGGTGAGTGGAGACTAAAAGGGTTATTTCGGCTAATTCTCCATGCTTGCCTACAAGTCTTTCTGTTCGTAGGTGATTCAAGCACATTGGGGGTCTTCCTGTTTTATGGGCGAATATGGGATGTTAGCTTGCTAAAAACTGTGAAATATAGGCCCATGCATATGAGACAGGCTGCTTCCTGTTACCACTGAGAAACACACAGTTTGACACTGTGTTTAGAATACATAGTCTTTCAAGAACAACACCATTTTATTGAGAATGCAAAACTGTGAATCCTCACGGGTCATCTTCAACAAACCTGCAGACAGCTGCGAGTGTGTTCCACTAGCTGGTAATTAGGGAGATGTGGAGCCCCCATGGGTTACACTCTCACAGTGTGCTGCCACACTCCTCCCTCTTCATCCAACAGGCTCCCGAGAGAGATGGCCATTTTGTGAAAGGTGACACAAATCAGTGACCTCTGTCTACCTGACCATGTCGATAATGAGATGCAACTGGAGCTTCATTGTATTCAAATGAGGCTGCGCGTGACAATAATGTTGAAACGGTAACAGAGGAGAAAGACCAACATTAACTTCTCGAGGAATAATACATAAAGAAGTGTAAAAAGACAATGCAGAGCTACCTGACGAAGCAGGGGAAACTGAAAGAGAGAAGACTCTTTCCCAACCATGTTCTTTGTGGAACCGAGAGACGGATGGTTAGGGGTTAAACTTGTCTGTCCAAGTCATGGGCTTTTGTCTATTGTGTTGCTTTACTTAATGTAAACCGATAAAGCTGGCTAACCTTGTGGGCCAAATCAATGCTTATTTAGAATACCATTGATTAACAGTTCTGATTATTGATTATGTCATCCCACTCAAGATATGCCAATGGCTCTGATAGGAGGTTAGCCTGGAGCAGAGAGGCCTGTCCACCAGGCTAGTGGACACAAACACAAACACAATATGGGCCATGATCCCACAATAGATTCACAGGAGTCCCACGTCTTTCTCTCTCAAACACACACATTATGTACACACTTATGTATTTACTCATTAACACACAAAGACTGAAGACAGTACTACTCTCTGTTGACACAGGCTAATGTCTGCTCAACTGAGACCTAAACATTGAAATGAACACACCATCTGTTCCTGCAGTATGCCCAGTGGCCATTTTGAAATTCCATTACTATGAACATTTAGCATACAGCTACATAGAGCTTTCCCTGAACTTAATTAGAACTTCGTCTTGTTGGTGACAGTCGAGCAGAGATACCGTTCACTTTGCCCAGTTGGGAAAAAGTAACAATCAAACATATCCCAAAATGTCAAAATTCCACAACAATATCGTTGATTTATGATTGATTGGCCGAAACTTTTTGACCGAGCATCCAACATGTTTCAGCAGTTCTACTGCAGAGCAGGGAGCAAATTTGATCGTTTAAGTTTTTGTTTTTGGTTAATTCACACCATGTTACTGTGAGAGTTGAGAGAGCACATAGCATTCATTTGAAAGTTGTTAGAGCTGCATAACTACAGGTGTCCATACATCTATAAGTATTGTACTTATGGTGACCGTACTTTCCCAGGTTCTGAAATTTAAAGACTTCAATTAAGTTTACTCCATTTTAGAAATGCTGTCTTCTCAATGCGTTTTTTAAACAACCAGCTTTCTCTATGTATGTGGAGCAACTGTAGCTCAGTAGTAGAGCAGGGTCGTCCTTCAATCAGAGGATCGGTGGTTCGATCTCGGGCTCCGCTAGTCCATGTCGATGTGTCCTTGGGCAAGACACTTAACCCCAAATTGCTCCCGTAGCTGAGCCTACGGTGTGTGAATTTTCTATGAATGTTAATTAGTTTTGTGGCGGTTACACTCACACGTTATGTTACACTGCCTGTTTGAAGAGAAGATTGTTCAGTCTCAGCGATGCATAAGTGTAAACTCCCCACAGCATAGACCGTTTTTCTCCTCTGATGTCTAGTATGTGGATCACACCGATTTTCAGGTGTATACACGTCACCGCCATGTGACCCATGTGACCTCTTAGAGGTTAAATACTGTACTGGAAAGATCACCATCACACACTATTTCATCATTAATAAAAAGCCTCCTTTTATTATTTGCTTTTTAGTTTTAGGGCATCTTATTACCTGAAGAGCTGAAGTAGAAATTCACATTCTAACAGTAACAAACAAACTGTAACTAGAGGAGACGGATCATATTAACATCATCATCCTATAAAAATAAATAAATAATGGATCATGTAGGTTAAAATAATTTAAAAAACGCGACAGGAATCTTTTTAAATCCCGATGCTCTAAAGCTTATGCGGTCACTGTCTAGTGCTGTAAAGTCTGATGATAAAACCGTTTACAGCAGGGCCGTTATTAAAGAGAGAGTGAGTCAATCAAAACTGTCAATAACACAGTATTCGTGACATACAATTACCAGAGTTACCACTCGCCCACTGGAGTATGCTTTTTTCTTTTTATAGTCGAAATGAAAAGACACACATGCTCGGATCCGAGTTCACTTCAAGGAACACTTTGACATTTTGGGAAATACGGTGAACCTATTTGCTTTCTTGCCGAGAGTTGGACTCTCTCTGTACGATAAACATGAAGCTACTACAAGCAGTCCACCGACTTAGCTTAGCACAAAGACTGGCAGCAGGAGGAACCAAATAACTGGGCTCTGTAACAAAGGCAACAAAATATGCCTCCGGGCACATTTGTTAACATGTTGTACCTACATTGTAAAATTCCGACACAGAGTTAAAAAATTGACAATTTCTTGTTATTTACGGAGGGTTTAGTGCCGATGTTAATGGTCATCTTAACTTGTAAAGCAGCTGCTGCTGCTAGCTCATTGTTGGGAGGTGGGGCCAGCCCTGTTGTCTTATTGTTAGGTCAGCAGTGCTAGGCTAGCCCCTGTCAGCCAGCCAGTGTTGAGCTCTGCACTTTGCATAAGGGGGCTCTTCCGTAATGAACCGCTATGTATGGGTATCATGTGAGATATCTGAGCTAGCGCTTACTGTTCCATGGCCAAGGTCAAAGCCTGCCCACCCCACCACCGACTCCCCTTCGCTATCCATCACCTGAGAACACAGACCGCAGCGAAGCTCACATTCCAACCCCTCTGGACATCCTCACACCAATTTGGTAGGACTGTCCTTTTTTATAGTGATCTGTTTATTTTATACATGTCAATATACTTTGAAGATATTATACAAAGAAACATCCTCAAATTCCTGCACAAAATGTTCTGTATAATTTGCAGCTGAAGGCTGATGAAATAAAAAGAACAAGAGACTGATTTCTTTGCCCACCCATTCAGGGCGAAAAGGACTATGGTGTCAACAGCATCCAGTCTAAATATGTCTTTCAAAGAGCTAATTGTTTGCGGTGTAATATAATAATCTATTTATCTTGTCTTGTCTATGTGAATGCCTGATATTTGTTGTTTTCCAAAGAGCACTTGCGATAAACATGTCAAAAGTGGATACCTTATGTGGCTCCGTATGAGTAAGACAGGGGCTTAAGTCTACAGGACCCTTGAACAATCTGTCCACACACCCCCATACTACCGTATTCCTACAATAGTCAATAAACTGCCCTCTCCTAGATCACATATCAATTGCTTGCTGAACTCAGGGGTAGAATTTAAAAAAAGTGTGGCTAAAGAATGAACGACCTCTGTGATGTATCATGCGAGTCCCATCAACATGCAGTCTAAGTTACAATTGGTCACTTCATCCTCTAATTGTATTACAAGAAACAAAAGGTATATTTCTCATGCAGTATGAATCTTAAGATAAGACATATAACATGCATTTATTTCATGCACATGCTGTTGATCACCATTTATTTGTTTAATTTAATTAGTTCGATATCCATGTGTTAACAGTGATGAATGTGGTCTGAAGCAAAGTCAGGACCTCTTGACAGATGGTTTGTATTTGTAACTCTGATTCCCCCTTTGATCCCGGGTTTGTCTTAATTATGAACACTTTGGTTGGACAATTTGGAAGCAGACAGATTTCATTATCAATTTAGACTCAACTATTCATGTCTGTCATGACAGGTTCATATTAATTACTCCTCTACTCCAATCTACATCCCTGCACCAAAGACAGGACAACCCAATGTTGTGCCACTTAGACTTTATTGAAAGCACTTTTGCAAAGCACTACAAAGCCACATGGTGAGGAGCAGGAAGGGGGATTTCCTCAAGCAGTTTAGAGAAAGAAACGTTGGTTAAGGATGGTATGAATAGTGTATATGTCTGGACTGTATGATATTCTGGTTTGAACAATCTCAGAGTGGGAGCATGAACAAATAAAAAGGAGAAATGAGCAAGGAGAGATAGATTTCCTGCCATTTGTGATCTATGACCAATGGCCTGTCTATCTTCAGATTCGCTGTTAATGGCTATCGGCCAAGATTTAAATCCTCTCTTTTCTGCATTCCCCTAAATCAATAAATTGGCATCTATTTGATTGAATGCTCATCCATTGTGTTAAAATGAGGCTGAATGAGTTTTGTCCTTTTGAGTTGGGTTTCAGTATCTCAGCTTTTCAGATGCTGCATGCATTTTAAAGCATCCATTTAAAAAAAAATTAAAAAAAACATGCTTTTGGTTTGTCAAATATGCATGTGTCAGTAAATATAAAATTTGAATAGAAATTTTCAGGAAAAAAAATTTAAATCAACTTTATCCCTAAGCATTCCAATTTAATCATAATCGGTGCCCTTTTCACAACTTCCCATATAATCTTAAGTGATCCATTTATATTCAGCAATATGAATGATTATATATCCAAACGGCAATGATATAGTGAAGACATAATGTCCTTTTAAAAAGGGCAAACAGAACAGTCATATAAAATAATTATGAAAAAAATGGTCAGAGAAAATAAAATGTAAAAATAAAATTTCAGAAAATATACAGCAGTACCATACATTTGATGGTAAAAGCAAGCTGAGCTAGTCTGCCTGACTAATTTAATAATGTTGACACTATGAGGCTTTTATGCTTCCAAGGTTAATTGTCAGCTTGGTTTGCTTTTTCTATTATACATATGTATATATGTGTGCATGCATTAAAGTGTGATTTCAAAAACTGTGCCTCAAAGACAGATGATAACGTTAGCTATACTATACGCATATCACAGTCCTGGAAGCAGTTTTTATGTAGCTCAAGTGTGTGCACATTAAAGAGACACACACCATGTATTTATAAAGCCTACACTGAGAATACATTACAAATGACCTGTCCCACTACAATGTCTTCAGAAGTCTCAGGATTGACTTCATGCCAGACTGAGAGGGCTGAAGCTGACCTCAAATCACCTCTCTGTGAAATCTGTTTTGCGTTCGCTCACCTGACTCAAACCGGCCACATTAAAGAGAAGAACTTATCAAAGGTTAGTCTGACATTCACAAAGCCAGTTATATTTTTTCAGTTAAACTGCATTAAAATAAACTCCATATCTTAAACTGTATACATATACAATGAATATGTGGCAAAAAGGAGTTTTAATTTTATTTACACATTTTTGCAAAATATCTTCCTTGGAATATGTGAAATAAAACAAATTCCCTTGAGAGGGTGATTGGCCCCCGCTTGATACAATGAATCATTTTAATTTGCATCTCATACAAAACTTAAAGAAGTCATTTCAATTGGTCGAGAAAAAACAAATATTGAGTGTGTCTAGCTATTGCATTTGCTGACAAAATGTGAAAATATACAGCATTGATTCATTGATGCTCAAATTAGTATTCAAACAAAACCATCAAATTCAGTCAGCCTAAATGGAGAAAAGAGGGCAGACTGAAAGAAAAACAACAGGGCCCATGGACACCTACATAAACAAAGGATACGCTCGCACTGCCTGCAGTTAAACAACAATGCCCTCTATTGGTGTGACACTGCACCTGTTTCCCCAACAAAGGCCATCGCACTAAAAGCAGACTGATTTGTTTTCTAGCACACTCAGCAGAAATATCCCATTGAAGTGCAATCACTTCGAACCTCAAAGACTGTCCTTATTAACCTACTAACTACCACACAATGCTTTATTATTAATTCACAAACGTTATTCAACTTTAACAGTCATTGCTGCCTTAATCAGAGGGTCTTATTAAGACTTTAAAAAGTAATAATCAGTGTAATAATGAATGAAAACCACAGTCGGTAAGTGCAAGTTTAGCCAGCGTGCCTCCAGCATTATAAGTCAGTCTGCAGACTGCTTCTCATCGCAGGTGAGTGCCATGTGTGTGTGTGTGTGTGTGTGTGTGTGTGTGTGTGTGTGTGTGTTTACAGGACCAGAGAAGGAGTTCTTGACAGGAATGCACATTGAGCTTCTCGTCTCCCTGTTGCTCTCTCTACTGAACCGGAACAGTGGTGCAGACAAACAGGGGCGCCCTGGAGAGTGTGGCGAGCTAAGTGAGTGAGCACAGAGGTTTAATATGACAGCTACACTTCTCGACTGCCGGTTCAGGGTGAAGAAAATGTCCTACACTGTACGTCTGTAGTAGCATCATGGCAGATCAAACACACACCACTTAGAAATACACAACTAGACTCGAGACAGGTGAAGGAGCTTTGCATTGTGAGGGATTAGCATAGTGTTACTTTCAGTGCTTATTGGCCAAGAATATTCTTAAATGTTGTTAAAAAAGGTATAGGATTAGGTATTGGCTCATACAGTTACCCCCCTCAATCATCACTTATGCCCCAATGTGTGCTGGTGTCTGTATCTGCAGAGCCACGGCCCTTCTGCCTGTATTTTCTTATTTTGTGGTGGAATGTTAATGGTCACCAGTCTTTGGGCACTGGGTGTGCAGCTCCCACGCATGCATCTAGAGGAAACCACAAAAATGGCGGACATAACGCTGGATAAAGATAAATATAGGAGGCAAAACTTTAAAACAGTCCCTGAAAACAGCCTGCTCTGGTTGACAGTTGCACTGGAAGGATGCAATGCTCAGCAAGCACTCTAGTGCCACAGGAAGCGGGGATGTCTGGGCCAGAGTCATCCTGGGCCTTTCAAACCACACCTCGAGATGGATGCTGCACACCCTAGATATGCGTGTCCAACATTGTTGAAGGAGGGATACAGAGATGCACAACTTTTGCAAACAAAGTGTGTTACGCACACTTTTTATGTAGTTTATAAATTGTATAAACTGTTCATTATGAACAGTCAATTTGTTTACTGAAGGTACATTTCTTTATTTACAAATACTATAGCAGGATAAGCAACATTAAATACATATTGATAACAATCTGTAACATAAATATAGTATAGTACAGTATATTTCCAGTTTCCAATGTTTTTTCTTTAGCAAATTTTTCACTGCTGGTGCAGATGAAAAATGTATATATTTGTGTACACTTACACCATCCTGGCAAACAACCTCTCTCCCACCTCCCAGAAGACCATAAAACACTTGCAGACAAGGGGCAGGGCAACAAGGCAAAGCAATAATAGATGGAGAGAAATGGTAATAGCTGCACGATGTTAAATGGGATTATAGCAAAGATTTGCAGCTGCTGCTTTTACAAATGGTTTTGGCAAAGTTTAACAAATCTCCTGGAGAATGATTTGCCTATAAGAGAAAGGAAGCCGACTCTGTTGACAATGTTCATGAATATTCTTTTTTACACTTCATTTTCAAATACCGTGAAGAACATTATAGGAGGTATCTTTCATCGCCAGTGTGAAAGCCTTGAAAGAGAAGCCATGCAATGCAGCCAAAAAACGTTATGATACATACCTGAGCAGAGCTATTAGCCTGAGTCCCATCCCCCTTTTTATTTCAATTAAAGCTCTTTCATGATTCAAAGACATCCAAATCTAACGTGTCTTTGATCTTCTAACCATAGGACAGACAGGAAAATAAGAGTCTTATTAAACGGGTGGAAAAGAAAGTTGTAATTCCAGAACCGGGGACAACTTCTATCACTGCTGTGGTTTTAGCTGGCACAGGGCTTAAAAGACCTCACGCCTGGTTTGGCACTGGTGAACAAAACAATCCACTATGAGAAAGGGCAAGAAGAAAAAAAAAAAAACACACACACACACACAAGCTGTAAGTGGCTGACAGGCTTTCTTTCATTCTGAATCTCACGTCCCCAAATGTGATTAATCAAGCCTCTCAATATGCACATAGAGAGGAAGGAAAATGCAGCCTCAAAAGAAAGAAGTTAAGTGCCATGAACACTGACGTATCTCTGCCAGGTGAAAAAAAGAAGAAGCTTTCTTCACGATTCTGCTTTTCTGATTAAACAAAGCACTTTAAAATCAAAACACTGGTGGAACCCTGAAACTGTTTTATCTGTATTTTTGAGTGCTTGTTGGAGAGTGAATATAATAGCAACTGTATACATATTGTGGTAAATCAATCATATGAAATAAAATCAAATGTAGTTGTTTGTACTAAAAACAAAGTTTCCTTCAACTCTTCTAACCCGTTATCGTATGCAGTCAAATATATGCTCCGATTCTTGAAGCTTAAATCTCATTGATCAGTCTGTGAGCTGCCACCATGCACACTTTGATCCTCTCTATTGCCCACCAGGCCATGCAAGAACAGCTAGATGACATTCCCAGCATGAGGAATTGTGGGTATTTTCTCCACTCAAGAGTGTAGGATTATGGGCCGCTAACTGCTTTTGTATGAAAGAAAAACATCAGTGTGCACGGTGTTGGAGCCCCAGCGAACAACAGTCGCTCCCCGGAAGCCCGGCGGTTCTTTGAAGTGCTGCTGAGGGGCCGCACAAAGTAGAGGAGCACAATCAGTCATCTGTTAGAAAGGAGCGAGCAGGTCTCAGGCCTCTGCTTTTACTTTTCTGTCTCTCTCTCTCTCTCGCTTAACTGCTAATATAAGTGTCGTCTACCTCTCTCTTTGTTCTCCGCTTAAAGAAATAATTAACATAATTTGGATAATTCTGGTGTTTGTCTGCTGTGAGTAATATTATTCCATTTAATCACTGTTCTGTGACTAAACAGGATCTCTAAGCATTTTCATGCCTTTTCTCTCAGCACTTTATATGATGCAAGCATGCATATTAAAGCAAGGCAGCCAGCTGTGAAAACAGCTTAATTAGTCGTAATCACTTCTGATGGAACATGTTTCCACTATTTGCCTCCATTAGGGATTCCTTATTTCTCTTATGTTATCAGCCAGCCTCATGTGCATTTGCTGCCACTATATGTAAGGTGGAGCTAGTGGAAAGATAATGTGTCTCAGAGGTGGATTTCTAAAATACAGGTTTGCACTTCCCCCAGATAGAGATAGATTTCCATATTTACAATAAAATCACATGGTCAAAAAAAAAAAATCACTGAGGCACTCATTGTGTACAATCATCAGCATCTCACAAGAGTCATTCTCACTTTCATGGACAAATTGAATAATATTTAAAAATGTTTTTAAATATGGAAGTTTGAAAGGAACTCGAACAAAATCCAATAGGTCAATATGACAACAGGGAAAGACCAAAAGGGCTTCAACCTACACACATCAAAAGTTATGTTAACTCGAAAGGTAACAAAGAGTTTCCACGAAATCAAACTGCCCAATAAAAAAAAAGGAGTAATCATTAATATTTTAAAAAATCATTGATGTTTAAGACAATCGAAAATTGAAGTTCATCTAAGGCCTACAAGTTTGATTTACAGTGCCTAATTCCACTTCATCTTCCCATCGAACTTGACACATTTGAATTAACGGTAGCATGGTTCCAGGTCAGCTCTTCACGTATTGTTCCATGTAAGATTTATTGAAAAGGCGGGGCCAGCATTGGGAGACAATGATGGACAGATGAGAAGGGAAAACTATTTTCCAAGTGACATGTACTACACCTGATCTTTAGGGCCAGATGCTATATGTCACCTATTATTTCAGTGAAACACATTTACACACGTTTCAAACACGTTAACATTACTGATACATGTTGAATTCCCATCTGCCATCAAAGCCTACTGCACCAAAACAGCAATGACAAAATGTAATTGCTATGAGACAAAATGCATTTGTTTCATATAGCACACTCATTAGCATTTACTGGCTGTTTCAGACATCAGTAGAGACCAGAGTGATGTTGATGTGTGTCTATTTTAGTTGTGATGCATTTCTCTTTGCGGCTTCCCAGTTTACAGTCCTGCCCCCATTTGACGTGTATTTGATACTTTGTGGTTGGCAAGGATCCTCCATCCTTCGTATTGGGCCTATAGATATTATTTCATGCACGCATCATCGAGGACACAAAAAAGACAAAAGCAAGTGAGAAAACTTTCTGAGAGAAAACAAGAATATTGACATAGAGGACATGCCAACAAGAAAATATCAGAGTACATGTCTGTCAAGTTGTTTCTTCTTACCGTCCAAATTAGCATATCAAATATCACATTTCAAGCCTTTGTTAATGTTCATCATTCACAGCTGTGCTTTTCTCTTATAACCAGATTGTAAAAATACTATATTTTTTCTATTTTTCAGACATTATAGTAGCATCAGGTCATGCATAATACTGAAAACGATATTAAATTACCAAATCAACATTTAAAAGAATATATTCATCGATATAAACAACTTGAAAGCAGTAGTTAAAATATGCATGCTTTATCAGTGTTGTCTGTGCACCCTCACTATTCTACAGTAAGTGCAGGGGCTAATTCAAGTCTCAAATAGAAAACCCTTATTAGGCCTACTTAGTTGTAAGTGAGTTGTTTTATTAGCGCACAATAATGTGTGTACAATACCTACTGTATGTATCTTTGTTGTTTTACTTTATTACCTGAATGTTCAGCAACTCAAAGGCCACTGCACGGCGCCATTTGCAGGTGAGCCTGCTGTGTATATGGCACCATAAAAGTCAGTCTGCCATACATGCTTGAGTGCAATTACAAAGGGTATTATAAAAATCTATTTGTGTTCCTCAGTAATAGTATTACTGCCAGAGAACGAGAGTGGACCTATCACGCTCTATTCATCAAACAAGCTCTCAGTCCAAATGTGTTGTGAACACACACACACAACCAATACCTGTAACAAAAGCAGATGCCCAAAGGAGGACAGCATTTAAGTCAACATAGTTCAAGATTTGGGTCAGTTGACAATACTGTGCATGTGGATTAGCACTTGGCTCAAAGGACTATGCCAGTGTATGTGTGTGTGTGTGTTTTCAGAAAGAAAGACTAACTTAAATCTTGAAGTTGGAAACATCTATAAATCACAAGCTAGACAAAATAAACAAGATATCCAAACTGTTTCACGTCAGTATATTTTTAATGATGTACTGGATTTTTGTGTGTGCTAGATGAGATATCCTGTGGCTAACTATAAGAGAAAGTGTGCTGAAAAGTGATACATTGCTTTCAGATGATGTGGAATGGGCTGGAGGTTAAAGGTGGCACTAGTGGCACCCTATAGCCATGTTACAGGTACCAGGATTGGTACCAGGTAGCCAGATGATGTGATTCTGCAAACAGGATACCTGTTCCATGACTATGTATATGGCCTTCTCCCCGTAGGATCTTAGCTTCCCGGGCCCTCCTCGCTCGTTCAGGTTCCTTACCAGCCCTCTGTCTCCGGACTGCAGGACTGCTCCTTTCATCTTGCTGACGTAATAGGACTTGCCTTCTTGATAAGCATCAGACATTCTCTTTGGACACTTTTGTGCATATCCCTTGGGTGTGACTAAGTCAGTCTCCCATCCGGCCAAATAAAAGATCGATGGGCAGGGGTGGATGATGCCCGTAAAGCAAATAGTAGGGCGAGTAGGTCTAAATGCTTTCTTTCTGGACCTCATCAATGTCCTCCTCACTGCTGTACAAAGTTAGTCTACTGTATACAAATAAATATGACAAAGTGTTGGGAAAGTTCACTTTCTACATGAACTAGTTCAGTTCATAATTCAAAATGTTGAACTAAGTTCACAGCTCGAAAAAATTAACTAGTTCAGTTATTTTTTTCAATATGTTGCAAGCTATAATCGAAATCTCTATCTGTCTGCAATACCACTCTTGACCTCTACGCAACTCGGCACTCTCACACTTGCCAGGCATAGGGCTGCAACGTTCAGACGCATCACTGATGACAAAGACGTTCAAAAACAACAGAACGTTTTATGTTTACGTTTATGTTTCTAGCAGACAATGTTCCCAACCAGCTGCATTCAGGGTCCAGCTGAGCTAGGCGTGCATAGTCTTGTTCTCAACTACATTTAAGTTCCCCGTTATATGCTTTTGCAAAGAACTTCTTTTTTTTCAAAATTCCCCAAATTCCCGTGGAAACTTTCCGGATACTTTCTACCCCTTTGCAACCCTACCAAGGGTGTCAGTCAAGTCTTGGATCCTGGGTAGTGGATGTCTATCAGGAACTGTCTTTTGGTTTAACAGACGATAATCTATACAGGGGCGTAACGTTCCGTCTTTTCTTCGAACACACACCACTGGTAAGGAGACTTTCACAATCCATCCCTTTGCCAGAAGGACCTGGACGTACTCCTTGACTTTCCTGAGTAGTGGTTTTGGTACAGAGGAGTATGCTCTCTGAACAGGAATATCATCTTTGAGATTGATTGACATTTGCAGACTCGGAATACAGCCGATATTGTCACCATTTTGTGCGAACGCTGCTGACTCCTCAAATAGCATTTTCTTTACTGCCTCTTGTTGTTCCTCTTCTAGGTGGCTGATGGAATGCCACCTAGATGCCATAATGATGGGCTTTCACCAGTAGATGGAACAATGGCACTGTTGATTGTCACATCCTGTTTTGAGTTGTCTGTTGAGTCCTGTTCAGGTGTGTACGTTTCAACTACTTTAGCAAATGGTTGAATATTACCCAGAGCTGTCTTTTGTGGCAGGGTGATGTCATGTTTTGTATTGTTCACCACTGGCACAACTAAATATGGTCGCTTCTGGTATTGGACTTCAAGCAAGCCTTCACCAACATCTAGCTGTTCTAATGGCAAGCTGTCTTCATCTGGTTCAAACAATACAAGGCGGTCTGATGGATCCATGTTGGATGGCACTCTGCACTTTATCCAGGCGACCTGGCCAGCAAGAATGACAATGTCATGTTGGCCTACTCTCAGCCATCCATGCTGTAGGCTAAGCTTTGTGGTGGACATGCAGCTCACTATTGCCTCGGCTTTGTCAGTTGGGATTGAGATGGCCCCACTTAACAGGGTAACCAGTGTTGGAATTATTTTCTCTGGTTATCCCAGGATTAGTTCCTCCACTACGTTGAAACCAACCAACGGCCTCTAGGGGTAGACTACTCTCTAAAAAAGGGGCACTGATCAGCAGGTTGGAGTTTTCATTCCCAGGCAAGTTCACTGTTACTACAACCCAACCATCAAATGGGATGAGGCATCCGTTCACCGCATACACTTCCAGCTCATCGTCATCTTTCATCAGTTCAGCAATTAGCCGGGTCTCAAGATGAGGTAGGTGTTTGTCTTTCCAGGTTCGGTTGAGCATACTGACTTGAGCCCCTGTATTGAGTAAACCATGCACAGCTAGCCCATCGAGGTAACATTGGATTATGGCTTTTCTACCAATTAATCTGGCAATTTGTTCATTTCTGGTGTTTCAATGATTCTTGTGGTAACTCGGTGGAGATCGCCCTCTGTCCATTTCTCCCTTTCGTACAAGATACTACTGGAGGAGTAGATGGTGCGTTGTTTGTGTTGGTGATGCTTCTTGTGCGAGTCTGGTTTCCACTGACACCATTTGGCTGGGACGTTTGAGACCCGGTTACTGGGCGCCCTCCTGCAGCGACCGGCTCCAGTTTCCCTGGTGCTTGGGCTTTTTGACACAACCCACGGCTCTGTGACCTTCTTCACCACAGTAGAAGCAATGGAAGCAGCTCCACACAGCCATTAGTTCTCTCCCTTCTTGAGTTAGTCGTTTTTCTCATCGAGCACTGGCACATCTGCTCTGTTTTCAGTGGCTGTATGGGTCGTTTTATTGAGTGCCTCAATTTTGGCAGAGTTGTTGTATTATGTCCATTCCAGCTGCACGTTCGGTGATCTGCTGCTTAGCACACTGTTCTTGTGTTCCACTGGTGCCAAACTATGCACTGCGAAAATTAGTTTGCTTTTGGCGGGGCGTTGGGCCAAATCTCCGTTGTCTCTCACTTTCCTCACTAGTTATTCTCATCACGTCTGAGAATTGTCTCATCTTTCACCCTCAGCATCTGAGAGAAGCGATTTTAGTTCCCTGCGGATATCATTATGTTTGTGTCCCAGTCCCTGATACACTGTGTGTAAGAATACATATTGGGCTGTAGCTCTGCTGTACTTGATGCTTGCATCAGGAAGGTTAGATGTGAACAGGGGTGACTGTGGGTCAGTGGTTAGCAGGTCTGTCTTTCAATCAGGGGGTTGGTGGTTCAATCCCCGCCCTAGTCGATGTCCAAGACACTTAACCCTGACCACACTGAGTTGTTCCCTGTAGCTGTGTCTACGGTGTATGATTGTAAGTTGCTCTGGATAAAAGCGTCAGCTAAATGACATGTAATGTAAACAGTATTCTCTGTTTAAGTCCAATTACTCGGTAGAGGAATTGTTGTGGAGTCTCATTGTCGTTCTGTTTGGTGCACATTAACTCCTGAAATAGTTCAGTGCTATTCTTTTCTCTTAAATGGGACTGTACGAATCCTTTAAGTTCTACCACAGTCACATCTTTACTCATCAACATATCTTTGAAGTTGCCTGGTTTGATGATCCTTAGCACAGCCCATACTATTTCTGAGTCACTGAAGTCCTCTTGAATTCCTTCATCGATCTGTTTGCACACATTGCTGTAGGTGATGTCTGAGGTGTGATAACCAATTTGACCTCCTTGTATTTTGAATTCTCTATGGTGGAGGTATGAGAGTTCTCTGATGGAGACCATTTTCTCACATGGTTGGAGAGTATTGGGTTTACACTGGTCACTCCGGGGTAACGTCTCTCTGTCATGTGCAGCTGACTGTGTTACTGAGGGCTGTGATAAAACTGACTGTGTAGTAGGTGTGGTATTACACTGCATAGGTTTCTTGCTAAGCTCCTCATAATTGTGTAGTATTCTCTGTAGTTCACTATTTGGTATGGGCCCAACTGAACTAGCCATAGCATCTCTGGTGTTTTTAACTACTGGAACAGTGCGATTTGTGTTCCCTGCAGTTGTGTTGTCTGTGTCACTAAAGTGAGTTGACCTAGCTGAAATAGTTGCAGCATGAGTAGTGTCAGTGGGTTGGTCACTAGTGAGTGTCATGAACATTGGCATCATTATTATATGCTCTATCAAAAAGTACCACATCCTAATTGTTAATAACATTATCGACAGTGTCCTTCAACATCAACAAATCAACCATACCTTTGTCCTCTAACTCAAGAAGACGCTGACTGTTCATGAAAGAGCTGATGTGTTCAAAGCAACCCTCGAGATCTTCCTCTCCTAGCACAGACTGGTCCTGGCCTGGCTCTGGACCCACCATTTTGGCAATGTGAAAGAGTGAGTAGGCTCTTTCTAATGTCCCACACTAGCCTCGTCCTCTCATTGTAGCTCTTTCTCTTTTACTCACGTGCGGTTCCACAGTCCAGCAAGTCCGTCCCTGCTTCAGCTCACCAGTCTACACCCACATTCGTCTCTTTTCTCCCACAGCTTTTATGGATTGCAGCTCAGCTCAGGTCCCAAATTTCATGCATCACTGGATCAGCTCCCAGCCTTCCGGTGGTGCTGATCCAGGACGAGCCCCCAAAAATCTGTTACAGGTACCAGGTAGCCATATGATGTGATTCTGCAAACAGGACACACAGATGACACCAAGCACATTCACGTCTGGTCATCACGCAGAATCCCATTTATTTCCATATTCAAATACATAAGTACAAAACATATTGTAAACCACATTTTATGAATCTTCCTCAATATAACAATATTACACATTAAATGTTTACTGAGCCAATAATACTCTCGACAGGCGTGATAGTGTGGTGCCATTTTAGCTAGCGTGGCACACCGGCTAATCAAAACTAGACATCCACACAAACACTTATATTTATACATTTACAGACATCCATCTCCTAGCTGCTAAAACAGTAACTGCATCCAAACAAACGTATTCACTTCTCATTCTTTCCTCACCCACATGCAAACAGGACACACAGATGACACCAAGCACATTCACATCTGGTCATCACGCCACGCTGCGCAGAATGAGGAAACGTCCCTCGAGCAACGTTCTGCTCGTAAACCATTCTACTGTCGTAAAATAGAACGCCACCCTGCCCCCTGCTGGCTGTAGGGTGGAATGTACAGTCCATACAAAACTAAAGCATTTCAGTACTTTATAAACTTATAATCTTCCTAGCTAATATACTGTTCACTTTGAAACATATTGTTTGTCAATAGAAACAAAACAAATTAACACACATGTGCACACACATTGGTGGGCGTCACACATGCGTGGTTGCCAACAGCTTGCCACAGGGATGCACATTGCATGCCAAAATGACTAAATACATATTAAGGTTGTGTTCAATTACTCATTGCAAAGAAACCCAAAAATAGTTTAATTGGATGTATATTGTAATATATCTTTTGTGGCTTGGAAAGGCCATGAAGGTTCATTACAGTTTCAATGCATTTATGAAGGGCTTTGTAAACTCATTCAACATGTTTGTTCATTTTTTTGCGCGAAGAAAACAATAAATGCAAACAAAATAGTTTGATTACAATAAAAACTCCACAGGATTCAGTATTCACATTGATCCTATTTAATGTGTTCTCCGCGCAGAGGTGGAGAGACCAGGCAGTTACAGGCAGGGAGGGAAACACTTCACACTCACAAAGACATTAGACCAATTATTAAACAATAACCAGCAACTACCACTTAGCAGATACACAACAGACACAACACAAAAGAATGATACTTCACCGGCCAACCTGTTCAAGTTACATTGATGAGTTGTGATGCAATCCACCTGCCTGCTGTTGTATTCTCCTCCACAGGAAATCCAATAGGAACACTCAGTGTCGCTAATGCCCTCCACCGAACCAATAGAACAAACTGATCAATGCTCAGCAATCAGCTGATTGATCACACATGATATCACTGGCCAAATCAAGATAGATAAGGTACTTCCCCTCATTTCTCATTGTGCTGCTGAGCCAACAGGTGCATTTTCACAACCCTAATAATTATTTAAAGATTGGATTTTGACCAAAAACTCATTAAAAAGTCAAGAGAGACGTATTAGAATTTGTAATTCAATCATGAATTGTCGTTTTTTTGGGAGGCACTATTGTTTGTATGATATGTGATCAGCTGCTGAACCTGAACAAGGGCTCAAAAGTAGCTCAAAAGAATGATTTAAGTCAAATGGCTTAATACAAATGACAAAGCCAAGATCATTTAGAAAATGAATTTCATGATAATTATATTTTATTTTCCTCCTATCGCTTTCATTGCCCTCTCCTCTGTGCTGCTTCTCACAGTCCCGCCCTGCGGCCAGTAAGTATATGCACCATGAACACATTTAATTTTCCCTGTTAGTCCACAGCGCGGCTAGAGGTGAGCTTTAATAAGGATCAATGGCACTTTATCTGGGACCGGACCCACTCCCGTGCATGCAAATCACAACACCAGCAATGGATTCAATTAAAAAGAGAACCTCCAACCACTGGCACTGGAAATTCAATTAAAGGATTTATGCAAAGGTTCACTGGCTTTTTTGTGTTGCCGTTTCTGTTTATGTAATGAGCTTTTCATATAAAGAATCAATACGTAATCTGGAGTGGGGCCATGGGGAGGGTGGCGGGTTGCTTTCTCATATACATTTTGGATACAATTCAAGAACTGGCCTTTCTATAGAGCAGTTAGCAGGATATCTGACCACATTACTCCACCCACTGGTCATGAACTGGAGGCTCTTCACCATGTGGCGTTTCATCTTATGCTATAGCCACATTTTAAGTTTACATTATGCATTGACTGTTTTCCCAACCAGAAAAGAGGCTAAAAGGCTGAGCTCCAGCAGCCCCAATGTGCACCCTGAGGTGTGTGTTTTAGACTAATGAAATGGGATCTCAATAGACAATAATCCTTGTAACAAGATTGAACGGGGACACCCATGTCAATATTAGCAAATGGGATTGCTGGCTTTTCGTGTTTGTGTGCGTGCACACATGGACACATGCTGTCTGTAAGCTCTCATACCTGTGTGCCCATCTGTGTAAAAGTGCTTCTCCATCTAGGTTTTAAGTAGAACACAAAAATAAGACCTCAAGGCTGTGGGTGGGGACCCATAACATTTCCCCACACCTCCACGATTAGAGGATTTAAGGCCCCCTGAAGTTCCTCAGAAGTTTTTGATTAATCTGGCACAGATGCGCCAAGAGGGGTTCTTCCAAGATAGAGGTGTAAAAAAAAAAAAAGGGATGCTGTGTCAACAGAAAAGGGGTGCATAAAATAAAAGCTGTACAATAAATAGCTGGTAAGTTAATGAAGAGGAGCAGACATTAGCTACCCCACTACGCATGACCAGAATAACTGCCACACTGGCTTCCTTACAATTCAGAGTTCAATTTGGAGGCACTTTAGTGTTCAGGAACAGTACTTTAAAGGTGTCTGTAACTCCTATACTATTTTGGGTGTGGCCCCAATGTGTGTACATGTGTCTATGACAGGAATATAAAGAATGTGGTCAATTAAATCCCATGGAATAGAAACACTTCTCAGACGTAATGCAATGACAATGCAACATACCAGCCATAATATTTGATGAAAGCATTTAGTTTTTGTTGAGATGACCGCATTGTTTTGACTCCATTGTGTGGTATGTTATTGCATTATATTGAAAGGTTTCTTTACTGTAAATAATAAGAACAATAATAGTAATGTTTTATAATAAAATGAGAATAAACAAAATAACAATACAAAATCACAGGTTTCACATTAGATTGTACATGTGTTTCTGTTTTTTCTACTCATTCAGTGAATGTGCATACACAGACATATTTGTACCTTTTATTCAAAAATAATTTTAAGCTTCAGTTAGAAACAGCTCGCACTTTCTGGATCCTTTCATTAAAAAGCAATCAAAATAACTTTATCCAGACAACCAAGGAGGGCTAATGTTGAGAGCGCTATCCCACATTCCATCAGCACTCTCAGTGAAGGAGAAGATGTGTTGTAGAGCAAAAGAAGACTAAAATTACCATCTGTATGAAAAGTGAAACTAGACAGTCTATTCACATCCTGGCCTGGCTATAAATAGGGTAACACACTCAGCTAATGTGGTGGATTAGTAGCAGGAAGCAGACAGGCAGTCATCACAGCCCTTGTCGTCCTTAGCGCACCAGGCCCTGGATCCCAGCAGACGTCACCCTATCTACCAAACCAGTATCAGCCTGTGGCCTCATCCATTCACAAAAGCAGCTTCTTACAATTCTCAGCCCCATCGTGTCATTCAGAAAGTGGGGAAAGGGTCCAGTTTCAGTAGTTGATATTCTGTCAGGATGTTACTTCCCTTTCCTCTTCATTGCACCATACAAAGTAAGTGTGTAACACTATCCACACCTAAGGGCTCTTTCTTCATATTTATTAAGAGGCTGATGGTAAGAGATCAGAGCTTAAGTGCCCTTTTTTTCACAGATTCAATCACATGACGCTCACCAAAGCTCTGTCTCTTACAATGAGATCTGATTGATGGATACCCCTTTACAGTTCTTGGTTTGGATCTAACTTCATCTGCTGCAGAAAGCAAAAAAACAACATTCAAAGTCATATTATACAAGCAACATTAATACTTTTGAGGATGACAAATATGTTTAGTAGAAATAGCATATTGCTTTTGATTATTATTATTTATTAATGTGTTTGTTATTACCGTTTATAGTCAACTTCATCTGTTCATGGGATACAGCTAGTGCAGTAAACAATGATACATCTGCATAAAAACAGTAATTGCTGTTTTGTTTAACTAAAACAGTGAATACAGCAGCCTGCTGCTTCATCCTGCGAACAGTGGACTGCCAGTAGACACTCCCTCACCTTTCCCTCCCTCCTAATCACCAATTAGGACTCCATTAGTCTGGCCTGGCAGCTCATTTGCTCTGGAGGCAGCTGAGGGGGCCTGGTGTGTGGGACCTCTGCCCACTGTGTTCCGCCCCAGCGACCACAGCACCACACGGCTGTCACGGTGGCACCGCCATCATGTCTCCCTGTTCCACAAGTGAAAGTTCCTTTCCTTCATACTTATTACTTCCTGCCTAACCTGCTTTGCCAGGGACTTCCTCTTCCACACTGGCAGGCTGTGCACAGAGACACTCCCTCTGAGCAGGCCATGCGAGAGAGAGAGAGGCAAGGGGGTAGAGGACAGTGAACGCAAGTCTATGGAGCCACTTGTTAGGCACTTCATTAAATGTCCATACCCATGGTGAACGGGTGAGGTAGGACCCTTATTAACCAAGTAGGGAGACATCCTTCAAGAGCAGGGAGATGGCTTACAGCCCCAGTGCCAGCTGCCTGAGAAGATTTGTGGGGAGCAAGGGGAAACGCAGGAATTAGAGGGATGGCGGGGACCTGGGGAAGCAGTTTGATGAGAAAGGGAACCGGGACTGAGTCACATTCAAAGCACTAAACATGCCCTTAGCAACATTGTTACCCAACTAGCACACAAGACAAGGCCCAAAGCTCTCAGGAACTTGTTAAAGCCGCTGACTCCATCTCTCGCTCCCGACTGCTTTCTTGGCTAATGTTACATCAGTGTGCTTTGGTCAAAAGTTCAGCATGTGCATATGTAAATAGGTTGGCGAGTGGCAATTCGAGATGCAAGTGCAAGACCATTGACCAATGTGTGCATGTGTTTGTGTGTGCACGTGCAGACATACATGTGTCTACATGGCTGGGTGGGGTGGATGTGTGTTTCTATGTACAGGTATGACAAGTGTGTTGCTGGTAGGAAATCTTCCACTTACATTTCAACCAGTTACGCCGAGGCCACTTATAAGACAACTCTAATCAATGCTTGCTTCTATGTTGGCAATGTTAGAGCTGCTTTTCTGCTGCTCCCCTTCTATCAAGCTTGTTGAAGGATCAGGAAGATATGACTTGCTGTCAACATGACCACTACGAAATCGACAAAGAATGCAATCAGCTTTGAACTAAGGTGTGCTCTGTGTGATAAGTAATGGGCTTGACTACTACCATGGCTTTCTTGAATGCATTAAGTATACAATCTGTAAGCAATTGTGTCAAGTGAGTGCAAAGCAAATCAAATATAGCTAATGTACATTTTGTCTTTCTTTAGTTTCATTTTGTTATCTCATTTCCAATTTGCTGGCATCTGCAGTCTCTGTAATCTCCATGGATCCCATGAGCATGTACAAGCAATTAAAACAATAGCATCTTTACACCCCTGCAACCAATAAACAAGCTAATGTCACTACTCTATAAAGACACTTGGTGTCTGGGGCAATACCCCAGCTGGATTAGAACACAGCTATGTGCTTTTAATACCCCACCATAAAGAAGGTTTAAAGAAATGCATGCACATTATTAAAGAGACTCTGAGGAAATAATATCAAATACATAACCAAGACAACACACTGAAGTTATAGTGTAAATTCAGATAGCATCCCATTTAAATGGAAGTTTATTTATCATCATTCATTCTGCATTGTTGGTGTCTTGGGAGAGTTTTTAAGGAATCTTAAAGGTAGTTATTTATTTGAATTAACCACGCACATAAGTGCAACTTCAGTCTAGTGTCTCCTCAATATTAAGTGTCTCTGTATACAAAGGATTGAGGGTGATGCAACAGCCAACATGCACAACATCCAGGGGCTCAGTTTTGCCATCAGTGAGGTCTAGAATCTAAACAGAAATGTCTGTTTAGTGGTGCTGACTGGGCATTGGCAAGGGACTCTCCAGCCCTAACCTCTGGAGGGGAACAAGAGAGCAATGTGATCCCACACAGCCACAGGTGCCATGTGGGTCTTAACCTGAGAACTTCCCTCTGTTCAAATGCATCACAAGCCCAAGGGCAAGGAAGTCCTTTCCATGAGTCAGTACATTTTCCTGCTGAATTCTGACAATAGAAGAGAAAAGCATTGGAAGTGCATAGGGTGTATATTATGGAAGAGAGAGAGAGAAACGGAGAGAATACTGGTGTTGGTGAGAGGCATGAAGTGTGTGGGACCACATCTCAGATTCCTAATATGCTGCTTTCTTTGGCCTTACCCCAAAGGTTTAACAGTGCTGCCCTGGGAGCAGTCCAGTGCCTTCAGTTTCCTCTCACTCTGACAGACCGTGGATTTGCCCTCGCCCCGTTCTCTTTTCCTTTTTAGATTACATTTTATCCTGTGTTTTATAAAAAGGTCTGATGGGACCTTCCTTTACCCCAGGTAAATAAGCCATGCAGCTGGGCAAATAGAACCCCAACCTCGCCCCGGGGTCAGTGTAAAATTGGGTAAGGGGAGAATGGAAGAGACTTGGAGAGAGAAAGAGCATGCACACACACTGCTTTAGCCAAGGAGACAAGCTCCATACCCTCCAAGGCCAGGTTATGCAATCTTCAGCTTAAGTGGTGCAAGAACTGGGCAAACATAGCTCAAAAGGACCATCAGGGAATGAACAGAACGTGGCAGAGAAAGTCAGACAAGACAAGAGTAAATCTCGAAGAGTAAACTAAACTAAAAGAAAACAGTTCGAACCCTCATCCATGGCTGAACTAAACTGGCATATGTTCTTCCCATGCCTGTGCACGTACACCATCATCACCATCATCAGAATAAACAGTGTTTTAGCAATTGTTTAAAGAAAATATGCTTTTCAATCCCGCCAGCAGATTTTGGGGTTCAGAGGGTGAAAATAAGTTATTCTTACTTTGGTGACAAAGTGACACGCTGCTCCTTGTCTGTCTGAGTCTGAACAAGTAATGGAAGTAAAGTAATAGAAGAGCCCTGCTTTACTTTTATTCTACATGGCCTAACTTCAATCTTTAAACATAGTTGTGTGGTAGATAACAGGGTGAGTAAACACTTTCTATAAAGTATAACCTTTTCATTTTTTTTAACGAATACAAAATTATGTTCAGTATATTTTGTGAATCTTGTTATTTTTGCGACAGGTCAGTCGGTGCTTCTGCTGGATTCAAGGAGAGTAAGAAGGATTTTTATATCTTTATTCTGGCCTAACTCAACATGGTGTTGTGTTGTTGGCCGTTGCACCGGATACCATGATCCAAAAGGACACGAGTACTACAGTACTACTACAGTACCGCTCATAACCTAAGCTTAGATAGGACATTTCATTGTCATTTGACAGTTCATTCAATGTTAGTGTTTTTCTTGGTATAAAAAAGTTTAACGAACAACACTGACACATTTAACTAGATGATAGACTTGAATAAGTCACAAACAAAAGACGTAATGTGCATATGCAACAGATTAATCTGTTTAGCACCCGCTTATCTGTTCACAATATCGCTTCTGTGTGAGACCATGAAAAAGTATAAACAGAGTTAAATTCTCGCCTTGCAGGCACGTGAGTGGAGAGGGACCAGTGCCAGAGAGACGGAGGGAGACTTAGTGTTGGCAGAGCAGAGGGATGTTTTCACAGCACATTATGTTTGAGTACACATTAAACATGCCACGTGCCGCTCTTTGATCGTCTGTGGTGAAGCTGCTTTCTGACAGGTGGAAAGCGAGGTCCCTGGGTAGAAAGGAGAGCATGCTGTAAATACACACTCATAATAACACTTCACGCACTCGGTAAATTGAGAGATGACAGGGACCTCCCTGATGATGTTTATGTTGAGTAAAGATTGTGAAGGCAACACAATTGATATGCCGGTGATACTGTAATCGTATAATTGTAGCAATATAACCGTGTCAAGCTTTTAACAAGCACACTTGTTAACATTTTAATTCCCAGAGCTACAGCTTACACATGTTTAAATGAAACCAACTACAAATGGACAAAGGCTGTGTATATTAGATAAGTAAAGTGTGCCTCTTTTGGCCAGCCTGACTGCTTCCCTACACCAACAACAAAACCTGTTTAATATCGATTTGATGAGAGGAGGTTTACACTGCACAGACGCCATCCAGAAGGAGCAGACCACATCTATTGAGTATTTTCTTAGTGACTGTAATTACTGTATGTTTAATATAGCTCGTCTACGCCGGTTTCCATTCCCTCATCATCCCAGACCACAGTGAGGTAGATAATATACAATATTATAATTAATAGTAAAACCACAGTCTAGTGGTCACATGTGTAATTTCTCCATAGGACACAATCTCCACCTTCAGTGTTCTGTGTGTGGAAACTATGGGCTATAATCGCATTGCCCCTTACGATAGAATAACTGAGTACTTTCTTGGCAAAGGCGTCCACAGCTCATGGGTTACTGCATGGTCGATCCTCGAGCGAGGTCCTTTCCATTCTGATTCAATCAGTCTTTATTTCAGCCACTGCCAAAATCAATTGCAGTCCGCCTGGGATCCCGGGTTAAAATGTGGGAAGGCACAGAGTCATGTGGGGTACTCCATGCTAAAGCTACATTTCAAACCTCTGGAAGGGTTCCCTTACTAAGTACAGTGTCATTTGTACGACCAATCCTACGCCTCTGATCAGACAGTCAGCTTAATATTATTCGGATATAAAAAAGTTATATAAAAATTACTTTTGTGTTATTTTTGTATTATATAATTATTGTGTTAGTTTTAGTTCAGCAGAATAAGGGCACTATAAATGTTTTTGCAACTTTTCATAAAATAACCTCGTCACTTTGTGCATGTGTTGGCTCAAAAAATAAAAGAATGTTTAGAAGTCGTGAAAAGATCGTCAATTTCACTGAACAACTCGATCAGCTAGCCAAGTGCAAGTAACCTGACCCGCCAGGTGCTTCTTCACACAGAATCATCTGAGAAGCCATCATTTGGAAAAGGGAAGGCACTTTCAAAAAATACTTAGCAGGTGAATGGATGAACCATCTGTCATTCAAACTCTTACCAAGCCAGTCGGGGGAAGAGCAAAAACAAATTTTCCATTAAAAAAAAAGACGTCAGTGTCATGTTTGGTTTTCTTTGAAGGAATACATATTCTCCAGTTCTGATTGAACGGATGCTATTGCATTCTAACCTCGTAGCTCCACACACACATTGACTGGTCCGCTCACTGCCCTACCAGACACAACCGCACCATTGAAGCCCAACAAGATGGATTTCTGTGTAATGTGTGATCACGCAATTCTCGCTTGATCTTGTGATGTCACAAGAATCCTGCAGTCGTGAAAGGTCAATGTGCGAATTGGGCAAATTGTGGAATATTATAATTCCCCTTTTTCACATGTGAAATTTGATGTTTGGGAAGTATAGAGCATACAACTGGATAAACGAGGTAAATGAGTTTGTAAACAGATTTTTGGCAAAACTTAACTAAATGTTGCTGTTTGGGTGAAACCTTAAACCCCCTTAGCGTTAACAAAAGGTGATTAAGCCTCTTCTTGTGCTTTTTCTTTCTATCAAACGCACTAGCAGGCAAGTCATAATATAATAATATATTAGTAAAACTAGATGCATGATTTCTCCTGCTATTATTATTTATTTTGTTCATTTAAATTTAAATTATCGATCAATTAAGGGTGGTCTTTAAATATCCACTGTTCATCTATCACCCACCTATCCTTCCCACCTCTCTGAGCTGCCATTTATTGTTGTAAGTGCAGCTAACATAACATCAATTCAAATTTGACAAAATTATTGTTTTTTGTTTTGGGGGCTACTGACCTACTGTTTTGGGATTCCACTCTAGAACTTTACGGCTTGAATTTCTCGCCCATTTCTTTAGTTTATCAAAAAGCGCTATGCTAGTTCTAGCCAGGCCAATTTCCTCAAGACATGTCCCCCCTCCCTCCCCAACTGTGTAGTTTCCTTGTAGTAACCTTGTAGTTTCCCCCCCTGCCTGGTGTGGACACACTGGCCTCTTCATCCCAGTCTATGGCTGCCGGCAGGCACCTGGCAGCTGAAAAAATATGACGCCTACTTAATGAGTTCTTTAAGAGACTTGGAAGTGGCTGGTGTTCATGCTCCAATGCCCAGGGTTATGAGATAACCATGTAGCAGCAGGGCCTCCACAACAGGCTGCAGCTCGAAACCAGTAAGGGCTGAAATTCTTTGGTGCGTAATCAGCGGCTCCTTTGCACTTCCTCCCCATTGTATGTATAAATACATTGTATTGTGAGCCGTCAACACCTCATTTTCTGTAACCAGCAGCAAAAAGCGTTGTCTTATAGTAGCCAACAACAACCTTTGAATATGTGGGGAGATAAAATAATTTCAACAAATGAGTATGATAAGTACAAGCCTTAAAGATTATTCATAACTCTTTCCATATCCATTCCATTTTCTAGCTTTTCTGGCATATCTGCATTAACTCTCTATCTCTCTACAATTAATAATGAAGTAAAGTCGGTGGTGAAGTCTTTTTGAGGAAAGGTAATGACTGTCCCTGATTTAGCCGCTTTGCAGCAACCATCCCATATGGGAAAGGAGGGCAGAGAGAAGACGCTATTGGCCCACATCCAACCCAAACATGGCCTTGAATCTTTAGCAGAGAGCTCTCTGCCAAAACATTGGATTTCTGCGAAGGCACAAAAGGGTGGATGGGAAGGAAGGAGGAAAGGAGACTTGATTAGGAAACCTTAATGGGACTACCCTGTCACATTGCATGGGTTTCTGGGCCATGGTCCAAAGCATTACTGACACTGCACTAAAGTAACAAGGAGAAGGTGAGGATCATACAGTGGCTGCACGAAGAGACTTCCCAAAACTCAATTCCTCACTTACACTCTGTGCAAATAAGATGATTAGTCTGTAAAATGAACTGCAAGTGAAACAACACTTTAGTGGACAACACAACTATAAGATGGGCTATATACGCAGAGCGGTTGTATGTCATCACATACATTTCAGTTATAGACCGTGTACCGGTTCTCTACTTGATGGCCTTTGACACACAGTCGATTTAGTTAAATAACAAATAGTATCTTCTTTAATCAATATTTTGATTCATTATGTAACAGAAAGTGTCTCAGTGCTTGACTGCCAACCATCAGTTCAAATGGTACATTCAAACTGGAATGTCACCCACTTGAAATATAACCATGGCGCAACACGCTCAAACAATTACTCAACTATTTAAATGTGGGCATGTAGATGGCTAATTTAGGCACTTTGATTTTCCCTTTCCTGAGTTTAAATCCAGAAAGTTGAGCTCCAGTGAACAGATGAAATGCATCAGGTGACCGGGCGTCCCAGTGCAGGTTCACCGACAACTGGGAATGATGAAGGCTAAGGTGTGGCCCCACAGCACTGAGCCCTCACAAACCTTGTATCAAAGATCAAATAGTCAGAAACACAGTAATATACATACACATATATATATATTATTATGATTTAAAGGTTCCACACTGAACAATACACACTGAATCCATACAGTGATTGCTTTAAGAGTGAACTGCCTTTCTCAGCCAAAAACAAACTGTGAGATACAAGATAAACAAAGTTAAATGAAACACGGTGAAAAGAGTGTAACTCAGACAATGGTAATTGCTCATTTGTAACCCAAAGCCTGGCTCCCCTGGTGGGTGCAGTGGAGAGAGTGATGGGGTGTGCTAGCTGGGCCCCAGTGTGATTGGGTGCTTGCTCCGAGCCAGTACACTCTCACTTGGATTCCATGTATGGTTTGCTTGATTCGAAGAGTGACCTTGAGTGAGACAATGCTCCTCTTTCGTTCCTGCACTCCTCCCTCAATCATCTTTTCCCTCCCTCTGTCTCGGGAAAGAAAGCTTTGCCAAGCCACCATCAACACAAGTGCTTCAGAGGAATTACAAACTGTTCGAACCGGGCCGGTTTCGATGAATGAGGCTAATGTCCTCACTCCTACTATGGTTTTATGCCTTCATCTCTCTGTCATCCTGCTCCAGCACTGTGTTCAACGTCTAGTAGCAAGTTCTCTGTCTGATGGGTTACTCTCACAAAGATGAATCTCACATGAACAGGATACAGTAAAATATGTTCCTCTCACCCTTCTCCAAACCAGTGGCAAAACAAGCCCACAGCTCCAAGGGCAAAAGTGAATGCGGGGGTGAGGAGCAAGAAAAGGGTTTAGCTTCACCCAGCCCCCTAACGTGAGGCCATCAGAAAGCAGGAGTTTTCATGAGGATTTTCTGGAAGGATTTACTTCTGCCATACTGTCATAATCATGTGAAAATTACCCCAAAAAACTATGCCAGTCAATATAAAATTATTGATCTTCTCGCCTGGAAATGTCCTACAGCTTCAATTGGATACATCCTTATTCCAATCCAGCCATTCCCTAATTAGAGACAATTACTGAATAAAGGGCATTAAGACGCCAAAAGAAGTTCTTTGAAGTGAGAAAGAGCCCCAACCCACAAGCCATACAGTAACAGTATGAATCCAGTAATGAAGACTACAGATAACTAATTCATGGAACAACCAGAGACATTGGAAAATATGGCACCATGATGACAAAATAATCACAGGATGACAAAAAACTAATAGGAAAGGCCTTAAAGCCTCCTAGATTTACCCCATCATATATTTAAAAATGTACTAACTGCCATAAGCAGAAGGAGCAATTTCCAGTGCTCTGGAGCACTGTCTGGGTTTAAACGAGGATTAAGGTTTGGCTGTCGAGTCAGAATCCAATATGAAGCCTTCTATAACAAAATGAAGTAATTAACAACTGACTTTTAAGGCTAACCTCTTTCATTTAGTGTCCTACAGAGCTGCCTCTTCCCAGGAGTGAAGACCCTAACAAATGGCTTTAATAGGCAGACCTTCATAATGTAAACCTTGTCTTGTGGGACAGCTCACAGCTTTGACCACAGAGCAAATATGAGTAATTTGTATACACGTCTGCAGGGAGCCATAACAACCGCACTGGGAGGAATTACTTTATGTAATTACTTGAGAAAATATCTTGGTAAGACACATGCATGGCTACGTCATGCTATGAAATAAAAACAGAGGAGACAGAGAAAGAAAGGGAAAAAGAGAGAGAGATTATGTGATCTATCCCTATGGTGGTTAGGGCGCTCAGTGGAGAGGCTATGAGCAATCACAAAGGCTCTTCAAATGCACCCGGCAAATTTACTCACATGGAAAATTAAGTAGAGAGGGCATTTTGTCCCCCTAAAGACTTTAAGATATATGGCTGCTTTTGTAATTATCTCGGGTCAGGTCCTAAATTGAGATGTGTTCATATACCAGTGATTTCAGTGTAAATCTTCCTTTGTGTGATGATTCTTTCAACAGCATACTTACATGTGTGTCTGGCTTTTCATTCTACATACTCTATGCATCTGTGTGTGCATGCATTGGGTGATGTATGCATCGCAGTAGGATTGAGAGAGCCCTGTCGACAGCTGCTTGCTGCCATTCACACCTGAGAGGACCCATGTCCTGATGAGAATTAATGTACTCTGACATCCTTTGGGACTCTGGCAGGCCCCAGAGGGCCTAATGAAGAAAAACAACCTTGCCAAGAGAGAGGGGGCATATCAAAAGGGTCCCTCAGGCCCCAGGAGAGGGCATATAGAGAGAGCACCGATAGACGGAGGACACATAGAACAAGGATATTTGGGAGTAAGAGCAGAAAACTGAGATTATACGTGTGTTTTTTTCCACTTCTCAGATACAATGTGAGCCTCAGATGTTCATCATTATGCTGATCTACCTCGCTGTGTTAATTAAACATGCAGAAAGTGTCACCAACATATGCTGGGAAATTCTCACCTGCTCATTAAAAACCTAATAATCAATCATATTTTTTGAGAACTCCTGAGAATGAACCATTTGCCCGCAGGTTACATCTTCTGACCTTCCAGCAAGCCTGAATAGAAAAGCGTTCTAAAGGTCTGAAAGGTTAGAGGATCAACCTTATTGGGTCATCCGTGTCCTTGAAAAGGTCACGTATGGCCTATCTAAAAAGTATATTTGTTTGGGATTGAAGTATTGGTCATTATGCAAAATCTATTTGGGTCCCAAGTGATGTATCATCCAAGTACCAATTAAAATGCTTCCCTTTAAACCGAGGGTGACTTGTACATTTCTGAAGGGACAGATGGTAAAGCATAATGGTATATTTGTCCAGACAAGCCTGCCCAGCTCTCCATAGACCACAAAGTCAGGCCAGGAGGTAAAAACAAGTATTCCGGTCCTTCAACCTCAGCCCTTACTCTCACTAAATCCCTCAATTGCTAATCACTTTTCTTCCCCCCACATCCTTCCCTCAATCTGTCTCCCTGAAGAGGAGACTGTGAAATAAAAAATAAATTAAAAACTCAATAGGAAAGAGAACAAGCAAGGCAGACAGACAGACATAGTCCTGAGGGCAAACTAGGTGTTGGAGGTGTTGAGGAATGAAGATGTCTGCAGTACATGAAGACCATGGGGCTTTTCTCGAGTATTGGGGTGCCTGGGGCCAATGCAGTTGAGGTTTTCCCAGAAGTTCAGCAGAGGACCATAGTCGACAGCAGAATACACTGGGACCACTGCCAGGAGGACCAGCAGTCTCTGTATGCCCTCATGATGTTGACTAGCCATCCACAAACCACCAGGAAATGGCGGTAAGAGCTGACCCAGACAGAATTCCAGGCGTGTGACCATGTGACGTCAGTGCAACCAACATCTATCATTAGCACATCCACAAGTTCTAACCACATGTCCTTCTGTCCATTGAAGCCCCGCAGCAGAGTGACCTGCGATGAAGCCAGTTACGGCTGTCAAGGTGACCAGAAGCCTGTCGCTTTGCTACTGCGCACTAGCTTATTTGAAGTTCATTTCGACTGTTTTTTTTACCGGCTGTTCAGAAGTCCCACAGCAACACTCATTGCCAGGATATCCCCGTCTGAATTTGTCTCTGCCACAAATCCCTGGAAATTACAGTGTAACTGCATCCAATGGAAAGTCACGGTGGCCACTCAGACCATCCCGTTCACTCACATGAAAAAGTAACTGAAATACAAGGATTTACACTGAACCTATTGAAAAACATATTTCTGAGTTCAGATTTAATTAACTGCTCCCTAGCTACATGCATCCTTTTATAAAATAAATAAGTCTTCAACTTGGCTTTTTTTACTGGTCAAATTTCTAATAAACCGTTTGCCACTCAATTACTGGGCAACAAATAAACATGAAACAATGTATTGAGAATAATGTTAGCTTCCCTCTAAATTCTCTTTGCACATCAATACCCATTTGTCATAAGTTGTAAATCTGTTAACAGCCGTACAGTTACGTAGTATATGAAGGT
Source organism: Cyclopterus lumpus (assembly GCF_009769545.1). Lineage (NCBI taxonomy): Eukaryota > Metazoa > Chordata > Actinopteri > Perciformes > Cyclopteridae > Cyclopterus > Cyclopterus lumpus. The sequence goes on along the minus strand of NC_046968.1, from coordinate 16,503,986 downwards.
GTTTTCTTCTAAGGCTCCAATATTATGAATAAACATTTTCTTTCATCCTCCATTAGAATTTTCCACACATTTCTGTCAAAACAATCTCTTCAAAGTCTCCTGTCAAACATGTATGCAGATGAGAAACACTCTAAGTCAGTCATCCTGTGGGCAAACATTACTCCCAGCTGAGCAAACATGCCCAGACAGAACAAGCTATACATGACAGAAGGCTCTAGTTTCTTACACCATATTGGTCAAAAACGTTACGCTGTTGATACATATAATGTACTGTGTACCCTGTCCATGTTACAGCCTCCAGCCTTGTATTAGTTATACTTTATACTGACATACATACACAATTTACAACAAAAAAAGTAAAGAAAAGCAGTAACCTGGTAGAATGATGGAAAAACGAGTTTAATTTATGTTAACAGGGAGCACTGGTGTTGTGTACTATACCGTTTAAAGATGGTACTTTTACATTTGTGTTTCTCGCTTTTTCTTTGTTGTTTTCTGCCAATGGATATAGTCAGTTGGAGCTAATTGCAGCTGGTCTGCATGAATTTGAAAGCTATGGAAGTTAATAAAAAACTTTTAAACTCAATCCTCTCTCTCTCTCTCTCTTTTAATGAGACAACAAACCTTAATCAAGGTTTGGTCGTAATTGGTTTAAGTGTGGGTTTATGGAACAGTCAATGATCCTCCAGGCACCAGTTTGATGTGATAATTTTGCAGGTCAGGTGACCCCTGACCCGACATGATAATACTGAGAGCAGACCAATGGCCTCTCTCAGTAGCAAACCTCTAATATTGGTCACAACGGCCATGCACAATGTTCACTGTGACTAATAATTGATGAAGTATTTTCAGCTCGTCTTAGGGTGAGAGTGAAAGAGAGGGAGTCATTTTCATTAAAACTGCAACATCAAACACACAAAGCCCAGTTCTGATTCTGGCCTTGTCATCGAAAGCACGACAACCTCTGTAGACTTTCATCAGCTTTATTGAACACTGTTCATCAAGCTGTTTAACTGAGATGTAGAAATAGACCTACAGGGATAATTCAGTCAGTTTATTTACTCATCATCATTGAAAGATCCTCGGAGTCATTAGAAACTGTGACAATCAACCACCTGTGCAAAAATAATGTATTCAGCATTTACTATAATTATTTACTATAATTATTACTTTGTATCACTTGAAGGAAGAAAAACAGTAAGTCAGTAGGATCATGACCCCTGATGACGTTAATAATTCAGTTATGGTTTGAATTCTTCTTTTTTTTAAAGGAGAAAAACAGTCGAACTCTGAAGACGTTTTGGGACTCTGAATAAGAGTCTGTGGAGTGGTGCTTGCAATCCTGAGAGTGGGTCGAGGAGAGTTATGGCTTTAGCTACCCTGTAGTTTATGTGCACTCTGGGTAAAATGCAGAGCACTTTGAGAACATTTATCATAAAACACACGGAAGAGACCGGGATGTAAAATGGCTGCTCTGCTCAGCCTCAGTCTCTGCGATCTGATATAAACTCTCCAGATAAATAATGCATGACACTGTTGAAAAAAATAAAATGTCAGAGTGCCTCTTATTTCTTGCTCTGACAATTACAATGCTTTGTCAGTTTTTTGTTTTCGTATTTTTTTTCATTTGGGAAAAATCGACTTCTCTTTTATTGTACTTCGAGCCAAACAATGTGGCTTTGGTTGTCCCAACGTCAACTTTACTGCACCCAAGAATCTTATCATGAAGTCACACTGCATAGACATTGTTTTAGAGACATTGTGTAATATGTGTAAGGAAATGGAAGGACTAACAGTGCTCAGATAAAGCTGAGATGGGGGCTGGGTAAATGTATATAACATGACAAAATATATTTAATATTTAATTCCATGTAGAACTCACTGACTCCCTTATGATAAACTGTACCTATAAAAATACGTTTGTCCCTTACAAGTCAAGAAAGTATGATAGATCAATCAGAATGTATTTTTAATAAAATAAAATAATAAAGCTGAAATAAATTTTCAAATTACTGATGAACTATCAGGCATTCAAACAATAACCAAAGGTCCACGATTCATAATTATTCTAATAAAACTCATACAACACAAAGAAAAGCAGTTTTATTCAGTTTCTGAAAATTCACCTTTATGAAGATGAAAAACGTACTCTTACCAATTTTTACAGGCTTTTCCTTGTGTATTTTCCCAAAGCCATGAATAAAACCTACATCTCCTCTCTCGAATGACACAGGCAGTGGGAACTCCTTGCACATTGGCAGCATTTAGCAGGTGACAAATGGAGTTTCCCAGGCTGAACCAGCCCAGAAGGCTCACTCAGATGGGTTGATGAATGTAAAAGTGAGCCCCGACAGGCAGGTTTATTTTTATTATGCCTGTCATTGTACCTTCAACGTCTCCGCAGCAAACACACATACATATAGCTATACTAGGAAAAGGAAGCAGTCTTGGATCACAGTTAGGGTTGTGTAGAAATGCAATAGCAACTTGTGGTTGTTATACTGCTGATTAAGATGCTTTGAGAAAATGTTCCATAACATTTTCAAAATGATGCATGGGATATATTAAGTCAACATCAAATCAATGAATATAGCCCATTTCCTTTCTATTTCCCTTTAAGACAATATTGAGTGATGAGATGGTAGGAAGTATAGAAGAATTAAAGGAAGGAAGTATTCTGTGTGCCCAGCTACTGATTGAATACCAAAACGTGACTATGAAGAGCAAGAGTACAAGTAGTGAAAGAACAAGTATTGAAATCCACCATCATTTCATTCCCTTTCTCTGCACCAAGAGAAACGGACGATGGCAGGGGAAAACACTGTTTCTTTATTTGGCTGCACACAGAGTACTTTATCTATTTGACAGAGGATGTGAAATCACAGAAAAGGAGAGTGGAGAAAGAGGGGGAATATTCTTTCTAAGAAAATGATTCATGGGCTGGAGGCTGTGCAACTCATGAGTCAACAATGTACTGTGGGTGTCTTTGGGGGTGTGTTCAGCGAAGGTGTGTATCAATAGGTAATAAATCTCGGAGCATTCCCAGGATGAGGACAGCCTCACAGGTGTCTCACTCTTAACACAGCAGCTTCAGCAGTACACACAGGTCATGGAAACACTGTGACTCAGTGGAGACCACAAGTCAGTTCATATGTGGTGAACCTGGCGACACCAAGGTAAAACATACTAGAATAGATGTCATACATATAACTTAACAACTTGGTTACAATGGTATTTCATATTGTTTGGTGGTTTCCAATTTAATCCATATTAAGGGATTGACTTCTGGACTGGGGAAAATATTTTTATTTGTATGAATAGGTCACAAAGGTGATGGGATGAAATGCATTGTTTCTATATGTATTTGTTGTATGTTCTGCAACCATTGCATCTCTAATATGTTTCCGTTGTGCAGGTGTCTCTTCTCAACCATTACAACATGATTTGAACTGGAAGGTTTTTGTGGGTACAAACAGCATGGAAGTTAAAGTGAAATGCTTCCTTTGGAGCTTCTTCTTAAGTGTTCAAAGGGCTTAATAATTAGTGAAAACAATTAAAGGAAAGTAAGAGGTAAGTACACATTTATCAATTGTATTGACTGAAAATGTTGACACAATTGCTTTCACCTTTTCTCATGTCAAACATCACCGTAGAACTCAATCAAATTAAGAGAAACCAAGTTGAGACCATCTCTTTTCCACTCAAATGAACAAGGAGAGGTACTTTGACCTGCTTAATGGTGATAAAACTGTCCTTAATGGGTCGGGCATGAGACAGATTTAATGTAGTGACTTAATGCTGAGGTCTCTCACCTCTCCCTAAGGCTCCTGGGAAGGCTACCAGTATGTGATCAAAATACCCTGCCATCTGATTGGCTTGCTGGATACCCTGTATAATCATGGTCAGCATGTGCATCTGGATAACGCAGTGATCTGTTGGGCTTCAAATTATGAATATTTACATTGTTTAGCCTATAACGTGCCAAAAAACAAAAGTGATCTTTTTCAGATATATACACTTTGCTTATTTTTGTCTTTCATATATATAATATGAGAGACAAAAATAAGCAAAGTGTCTCATTTGAGAAGCTTTAATAAAAAGATATTTGATGTTTTTTCTAAAAGTTCCCCTCCACTTTTGCATATTGTTACTTCATTTGGATGTTTTTGGATGTTCACTGTGCAGAAAACTATTTTGGAAGCTAATCGTGGTCCAATGCGTAACTTAAACAAGTGTGATGCTGAAACTTGAGGCCTCCAATGGATATGCACAAAAAATGTACTTTCAGAGAGGCAACATCTTGAGTTCAAAAATGTCTTGAGGGGATCTTTAATAAATGACAAACAATTAATTGTTTGTCAAAAATGTATCTTGTTGATTGACAAATCAATTAATTAACTAAATGTTTCAACCTAGCCAACTAAAATTCCAAGTCAACCAGTTCAATCAGTTTTTCACTCAGTAATAGCTCCAAGCTCAAAACTTCTTAAGCACAATTGCTCAGTGCTGCAACCTTCAGTCAGATGTCGGACTATCTGGTGAACTGGAGAAAATGCACCTGCAAAATACTAAGATGCTTTCTTCCATTGAACCCACAATAACAAACAAATGAATCAAATGAATACAAATTGTAATTTCTCTGCAAGTGACATCTCTAAACTCCTCTTTCAGTTGTGTCATTTCTGTTTCATTCAGCCAGAGGAGGTTCGAGCCTCCAGTTCATCTGGAGTTCAAATGGAGCATCACATGTCTGTGAGGTGTCTGTAAGGAACGGCCAGGGAGGAATCCTTTCAATTAGAGTGATTTATGAGAGACCTTATTGAGCTTAATACGCATGGACTAAGACTGGGAGTTTTCTGCTCTGTACAGAGGGTCATTTAGGTGTTGATTGCATGAAGGAGAATTGGAAGCTACATAAATAATCCTTAAAGTATCAAATCTCATCCTGACCGTCATCAATCTACAATAACTTGCACTCCATTAGTCTTAATGAACTTCATCTTCCCAACAATTTCCTCCCTATTTTCCAGTGTATGCCACCAACAACAATAACTGACAATAACTAGTTTTCAAACAGTTGTTCCAGATTCAGTTGTATCATAAAAAGGGGGACATTATTAAACTCTCTTTATGCCTCTTTTATTTTTGCAAATAATGCATATTTTAGCAGTTTCAGAGACTATCTGCCTTCTCCAAGGAGAGTCTAATTGTGGCACTAATAATGTGATCTGCACTGCAAAGTAAGCTTTTAAATCTCAAACAATTATGTAGGCCTCATTATGCAATTCAGCATTTACCTGTAATGCTCTAACTTTGTAAAAAATTCAAAATATATATATCTCCAGCATAGTTAAAGGGGGATAAACACATGTTATGTTCCCCCTGTCTTGCACAAAATGGGACTGGGGAAAAGTTTAATGACAATTGTGTAATTTCAAAAGTCAGCAGAAAGGCATTATTAACATAAGGAGTACCACCGCTATGATGGTTTCACTAAAAAACAATATGGGCCTCTGTTGGTCTAAAGCTCGTCTTTTGACAACAATAAGCATGACTGTGCCAGTGCTGAATTATAGGAGATTGTACGCAAGATAATCAGACATTATCTTTGCACATTTGGTAAGTAATCACAACAGTGACTTGAAAATGTTATAGTATTTGTCTAATGTAAGGTTTATTATTTGTCTAATGCAAGGTTTCAATATGATAATAATATCAATTTTAAAAAATACATTTGATGTCAAGGTTTTTTGACAGTTCTAAATCTACATTGTTCAATTCAAAGCCCCACTGCAAAACTATAACAGGTCTTTATAAAAAGCTTGGTCCCCAATATCATTGTTATATGGTAGAGTGTGGGATACAGTTAAAAACATATGTTATCAAGGCAAGGGGGTTTATGTTTGTGTGGCAAGGGCACATAGGCAACAATACAGAAAAACCAAGAGTTGACTCTCCTCTATATTTAATATAACTTATTAAGTAGGCATGCAATATCATTGGAGATAAAATAAATCCTATCTGACAGCTTTCGTTGAGGTTGTCATTTAGAGATATGGAATCTATGCTATTGTTCTTTCACAAAAGCAACATTGGTTCATTTCCTGTCTACACGGATGAGCTGCCCAATTTTACGCCAGCCTTTGAAGGTAATTTTACATTGCATAGGCCTCTCTGATTTCAACTTTGTATGCATTATTTACAGGGAAAAGGGGCGGGGGGCAGGGCAGGTCTATCAAAATACTCCTGGCCCCAGGTAATTATCCAGAAGTCTTAGTCCAGCCCCGTTGATGAAATTTGCTCATGTTTATGCACATGAAGGGGATTACACATTCAAACAGTCGGACCACTATTTCACTTCCTCACTGTGTAATTATAAACGGATTAGACTGCATTCAAAATGCAAAGACACCCCTTATTTTGAACCATATCCTGTTTGAAATAATATTGCCCGTATGAATGCATGTGCTTGTCTTATCTCTGGTTATTACATTTGGCCAAAAAAAGATGTTTGAGTGTAGAAAGAGAAATAATCCCAAATGGTGAGACAATAATTTATATTTCAAATCCATGGAGCTTCACAGTGCCGAAGTCATAATGGGCTGCAGGCAATGAGAGGAAAGACATGGTGAATTAATTAGCATGGCAAATAGAGAGGCGCCCTGTATTGACCCCTCAGTGGTTTTCTCCCTCCACCTCTCTGCCTGCCACACAAACCAGCAGTGTCACTAATTAAGAAATACCAGTTCAGAGTGTGTCCTTTAACTTGCATCAGACAAACCCCCCTATCTTCACTGTTCGTAGATTGAAGTTCAATTTTTCTGTTTGACTTTTGTATTTTGTGGTCTGGTGTTGGAGTAGATTGTGACTATAAAGTCAACATTTTTCTGGTAAAGAATAGCTTAAGTAACGTATAATATGATGTTATATATACACACATGTACAACTAAACACGAACACCCACACACACACATCTATAATTACATCACCAGTGGAGCAGAGGGTGATAATAAAAGCTGGTAATCCATTTGGTGCTTACACATCCATATAGAGTTCAAAGGTGACACTATAGCTGGAGCTGCAGAAGTCTGACTGAAAATAGATGATACATGTACTGACAAATGCATTGTGTCCCTATGTTGATTGTATTTTTCTACCTTCTATAATATTTGGGCTTAGATTTGGAATAGAATGTCAAATAGTTTCAGATACCAAAAACAGTCTATAGCTTGCAATGTAATCATAATACTACAAATTATAGTCATTTGAATCTACCATAGTACTCAAATTTCCCTTCAAAAGCAGGTTATAAATGCATAACAAAGCATTTTTTCAACACGGTCTGCATGTTGCATATATATATTTTATCTTAATATCACGTCTATATCTGTTATAACGTATAAATGAGTGTACTATAGGATCAAAGACATTGCACGTCTTTAATGCACCTTTATGTCTGTTTTCCCTCCACACATTAACAACATAAATAGTTTGCTGAATGACACTCGCAACAACAGAAGTTCTTCTGAACTTTTAGTGTATGTAGAGTGCTACCAAAAGTTTGGTTGCTGTGGTGAATTAAGCGAAACCATCAGTTCTGTGGTTCATTTTCCTTTAATCAGGGAGAAGTCCCGCTGCACAATGCTGTAATGCTTGCAGACGGGCAATATTACAGCTAAAGGAGCCCTCTGGCACATTAGAGAGGTGGAGGTTGAGAGAGCAGGCCCTAGTCATTCCTACAATAAGGAAGAGTCACACCAGAGACAGAAACAATAACTGCTCTTCCGCTACAATGGTGCCCCCATGCACCCAAATGCAGAAAAATGACAGGAGGTGACGTTCCCCGCTGCATTACTTTTGAGTTACAGAGGTGATTTGCAATTCAAAGAGTCTTAGGAGTGCTGACCACAACAGTACCGCCTCCACGGGCCCACTGAGGCAAATAAGACCGGAGGCAATTTGCAGCCCCCTTTGCTAGGAAACACACTTTTAGGCCAAAGTCATGTAAAATAAAAAAATAAGATAAATACCAAAAATAATGAGGCCAAATTTTGTTTTCTAAACTAACATTAGAGGCGGTGATAGGAGTTAACTTTATGTCAAGGCTAACCTTTCTTGTAGCAACTTTGATAGAGTTGGCCTTGACGATGTTGCAAAGTAAGTATAGCTTAGATGCTCCACTTGTATGCATATCTGCTTAACTGGTCAAATCAACAGTAACGTCTTACTTATGGAAGCAGTGTTTGGATTTGCATTTTTTTTAAAACAAGAAGACTTTAAAAAGTGAACTTGTGATTAAGCATTGCTGTGTAAGAATACAAAATCTGGTATTTGAAAACTATTTAAATTATGACTGCCACAACCTGAAACATAGTAACCTGAACTATTAATCATAGTTTGTGACTTCTGTGCTGCCATATGGAGGAGCAGCATGTGAAGAGCACCAAACTTGCTGATCCTCTGTAACTGGGCCCAATTAATCTTGCCGGCTGCATCATCCACATCAGGTCTGTAGTGTGCTGAGCTCCAGCCAGAGAGAAATACGAGTACTGTATTTCTCCCAGCAGCCTGTCCGGTCAGAAACAGGAGAACTCAAAGCCCCTCTGATTAATGATGGAGAGTTAAACTACTACAGATGATTTAGGATGACCTGGGAAAAGGAGGGGCAAGGGATTTAGCTCTAGGTTTAGTTCCATAGTTAAGATGTTAACAGGTGAATCTGATAAGAAAAGGAAATATTTCACTTCACTCTTACTACAATTGCATGTCAGGTCATTTATAATCAAGGAAAGGGACAGTTTCAACCCGCGTGCCTGACAGCATGCAAAAACCATGAGTTTCATTTGAATGCACACTTTAGCAAGACAACGAGACAATGACAAGACCAACATGCTGCTGTTAGGCAGTATAATGTTTATTATGTTCAACATCTTAGTTTGGCATGTGAGCATAACCATTTTGCTCAAGGAAAAAAACAATATTACACTTAATGTGAAAGATTATTAAACAGAGAATGTTGCACAAAGCAGCTTGTAAAATGTGTTTCAAAACAGGATATCAATGCAACTAGAACTGTAAATGCTATCTAATTATATTGGCTGTTGATTATGTCTCTCATGGCTTTGGCATGACCAACACAGAGACTACACTAATCCTTAACAGCATGGACATGTTTTCCAATTGTACTGTAGCAAAGCATCATGCCGATTATTGTTGGACAACAATTACCAGGTGAAAGCAAGGGAACCTTTATGGGACTGGACTAATATCACATGCAAATATCTGTAAAATTAGTTATTGGTGCCTTAAATCTAATCGCTACATTCATCCAGACAGATGTTGGATATTTAATACTTTTAGGGATTTCAAGCTTTTTTTAAATTATGCAACTATAAATGTTTGCTAAAACAAAATTCTGATGGGACTATCTGTACAACCGATTAATTGAAAGATTGATTGACCTCTGCAATGTGAGAAGGCAGAAGCCACTTTCTCATGCAAAAGAATCAATCAGTGCTACAAAGAGAATCTATGGCTACTAATCAGTTCCTGCTTGGCTCAAGGTGAAGAGTTCTACTTTTGTGAATTAAGATTTGAGCAGAGCAGCTGCAGCAGGTCGACAACACTGGTGAGTTTGTGTAAACAACAAACATTTGGTAGAAAGACCAGATGTCCTATGTGTTGTGACAATGGTTGGATTTAAAAACAAATTAACACCGGGGCACAACTACACTGTATTTATTTTTCAGTTATATTCATGTTTGTGGAGATGCGGAATCATTGTACCCGTCAGCAAGTCGTCTGAGGGCCATTTCTCTGTTTTATGACAGAGGACAAGTACTGTGTCTATCAGTGCCTTGTGCAGATGTCGGGGAGCTGACTTTGGTTGTTGCTTTGACAGGTTTTTTTCTAGGTTTTTTTCTACTAGTAGTAATATACTGAGGGTTGTATTCAGGTATTCCAAACTATGTTTTTACTTCCACAATTATTCATACACTGTCAATACTGAAAATATCAGGATGTTTCAAGGTCATGGACAATAGGACGGTGAGCCACAAAACTGTGCACCAAACCGGAACTAAATGTATTTTCACCCAAAGAAATGTTTTGAAATGCAGTGACACAAAACAGGTGGAAGTCAGAGCTCCGGATAGCAAACTCAGAACAACTCACAATTTTCGTACATGATATTTGAGCCATTACCGCATAAACATTTTGAAATGTTCAATCCGAACAAATTTGTGCAGTAGCAATTGGGACAGCCATGAAACAGCCATCAAAAATGCTTATTTTGCTTTATTTTGTTTCCAACTGTAAATGTGTGAATGCATATATTTCTCCACCACATAAGGGAATAAACAGAGTAAATGCATAGAACAGGAACAGAAACATGTTTTGAGGATAAAAAAAGGCTACTTGAAAAAGCCTGGCATCTTAAAACAAACAAGTGAACCACATAACTGCAGATAATTATCACATGTAGCATTCAGCAACTCAGCATCTCATTTTAGTCCAGCATATATTTTGTTTAAAGTCACTTTGATTGTTTTTGACTTGAGCAATAACCAAGCCTGTTGGACCAAAGTATATCTGTGTTTGCCTGTAACTCAAACCAACACAGCACACACTCAATGCAGCATCTGGCTTTCACATTACATTTGAGGCAGAGTTTTGAGGAGCCTCTGAAATGTGTTCAAATTAAATTAAAATGTGCGCACTGCCTCAGCAAACTGGACATTTTCCAAGAGTGCATTTCACACACCATAAACACTACAGAAATCTTTAAACATATAACCTAAAAGGGCACTGCTGAGTCTTGAAGATTTGTCAGGCAGCATGCATTTAAAAATCTCAGAGAAATAACAAGCTATTTTGCATTTGAAAGAAAGAAGGAGGCACTAAATTCCTTAGAATTTAAAGTTCTTGAAATTAAAAGTATTCTTCTTTTCACTTCTAAATATTTCACATTGAATTCAGAATAGCTGTAGCTGTGAGGGAGGTAATAGTAAAGGTGCATGGGAATTCATTACTGTAAATAATGACCGCAGAGATCAAAACCAACAGGGGAATAATGTATATTACCATGAAAGAAATTAAGATCTAAATGTAAAATGACTGTACAATTAATATTCTCTCTCCCTTCCCTCAAACTTATATGAATGTCAATTGTCATAATGTTCCGTTTCAATTAACACCACAGCTTATGTAATGTGGCACACATTTTATTACATATTTGCAGCCTGTGTTTGCTCTACAATTCAATGAATATAATTGAAGTAAGGAAGTGAAAGACAACACGATCAGCATCACAGCTTCCACAATATCACTGTAGGTGCTTCAATACATTCAGAAAAGTAGTAAACAAGAAACAGCTTTGAACAATGAAAGCAAGGTATTTCTCAAGCAGTGTTCCCAATAGAGGACCCAGACCGCTTAGAAATCCTTTCAGCCCACCCCCAATGCGATATTTTACTAGTTATCAAATTAAGGTTCACATATGGTGTGGCCTCCGCAAAATCCTAAAAGCAAACTGTTACTAAGCCCCAAAATCTATGTCAAATAATCACCATCTGTACCAGAGCCGACTTACAGTAAAACCAATGTCTCGTTAAAAGCTTAAGCCAAACTACTGCACGATCTGAAAACAGATATGATTATATAACATAATACAATAACAAATCTGGTTAAAGCCAACAGGAGGCACAGAGACCCCATTCAGAATCTCAACCTCTTCTTATTATTCCTCTCCAAATCTAATCCTCTCAGACAATAAACTACATAAATGCATCTAATAGGATTATGGCCAGTGAAAATATGTTGGCAAGAGGAGGGATAGAGATATCGTGGAAAGAGAGGGAGGGGTAAGGGTAAGAGAGATAAGTGGGTACCGTTACCCCTTTCAACCAAGGGGCAAGACTTGTGATGGACGATAAGGTTACTTAAAACTGGGGATCAGGGCTAATTCTTCAAGGCCCGTGGTTGAGTGCTGGGTTTGGGCTTCAAGCAGCAGTGAGTTTATTTGGTGGAACATTCCTCAAGTCTCAGATCAAGCCTAAAAATACAATGTTAACCAAATGACCTTTTCCCTCTATTTTCAATTTCAGTGTCCACAAAAATGTTGAATAAAGTCTAGCTGTTAATGTTGCAAAACCTGTTTTCGAAATGTCTTTGATGACGTCAATTGCTAATTTGTGCCTCAACTGTTGCCATTTACCATTAGCACTGGTCTCGGACTGGTTTTTACCATGTTTGCCTTGGCCTTAAAGCTGCTTTTGCGCACAAGGTTAAAAGGCTCAGTGGAGGATCTAGATCTGCTGACATCCATGAATACAAGGCAGCAGTCATATTTACACAAACTGGCACACAGAGGAGGAAAAGATCCTGATGAGGAAGGAGAGTGAGTAAAAATGACAGAAAGGACAACCATCATTGTGTCTGTCACTTTGCATTAGAAAAGAAATGATTCTAGTAAATGCACATATGCACACATCAACACAGGCCTGCCCTCTAATGGAACATTGCTCTGTGATAAACGGTCCCGTGCCTCCTCAGGACCACCTACCCAGCAGGAGAATCAGGTCATGTACCTGGAAATGGTCTGAGCCACACACACTAACAAACTGTAGGTGATTAAGGTTGGCTATTACTCAGGACCTTGGGCCACACCAGAGGTAGACAGAGGTGGAGATAGGGAGCCCTGTGCTACACACATCAGAAAGGAAGGAATTATTAATATAAGCACAGAGCCAAATCCAACATACTGCAAATACACACACCTAAGTTAATAACATAAACACAGGTGTTGGGAAACACACCCAGACTGACACAAAAAAATATTTGGCATACAGAGGTATGCACTTGTGCTTATCTGTATACCCTCTGGCTGCTGGTGAACCCAGGTAACAACCTGCTTTTTTATCAAGATATGATGCTGAGGCTTTCTTGGCACCTCCATAACAGGAAGTTGGCTTTTTTATTGTTGCTGTTGCTTTTTTCCAGTATGGCCCAAGTCTCTGGCAATGCCACTTTTTTACATGAAAACAACTCAAGCTCAATTCAAGTTATTACATAATTATGATTATCATCATTATTATTATTATAATGTTTTATGAGTAATAATTTCAATAATTTATTATTTGTTTAACAATGTCAACAATGTCTCCTTGTGCTGAGTAATTGTAACATTTTATGGCATCATATACTGTATGCTAAACAATTTATTAAAACAAAGGTAATTCAACAATGACAATAATCATTCGTTGCAACCCTAGATATTTTAAAAATCAACCATATAAAATAAGAACTTCACTGGACATAATTATAACATTTATTATGAAAACACAAATAAAACATGTAAATAAAATACATATGATGAACTTTAATTGATGAAATCAACATAAAATACACATATTGATAAACAAAATCGGCTGTGCGTCCACACTATAATGTGTCTTCAATCATTGGAGCGAGAGCACAATGTTCGCTGAGGTTAATTCGACCTCAAGTACCTAATTGTACCCACGCAGAATAAAGTTGAGTGAACGGACCTTCACAGGTTGGTAAAGGAACAAATAAGAGATATTAATATTGTCAATTAGTGGTGCGACAGATTATACAACTCACCGTTATAATTCATCTTCAATATCTATTTATATTAATAGATAATAGATAAACAACTGTATTTATTCATGTTTCTTACGAACACATTTTACGAGATCACACGTGAACACATCATGATAATTTTATAACTTACCTTCGTCCAATACTCATTTTCACTGAACAGAGCCTGAACGCATCATAATGAAACTGAACAGCACCTTCGTTATCATCTGGTCAAATAAAACACAGGTGGTTGTTTACAATGTAACAATATTAGGGACTGACGACAAGAATATATTCCGATGTCCTGATCGCATATTTAACAAAATATTGGCGGATAACAGTCATCAGCAACACTTTATTTCACACTGTGGTGGTTAACTTTAAAACTGTAATTCATTTGAGGTTCACATCCTTGCCGAACCGGGAGAGGGGAGAGGGGGGGATCAGGGGTCCGTTACAACACTATTGTCAACATTCAAGATCCTGTGTGATGTTGTCAGTGTGGGTCATGTTCTGCAGAATATGATTAAGCTGGAAGACTTTTCCAGTTCTGCATCGAGAAGGAAGCCCTGCCTTTCAGTTTTTGGACAGCAGACAAACATCCTCCCAGTTGTTTTTACTGTAAATCACATTATGCTCCAGAACGCCCTCCAACAAACCTGCCATCTACCAACACCTCCTACTGTGACACATTAATTATAACTTCCTGTATAGAGCCTATCCCAAGCCATGAATACGTAATGCCCAGAAATGAGTCATATTCACATAGCAGACGCCCAGCAGTGAATAAATACAACCTATCCATCACAAACTGCCCAATGAAAAATTGTTGAAAGGCCACCGAGGCAGACAGGAGGCAGGGCCTAGCCAACGGGAAGACTGGATATTATTACACTTCATCTTTAAAAAAAAGGAAATTCAACAGCCATCACAATGTCCTAATTATGCCCTCTATGCCAAACAAGACCTGAGAACTGACGGACCTAATGAAAATATGTCAGAATCAGAGCGGGTAACAAGCAGGTGTTCTTTTCAATTCTGACTAACAATAATAATAATAATAATAATAATAATAATAATAATAATAATAATAATAATAATGTCATTCCAAACAAGGTTCTAACAAGAGGTGTGACTTAACTTTCCGCATGTCTCTTTCTTTCCTAAGGATTGTGAAAAATGTGGCGGAAACTGGCAGGCCATTTGTCTCTGTTGTCCCAGTGGGTGGTGTTGGCTACAGGTTGACTAATGGTCCTGTTGAAATGCTTCAGATGTCTGAGTAATGACAAGCTATAAAAGCTAAGCTGACTACAAAGTCAACTAATCTGAAATCTACTGGCTGTTTTCAGGTGATGAGAGCTGATCAAGTTTTAGAATAATGAAATGACCTAACAATGTGAAGACTAATTATTTAGGACTGTCTTCTCATTGTCAACAGACCACTAAACATTGAGCAAACTGAGACTACTCATGAGACGGTGACCGTATGGTTATTTTTAAAGATCCAACGGCAAAAATCTCTTACAAATCTATTACAGCTGTCATTTTGGTTTGTAAGAACAATCAATATCAAATCAACAGTCAATATTTCATACATTCTGCTGCTCATGATCAGGTTGTGGCTGCAGGTCGTGAAAAGTCATGAGGCCAGCTTTATTAAAGTTAATCATGATTAAGAGCTTCCACTGAAAACCGTAGTATTTACGGCCTCTCACCCAACAACAGTTGATCACAGATCCACACTGAATCTTAGAGTTGTAGTTATTTATAACTTAAGTTACTTGCATATGTTATAGGAAAATTCCATATGATTAGAGTTTCAAAGATTCAGATTTGATGGGTTTTGATACTGGATTTGCTTTAATAAAATGCTATCAAACCCCAACCCTATTTATCAGCCGCTGCTTATCTTATGTTAAGTTATTTTTATTCCACTGGAGGAGAAACCTAACATCACTTGTCCTTCAATCAGTTTCATGACATCTTAGTACTAAAAAGTAAAATCAATTGAATGCCTGAAGGGACAAATTACAAAAGAAAAGCAGAACGATAAGGGATGACAGAAGGAGGCCTGAGCGAAAGAAAGTAAGGAGAGGTCAAATCAGGATCTATCCTGCGTCTGCACAACTCCTGCCCGTTCCTCCTTCCCCCACCCTGCCTTCCCTTCTGTTATTGCTCCTTCTGCTCCTCGTGTCTGTTAAGTCAGCATGACATTTTATGATGCCTGGATATTAAAAAGCAGTTTCTATTATGTGTGAGAGGGAAGTGGAAACAGCCATGCTCATGCTAGGTAATTAGGGGAAGCAGGCGAGGGGATATTTATGAATGCAGGGGAAGGCTAAGGGGAGACCAGGGGAATTGGTGTGTAATGTCCTGCTGTCAGTAACAGTTTTCTCTTTAACTATAAACAGAACACTGTTAAAAGGTGGAAATCGTTTGGATCTCATTTATGGTCCAAGATTCATCTGAATCATTTGGTTCATCTGTCCTATGTGATGCGTCCAGCTGAACAACGCCAATTGCAGCAATGATGAAAGTAGCGCTAAGACGATTTCGCAAGGCGAGATATGATAACACTTGATAAGACGAACAAAAGACAGACAGCAAAGTTAAGCAGACTGCTTCGGATTGTCAAGAATAAGAGGGCCTTTACGCCGGTGAATAACAATTCTTTATGTAGAAGAAGGTCTAATGTGACATTGTTCTAAATCTGTGTGAATTCCGGCAGCTATTTCTTATAATTGAATTTCAACCATAATGTTTTATTGGTCCAAATTGTGCTAAATTAAGTCTTGCACTTCTTTTTTGTTTGATATCGCTTGTAATAACCCTGCTGATGGATTATAGTTGTTTGTATATTTTTATTGCTGGCTATTTCACTTTTTCTACCTGTCCGTTAGATTCTTGGTACCTTATCTTAAATTTCTTTTTTCTGTCTTTATTGTTTTTCATCGCTCTCTTTCATTGTTTTATGCCGTTGTATGCTGCTCAGAAAAGCACTTTGTAACGCTGGTTGTAATAAGCGCTGTATAAATCCTAATACACTAAACACATTGACAAAAAAATGTCTACTTCTACTTCCCTTGTAATATCCTAAAACATCATTCAACATCTCCTCATGATTTTTTTAACAGAGATTGCATGGCGCCAGTAGCAACATTTTTCACAGATGGCCTAAGCAGATATACTATAAAACTACTGCGCTCTTCTCTCCTGATGTGGTCAGCGTATCCGTTTCTGATACTCGCTGGAGAACTTTGATCAGCTTACTGACCACAAAAAGTCATTTTGATAGAAACCAAAGTTAGAATAACAAGTTCACTGAGCCGGACTTGAAAGAAAAAATACTCTGCCTGACAACTATAAAGAAAAAGAGTTATTTTGAATAGAGAGTCGAAGGGAAATAATTGTCGATCAATGTTTAGTTTTTTAGTTTTGCTCCGTGGCCCATGTACCGATCAAACGCACACACACCAGCACAGTGTGAAATGCATCTGTTACCTTGTACGATCATGGTTGTGGCATTTGGCCATGTGCAGCTGTCCTGTATCTTGCCTTTCTCTGTTTAAAAACATTAAACAATATTTCCAGCATGCCCTCCAGGCCCTCCAGGCCCCCAGCTCAATAACAATTTGAGGCTGTGTGAGAAGTGAGTGGAGGTGGTTCAGACACCTCAGGGCCTTGGGGGCTGCTCTGGGCTCTCCCTGGAACCACAAACCAGCACAGGTCACACACAAGTTTGTTGCTTTTCGTTTTCTCTACAGCTCAGGGACAAAATGAAGCCTTAACCTTGTAATCTACCCAACGTGTCCCCCGGTAGCACTTCTGGATTTAGAGTTGGGAAATTACACTTCAGGCCTGAGAAGTGAGGAGGGAGAGATGTGATTTTGAGCACAGCCGATGAAAGATGGCCGTTTAGATCAGAGAATCACAAGACCAGGCTAAATATTTCAGTTTTCATGACTATACTTCCAAACATGCCTTTCCTTATAGCATCAATAATTGAAGAGAGCAGTTACACATTGACGAAAAGAAGATAACAAGATTTAGTGAAAGGATTTTATCCTTGGCGGTTTTGGTTTGAGAGGTAGGGAGGGTCATAACGTGACAGCAGTCTCTCTGCCACCTGTCACGGTGCGGCTTTAGGGGAAACATTCTGTCCAACTTTCTCCCCGAAGGCGGCTCAGGCCATCCAGCCCACTCTGTCTGCTGCACAATCACTCCTCTGTTCGAGACTGAGGGTGGGTCCCGCTCCTTCCACCCACATTGCTGTGAAAACAACCCAATCTCAAACACACTTTCACTCTGGCATATCCATGTGTAAATACACACATACACACACTTCTGGACCCACTTCTAAACCCATTGCCCACCACGGTGCAGCAGGACCTATGGGAAACCTAACCCCATTCCTGCCACTTACCATTATACTCCTGCCTGTCCGCTTTATTGAAAACACATGTATGAGTGTGTGCGTGTGTGCTTAACACATAGATGCATGCAAATGTGAGTGTGCCAGGGTATTCCTACTGTAACTTTGGGTGTGACTGTGCATACCATCTTGAAACCCTGACGATGTTGGCAGGATACACGATTCCTGCTTTTTCACACCCTCACTCCTAGCCTAATTTTTGCTCACTCCTAAGGCATATTTACAAGAGCAACCAGTCAGAAAAATCTAACCATGCCACCGTCTCAATAATTACACCGGATTGTTTTAATTTAGTAGCTACACTCACAACCTCCTGTCACACATGCATCTTGTTACGCAAATGTGTCCGTCACATGGTTGAATGAGTGTCACTGGGGCGGTAGTCAACTAAAGAAATTCTTGTTTGACTGTAATTTGTCCTACTATTCAACCAATTGATCGGTTGATGGGAAAACAAAAGACAGTGATACCAAAGTGCGGGACGCTAAAACGGTCCAAAGCACTCTCTTTCTCCCCCAAGCACACAGTAGTGGGATGATCTATCTGAAATGATAGTAAGAATCATGTTGTTCTTTATTGATGAATAGAAGTAAAACAAGTAACCAGGGCACAAAATGAACACCATTTACCCAAATTATCCCTTTTCCTCCAGCTCAACAAGCAAGCAAGCGAGCGAGCGAGAGAGAGAGAGAAAGAGAGCAGCCGTGTTTCAGCGTGCGAGAGTGAATGAAGAGAGGGACCAGCGTTATGACAACAAAGCTTTGAATCAAAGTAATAAAACTTTATTTTCTGATTGCTACACTGCGGTTACGTTCTAAAGTACAATAAACACATTCACACCTCACAAACCTGCAGGGATCTCTTCGTTTCTGTGTATGTGTCTCCGCTCGTCATCACACAGCAGAGAGACGGACAGGGGAACACCCCCAAGTGGGGCCCGAAGGCCCTTTGCCATTGCACAGAAATGTCCAAAACACAGCAAAATAAGAAGAGCCAAAACACATGCAGAGGGTAGGTCACTGCAGACACCACCACACACTTCTAGTGGGTTATAAGAGAGGGATTCTTTTAGAATACATTATTTTTCAGGAAATTGTTGCTTGTTGTACTTTAAGTAGTACCAGGGATTGTCCAAACAATAGGAATTTAGTTGAACAAGAGCATCTGGACCAGTCAATCTACCAAAAGGTGTCAGCTCTACAACTCACTTGTACTGAGTTACGTTACTAGTAACGTTCCTGTAACATTTGTGCGATACACGTGTGTCTCATTCTGCCTTATGAAGTGTGCTGTAATAAATGTATCACTCGATTTTCTCTTCTGGACAAAGAAAATAAATTCTGTTTCATAAGCCACAAACCCAATAAGTGTGCCAATTTAAAAGGTGTGTAGGTGATGCAAATACTTGTTCCCCTCATTGCACAGGTCAAAGAGGTAAAAAAAAAAAAAAAACTTTTCTATAGCCACAATCGAAAAAGTACTCCCTCTCTATATTTCAATGTTAATTCAGGCCAACTGCATGGATGAATAAATGAATATCAAGCAAAATACTTTATATACAGCGTGTGAGAAAATGGTTCTGAATAAATGTCTTATCATTCTTTACTTGTGCACTGTCAGAGTTTGAACAGACCAAAATCAGCTAAGAATGTAAAATTATGAAACTGAGGAGAAAATATTAGAGAGATTACTGTAAGAAGCAGGAATGCGCATGCAATGGCCATTAGTTTGGGCAGCAAAATAAGTATTAAATTCCATGACTAATGAAGCTTGTAAGAAAACAAACGCTTTTCTTCCCTCATATCCTACATTTGCATCTTACCGCTGTGACACTGCTTCCTCTCACACCAGTGGCCAAATATCACGAGAGCATGTCACTCTTTCTGTCACCTGTGTCCAAATGATCTATACATTACATTACATTACATAGCTGACGCTTTAATCCAAAGTGACTTAAGTGCATTCAACCATGAGGACAAACTCAGAACAACATGAATCGAGAAAGTACAATTTCTTCAATAAAGTTAAACTACAAAGTGCTATCAGTAAGAGACATTTAAGTGCTACTAAAGTGCTACTACGGCGCTACCTTCCCTATTCAAGGTATAGTCGAAAAAGATGTGTTTTTAGTTTGCGACGGAAGATGTAGAGACTTTCTGCTGTCCTGATGTAAATGGGGAGCTTGTTCCACCAATGAGGAGCCAGCACAGCAAACAGTTGTGACTTTGAGTGTTTAGCTCGCAGTGACGGAGCTACAAGCCGATTGGCAGAAGCCGAGCGAAGTGACAGATGAAGAGTAAGTTGAGTATTCCATGTCTGAAAACAGAGCCAGAAAGCTGGTCGACAGAACACAAAAGAACTTCGCTGTGTCACTCTCCTCTCAGGTCGTCACATAATTCATCGTCCTACTCGCCAACAACTTAACATTCAGCCACAAAATATGGCAACGAGGACAAATCACTTTGTGTGAAAATCCACCCGCACTCCCATTGTATGCGATGACACAGGGGGATCCTCCTAATGTATAATGATGAAAATGTTCCGCCACTGTCTTTGCTTCAGTGTAAGAGACCCATGAGCCGACATATGGTTTGCTGTATTGCAGCCGACACTGACGTATTGCTAGTCAGGTTGGAGTGGTGCTCTCATCAAGAAGAGGCTTGTCCAAACCACTTATAGAGATCATCAGAGACACAGAGCTCTCCCTCAGCCTGTACTCAGTCCAGAGTGGGCGTACCATGTCTTTTGAGTATGAGTGTGTGGTAGGAAACTACAGACATAGGATAATAAGGGGTGGGGGGGGCAATACTTCTTACGTAGACCACACACATGCACACAAAAATAATCAACACACATGCATGCATAAATACACTCACACATATGCCCACTGAGACAAAGTTAAAGACCTAAACAAGACCAAATCACAACCACCAGCCAAGAAACACAGGCCTGCACTGTTGCTGCGCCCCTTTCCAGCGACAGAAAGAGCAAACGAGACTCAACATTTTCCACGGCTGGTTGCATTAGTTAAACGCTCTCAGAAGTGATGTCTCTTTGATGAGCTCTGGTAAGTGATATAATAATCACAATGGCACATGCCAGAGCACTTGCCCATATTGCCCCGCTAGCTCAATGCCCCGAGGAGAGACTCGGACAAATAAACAGATCCCATTCCTAAAAGGCATGACTGGTAATGAGGAGACAAGCCCTTGCAGATCAACTCCCTCCCCATTACCACCACAACTCTCCCGATAAAGTGTTCGTCCTGTTAACATTTCTCACTCACATCAGTGGTATCGTCAATGCTGGAGTCAGGAGGGGAGTTTATGCTTCCACCGACCAAGGCCCTCCGTCTCTGATGAGAGCACACTGGAGGGCTTTGTGTGACTGGAGCATTTTAGACAGACACAGGGCTAAACAGACAAAGAGACAGACTGACACACAGGGGTGAACATAAATTGGATAAACACACACACACACAATACCCCAATTGATCATTTCTCCGACCAATGCTTCAGATGCCCCATAACTCACTATGGGTCTACAACCATGAAGGGCAGTGATACACTGGCTTAATTTTGAGACAATAAAGTAGATGGGCAATTTTATAAAAGAAAGAAGAAAAAAAAATTCAACCTGTATTTTTTCATTATAGTTTTGCTCCTTACAAGCCATTTTATCGACACCAATTTTGTCCCAACTGACACCACCCATACCTGCTGCAAGCAATATCTGCTCTCATCGTCTCCAACAGAGATATCTCTTTTTCCCCTCTGCAGAGCATAAAAGACACATTTCCGCAGCATGCCTTACACATACATGGACCACAATCATAAGGGCTATAGTGTTTTGGCAAATTCTCAAAAAACAGCTTTATTATCTTAACTGCCTGAAGTCAAGAGGTTTTATTTGTTTCTAATGCAGAGGGCATTGTTGGTCATGAGAAAACTAGAGGCTAGAATAAAATATAATGAAAAAAAACAAAGACTCACAGGTGATTGTATATATATATATATATATATATATATATATATATATATATATACACACACACGCATATTTTGAATATAAAGTCCAGAGGTCAAGTCTTTTTCATCTGCAGACATGCAAACATGGAAATTGGAGATAAATTCCTCAAACAATTCTTAGTTCAATTCTAGTGAAGAAATTATGTAGTTCTCACCAACATGTACTGTATGTGTATCCCTGAGGTTGAAAGAGTATATTGAAATTATTTCATTCCTCATAAAACATTTAGAAAAGTCTATTGTTTACACCCACTGTCGATCCGTACGGATCCCCCCTCACGGTTCGGCATGCGTGTGAACCGCATATTAATTACACAGTTTAACGTTTACCATCAGTGTGAAATAAAGTGTCACACTTATGCGATCAGGAAATTGGAGTTTATGTTTTCTTGTCGCCGATCGCTGATAATGTTACATTGTAAACAACCACCGTGTTTAAATTGACAATTGGAAAACATATGTTCTATTTGGTTACATTATGGTATTGAGCGAAGGTAAATTATAACGTTATGTGTTTAAATGGAATCTTGTCAAATGTAGTTTTGATGAGATATTTGAATAAATCCAGTTGTTTGAAGGAGATTTTTTGACATGAATATATACAGATATTAGACATAAATTATGAGCGGTTTAACTTGCGGATGCTATCTCCAAGCAGCTTATGATACATCATTAAAACTACTGATGACAGGATTTGTACTAATAATTAAAAATACAATCTTTTATTTCCTTATCATTTAAATGGTGTGCTTTTACAAAGAAAGAGACTATGAATAACTTTAACAAAGTAAAAACAGTTTGAATTGTGTGGTTGAAATAAAATATGTATATAGTGAGGAGTCGTGTAGACCAGCTGCTATAATCAAACAATAAAATGTATCTGTATCTGCCAATGTGGATCACTAATGGTTGGCAATTAGTAAGGGCAGCAAAAAAAAAACTTTTTTCTTTTGTGCTGGTCCGATCTGTGATTCCGATCTGTGAGTCTGATCCGTGAGTCTGATCCAATATACAATCAGAACCGTGAGTTGTATGATCTGTTGGACCACTTTAAAGGCTTTTGATGAGATTAATCAGTTTTGATCATACCAGTATTATGGCTGATACTACAGATAAGCTACTGCTGGCATTTGGTCTGGGAAATTGCCCCCTTCTATAAATTAGTCAAGAATGAAATATCATGAATGATAACAATTACTGAAAAAGAGGAATAAAAACTACACTAAAATACTTACATAAGCCACAACTGGACTAAATAGATTAAATATATACTACCATCAGCATAGCTTGATCTGTATGCTCTTCATTTTCCATGCTCATACACCAAAAGGGTTGATGGAACGGTGTGCTTGTTCATAGACTCAGAGGTCAAAGTGTGTGCATATGAAGTACCAAACAAATAAATATGATTTGGCACATCAGTTCAATATTGACATATCCACAGACTCCTCAAGTTTCTTTCTGCCCATTCTTTATTTCCTGCCTGGTAATAAGCACCTGAATACATAAAAGATGTTGCTCAAGTCCTTCCTGTTTATATTAATGTTTTATTTAGTGTTTTGTATTATCATAATCAAAGTTCCAATAAAAATAACAAAGTAGAATAAAATATACATATCAAGTGACAGCCTAGTTCCGTAACCTGTCCCGTACAGAATCTTGATGTTATGTTAACAAACAAATTAGCATTTAAATGACTCCTGCATTTTATCCTTCAAGGTTATGTTGTTATGGATATTAAATTAGAGTGTGTGGATTTGCCTGTGTGTGCACTTGTGTTTGCGTGAGTCTGCGAGAGTGTGTGTATATGTCTGTGTGTGGTCCATAAGCTGCCAACCGACAAGTCCCCCAGAGAGGTGTTAGAGCAGGTTTGTTTAGGGTTGATTTGGGAGAGAGTGGGGTGAATGTGTGCATGTTCCAATGTGTGTGGATTTTGGCCTGCACATGCTAGTCCAGACTTTTTTCAGCGGAAGATTTAATATAATATTATATTTTCTCCTGACAGACAACATTGTCTTAGTTGAAAAATTCTCCTTTGCTAATGTGTATTTATAATTATATTTCGGTCTTTTCTCAAGGACGAAAGACAACTCACAGGTAGAGTGGTTGGTTCGTCCCCGTGCTGGCCTGCGTTGGATTGTTATCATTTTGGCTGAGCTCCTAGTGCAGCAGTCACAGTGATGAAAGTGTCTGGACTGTTATTGCAGAGGTGCTGCACAGTGACTGTTTGAACTGTACACAGTGCTTAGAAACACACTGTACCCGCCAGATGGCTCAACAGCCAGTTTATAAAGTAAATTCTTAAATAGAGGCGTTAAATTAGGTCTATTTTTCCATCTTCATTGGGGAGGAATCAAGACCTTCCGAACTTGATTCTACAAGATGATCTCCATCTGCGCTTGACTCTTCGCCAATCTCTAGTTACTTTTTAAATCTAATCTTAAACCTGTTTAATACAAGAAAAGTTTCTCATTAATCTGAGAGTATAAGAAGTTCTTGACAATCAGCGACATGCTACTAAACCAGTTTATCAGTCAACAGGAAGAGCTATAACAATGTGTTGGGTCGCACTCGTCCTGCATACATGTAAATCTGCAGATGATATTGTGGAGTCCACACTTAATCTCTAAAGCAAACTAATCTCCCCTTTAATATAGTTGATTCCTAAACCTGCTCAAAAACATGTTGTTTTTAATCTACCCCTCGCCGGCTCAGCCGCCATAATAAAATGTGGATTAACTTGTAAGCTGCGTGATATGTGGAGGTTTTTTTCTGATTCTTATGGCAGAGCGTCTCCCTCAGTCTGCAACTGTAAATATGTATACTAATATAGTAGCTCATAAAGTCTTTAAAAACACCTCCCCATGGTATTTCAGACAGAAAAGCACAAAACAAACACATTCTCATACACGCAACACACATACAGTGATGACTTTGCCTGAGGCAGAATACAAGTATATTAGGTCTATAGTTGTGTTTGCTTTAACTCATTCAGTCTTTCTTTAAAAGGTAAAGTCAAAATGTTTTGGGAATTGCTGCAGGTGTTTATGCGGGAAAGGTCTTTACAACCTATTATGACATGTTGAGAGACTGATATAATATTTCCTGACTTTCCCTGGTTAAAAAACAGACAACCATTACATAGTCCTTGGTCTACCCACACTCTTTAATCCGTAGGTGGAGTCCAGAGATTTGGTATAGCATGCACAGAGCTCCAATGATCAAGGCCATTTGGGCATGGTTACAGTTGGGCCCACTCCAGCCTATTAAGCCATATGAAACAAGAGCTACACTTCAGATCATCACTTGGACATTTAAAAACACACTGATCCATCATAGGGAATGACAACCTGGAAGCACTCAGACCCCCAAGTAAACCATTTCCTGAATCCCTACCTCCCCCAATCGTCCAGGCCAGACATTTATTTATTTAGCATTGCTATATCCTGTGCAGTTTGGACCAATGCAAAAAATAATTTGGGGATTTATGGAGCT
The DNA here is from genome assembly GCF_009769545.1 of Cyclopterus lumpus. NCBI lineage: Eukaryota > Metazoa > Chordata > Actinopteri > Perciformes > Cyclopteridae > Cyclopterus > Cyclopterus lumpus. The sequence continues at coordinate 16,478,429 of NC_046968.1, read as the reverse complement.
TGGTTTCAAACGTAGGGTCTATAGAGGAGTGTCTGATATGTTCTTGTGGGTTTGTGACAGGAAATAAAGATTTACAAACCGAGAGGAATTTGCTTTAAGACATGCCAGTGAAAGGTGGGGTGTTGTTATTCCAAAGTCATAAAATTCCACTTCCACCCCAGAAACACATATCCTGTAAGTCCACATCAACAGCACATATCGGAGCAGGGCTCAGCCTCGAAGGGTTTATATCCTTCTATCTGAAAAGATCTTCAGACCGATGGAAAAACATCAAAGCCAGACACAAAAATTATTCAAACAAATACAAAAAAAGCACAGAATGAAAGCAAATTATCTAATGTATTCTACCTCATAACACTATTTTATGAACTTCATGGCATGTCAGCTTCAATGAAATTAACCCACAATCAATGTTACATTGTCAGTGTACTTCCTGATGAAGGAGGCTCTGTCTTCAGTGAATGATTATTTGTTTCACAGCACTTTCACTGCACAACCAGGTCTGAGGATGAATCACCATATATTTGGACAGTCCTACAAAAAGCTGTGGTTTATCGGCTGGTCAGACCCTTCTTTCATTACTGAAATGCAAAGAACCTCAATCAATGCATAAAACTTCTATCAATGCGTAGAACCTCTATCAATCCGTAGGTCCTCTGTCAATGTTAGGACCATTGTCTATGTGTAGGAGCTCTGTCAATGTATTTGGTGGCGAGGTCGGTCTCTGTCGGTCTCTCTCTCTCACACACTCAAACACACTCACACACTCACACACGCACACACAAGGGAGTTGAAAGACATTTTTCAGGGGTTTGAACTCATCATTACCAACTCCAGCCTGGGGACCTGCTCAACCTGACAGCCTTGTTGATAGATTGTAATTGTATGGTCGCAATTGATTGACTGCCCCTCACTCAATGTAATATGCATTTGTTGGAGGTTACAGGTAAAGGGAAAGGCAATAATGACTTCCCTTCTTTTCTTTTGGCAAATGACCCTGTACAAACTCTGTTGGAAATGTAACCATATTGAAGGGTGAAGGATACTTTTGGATTTCACTGTGGATATTCTGCTTACGAGGCAGAAGATGGTTCTGATTTCCCTTTTAATCAAATTTCATTTATTCCAATGGAGGAGAGGAAAACACTGGTTTTGGTGCAGTCTCTCTCTGTGTTCTTTAAAACCAGTATTTTCCACCAGCAGCTCCAGGTAATTAATCATCCATACATGCTTTAAAACATCAGTGACTCTCTGCGCGCTGTTCTCTCAGTCAGTACTTTCTTTGCCTCTGTTGTCCCAATATGTGAGTGATTACCACTCAACCAAATATATTACATATTCCAAAGTGTGGAAAATACACATATGGCGTGGTCTTTGAAATAGCATTTTATTTGAAGCATCAGCTCAAAAGAAAAAAGCAGGCTGAATGGAGTGGGACTTCCAATGTACAGGTGCAGCTAATGAAGTTGTATAAAAGGAAAGGGGAAATGTACAGTAGCAGGTCAACATTTTTCACTTTTTTAACAAGCCCGAAGTGAGAGAAAAAATACTTTCTTGCCAAAGCTGTGTGTATTAGCCATCAGATGGCTGCCTCAGAAATATCTTGGCTGTGTTCAACCAATGGTTTTTCCTAGTATGGTATTTCTTGGTAGTAGTGGTATATATTCTGACTAACTTCAAAACAAATGTTAAATCATTATTACTGTTTTAAATAGAAACCATTCTGTTTCCATTTTGCACAGCCCATCTCACAGCAACTGCCATTTTCATGTCCTTGTTTGTCAGCAATTCATTGCACGAAGATGAACAGGTAGAAGTGCTATTTTTACGGCTGAGTGCCATTGAAGCAGAAAAACGTTTCCACTTTTTTTAAAGCAGTGCCTTGCTGTATCTGTTAAGAACGTTGAGACTGATTTTCAAGCATTGTGAAGGAATTGTAAGACGAAAACACGGACAACACTGGACAAAGCTCTGGTAGCGACCTGTCAATCCCAAGGTAGCCATGCCCTAAAGTGTACCCTGCTTTATCATCTATTTTTACTCTTAATGGGACTATAATTTACTCAATGAACATCATGCCTATTGAGGAAGACAAAGCCTAACCAGGGAAGCAAATTAGCAATGGCCAGAAATCCTATATGCAACACATCTGTATCTTGTTATTGTAACCTGTTATGTTATTTTATTTTATTGTCCTTGACAAATAAATAAATAAATGTAGCGGTCACTTACAGCTGTATATAAGAGTAACCCAGGGCCATCAGCCTGTTGGTACACATGCACACACACTATAACGTTCACCTTTTGTACGTTTTGCATGAAGGTGGTCACACAGGACAGTAAAAGTCACAGGATGAGAGGTTGACGCCAGAGATTACTTTAAATCTATTGAGGGCTCACCAAAGCTATGTTCCTTTCATAAGATAGAAACAGCTTCTACAACATATTGTATGACACACACGCACAGGTGCAGACACATGGCTCCCTCTCAGTGATACTCACATACTTTGCACACAAGTTCCTGTGTCTAACAATACCACCAGAATTATTTAGTTTCATTGAAGAGTGGATCTAAATCAAGCTTCTAAAAGCTACATACAAGTCTGAGATGTATCCTGGGTTATCTGACAAAGACAGAGGACATAATGATAAACAGATCAGTTTCACCTCCATCTGATTCTCCTCTTCCTCCTCCCCTTGCTCAGTCTTCACATCTCTCTGCTCTGCCATTCTGTGATATAGGACCTATACCCAGGCCTATCTTGGTTCACAACCGGATCACACCAGGCCAATCTTCCCTCTAGAAATAGAGGAGGGCCGGAAAAAGCCTATGTGCTCGAGAGCAGGAGACACATGGGAGAGGTAGCGAGTAGATTACTGGCATCTAAAAATATAATTGAAATATGGCTTTTGTTCTGCAATTCTCTCTCTCTCTCTCTCTCTCTCTCTCTCTCTCTGTATGTTATTTGTTGACTTTTTCTTTCATAAGGTGATAGATGGTTCACACACACACACACACACACACACACACACACACACACACACACACACACACACACACACACACACACAGGCTTTATGATAAAGTCTAGTAGTGTTGACCATGAGCCTTGTTTAATATTATACTTACATAGACACATTATTTAGGTGTGGCCTGGTTGCACATTATTGTTTTAAGCCTCGGCCTCTTGCTCTGTTTTACTGGTCTCAGAGGACAACGGGCATTGAGTACTAATTGGTTCCAGAGCGAACCATAACACAGACTCCACCAACGACTGTCCGCCTTCATCACCACAGGACCATAACGAGTGTTTTGCAAACAACACAGTGGGGCTGATAAGAGGCCAGGTGGGTAATTGATGTGGTTACTAAGTGGCTAATTTGCATTCTTTACGCATATCAAACTAAGCAGAGGGAGAGATAGGGGTAAATTGGACAGGGTTGGGGGGGAATTACAGTCATAAATGGCAACATGAACTAAAAATTGAGTCTAAAGTGCCTTGAATTCTTGGAGAAGACTCATTAATGAAGTGTTTCAGGACTTTGATGAGTTGAGTGTAAGTGCTGGGTAATATGGCCAAAAAGCTTCTCTGCAGCTTTAACAATTTGACCCCCTTAATAGTAGCAGTGCTTCCCAGGTCAAATATGTTCATGATTTTTAGTTTTTAGTGAGTTTAACTGAATAATGTAATTTGTTTTACGGATGTAATTAGACAAACTAGTACAAACGTTCTATTGGGAAACTCTTTTCTTCACATGTCAACCGCTAATTATAACACACAGTAGAAAACTGATGATTATTTTAGTCACATGTGAAAATAGGCTTCTTCTCCTTATGGTAGTCTTTCCCAGGATACAGTGTATATCTATATAACCCTAGCAGGCACCTGCAACCTTTCGGTGTCCAACGGACTGAAAAGAATGAGCAATGGACTCCTGAATCCATTCATGAATTGGTGACAATCATGTTGGTAAGTGATGTGGTGGTTCGGTTAAACCAGATTTTCAAATGTTGCAATAGTCAGCATGCCATCAAAAATTTATTAATTCTTTCCCTGGAAAACAGCAAAGGAAAATGTTAATTACTGTGCGTTTGAATCCACTAATGTTATGTCAATATTGAGATGAGTGCATGAAGATAAACAGCTGGTGGTGCTATTTTTCCGACTGGAAACCATTAAACCATAGCCGAAGAAAAGAACAACGATAAATAAATAAAATGTAGCGGTCACTTACAGCTGATAATTCATTGACAGTTGCACCCATGTTATCAACACTATTGTGTACGTAATGTGTGAAGGATATCACAATTATTTGTTTCTTTGTCAATGGCTAGACATACATTACATCACTATATAAATTCTAAGATCTTAGAGTTGAATTGCCCCTAAGCAAACGTTTATGTCAAGCCCTGCATATCTTGAGTAAATTTATTTCAGTCCACCATTTTTGGCAAACATATCACAACCATGTCTTTTGCAATAAATTAAGCATTTGTCAGGGTTTTGGTGGTATTTATGCTAATTGCCAACAAATATAGGGTACCAGGTGCTGTGGGAGTATCCTATAAACCTAATTTACAGATGCTATTATCTCACACAGCACAGTGTAAACTGTGAGCAAGAACAACTCTCTCAGGAATCCTGAAGACGCTTTGCGATAGGGGACCAAATTATGTACTTTGCAAAACACTGGTGGTGATTCAACAGGCATTTGGACACATAATTGAATGTTCTATGATCCTAAAAGTAGTGAGTGTGAATTTTATTTTAGGCATTAATAAACATTCTGTTTAGCTTCTCTTGTTTAAGCAAAGGCAGCTACATATTTGTGGGCATAGATCTATGTCCTTCCTTGAGGAAAGAATGGTTTAGTGACGATTTGCAGACTGCACCACAACAGTATGCTACTGATCCCAACGGTGGTCCCACCTGTTTTTATAAGTGCATTCTTCTCAACCGGTTCCCTGGCATGGCTCTGAGCTCCCTTAGGAGCACATCTGCTGCTTTAATGATCCACCAGAGTTTATGGAGGTCTCAGCACAGGCCAAAGCTGCACCTGCATACCCATCCAAACAAGTGGAACAGCACTTGTATTGAAAAAGGGACTCATGACGTAAATATTTCTTCAGTCTTACTTATAAAATCACATAATCGGACTGGCAAAATAGTGTGGGTGTGCATTATAGATGCTTTCTGGGTCGGGTCCGGGCATGCTTCGCACTGGCATACTACATTTTAATAATACTAGTACTATTATCGATACTGCTTATAGGTTTGGCTCCTTATCAATACTCTTATCAGTTCCCTTTGATTATTTTGTGAGATAAAAACAAACAAAACATGCATTAAAAAAGAATCAACACTGCTTTATTATTTATATGTTAATAAATATTCTTTCTTGAAAACAGCAGACACTGTAAATAAGTCACTGTTGTTGACTATACTATGTCAATGTCAAAAACAAAATGTACATTTTAGAACAGGGAGGAGTAACAGGGAGGAGAATATTTTGAGTTGAGAGCTTTTGTCATCTCCCTACAGTAAAGAAACAATTATGTTAAGGTTGGCTGGAATGGTAGTGAGACTATAGCAGCTTAAAAATAACTTAGAACAACACAGCTGCTCTCCTTAATAATAACGTTGTATCAAATCACTCAATATACACTGACAGACTTATTAGTTGTTATACCTAAATCCCTTTGACACTGGGGCGCTGGCCTTTAACAATAAACTTGGAAACAGCCCTCTGACACTCGTCCACGCTCCCCCATGTCATCTTCCCTGGAGCTGCTTGTGTGAGGGGAAGAGAGATAGAGAGATGGTAGAGAGTACATCCTTACAATACAGTCACAGGACAGACGTAGGCTAGACAAACAGTCATAAACTGTGCATGTCTGCAGATTTATGTTCTGCTTGTTGGCCAAATGTTTTCATAGATTGCTGGAGTTTCCTCCCTTACTTTTGAGGGTTTTATTGCAAAGAGTTCTTAACATCAACCACAATGTGCGTCTCACGCTGTACTGAGCCGGAATCGGTGTGTGTGTCTAAGTAAAGCACGACTCCGCCTCTTGTGCAAAGACAGGCACAGAGGCAGAAGGAAGAGGTTTTGCAATGCTCCTTTTTCCACGGTCTCACTCCGTAACTTTTAAAGTATCGATAGCAGAACCGTTAACTCCGGACCTTATCGATACTCCGGGTATTTACTACTGTCTTAGCTGTTCCCGTTTAGAACCGGGCATCCCTAGAAATAATGGGACGCTGCAACGCCACCAAAATATCTGTTCTGTGCTCAACCCCAAATCCTCCTGCTCCCCCCTCACATGTTCTGCTTGCTGTCAATTCTTCTTCCAGTATAAAGAATCACCGAGGCCACCTGCACCAGATGCTGGCTAGGATCATTAGGCGTGTGGCTCAAGGAGAGGTGCTTACCCAAAGAGGAGAGCAGTGTACCAATCCCACTTGCCAAGGGATAAGAATCTCCATGGGACTCTTAAGCTGAAAGGAAGAGAGTGCTGAGCCTCTCTTGAACAGATGAAGCTAAATAAAACCAAGGCTATTTATCAGTGTAGAAGCCACTCAACGTGTCACTCCTCGCCCCGCCTCCTCTCCATTTCACCATTCATTCATTCATGGCAGCGCCATCAGCCTACACAAAGCAAATCTGATGCATAAATCAGGACGAGCAGCATGGCTGAAGTAAGCCAAAAATTACTTTTCCAGCTGGCCAAGAGGACACAATAATACATAAGAGTTGCCATTTGACTTTCATTGCACTTTATTATGTTGAACCACACAAACTTTAAAAGTTATGCCTGAATGTTGATGTTTGTAAAGGACATTCCCGCGGCCTGGCCAAACACTTCAGAATGACCCGGCAACCACACCATTATCCAATCACGGAAAGTCCCTAGGATTTACTCAAGACCATCAAAAACACCAAAGAACACGTCATTGATGGTCAACGGTAAGCACCGGTGGTTCCCCTGCCCCTACATGTCCATGACCATGCTCATCCTTGCAATAGTGAGGGGATTTCTACGCTCCATTCATCCTGGGAGGAGCCAGAAGCTAAATCCTTGTCCGAGCCGAAAGAGTGATTCCTGCTGCTACATTGACACGGCTCCATTGTGGTAGACACATTATTTTCACCAGACTAACCCTCTCTAGGGGGCAATCTTGTTGTGTTACAGTGGCGCTAGTCACAGGTATAAAGGTACGGTGCGCCACAACAGTCTGCCGAAGTTGTCCCCCTTTTCCAAAAGTGGTATTAAAACAGAAGTGATTATCCATATGTTAAAAAAAATAAAATGATGATTGCGGCCTGTATAAGTAATTGCCTCCCATTACCAATGTATCGTACTGGAAAGAGAATATGGGGAAAAGTTAGAAACCAGCATAATGGGACATTTTGAAACCGACAAAATTGTCTCATTATGAGCATTATACAGACTCCTCAGAGCTTCAGCCTCAGAGGTTTAGTAATGTTGGGCCCAACCGTGTATTGTTTAATCAGCATTGTTATCATTACCACTCTTCCTCCTCTACTCCTCAACACTGAATTGGTGAAGCAGGTGAATTACACCAGAGAACCTCACGATACTCAAGTGAATCTGTCCATTGTGCTAGTAGGCTGAATTTGAACCACTAACCTTTAATGATCAGCTAGTGCCCTTACAAATAGATGTACCATGCAATAACAGCACTACTGTACGTGTTTGTTTTTTGAGCCATTATATAATGAGCTCTAATCCTGGAAATTGATACGTGTCCTTGCTTTTGTACAACCGTAATAAGAAACGGCATCAATGGTAGGCAAACCATTCAGTGCGATAGCCATGTCTAATGGGGCTATAATGCAGGGTTGAATGGCTCTATCTGCTGCAGAGGGACAGCCCCCTCAGCAGCCCCTTAGGCCATCGCCTCAGGTCCATTTCAGAGGACATTCTCAAGTGTTTCAGAATTTCCACTCATAAATGGCTTGTTTTGATCACTGAGCTATAGCATTATCTCTTTTTTAGGAGGAAGGTGTCTGTTTGACAACCGAGATCATCCACTTTGTTCATCCTTAAAATGATTCCTGCAAGTAATCAAAACATACAGTTATCTTGTAATGTATATAATCATGTCACTACAGTACAAAACAAAACTAACAGTGTGGGCACACAAGATCTGGGTTAGAGATAGAACAACTCCCTCAGGTAAAGTAATGTAGCATCCAAAGTGCTCTTTGAACAAAAACAGTCTAAACATGGGAAAGGGCTCCTTTATTTCATTTCATTCTATTTCTTTATTCCTGTGCGCTGGTCTCTGAGGAGCTCTGGCATCGATTGCTGATTTAATGAAAGCGTCTGTTCCTCTCCCCCATTCCTCACTCCTCCTCCAGGTCACTCTGCCTAAAATGCTTCCGTTAATCAGATTTCTGTTAAAAGCCGTAAATAGAATGAAAGGTCTGGTGCCAAGACACACTCCCCTTTACTCTATTCTTCACTCTGTCACTCCCTTTTCTTAGAGTTTCCCAAATAGTGAATTCAGTGGCCTTTCATTCTAACAAGTCATGTACAATGGGCAGCTCCTCATATTCACAACGTCAATTTCTTTCACAACAAAATACATAGGCTTAAATAACTGAACACAGAGACTTAATAAGTAGTCTCTTATGTAACATAAGACATTGTTGGAAGTAGAAACAATGAATATATTAATTGATTAGTCGATCAATTCAAGGGCAACCCATTTTGATAAATTCATCATTTACCTAACAAGCACAACTGGCAAACAAGTCCCTGTTTTTCAAATGTGAGGTTTTGCTGCTTTTTTCCCTTGTTACAATGGCTGAAAACTGAATATCTGGGGGTTTTAGACTATTGGTCAGACAAAGCAAGCAAATGCCGATGAAAATAATTGGCAGATCAATCAATACTGAAAACAATTCTTTGGTCCAGCCCTGGTTGACAGCTATGTTGAGACAGAAATACATTTAAATATTGTCTGATTCTGGATGAGATGGTGTAATGCTGGACAGCTTTTGATGCTATTATACAAGGAACTTTACTTACATGTGCATAAATGTAATCAATCCCCTCAAGGTGCTCCTGAGCTATCACATTCCAGAGGATGGGTAGGATTTGACATCACAGTGAACTTGACCTATAACCTCTCAATTCTAAATCACTGTATCCTTGTCCAGCTGGACATGTATGCCAAATCTGAAGAAATTAGCTCCAGACGTTCCTGAGATATCCTCAGAATGGGTCCAGGTGGCTATTTGGGGGAAAAAAAGTTGAAATCCCCTTTTTGGAGATATCGCATTCAGAGGATGAAAAGGATTTGAGATCGCAATGACCTTGACGTATGACATCCAAAATCAAAATCTGTTCACAACTGGACATTTGTGCCAAATTCATTCAAGGCGATCCCGATATATGAACGGTATGAACCTTTAACCTCCAAAATCTAATTCCCTGAGATATGGCGATCACTAGAACAGACCAGACAGACAGACGGACGTTTGTCTGACGTATAAACGGACAACCCGAAAATATGCCTTCAGCCACAGTAAGGCCACGTGCAGGCATAAAAATGTTTAAATGCCACTTGCTATATAGTTCTCTACCATGCTTTTAGCCATTTATTTGGGAAGGTTGAACTTCCCATTACTGATGACATCTAGCTCTTTAGTTTTGAGATTTAATGCACCCATTGTTCAAAAGCGTCAACCAAATTAATGTAATGTAACATATAGCCCAACGCTTACTTCAGAGAATTGGAGGCAAGTGGGCTGGACCTTTACCACCTCCTGAAATGACAAGGTCTACAAGGGATTCACCATAATATTATTGCCCAGCCTAGCAATACAGAGATCATAAAAGTACCGTAGTGTGTCACACTCAGCGCATTCTAGAACGTGCCTCTGCATGTGTACACACAGGCACACCAGTAATATGTGGGAATAGTGTATGCATGGTTTCTGTACATATGAATAATGTATACATCCAGCCCCTAACCCGGGTGTTTGGAAGAGTCCTATGTTCAATGAAATGTACTGCGTAATGGTAAATGGACCTGTACTTATATAATGTTTTTCTAGTTTTCCGACCACTCAAAGCGCTTTAACACTACATGTCATTCACCTATTCACACACTGATGGCAGGGGCTGCCATGCAAGGTGACAGCTGCCCATCAGGACTGTCTATTTAAAGAGCACAAGAACTACCAGAGCAGGGGATCAAAGCACCGATCCTCTGATTGAAGGACGACCCGCTCTACTACAGAGCCACCGTCTCCCAGTGTGTATGTTATGTTTCTGATATGATTTGTGCAGTTATACAGTTTGCAACAAAACAAAAAAAACACTCCATGGGCTGATTAGTTATAAGCTAAAGGATCCTGTATGATGAGAGACTTTACTTTTCTTTCCAGCAGATAAGCAGGTCTGAGATTGCCACGAGGGCTAATCATCACATTGTTCCTGATGAATAACCAGCCAAAATGATCATGCACTCTACAAAAACTCTTAATTAGCTAAATCTCTTCTTCAATCAAGTATCTAAATTACATTTGTACAGTTCAGTGATTACTGACCAAAAGGAGGATTCTTGAGCTGTAAAGAATACACTGGGCATTAAATGGTCCCATCGAATGGGTGACCACTCACTGAATGAATCATGTCCTAATAATTAAATTGTATGGCATACCGAGAGTGTTAACTTTAGTGGATGCACATTGAGTGGTTCTGACGTCTCAATAGGCTTTTAAAGAAATTAAGCGATGGGCTTGGACAATAATTCCTCTTTTCCGGGTCATTGATTGTTCTCTTTTTTGGCTCGTCCAGACACATTTTGCTCCTCTACTTAAGATTGGCACTTAGGGACTCTCGCCTTATCCCTATAACCGAAGACAAGTCAAGGCAGTAAAGGGAAGCATAAGGCTGAGAAATGTAGTCCTAGAAATATTTACCTTGAACTTTAATCTCTTTGGAAGTTACTCACTCAACCACTGTAATTGTTCAAGAAACACAATAGATAACAATACATGGGTATGCCTTTGGGTACATTTGGCTATTCAGCACTATTTGTATGCAGAACATCACTTAAATTCAAGAAGGACAATCAACACCATCTCAAGTGTAGATGTGTCTTCATGATGTCCCCTTGCTCACTAAGGAATGCCAATATTAAGTGTCTACATCTGTGCAATGTACAGAGATATGACATTAGTTAACAGACAGTTTTATTAAATGCTCTTGTCAGTTAAAACATCTCTAGTCACAACTATCAGAATAACAATGTTTAACATCAATCACATTAAATCATGATTTGATTAGATCATGATATGCCTTTCCATCAAATTATGGAGATGTGTCCTAATTTTAATACCCGTCATGAGCAGCACTTGAATCCCGCTAATGTCTTAATCTTTAAAGTTTACTTCACATTTCCACAGAAACCATAATACCCTCTTTATAGATTCAGAAAACAGAAACAAGCAGCTATGTTTGGTATCTAAAATGTTTAGTTATTCAAGCCAGTCAAAATAACTGATAGATTTGTGGCAATAGGAACATTTGTTTAACACATTGAGACTGTGAAAACAGGAAAATTAGCCACATCATTTCTTTTCCTTTTTTTTTTACCTCAGAGAGCAACAATTTGCAGCAATCTGTTGGCATCCAGCTATTAATCTAGTGGTTGCTGAACAGCCTGCAGGACTGTTTTTATTCAAGGACCATAAGAGCATATCTTCTCTGTGCCCAAGTATCTGCCTTCCATTTGTTTGTTTTTCATGTCACAATATTAGGCCAATAATCAAAGTCAATTAGTGTCCGCCTCCCTTCTCTTTTGCACCTCGTCCTTCTGCCTTCCCCCTGCCATGCCTCCAGAACTAGAGAACAAATGTTACTGCCTCTCAATGACATTTTCCAGCTATCCAAAGGGGTTTTACCAATATCAAGCTTCTTCCTGATCGATAAATAGAACTGTAGGCTAGGGCCATTTATCACCTCCAAAATAGCCTACCTTCTTCATGATGAGTGATAGATCCCCCATGCAGTCTGCAATCTAAAATTACTCATAAAGACTGATTAAGGCCAAATCAGAACTGTCCTCTTCTGAATCCTGTACATATCATCAAAAAAAGGCTTTTTAGAGTCAAGCAGCCATATGATAGACGAGCATTTCCAAGCACGAGGCCAGGGTATTGTGCATGCCATGAAGCTTATTTTATAGGGTCCATGATAGATGTTGTTTAGAGCGATTTAAGCAGCCCTTATGCTGGTGTCAGCATCTGACCCCTCCACAGTGATAAAGCTATCAGAAAGAGAGAGTAGAACCAGAAGTGAAATATGGAGGGAGGGACATGCGGGCCAGATAAACTCCTGCATACTGGGCACCCGCCCAGCTCTAGGAGGGGAATGCCTTCAGTCTTATCAGCATACAACTTTGTGCAGAAAGACGGGTTTCAGTGAAATAGGTTGTGTCCACTAACAAACCAACTACCCAAACTTTAATTTAAAAACCAGAGCATTTCCCCAAGACAGGCAAGTGCAAATTGACACCTCGTTGCATCAATCAGAAGTTTAAGACATAATTTAGTCAAGTAATACAACAGATTTAAATAAACTTTTAGAGGTAAAGCAAAAAAGACTCACTGGTAACACTTTGCTTGATGCCAGACGTAAACCGAGTTCCTCTAAATGGAATAACAAAGTGCTTCACAATAAAAGGACATGTGTAATATAATATGAAAAATAACAAGACTACTTACCAGAATTATAAAACAATAGAACAATTAAGGCAAGGTGGAACCAATAAAAAGGGGGACAAAATAAAAGTGAATTTTAGGAAGTGATTTAAAAGATGAAACGAACAGCCTGAGATGCTTTAGCCAAAGCTGAGAGGCGAAGACTGATTGTAAGGACCAGCATCAAGGTATTAAACATAGCAATCGCCCTTACTTATCAGGCAAGTTGTTCAGCCAGAGAACCCTATACTTGACGATCACAGCTTTGCTGCGATCAATAACATCTTAGTCTAAAATGTAAATTGGTGACACGAAGAACCTTTAAAACAATCAAGCGTAAAAAAGTAAAGAAAATAAATTATTATTCAACTAACACTTTTGTGATTTTGCCAACTTATCGTGACTTGATTTAATCGACAGATCTGTAAAACGGAGTTTCTCCACAGTGAATCATGCAGAAACACCACTTTAAATCTAATGATTACCATATGTTCATTCAGTTTTAAAAAGTATTTTCAGAAATTGCTTATCACCAAAAGAGATCTCAGTTGACTAAGACCAAGACAACAAATTAGTCGACTAATCGATGAAGAGGAGGCAGACCTATAGCTATACATGTCATTTTTGCTTTATGTTATGGAAAATTGTCACAATTAATAGTATACTAAAATAGCCAATGGTAATGTTTGCAGTGAACCTACGGATGTACAGAAAACTACCACTTGATTCATTTTATAAAGAAGAAAATGTGATTCTCTGTCCAGTTCTGAAGTTATAAGGAGCATCTTTTCTTTCTATAGTTAAGCTTAATTTATTCGGCATTTATTTGACATGGACATAATGTGTAAATCACACTGAGTCGATAAATATGTGTTTCATATCTGTGTGTTTAGATTTGACCTGATTATGACATAGAAGTAGAAAAGAAAGAAGATTGCATTAGTCATGTTTTAAGTGCCTTAATGCCTCTACGAGCACTGTGTCATGGTCGCTGCGTTGATAAGTGGGTCAAATCAGCAGAAACTACAATCACAAACGTCCTGTTTTTGAAACCCTGTCCCATACCTGTCCCTTTCACCTCACACATTACCTTTGCCTCACAGAAGATTAAATCACCAAGTCATTTATGGGCTAGAAAGCACATCTGAGGTTTAGCTGTGATGTAAGATTTCAGTAGCTTATAGCCTATAACTGGTAAACAGAAACAAAATTGTACCCAATGACTTCTAACCAGGCCCACCTTTACAGTCCATTAACGCCAGCTGGACTGATTCGTCCGCTTTCTCATACTTGCAGACCTTTTTTGTTGCTGATATGTAAACTGGAATATTTAACATCCTCAAACCACAGACCATGTTGTCACATTGCATCAAAAGCTATGTCAGTCAAAATGTGTGAAAGTTTATTCCAGCGAGTGAACTCTACTTAATTTAGTCACCACAAATTAATCTCACAATTAAAGAATAATTAGGCATCAATTTGCAATAGAAAAGACTTGCATTCAACCCAGCTTGAAATGTGCTAAAAGACTGAGAACAGAGAACAATGAATGGAGCAGGTAAGGAAAGTGCTGGCACAAAAAATACTCTTCATCATTGAGGTTACTCTTTTAGGAAGGTATTGCACACCCAATGGGTCATTAAACCCACCTCTCCTCTCTCCTCCGAGCTCTATAATACAGACCCTGCCCCAAATGAGTAGTTGTTGTTGTCATGTGAAATTGAGACCTATTGGTTGTAATCAGGAAATGCGACAGGTCTGTCTCTCTATGAGCAGGTCACCTTTACTCCCCCGCCCACTTCCTGTGCTGGTCTGTTCAGCTTTCACGAGCGCCGTGTTTTATTCCTCATTTCTGTCCACACACATTGGCCACGTCATTTTTCACCCCGCTGACTGATTACCGGTTACACTCTTCAGCCAATCTCCACTTACAGCTCCTTGTCTTCTCTGTCTTTATGACATTATTACATGTCTTTATCACCGCTATCAATAATCCTGACCCCTTAGTGAGATGTTTCAGCACTCAATCCAGACTCGGCATAAACACCATGAGCTGAGCCCACAAATCTTCAACACACACAACATTGCAGCGTAGCGTTGGCTGGACAGAGACTTGAAACAATAGACATTTAACTAAGTTAATTTTTTATCAATTCAACATAATCAACATTGTTACGCATCATTTATAAAGTAGTAGTTACTTCACTAAGGACCTAGATGATATCTGTGACAACGGAAGTTCAATAGTTTGACTAACCAAGCATGTGTGAATTTTGCCATGAGATTCCTTGTCCCCTAACTCAAAATGTAAATCAGTTTGAAATCAATGGAAACAAGGCAGCAGTTCCTATCACACAGTCTAATGGATAAAACATATTCGTGGTGAAATTAAGTTGCATATAGGGCCAATGGAACAAGAGGGGCGGATCATATAAAAGCAGCTGGGAAGAAGAAGATCTCTATATACTGTACTGGGTTGTACATAACTGCATGTCTATGCTTTTTATTGTAAGAATGCATTCATCTCATTTTAAAAATTATATTTTGTACCACAAAACCACAATTATCATTTTGTCTGCTTTCTCCTTTTTATCTCTGTACTCACTTTACATTAAAACCTTAAATGTTTTCTTTTTTAACAAGACAGCTAAACTTCTACTCAGAGATTATACCAACATAAAAGCATAATATGGAGATGGCACAGAGAGAGTTGACATTAAGGGAAGAGTTCTCCCAGCCAAAACAACAACCAGAGCCTATTTTGTAACTCCAAGGTCAGAGTCCACTTTCAATGTATGTGTGTGCAAATAGAGGTGCAGGTTTCAAATCATATCAAAATGTGACATTTGTGGTTTTGGCTTCCTGACCAGAGGTGGCAGTCACAAAGGTATATTGTTGCAGATCAGTTCAGTTTATTTGCACAATTGGAAACATTAAAAGGGCAAAATGAATGGCCAAAAATAAAAAGGTATTGCCAGCTTCCCAGAAGCCCTTCCCAGAATACAAGCCAAGTGTAAGTGAGATTTGTTGTGTACATTTGTCACAAATTGTAACTCGGCAATTCTATGTTTTACATTTTTCTTAAAAAAGACACTGGGACTTCATATTCTATCTAAATATCAAATGCATTTTATAATGAAAATGCAGATTAATTTGCTCATCACGAATGGAAAGGGTGTCCACAGCAACAACGCAGAGGGGTTATTTAACAATTTGTTGAGAGTTTTATAGCATGTAATTTCAAATAATGTCAATAAGAGAAGTAGCATACTTTAGTTTGTGCATAAACCTCCTCAATCTCTTGTTTGTAATGGGAAGGACTGAGCAATTACCAGACACTTACCACAGTCTAGTAAACATGTGTCTAATAATAAACATTGCAAATGTTAAACGAAAAAATGAGCAACACTTATCTATGTTTTACACTCACTTTTCTCAAATGTAACTGAAAGTACTTGTGTGTGTATGTGTGCATTAGTGTCGGTTATTTGAGTGCAGTCATGCATGACTGCCCCTGGGTGGTTGTGGGGATGTGCCTCTGCATGTGAGTGTGTCTGCGCACACAAGAGCTTGAACACATACAGTAACTTGATTGAAATTGGGAATTTTAACATGAGAGAAGCGTAATCTCAGTCTCACAATAGGCCGTCTCAATGTCAGAGGAGCCCTGCACTGGTGGCAATTACTATTGACATCACGCTAATTGTAGCTGAATAATTAATCCTTACTGTTCTGGAGTACAAGGAGCTGAAAAGGTGAGCTGGAAGTGGCACAGCTGAACTCTTGCACAGTAGAATGGCAACTAATTGGATTTAGGATCATTGTGTTTATAGGACAATCACAATATTATCTATTCCAGTTAAGGTCATGTTTAAAGAGACACAGTTGCCATAATTAGACTCTCAAGACTACAGCATACCAATTAATAACTATTACAGTATTAATTCAAATATCCTCACACAATCTTCTTGATGCTAACCATACAGTATATACACAATTATTGGATATGCAATGCTGAATTATCATCAGGAAAACATTGTAGTGTCTATAAGTGGATGAGCTAAGAGAAGCGATTCAATTTGTAGCACTTGTCTGCCATCTACTGGACACAACATTTAAATGTCGCTTTCATCCGAGGATGCAGCGCAATGTGTTATCTGATACATTTTAATTTGGGTAATCACACTGAATTTTATGATGTTTACAAAGTCACAGTAGTCCCAATGAGTTAGGCCAAGTCAATCTGTATAGGGTATGATGCATATTTGTAAAATCCCTTTATATTGTTTCTAAAAAAGCACTGTGGTGACGACAAGCCACATTATGATGCTTTGAGTACGGAAAAAGCAAGAAAAGGAGTTACCTTGAGCAATACAAATATTTCCTTTATACTTAATAGCTCTCTCACCTCTGACCTGCCTGAAGTCACACAAAAATGTCTCAAAAGGACGACCAAGATATCATAGGATTTTTTTATGCATTGCGATAAAAAGTAACTTTTATCATATAGTGTTTTAAACAACTAAACTAATAAAAAATAATAAAATATGTTGTATATTCTCATGGAATTCTAAAAGACACGTATTTTGTACAATGTATTGAGACCTACATAATAAATGTAGTAGTATTCTCTCTTTGAGGGAAAACAATCTCAAAGTTATTGTACAAAGTCTAACATATTAATAAAGTGTAGAAATCATACTTTTTTCAAGGCATGTTGTCTCATTCTTACATGAGAAAATGTACATCCATTTTGATAGACATCAATCCGACTTTCTTTTAAATAAATATGTTCTCAAACCTTCATTAATTTTCTCTATCGGATTAGCTCTTTTCAAAATACTCTGACAGGAAATGAAGCGAGGTAAAGTCTAATGTGGTTTGAAAGGGCATGAGACCTCTGATCATACAGCAGAACAAAATCTACAAGTGAAAATGCCGTTTGACGTGCGACAGCGGAAGGAGAAGGTGATTCATCCTGCTCAACACAGATGAGTGATACAGCTTGTGATCTATGTCCATTCTCTTCTTATACTAATCCAGAATGGTGCCATACAACCTCTTGCGGTTTCATTAGCAGTGGAAAGTTGACTCATCACAGCATTGCCTCTAGAGTCACTGGTGTACACACAAGACTAACATTGGATGCAAGTGAAAGTTACAAATGCATTTCCTCTTTCTCACTAAAGAAACAAACAAGAGTAAGATTTAACATTTTGAGATTAGCACAAATGGGACCCTCATGGCTTCCCTCTACCATAAGACAATGTTGCCATCTAGTGAGCAACAAAGAAAAATCCTTTTTTTAATAAAAGAATATTGTGAAAGAGACATTTTCCACCTAGAAATAGTTTTCATTTATTCTCACCTTTAGTGAAAAATATATTCCAATATTCATCTTTTTTTATTATTTTTTTTCTAAATAATAACAATAATACAGTTTATTTGTATAACGCCGTAAAAAGTTACTCAAGACACTTACATGGTAAAAACAGAAAGAATAGGAGCAATAACAAATAGTAGCTTGTAGTGCTTTGTTTTACACAGAATGCGTTAAAGTCCCTATTGTCTACTAAGGATGTGAGCAACAATAAGATGTCATTGGGCTTAATTGTCCTGCAGATGGCGTCACCTGGGAAACTGATAACTATACACTGCAAACCTGCTGGTGTATAGTTACAATTATAAATGCAAGTTAATAATACCAATAAGTTCATGAAAGCTTATCTAAAAAAGTATTCATATTGCATTTGATAGTATAGTTTAAGCTTTCCACTCTAGTTCTGAATGAATTTTACATAATTTTAGCACCAATAGACATTGAAGAACATTACGGTCAAAGTTGACATTTTAAAAGAATGCCCATATTCAGACATATGCATATTAGATACTTGTTAGATAAAGACATTCTTTATCGAAGAACAAACAATTACACAACATAGCTGATCTTTAAAACACACTTGACTGAGTACAAATAAATACACATGTGTTCATTTGGTCCTGTTTTAGTAGACAACACAGAGAGACTGTTTAAATATGACTATCTTAAATGCTAATTAAATACTGTATCTGAATGCAAGCAAACAAGTCACAGTATATGTAAACTTAACAAAAATTGCACAAAACACACCAAACCCATACAGTATTGGCCTAATCTGAGCAGCAACATATCACAAGATAACTATCAATTTACCAACATTGCATATAGGCCAGAAGTTACAATCTATAAGTGCATAGACATGTTTTGACCGACCCAACAGAGATTAGTGAGCTTGTTCTGCCATTTTCTCTGGTTCCCCACTTTTTTCCACGTCAACCATAAGTGAGACCAGAAATTGATACAAGCTTAGAGCACTATCTAGAGGATAAACTGTGTTATGACATGCCAACCACAACATGGGATGGGATTCATTCAGTAATGGTATTTTAGGTAAAATATTGTTTTGCAGCCCAACTGTGTGCAAATGTTTTTACGTGCGCATGTCATTGGCAAAGGAAGCCTTTTTTCATAATTGATGGATTTAAAATCTGACATTGTTTCAAATTATGTACATAAAATGAATGAATGTGATATATTTTTTTTTTCACCAAAATAGCTAAATGTTAGCATGTAACTACTGTACAATGTACAGTAGCAATTACATCAATTAATTCAGTCATTTTAAGATCTGAGTAAATAAACACGCAGAACTCAGGAACATGTCACACTCGAAAAACAATATTTCAAAATGCATGGACTCTCAGCACTCAGAATTGAATCAATGTTTTTAAAACGATAAACTACTTCATAACATATCTAGACAACACACCAATGTTCAAACAGCTGATTTCAAAAGATTTAACTTTGGAGCTGAAAGACACATATGGAAAGAAATAAGCATTATTCAATTCTGCAACATTTTCAACTTGAGAAAACACAACCACAGATGGGATGCTGTTTGCCAAACAACACAAATACAACGCACTACCCAACCAGAAGAGCTATGCAAGATTTGTACAAATCAAATTAGCTGCAGGTTATCAAAAGAGACAAAGCAAAATTGCTGTATGCACATCAGGGAATCACTCGCAAACCACCTGTTGAAGAAATACAACAGCTCTTCCCTTCAACCAAAGTCCTCAGTCTAAAGCCATCGAGCTATAACAAACCTGAATTACAATGACTGGTACCTTCAACTGCACAGTTAACTTTTATTAGTGAGCAGAGCATTGAGCCATTAACCTCTGCACTGCTCATCAAACCAGCGGTCTTACCAGTGGCGGCAGGTGGAATTTCTTTTTGGTAGGGCCATCCAATCAATTTCAGCAAACATTCCAGTATGATTCAATGCAAAAAAGGTATCAAACATGCATTACTACTTTACAGTTAAATATTTTACATTTATTTCAACACTTTTACATAATAAAGGACATCTTATTGATACAATTCAGTAGATTAATATATATATATATATATATATATATATATATCATATAATAATATTCAGTATAATTTGATATATATATACTATATAATATAAAATATAAATATCATATAATATAAATATCATTAATATATTATCATATTTATATATATATATATATATAATATAAATATTATATTTTTATATATATATATATATATATATATATATATATATATATATATATATATATACACAATAATATAAAGATGCCCCTATGAACCTAGTTTGTTGAGGAAACACCCAATCAGTGTGGTCAGGAAACCTGCATGTTTTCCTGGCAGATTATTTGTAAAGGAATGGCAAAGGAATGGCAAACCTCTCAATGACCTCCTTATTGAAGTCAGGAATATCCCTGACAAGTTTCTTCTCCATGGACAGCATAGCTAGAGCATTAAGGCGATCCTGTGTCATGGTGTTTCTCAGGAAGGTCTTGATCCTCTTCAAAGTAGAGAAACACCTCTCGGATTCAGCTGTTGTCATGCGTGTGGTGATGAGGATCCTGAGAAGACTGACAGTCTCCAGGTGCTCTGAAGGTTGTTCTCAATGGAAAACTGGTACATAAGCACTGCGGCCACTGCAAGCCTTGAACTCACTGTTCTCATAGATGAGGGACAGTTCTGTTTTGAGCTTGGCCTGGTTCAACATGGGGTAAGCCTCTACTGTTGTTTCAAGTAAATGAATCAGGGAACTTCACACTGTGTTGTGGGAACAACTCTCCATGCAACAGTGTTGTGCTGATGAGGTGCTTAGTGAAGGAGAACGGCTTCTTGGCATGCATTAGGATGGTATCATATCCTGTAAAAGACACATCAGTTTAAATTAGCAGTAAAGCTATTTTGATGAAAGTGATTCTGATTGAACACATGCTTATGTCCGAATCAAGTATAGGCTATGACTACCGGTATTAAGGTTTTGAAAATTCAATAATACAATGTATGTAAAATCTTACAAAGAACTTTAGATAATGGCAAATTATAACTACATCATCAAAATGTATCAGGTGGTCAGTTACCAGCTTGTCCTCCCTTTTTCAGGAGACATGTCTGTGTGAGTGTAAAAGTATTCATATTAACAAGTACATCACAACGTACCTCTGTTGCCAGCCTGTATTGTTCACCTGGTCCCAGCATCCTCTGTTGCTTGTTGGACTGGTGCTGCTGGTCAGATTCACTGTCCCCACATAGAGAGGAAATGGAGGCTCTGGTCCAAAAATTAAAGTTTCAGTTGCTAACTTGCTATCTTCAAAAACAACTAGGCCTCTTCTAGAAATGTATTTGGTGGACACCTGAATAAGCATGTCATTACAAATGGTGTTTAATAACTACCTGCCTTTTTATAGAAATCTAATATTTTTTCTTTTAAAATATTGAAATGTCATTGTGATGTTATCATTGTGAGGCCCATTTGGGATTTTGCAGACTGTTAAAAGTGAGCAACTTTCTAACAACAAAAGTGTTATCAGCTTGTAGTAAATATAGTTATTTTTTTAATGTTGTCTGTTAACCTCTGGACAAGTGCTTTAATGAAGAGAGGGTCGATGTTCCTCTTCTGCAGCTGGTTGAATAGCATGTCCACATTTGGCATGATCTTGTGGAACAATGCCAGGAAAAAACAGAAAGTCTTATCTTCAAGCATCCTCACAAAGCCCCCTGCCTCTCTGACAGTTGGGGGATCAAAGTTCCCAGAGTCTCTGATGGTCTGGAAACACTTTAGGAGGTCATCCTTGTGCTCGTACACAGTATTTACAGCGCGACTGTGGAAGTTCCACCGTGTTGTGGAGGCTCTAGGAAGTCTATGCACAACCACTTGGTCAAGCACGGTGGTTCACTTGTGTGACCTGGAGAAGAAGGCAGAAATTCCACCAAGGTCTGAGGGGGGGGGGGTGCTGTTGCCTGCTGCATTATGAGGTTCAGCTGATGCGCTCATTACAGCAGCCCCGTTGCAAGCTTGGGCGATAAGTTTGGCCTTTTGTCCATTTGGGACTATGATGCTCAGCCTCTCCATAAGTGATGTAGCGATGGTGTCAGTGGTTGCATTCTGGATGATAATGTACTCGAAAAACTGCTCTTGGACTTTACTGTTGGCGTTGATGTAGCGTAGCACCAGCTGGCAGTGACTGGAAATGTCAGTCGTCTCGTCTGCTTGAATTGCGATACAATCAGCATTCTTTACTTCCTCCAGAATGTAATCCTTTATAACCGACAGCATGCAGTCCAACAGCTCGTTTTGTACCGTCTTTGACAAACCGCTGGCTGTCTTAAGGTGCTCCTCCAGCACATCGCCTAGGGAGGCAACAAAATCCACAAATCCTTTGAAAATGCCAGAGTTGTCCAAGGAGTCATTCTCGTCATGCCCACTCAAGGCCAGCTCAAAAGCCCCACAATTCACAATTTCACACAATTAATTATTTTTGATAAAATGTACCTGTGGCAGTGGGGTGTGGTTAGGCTCGGCTGCAGAGTGTGTGGAGCGGGGGTGTGGTTCAGGGAACAGTGTCGGGACAGGTCTAATCAACCTCAGCTGGGGTGAGGGTTAATCTGCCACAGCTGGGATTAATGAGTGTGTGTGTGTGTGTGTGTGTCTTCCCTCAAAAGGAGCAGTAGCGACGGGGAAGAGGAGCTCGGTGCGGGAAGAGTGCGCAAATACAACTGTGTGTATGTGAAACAATAAAGAAAGGTTTTGTGAACCCCAGAATTGGCGTTGCTTCCTCTGTCACTGTCCAAGACTCACAGGATAACGGGGAAACCCGTTACAGTATACCTGTTTTATCCACCTCCTCGTTGTGTTTTTCACCGCAATCCTGTGTTCGTCGTCCAGCTGGGTAGCGATGTACACTTTGCCAAATATGGCTAGCTTGATGGAGAGTTATCCATGTGTGTCCTGGTGTTCTCATGTTTTCTTAATTTTTCCGACAAGTGCTTTATGTCCCTTACTCCTGTTTCTGTCCATGCTGAATTTGACCCCGTTGATTTAAAAAGCAATCATCGAAAGCAAAATACGGCATTAGCACGACTGCATCCAGCTAGCTAAACCTTCCTGCTGTACCAGTCTCCACAGAAGCTTTACATGTGCTGCTTCCCTTTCACGCCAGTCTGTCTTATTGTGAGGTCTGGTTGATCTGGGCCCAGTTGTTTTACATGTAGTTTCTCCACCAAAGTTCTTCTCTCAAACAGGTCTTGGAGGAGAGATTTTACAGAGTTAGGGTTGGGTCTTCTTGGAAGAGCAGTGCTCGCGCTCGCCATTGTCATGTCGTTAAAATGTCGCCTGGCAAAACTAGCCCTGACAAGAATGCGCAGCTTTGGGCTAAATGTCTTTGGCCCCAAGCTGAATCTATTTTGGGACGCTGATTGGCTAAAGTGTATGTCACTCATTTATATCTGTAATCAGTAATTGGCTAAACTGCTTCTTATACGTGCCTCTTTTGAGCAAAATCGATTTGGCCCCAGCGCAGCTGAGACATGCAGACAGGTGGAGAGGACGCAGAGGAAAAGCATATATTTTACGCAGATATCTTATTTTACAAATATGACTGACCTCGGTATATTCCATATTTAAATAACACAAATATTGACATTGTGTCAAATGTATTATTATTATAATTATATAATTGTTTATAAATACATTTTTGGGGTTCGTGGCTCAAGGTGAGGCCAGGCCCCGTGGCCATCTATTGGCCAGCAGCCACTGGGTCTTACCTTCCAGGGGTTTCTTGTCCTCCACGCAGATAGATGCTTTCACCGCCATATGCGATAATTCAGTTCAGTCTTCAAAGCACATGTCCAAACTTGAAACGGTACGCCGACATGGAACGTGTGTTAGTTAACGAGCTGCTTGCACGTGTTAGTTAGCGAGCTGCCTGCAAGTGTTAGTTAGCGAGCTGCTTGCATGTGTTAGTTAGCGAGCTGCCTGCAAGTATTAGTTAGCGAGCTGCTTGCAAGTATTAGTTAGCGAGCTGCCTGCAAGTGTTAGTTAGCGAGCTGCCTGCATGTGTTAGTTAGCGAGCTGCCTGCAAGTGTTAGTTAGCGAGCTGCTTGCAAGTATTAGTTAGCGAGCTGCCTGCAAGTATTAGTTAGCGAGCTGCCTGCATGTGTTAGTTAGCGAGCTGCCTGCAAGTGTTAGTTAGCGAGCTGCTTGCAAGTGTTAGTTAGCGAGCTGCTTGCATGTGTTAGTTAGCGAGCTGCCTGCAAGTGTTAGTTAGCGAGCTGCTTGCATGTGTTAGTTAGCGAGCTGCTTGCATGTGTTAGTTAGCGAGCTGCTTGCAAGTGTTAGTTAGCGAGCTGCCTGCAAGTATTAGTTAGCGAGCTGCCTGCAAGTGTTAGTTAGCGAGCTGCTTGCATGTGTTAGTTAGCGAGCTACCTGCAAGTGTTAGTTAGCGAGCTGCTTGCAAGTGTTAGTTAGGGAGCTGCCTGCAAGTGTTAGTTAGCGAGCTGCTTGCATGTGTTAGTTAGCGAGCTGCCTGCAAGTATTAGTTAGCGAGCTGCTTGCATTTGTTAGTTAGCGAGCTGCTTGCAAGTGTTAGTTAGCGAGCTGCTTGCATGTGTTAGTTAGCGAGCTGCTTGCATGTGTTAGTTAGCGAGCTGCCTGCAAGTGTTAGTTAGCGAGCTGCTTGCAAGTGTTAGTTAGCGAGCTGCCTGCAAGTATTAGCTAGCGAGCTGCTTGCAAGTGTTAGTTAGCGAGCTGCTTGCATGTGTTAGTTAGCGAGCTGCCTGCAAGTATTAGTTAGTAAGCTTCTTGCAAGTGTTAGTTAGCGAGCTGCCTGCAAGTATTAGTTAGAGAGCTCCTTGCAAGTGTTAATTAGCGAGTTGCTTGCAGCTAACTTTACCACCGCTGCCTCGCTGTTTGCATCATCCGAGTTATCCTCCAGATTGGTGCTTTTACCATCCTCCTTGGTGTAATTGTTGCAATTATCTCTTTCTTTATTTGCTTTCCCTTATTTCACACCACAATGTATTGATTAAGTAGCCTGTTTACACCAAAGAAAACAAATAGTATTGGTCAGATTGGACTTTTGTTTACGTACATTCAGACATATAAGATGACAAGAACGTTGGTCATTGTGCATGTCTTCAGAGCTTAGCGGGACTGTTACAAAAGGCCTTATTATTATGGTCAACGAGGTACGTTTGTGTGACAAGTCAAAATGACAGCCATGAAAAGCCTGTCTTAGAAATGCTGTGTATAATAAATACAAATCACACTGTTGGCCGTTGCATGCAGGCAATAGGCTATAGCACTTTAATGGTGGCCTTACTGATCTTTCCTTAAAGTCCTTAAAGTTATTATCTGATTTGGCAAATATACAGAATCCCGATAAAAGGAATTTTTTCTTTGTTGTTGCATCAGATTCTCAGCTGCCCTTCATCAACTCCAAAGCAGCAGCTGACATGCCGTTGTATAATTTGTGGTGACATGGACATGGCTTGTTTGGGTTATGTTTGATCGTCTTTGATGTTACCTTCACCCACGGTCTCTAGCTGCAGCTGCAGTAGGTCTGACAGCAGGCAAATTGAGCTTTTTGATGTATTATGGTACAACATTGTAAGACAGAAAGATAGATTAACAATATAATTCAGTGCTTTTAAGTGGGTTTGTGTTAACCATGTCCACCAGAAGGGGGTACTAACTGTTTTTAACTGGCATTAACAGCACTAGGCTTTCCCCTGACAAAGTGGCCACAGTCAAAACTGCAGATCATGTGATGGATAGAACAATGACATTTCCCATAAAGATCTATGTAAATCATTTTTTTTTCTTGAATGTAATTAATGATTATTAATCATTATAACAATTTAGTTCATTTTCAAAGGCCATGCACACTCATGGGACATCCACACCGGTGGTTTTACTGCCATTCGCTAATTAGACAGACTGTTTGATTTACATCCCTGTAAGTCATTTTCAGATGTCACAGAAGGAAATGCACAGTTTTGAAAAATAAAATGAGTAATGGCTAAATGCCATTTAGCTGGTGTACCTTGGTACTGGTATTGTGCATGCTGGCTCACTGGGCTGCACTTGAATACAACAGTGACATTGGTAATGCTATTATGTATACCTGTTAAGGTGTCTGCATTGAACAAGATCTAGATCTTTATCCATAGTTACAGGAACGTGGGTGCTTCACTCTCAGGCGCTCTTCCTTATGTACTGTGGCAATAAGAGATGGACCGGGTTAGGTTGTAGGCATACACTGTGGCAGCTGACATACCAAGGAGGCTAACAAACGACATTCCACAAGTTTTAAGTTAAAGAGCTTCTTATCATACTTTATTGTCATCAACCATTATTATTATCCTTGCAGTCCTTGCAGTCACAGTAACCAAAACACCTTGATAGTCCTGTCAAGCATTTGCATTCCCACTGTTTGCAATAACAGTGGTAGATTTGAAAAGTGGTGTGGTGGCTAGCACTGTCGCCTCAGGGTTATATTCCCGGGCTAGATGGGCCTGTGTTGAGTTTATGTACTCCCTCGTGGCAGTGTGGGTTTTTTCCAGGTTCCTGGTCTGGCCTTATTCTGTTTTAAATTTGAACTATTGTTGTTTAGTTTGTAAATTTTTTTTTAATTAACTTGACAGTAAATTATTAATATACTATAACTATAAAGTCAATGGATGGAGTAAAAGGTAGCCTTCTTCTTCTAACGTCAAACTTAAAGTGTAACTTGTTTTGAAAAATGCAAATAATTGGGCATGGGCTGAGAGATTAAACCAAACCCACTTCCGTATGACAAAAGCTTCGACACAGAGTTTGCATATAACAGCTTCAGTAGCTTGGAAAATAGCGATATGTCAAGGGGCAGTGAATTTGATGGATCCACTGTTTTTTAAATAACAAATGAGACAAGAATTACACCCCACGGTCCCTTTGCCTCACGCCCTGTCGCCGGGGGACTAATTTGTGGAGAAGAGAGCGGGCAACAGTTCTGGAGGCGTTGCAGCTGTAGCAACTTGAATTCGTAGGTTTCTTTTTAACATTGGGAGGAAATATATGAATCGAAGGTTCAGGGGATCCTCCTCCACAACATATTGAGTGTCAAACACTTAATTTCCTTTGGGGGATTTGTGTCCATCAATTTATGGTAAAAATAAATAAAAAGACTATAGGTAATGATTAAAAATATAATACAATATAAAAGAATGGAATTCAGGAAGGCTTTCTTGTTGCTTACAAATATGTATTCGCCTGTAGATCAACTTTTCTCCCTTAATATAATCTCTGCTGAATGGATTGGAGCTCCATTCATACATTGTCATATTCATGTAATGTGTTTATGTAACTTTGTAATGCTGTTCATTCTGTACACATGAAATGTATTGCCTCTGTCCATCCGGGGAGAGGGATCCTCCTCTGTTGCTCTCCTGAAGGTTTCTTCCCTTTTTTCCGTGTGAAAGGTTATTTTTGGGGAGTTTTTCCTGATTCGATGTGAGGTCCTGGGACAGGGATGTCGTATGTGTACAGATTGTAAAGCCCTCTGAGGCAAATTTGTAATTTGTGATATTGGGCTATACAAAATAAACTGAATTGAATTGTATTGAGTCAACTTACATCTATGTAGGACTGAGTCTTTCCTCATCTCTGGTAAAGTAACCTCTATAAATGTGGCAACTATTGTTGTTAATGATACATTAATTCATCATAATTCATTGATAAATCCCTGGACTTAAATAGCTCATATACAGTATGGGGTACAGAAAAATTTCGGATCATGTTTCAAACTTTCTGCACATTCAAAATATTTCCTTGAGTAATCAAGAAAAAGGTTTTAATATTTTGAGGCAAAAGTCATAATATTTTGAAAATAAAGTTGTTGTTTTTGATTGACAGCAGTCTGAAAGCTTTGTTTAATTGCAAGATATCTTCTCTTCTATATATAAGCCATGTAGTAATTACATTACATTCTCAAGGTGTAGCCTTAAACAGTATATAATAGTAGTTCATGGGTACTGAGGTACAAGCTTCCAAGTGTTGGATAAATGCTAGTTGACATTCAAAGGAAAGAACGGGTTCAGTTCATGTTTCGGAGTAGAAATGTACAGTGTAATGCTCTCACTGTGATTGGTCTGATTGTAGGTTGGCTATATGATAAAATCAACATTATGCAAACATCTGAACGGACACACCCAAGAATGACTTTTAAGTAACTGAACATTGTGCACAGAAAACACAGACACTTTCTTCCACCACCTGGAGAGAATGGTTACCAACATGGGAGGTAAACCACAGTCCAGATGTCCGCCTCGCCATCTAAGGTGGTAAGAAATGTTGAAGAGGAGAAGGCGTGAGAAACAAGCAGCTGTAGTGGTGTGAAGCTCCAGTGACAGCAAGCAGCACAGAGCTGGCAGTGTGGACTGTTTGAAGGCCGAGTGGTGGTCATCCAACTGGAGGTATTTAGAGGGAGGATGTCAAAGCAGCAATACTCTTAGATGCACTGCGGATGTTTCTTTCTTCATATGTAAGCAATCATAAGCAATGTGATGAACAAGAAGCTGGTCCTTACAGCAAAATAAGTCCACTCAGAGTAACCTGATCCAACCAGTATTATTCAAGAATGATCACTTTATGATATTATATTATTTTGAGGAGCTTATATTTTCATGAACAAATATGTTGTTGTTGTTGTTGTTTTTGTTAGTTAGCAGGATGTTTCAGAATCAGAAAAAGTTTATTGCCAAGTACATTTCATATAAAAGGAATTTGTCTTGGTGATTGAGTGGTGGACAAACTTCACGACAGATCTAAATTTGACTGGGCATTTTAGCTCACGATTAAATTAAATATTTTTGGGATATGCCATGATTAAGTGATTGTGAAATAATGTACATTTGTCATAATATTTTACATTTAAATAAGTGATTGTAGAACAGTCCACATTTTTTTCTTCTGACAATAAACATGATTTCTCCCGAATCTTAATCAAGTGTTTATTACAGTAACAGTAATGATGAAAGTCTTGTTAAATACAGAATACCTTTAAATGGCCATGACTTAATGGTGTAAGTTTAACTCAATTGATAATTATGATTATCATCAAGTGTTCTCTTGTTTGATTACCATAAAGGCACCATAATATTCAATTTGATTTGTAAGAATTTCCGGAAAACTCAACAATCAATAAAATGTAAAAACATTGTAAATAATAAATTGCATTTCAGGTTATGATTTATTCATGAAGATGTTATTTTCAGAAAGGCACTGCTTCAGAGTACACACTGAGTACACACTGCTTTTTTTACATACAAGAACAGAACATCTGAACTCTTGGTTGTAACATTAGCATGAATCGGCATTACGCAATGGCTAAAAACATTTAATATTCATCACTGATGATAATTTAAAAGTAAAATCGAAAGCCAGAAACAACAAATAGTCCATCACTTGATAATTGTGATTAGATGTAGAGTGAACGTTCAAGTTAAAGTATTGAGTATCAATAATAAGGATATTGTAAGTGATATTCTTAGTGTCCCTACACTGTACTGCCAGCTAACCATGACCGACAAGTCACAATCCCACCTGTCGCAACAGAAAATAGCAACTGACTCAACAGTAATGACGGAGGAAATAGCATCTCTGTGACGATAGGAAAATAAAGCATTCATTCCCTTTTTTCACAGACATACGGTAGGCTACCTTCATCATTTAAAATAAGGCCCCAACAGCAGGTAAACTACAAATCTTTATATGGCAAAATGCAGCATTTGTTCTGTATTGAGAAACGTGATCTGGATAACTTCAATCCAACTGTTCTTTGATTATAAATAGCTTATTTTTTCCCAGATGGATAAAGTCTTTAACAAACTGTCTCCCGATAAACAGCTTACTGAAATCTATCCAGACAACACTTCCTGTTTTGCCATTTCTTCATCCTTCTCAAATATCTACAGTTAAAAACTGTTTTCCTGCTGTTTCCTGAAAACACAACATGTTTTTTTATTTCCTGAATCAGCATGATCTCGCCTTCTCCAACTGTTGTTTTGTGTCAATGTGACTCCATTGAGGAAAGTCCTGTTTTTTATATATCTATATCTTGATATTCCATCATATCACAGACCTATATATATATATAGCATATATATCAGCATATATCTATATTAAAGACTCCGGTATACTCTGTGACATGATGGAATACTAGTTAATCTTGAGAAATATTCTCATATAGAAGTGTTTTAGCAAACGTGAGCTCTTAAAAAATACATTGTGAGCTCCATCAGGATGTTAGGAGAGAGTAGGTAGAGAGTAGGCATCTCACCTCTCTATTCATGTTGGTAATATATTCTAAACAATATCTATAAATTCAGCATCTTCTGCCCTTGAACTTCCAATATTGTTTTTAATAGAAATGTAGTTTACATCTTTCATTATGTTAAAAGTGAGTCTGTGTGTCAATGTTAGTTTTTACAAAGATGGTATATATTTCTATTAAAACGGCATGGGGAGATACTTCATCTGCACTGAGCCCCAGTCTCAGTATCAATAGGGTTAAGCAGGCCAACTTTGCTTTCACTTATGCTCCTAGACACAGAATTGAATATCCGAATGTGTGGTATAATGTCCTAGAAGGGGGGTTTCCCTTGGTTTGTTGATTTTGTGGTCGGTCATGTGTGCCGAGGCATGTGTGGTCAACATTTAAAAAAGAAAAAGAAAAAATGAATGACAGAAAGAAAGAAAGTCAAGTCACTGCATAAATAAGTTGATATTTTAGGATTTTAATTGTAATAGTAATAAGACAGACACAGTAAGTCCGCTCATAATAATTTACAGTACATTTACATTAAGTATCAATCTACTTATTGTTCACCGATGAAGAACTTCTCAACATTTCCGTTTGAGCCACATCATTTTAAAGTCACAAATAGGCATAACCAATAAGTACAACATGTGTCCTTATTGCATGAGGTCATTTTAGTAGGTGCAACAGGATGATTGTAAAAGGATTGTAACATTGTACATGTCGTTTTTTAATCTCGTACGGCGAATGGTGCACATTATTTATTTTAATGATTAATCCATGTCTATATAAATATATATCCTGTGGTGACAGGCAGGTCAATAAAAGGGGTAGGCCAACGCATGAATATCAACAAGCATAGTGTGTAGCTTCCAGTAACTAATCATTCATTATTAATAGTTCCAATGCATTTGTTCCTGACGGTTCCTGCATCAAGGTGAAATCCTGCCCTCCGCTGACAGTAAAGTGGACAGGTAGAGTGAGCGGTCTCAGTTGGCGTCTTTCTGAACACAAGACATCTCGCGTGTCCTCTCCCGTTGAGGAGTTGGATTGCAACAGAGGGCGCATATAGACCGCCGGGCTGCGCATTCTTAGCTGGGGACTAATTTTCTGTCCTCCACTTAGCTCCGGGTAAACAGCACCGCCCCGATGGTTGCTTGTTTTGAAGTGTGGAACGATCCATCGCAGAGCGCCGGGCTCGATTGACACTGTCTGCTGATCTGCTACTGCGGATTGCTCAGAATAACACGGCTGCTCGCTAATTCCCGTCTACCGGGGCTTTCGCCGAAACACCGAGAGAGTATAGGGTCAAAAAAAAAGCCCACAAGGCAGGCAAGAACGCCGCGCCGCCGGAGTCCGCACCCCAGAATGGCTTCAGGAGACCTTTACGAGGTAGGATAACCCCACGTCCAGGGGAAATGCTCTGCAATATTGACGAATAATGGAATTAGGAAGTAAAGGGGAGGGCGTCGCGCATGTAAAAAGCGGTGTACTTAGCCCTTTAACAGGCGAAACTAACCCGTATCGTGCTTTGCGAAGACGAGGTTCGTTACTGTCTGCTTCTACTTTGTGGCGCTTCTGATATACTTTGAGATCATTCTAGTAAATAGATAATGTGTCCTTTACGGGCTGAACTCCGCAGCCTGTCGCCGAGTAGAAAGTCGTGGTAAAGTGACAGCGGCGCTGAGCGGACGAACATGGTGAATAGCTCCAGACGGAGTGATGGCTGTCAAGGTGCGCATACATGACCAACGATATGTTGCCATCGCAGCCTGTCCACTGACTGTTTCTCGGGCTGTGTGGCGCATACGTCGAGACACCAGTGTGTGGCTGCCGAGCGGTAGAAACAAGTCTGTGGGAGCTTGTTTCGTGGCTGATGTGGCAATTTCTTAAATTACGACTCCGACAGTTTTTGGCGTAAAAGTTGCCCAAGTGGGCGGCTGGAAGGTCACGCTGCCCTCGTGCGCAACATCACTCAAGACCCGGTGCAGGAATGTGCGTGAAGCCTGATTTCTACATTAGACCCACTGAATTAAGCACTGAGTGTCATTAGCCTTTGTTATGCTGAGATAGTGTCAAATGTGTTAGGTCATGGTGTCTGGTGACTTACGAGGTCCAACAAATATAGTTAGAAAAAACAAGTTGTCTCTTTTTTATAGTAAATGAACACATTTCAGACTTGCCTCAACACAAATGTATATCTGAAAAGAAACTTGGGGAACATTGTCTGTTCCCAGCACTGAAAAACAGCATAGACATTGAATTGATGAATCAAGCATGACATCTTTTAGAAGACACTGGGTTGATTAATAAGTGAGAAACTGTTTGTAATGTTTAATTACAGTCAGCACTGCAGACCTTTTTTGTTATTTTATTGCTCTTTATCCAAGAGACCCATTTAATTTAGAAAATGAACACAGTGCTGCCAAAGAGGATCCATGGACTAAAGAAATACAATCTATCGATCTGGCAGAAGTATATTAATACATCACCGGCCCTTTGAGTCCATGTGTTTTAGCTATTGACATTTTTATTTACTGTCAATATCTTTCCTTCACTGTATTTTACACATGAGATTTTAACTGCACATTCTTAGCTTTATTAATTAGGCTTTTTTCAGTTGGTTAAATCTTCATGCATTCATACAAACTAACTCCGCAGCAAAATCTGTTTGGTTTATGCCTCGTGCAAGTCATATCATTCAGTAATTACGCACATCTAAGTGGGGAAAAAAACAATAACGTCAGCCTCTGACTTGTACTATGGAGTTGTGTGAATATGGCCTTATTTAAATGAAGTAGTAGCTGAATAATGCATTGAAAATGCTGTTTATTCCAAACAAGCAGCTGGTCTGATATGTAACCTTCCTCGTGTGGCAGTATTACCCTGTGATTACTGGACATTGACTCATTTTCTGTGGAGCTGGTTATTTGATCATCTTTGAACCACTTTATTGCTCAAAACATTTTTTTTTTGTTGGTAACAATGTTTTTGGCAGGCAGAGCACATCAACAGTCTGTTGAGTCTTTGAATTGTTTCTCTACTGACATGACAGCAGCTCCATCGGTGATAGTTCTGTTTAAGATTACCAAAATCGATTAGCTGACTGCAGAGTTTGCTGGTGCCATACAGTTTTTATTTAATAACAACATTTGAAATATAGAAAAATATGTTTCTTAGTGTTGGATTTTGTGGCAAGAAATGATTTTGAAGAGTATGTGCAGGAGTGCCAGCACCAATAAACTAGCTAATAATGGTGTGGTTGTTTGATGGAGCTGTAAGAGAGTATTTGAAAAGGGGAAGTTAGACGATACATATTTTATGAAGAAGATATTCATGGAGGTGAAGCCTGGGCTGAAATGCATTTGGGATGAGCGAGCAGTGACCTCCTGGACTGAGTGAGAGAGTTGGATAAAATTCAGTATTTTTTGGTTTTGTTTGAATTCAGTATGTGTAAGAGCTTCAGTTTGGGGCGTTTCTAAAATGTACAGTCACTCTGATCTTTTGCATGCCGTAACAGTGAAATAAGTAATTGTTCTCCTTCTTAATGGGAAAAGGGGTATTAAGTTGTGTTGAACAGATATCATGACATCAAACTATCTGATAAGTAAGCTCATTTCTGAAAGTAGTTTTGGAAAATTGTGGATAACGGTGAGGGTTTCTGCTGACTTTGTAAAATGCATTGAGGCAGCTGGAGCATGGTCAATAAACGGAACAATGTCATTGTCAAATCCACAATGTAGTGAAGAAGACAACAGCTGGGATCAGTTGCTGTTCAGAGATGGTCACTGCTCACCTTTTGTTTATAAGCAAATACTTGAACATGGATACACACAGAGAGCCTAACCACCTGTTTAATAAATGTAGACTAAAATAGGATTTCCCATTTATCATGACTTTTTCTGCATCTAGAGGATGAATAGCCAGTGAGTTGTGGCTGGGCTTACACGTTGCTTTGTTTTAACACATCAAAGAACTGTGATTGGTTTTCTTCTGCAAGTTTATGTTGCCGGTAGAGATTGATGTACAAAATAAAAAAATTAGTCTTCTCCTATACAGTCATGCAAAGCTACAAGAGAAATGCCTGTTACAAAACCCTCAGATCACATCGATCCAACACTGCATGTATCAAAACCTACGCTATGGGTATCTACGACACGCTGTAACCCTATAAATCTAGCTTCAGGAAGAACATTGTATTATGTTCTTCTGTGCTAGATTCCTTCAGAAGCCGGCTGGTTCATGTGGAGTTCACAACCATCAAAATGCACAGGATCAAGCAATTTGTGTCTTTTGGCCGGAACTGGATTTTTGAATATTTACTTCATTGGAAATTAGAAGGCACCTGACACCACCTGCTGTTTGTTAAACCAGAAATGGAGGATGATTGGAAAGTTTAAACAGAGTTTTTAATGACGCCGTGGAAATAACTACCCATCATTTTCCTCCTGAAGTGTTGATCACATTAACAGGAATAAACAACCTTAGATGTGTGAACTGCAGCAGAGCCATTGAAACAAACAGGAAATTTGACATACGGTCCCAGATAATGTCACACTTTAACATATAGCAGCATAGTAGAGACACATGCAAGAAAAACAAAAGTGGAGAAGGCAGATAGAAGGCCCAAGTTGCATACACAGACAAAAGCTGTTTAGTAACACTTGGCACTTCAGTATGCGCTGCAAGAATGGAGGTGGGCACATCCTCCCACAGCTGTTTCAGCATCATCTAGCCCAAAGCCTAGTGAGAGGAACATTGATGGTCTGTCAGGGATATCGGGACAGGTGTGTAATGTACACCCTGACATCACTTCTGGGTGTGCTTACAGGTGCAACAGAGCACAGGTCTGACCACACTCAGTCATGCTAATTTGCACCACTTAAATGTGGTGAAACTCACAAGACTAGGAAGTAAGACTCAAGCTACATGCACAACAACAAACATATTCCCTGGAAACATCCAGCCAATGACAGTTGACGTCCGTGTGGTATTTTCCAAATACAAAGAAAGTATTGTTTGAATATTCTTCAATAAAGTGTAAAAACAATTACTACATTGACTAATTATAACACATGCTGTATTTTTCAAACAGATGCACCAGGTTGGAGTCACAGTTTGCGTGTTGTTTTAGCGCAGTGTCTGCAGGGTGCTCCTTTCTCCTCATTGCATAGAGTATGCATTTAAAGGAGGATGAACAAGTATTAATGGCACTGTAGATGCAGTCAGGGCTCGAGACTACCGGCGTCCCATCAAGCTAGAGTCAAATGACATGTGTTTGGGACGCAGTGAACGAGTTAACGTTAGCTGTTTTTAGCTGGTAAACGTCTTCCACCGATGATGCACTCAAGCTCTATTAAGTAAAAATGTGTATTGGGTGAAGGTACATTAAAAAAATTACAATTTTGAGTTCAAATGTAAACTGTAAAATATGTAAACTTGTAAAATGTAGTTTTGGGCAAGAAACGTTAATAAACACAGTTGTATGAAGGAGATTTGTCCACCATAGACTGTAGGAAGTAGACAGTCACCATGATGTCGCATTGTGCTGTTTTAAAGCCTCGATTTGGGGATTTTGGCCGTTGCCATATTGTTTTTTTGCTTCCCATTAATTGTTGTTGATTGTTTAATGTTTCGTCCAATGTTGCACACATTCCTTGTATGTGAAACATACTTGGCAATAAACGGTTCTGATTCTGATTCTGATTCTGATTGAGAATGCCCCTCATGCTTGGGGATGGCTCCTCTGAAAAAGCACATAGATAATCCCTGCAGTACAGCTGTCTAGGGAGGAGCGTCAACGGCGCACTACCACGGTTTGAAGCAGCTCTGTGCCTGAGTGGGTTTGGGAGAGGGAACGCTTTCCAGACAGGCCTGGTCATAAACGCTCTCGCAAGCACACTTGTGAGCATCATCATGATTCCGTTCACAGGTCAAGCCATGAGGAGGTGCTTAAATCTGCTAGATGCCCGACGCCTGCTCTACCAGCTGAGGGCGGCAGGTCAGACACACAACGTCAAATTCTGAAGGCTTTCAAGAGTTTATGTCAAGGGCCTCAGAGTACCATCTAGTGGGCTCGCCAAATTGTTAGATTCATACATTTTTATTGTTGATATTCAAAGCTAGTAATATAAAAAATAACAATTAATTAAAATGTGTATTTTTAATGATCAGTTGCATGTCACCATGCTAATCATGAGGCATCGTCAGGTAGAGACAAACGTGTGTTGTCCATAGACAGTAAATGCAAATAGTTGGCCATTAGCTCGCTAACGTTCCCTCAGATGCAGTGGTGGTTTTAGACAAAGTGATGAGGGAGACAACCCTGCACCAGTAAAGGCTGAGCCTTTTGTGTGGAAATATGACGCTGAACACATTAAATATGGATTTATAATGGCAAGTAGTGATGGGTTAGGGTGGGCAGAAAAAGTGCCATGCTGAGGAAGATGCCAGGGATGAAGCTGATGGGCTCTCACTCTTTGCTTACACCTCTTTTTGATAGTGTCCATCAATCAGTAGGGGGAAACTAGGGGGATCCCCATTCAGGTACTGCAGAAGTGGATGAGATAATGTAATGTAATGTAACGATGAGGAATCAGCCGTGGTACTCTTATTACTAGAGTGCTTCTGTAGACCCCCATGTCTGACTCATATCTCAGATTATTCCCCACTTTACAGCCTCAATTCAGTACAGGCGGATGACAGTTAGTTAATGGTCGTTAGCGGAAAGTAGACTCGAAGACATGCCATCAGTAGAACAGGCAATAGCACCATGGACAGCACTAGCGGCAGCCCGTGTTTCTACTTATCCTAACTGGCCCAGAGAGTGCTAACACTGACCCCCTGACTTTACACTTGTTCAATGCTGCTGCACTTTGGACTTGTATGGGCGACTCCCTCTGGTTACCTTACAAATTAAAATGAGCAAAGACTGGAGCACCCACTAGACGCATCCTTCTTTCTGAACTGGCAACCTGTAAATGTTACTCTACTGTGTACAACTTTGACTTATAGCAACCTTAATTTAATCTCTATGCCAATGTCTCCAAAATATGTCCTTTAATGACAGACATGATGGTAATCTTCTGCCTTGCTGCAAAGAAGAGAAGCTTTGATCTTCATAGAAATGGGCACCAGACATTTCAGTATGAACATAAAAGAGAAGAAAAATTATTGTGTCTAAAAAAAAGTATTAATTGGTCAGCCACGCCACGCAGTTATAATAATATACCTAAATCTGCATTCATGATTTTGTTTTTGTCATTTAAGGTCAACTCAACAGCATTACTATATAATGACCATATGAAGTTCTTATGGTGTTGTAAACAGTTGCCCATTTATTCATTCAGCAACAAGGCAAAATTAGCTTCAAATTGGTGTTTCTGGGCATTTAAGTTCATTACTCCTGACTCCTGAGGGAAGTAGCTGGCTGCTCAGCGCCCTGATTCTCCACCGTGTTCACCAGATAGTCGTCACTAACTCTCTGTCATTTGGTGGTGGACAGTCGGCTGTAGCTCATGGTGTCCTTGAGCAAGACACTGAACCCCCACTTGCTCCCCGGGTTCTTCACTGCAGCCCACTGCTCCTTAATAACTAAGGATGGGTCAAATGCAGAGAAGAATTTCCCCACTGTGGGATCAATAAAGTGCACATTATTATTATTTTTATTATTAGTATATCAGTGCTGTTTTACTGCTTGCTGCGGCCAAAAACAACACTACGAGAGTGGTAGCACAGAAACAGAACAGTGAAGTTGCAGGCGGTTAAACAAAAAACAAACGGTTATTTAAAATGTTCATTTTGAAGTGAAACAAAAAGTGAACTTGATCAAGAGGTCTATCACTGCATGGGCATCCTCATCAAATGTGTGGCTTACATTTGATGGCCATTACATTGGGCTGAATGTTTTCAGAGGTTCTGGTCATACTGTAGGTTGTTCGTGTGGCTTGAATTTTGTCATTTCACTGGACTGGAGTACGAGTTTCTCGACTTGTTGGGGTGGGTGTTAGAAGAGTACGTCTACACATAGGTGGTTAAATCTGTAAATGCATCTCTTTAACTCCATTTCATTTCTCCATTTTTCAAATTGTGTCCGTTGATGTAACAACCACAAAATAACAATGTCCTAACTTGTTGTCGAAGTCTGTTCCATCTTTGAATCGTGTTTTCCTCCAGTTAGAATTGTAGCATCTGTCCCACTTACCATATGTTGGCTGTGAGGGTCAGGGTTGTTGTTTGCCAATTGAAAAGAGGAGGAAGAAGAAAGACTTTCCATGGTTCAGGCTTTTCACTATGAGCAGAAAATGAACCGGAATCTCTCGTACTGACGCGAGCCGTTTAACACGTTAATAGTGCGTTATAACTTAGAGGCTTAATGTAGAAGGACCCTTTCAGTTTGGTCCTCATGTCAACATTGCTGCCTGAAGTGTTTCTAAACTTCTCTCGTCTGTGTACACAAGTTTACTCTAAACTTTTTCCTTCCTTCTCTTTACTTCTTACTTTGCATGTGTCTCTCTCCGCAATGCTGTTATGTGTAACACGGTTTGGGACTGTAAGCATCCTTATCATCTGTTCATTTCTCTGACAGCCCTGCGGCTCACCCATCAAAGGCTGTTTATTCTTCTTAATGTGCGCAGCACATCTGAGAACATGGTGAGCAGTTATTACCACAGCTGCACTTAGAATCTGATGAAATCTTCCAACCATTATCCATCTGACTCATGGCCCAAATGTATAAATTTCCTATGAGTATTGTTCAACACACCCTTACTCAAACTAAAGACCAACAAGCTGTATTCAGCATTCATCTTCAGAGTAAATGTCAGCGACTGCTGTCAAATCAGAAGAGCCTAACATGAGGTCTGGGGATATTATTGCGTGTGATTTTAAAAACGGAGGTCATATGTTTGTTACCATGGTACTGTATGTGCCACCATGTGAGGGAGTGTTAAGAAACCTTATGTATCCACCTTAATCCACCATAAACCTGCTTGCAATATGTATGAGATGTATCAACAATGGTGCAAGTGTTCTCAATTTAAGAATGGATGATGCTGACCGTCTACTGTGATGGTTTATTGTGATCGTATGAATGTTTGTTTGATGTGTTCTGTGTTTTATGTGCTGTTTGTGATGTGGTGATGTGTGTGTGTGTGTGTGTGGCTGTTTGTGATTTTTGATCTTTTGTCAGTTTTACACTGGATAGTAGATTGATTAAGGCCTTTAGTTAGTCCTGTTGTTGTCCCCTTTGTGGCTGCTCTCATTGCACATGCTGCAGTCAGTGTTTTGATAATTGCATTTATTAACAGATGTTTTGAGTTTTATTGAAAGATAATCAAGAATGTCGTGGTTAGATTCGAGGGTGAAATTTCATCTGGTAAATTGAAAAAACAGCAGAAGTTATTGAGTTAACATATCTAGTCACAATATCGTCTATTTCAATTACCAATAAATAGAAACCTAACATTTTGAGTTAACTTATAACCTGTTGAATGAATATTATTCACAGACTTTAAACCCCCAAGTTATAAAAGAGGGATGTCTGTACTTCATCAAATTGTGGAGTTTTAACACCTAGAAATCTTCCTTTCAGAATCTTCTGAAGTGAACCTTCTGATATGCAAATCTAACCAGCTAAACACAATCAAATTGAATACCTGATTATTGGAGTGATAAGACACATATGTTTGTAGATGACTCTATCATAGTAAATCCTTTAGCAAACGATGGAATATGTAATTGCCCTATTGTTGCAACAACAGCTATTACGTTAATTAAAACACATATTTTGGTGTTATAGTCCATGTATCTAATTTAAATAATTTTATCACAGAAACAATGGAGTAAGACACCCTTAATATTACTATTATATTTCCACTGAACTAGAGATCTTATTTCATGCTTGGTGTAGTTTCTGCCTACTGTCACTTTGTACACTTTGGTTTATTCAGTTATTTCACACAATTAAGTGGACAGGGAGCATTATGATGTCACGGTTATCCTGGCTAAAATAAATGTGATGAATAATATTATCCACTAATCATGAAAATATGCTTAAAACTCTTACAGTGGCCAAAACATACAGCAATCACTTTACCGTATAATTTGTTAAGAAACCTTTTTCTTTTTATTGCATGGGACATCTTTTTGTAGAGAACATCGTTTTATTGTGAAAACCAAACAATCAAATTAAATACAGTATTAACAAGTCTCCATGCATGAATAAAGGATACGTTTTAAAGTGTGATTTTGATCTTTCTTACATGATAATTCCTGGTCTTTTATATTATGCAGCTTTTTTCAAAATGTCCACACAATGTATAGACTGCACGTATTTTCTCTTTCCTTCTTATTTAGCTGTGTTTGTTTCTTTGGGCAGTGGGTGTGAAGCCCCCAGCCGATAGCAGTGGACTTAATCAAAGCATAGCGACCAGGTCACATCGCTGTCTCTGTCTCTCCTCTGCTCTCTGTCTGCGCCAAGGATGTGAGAAGCGGGGTTGTGTGTCTGTATGACCCAGAGCAGGGTGAAACACACACACGCACACACACACACACACACACACACACAGACACACTGTCGAGCTGACAGGGTGAAGCGTTCGCTTCATAGAATCCGGCAATGCAGCACCTTCGTGCAGGGTCGTGCGGAGGTGTGAGTTGATTGTGCTGTAGAATGTAACCACAGTGAAACAATCAACACCTCTTTCTCTCTCTT
Organism: Cyclopterus lumpus; assembly: GCF_009769545.1. Lineage (NCBI taxonomy): Eukaryota > Metazoa > Chordata > Actinopteri > Perciformes > Cyclopteridae > Cyclopterus > Cyclopterus lumpus. The sequence goes on along the minus strand of NC_046968.1, from coordinate 16,437,280 downwards.
TCTTTCATTCTTTCTTTCTCTCTCTCTCTCTCTCTCTCTCTCTCTTTCTCTCTCTCCCCCATGATAGGGAGAGCTAGACAGTCACTGATGTTGTCCCACCCCATGTGAAATAGTAACATTTGCTGATGTGTTTCTGCTGGCCTTGTATACTTGTGAAATACACAGGCATTCCCAGTTTGTGTTTTACCTCAAAAGGTTGATGTTTAAGGTTTCTTCATGATAACAGCCTGCAGCTCATCTTGGTTCATCTTGGTCTCTTATCTTTCTTCTGCAGGGAGTTAGCTATTATCTTAAACTTGACAAAATGTACCTTTTGTAAGATGTGACACTCCTTTGCAATGTCTATGATTCAACATACAAATACAATTCCACATTCAACAATCCACCATTATTTACTATGTATGTATAAAAACAATTCCAAAACTAAAAGAATCTTCCTCAGGGGATCATGAACATTCACAGCAAACTTCAATGTTGTGAATGCCAGACCTACAATGCAGCTGTGTGTGGTGCAATGAAAATAAACTAACAAGGAGGCCACACACTCCCACAGAGCCCTGCTTTTAAGCAAAATATTTGTTATGAGTTTCATTTTGTCGACACGATATTAATGACATTTCTTGTTTTTCAAAAACGATTGAACATGTAAATGTCTTTGTCTAATGCAATGTGAATATTTGTGCTGATCAGGTTAATCCGTACATACGGTTCATGTTTTTTTATTTCTTAAACACAGCAGTATTTGAGCAGTAAAAAAATGTTTTTAGTAATAACAATACTGTCTTTTTTCTAACTTTCGATGTGCTGCGTTCAGGTGGAGCGGATCGTGGACAAGAGGCGGAACAAGAAGGGTAAGTGGGAGTACCTGATAAGGTGGAAAGGTTATGGAAGTAAGGAAGACACATGGGAGCCAGATCACCACCTGCTGCACTGTGAGGAATTCATTGAACAGTTCAACAGCTTGAGACTGCACTCACATAAACGGCACAAGGTTCCAAAAAGTCGTCAAGAGCTCCTTATCACCAGCCAGCCATCTGCTACAGAAAACTCCAGAGCTCGTTCTGAGGCCCGAAAGAAGAAAAGGACTTGTGGCCCGGCTGTTGGAGTGAGAGTAGGAAGTGTTCTAGGGATCGGAAGTGGAGGGTCAGGACCCACTCAGAAGCAGAGGAAGGGGGGTGTTGGACCTGGGAAATATGCTCTAGGGGACAGAATCAAAGTCATGACGTATAAGGCTCCTCCACCGGGAGAGCCTCACTTTGTTCCTCCAGTGAGGGTTCCTCATAACGGACTGCAGAATGGAGAGATGGATCCTCTCATGTACCGGACAGCAGCAAGGTCCCATAGACTGCCCTCTGACAGAGGGGATAGAGAACTAGGAGGCATGGATACCACTGGACAGAAGTTCACTGCTGAGCTAGGTAAGTTGTTAATTACTTAAATGAAATAAGAAAAATACAGCTTAGCTGGTGCTGGATTTTTCTTTTGACAGATAATGACAATGCCATCTGATGGTTAATATTTACGAGCCAAAGTACACCCCAAATTCTTCCCAAATTAAGATAATTTAATTTTGAATACAATACACAAATCAAGCTCAGGAACAAAACCTTACTCAACAGTCAAGTAGTTTACTCCACATGTTTAGATAATGATGAAAATTTAAGCTATCTACTTTTGTATTTATTCAATATTTGTATTTTAGCAGCCTTTAACAGACACCATCTCCCATAACCATCACACATTTAAATAAGACTTGTCACAATTACAGTACAGGAAAGTGACATTACTAGTACAGGAGAATGGTAAATGTAAGTAGAGAGGAGTCATAAAGTCAGAAACCTGACTCATTAGTGTCAGTTACATAACAATATCTACCTATAGTGTGTTAACGTCAGCCACCATAAGCTACTGGTATTGCTACATAGCAGACCACGTAAAGCTGTAAAGCGGCAAAATCTGTGAGTGCACTTACAGATTTGAAGAAGGTTGGTTGTGTGTGTTTGTTCTGGATTATTTGCTCAAGAATTCCCCTTTTCCATTACCAAGAGAATATGTTTTTCTTCTTTTAAAAGTGACACGGTCTCTCCCGTTAACAAAAGAGGTGTTTCTACTGTCCACGATTAGTTCATTTCTGTAATAACAGCATGACAGAGATTACTGAATGAGGGTAGTTTGTAGACATCAGAGATTATAGTTAAAACATAAGAAGAGAGTATTGGTGGATATTCAAAAAGCATGCTACAATGACATAAATACCCTGGTTTAGAAGTTCTGGTAAATCTTCTTTGGATCTTTTTTGCATTCTCATGAAGTAATCATTTAACTTTGTTAAAATCCCAAAGAGATTTCAATTTCAAAAAGCAAATGCTGTAGTTGCCAGCTTGTCTTTGGTGTTTCTAAACACCAGTAATTACCATTATAGAAACATCTTTTTGAACTTAAATGTGGACTTAAATTTAGTAAATAAAGAACTCATTTTATGATTATAACATAGAGCAATTGCCAATGCCCTCGCAGTTCATAACTCTGAATCTCTACCACCTTCTAACATCAGCGATTTTTATAGTTCAGTGAAACTGTGAGCAATCTCTGTTATGGTGACTGGTTTCTAAAGAAACTCTAATACGTATTTGACCTGTCTGTATAGCAAGATATTGTTGGGTATTAGATGTCATACATTTCTAGGCACATCTCAATATATCTCGGGACCTTTCTATATGGATATGAATGATACAGTTCCCGAACCGTTCCTATTATATAAGGTAGCTACATACATAGACATTTTAAAATAAACTTAAATTTCCATCACGAGTATTTTCTATTTCATGTTAGATACATTCAGTATATTCTAGCAGACACACTTTTATAGATACTTGTGCTGATACACTCTTAAAAGCTCCTACTATGGTTCTTTACTACAGGAGCCGCTGATAACACCTTTAAATGTATCTTCTGGGTCACAGTCCATGGCCTGCACCACTATAGTTAATCATTACATGCGTTTTAGAAAAGTCATTGACAGCTTGCTTAACCTAAAATCCGGATCAGAACGGTTTTCATTCATATCCCAATAACAATACACCGTTAGTGGTAAAATTAATATGGAGTTTGTCCATTCCCACTGTGCATAATACCCGTTAACTGTTCTTTTTAGATACAGAGAGTATGTGTCTATTGGTATGAATTTTGTGTTTATGATGCTATCTCTATGATGTGCTATTGACAAACTCCCATAAACCTCAGACATGTTTATAACTTGTGTTCAGAATATGAAGTTGAAAATAGAAAACGTCCACTAAAGTTCTATATAGAGTCCGATGTGCTCTCATTTCAAAGCACCACAACTTGATAGTGAGACCTCATCTTCTCTGTGTGAGAACATTAGGACTGTCAACCTAACCTAATCGCTTTGGTCTGGCAGCCATTATGGATCCTAATGACCTGATCCTTGAAAGACTACCTGCTCACCTCGTTCTGCACCCTCATTCCACCCATTAATCTGCTGCACTGGCAGAGGGTGTTTCTGTGATTGTCGACTGCAGCAAAATGTGCACACAAGGTCATACAATTTATTTATTTGTTTGCAATGGATTGAAAGAAAAGGAGTGCTATATACAGTATTTGCTTGCATCGCAGCAACAAGCAGATGTAATTCTCGACGCCGATTTTAATTGTCTTTTGTTCATGAAGCATTCCCTTCAAATCTCTGTCTCACCACAGAAAAACAATGTTCATAACCTAAGGGGGACATCAATTCATACTGGCATTACACCGTTACCTTTCAATAAATGCTGGAAGCTCACACATGGATGTTGCAAATGTCATTCATTTAACAACAATGATTGAGATGCTGGCATCTCCGTGACAATCAGCTAGCTAATGGTAGCACTCTGCACCAATTTCCAAAAGCACCTCTTAATTGTCCATAAATGTAAAGTCTGGTGTTGTCACGTGTCTGGAGCACGGTCAGTGAGACCAAAGCCACATCCTCTTGTAGTACTACCATTAGAAATCACTATTGCCAGTAAAAGCGCCGTGTATCCAGGCGGATCCCTGTTTATGGTCTTCCTTTGTAGAATTTAATTGAAACAGACTCTTCATCTGAAATTCACTTTCATAATAAATGTTGTAATGCAGTCAAACTCCAGATAATTCTGTTTGTTAGATTTATTTAGTTTAACTGGAATTTTTAATTATTATATGTTGTGTTAGGTTTGAGAAAGAGGGATGATACAGTACCAACCTTTTTATTGAGAATTTCAACATCTAATTACAATTTATCATATCTTATAGAAGAATACGACCTGTTCTTTTCTAATTTTTTTTGTATGCTATTGCTGACGAACTCAAAAGTCAAGTTCTACTGATTTTTGAAGGGCCGACTAAAGCTTTACTGCATTATTCATTTTGAAATCACTCATGGTTTAAAAACATGGATGAAGGCTCCCATTGAGGGCTTTTTGTGAGTTTAAAGTCTGCACTGACATTTTTCATACATATCAGATGCACTTTTGTGTTAAAACTCCAGCTTTTCTATTAGTATTCTCATAATTGATGTTTCAGAACTGTTTAAACAAAGGCATCACATCACTTACTCTGGTTAGAACAACTGTGATTGTGTTCCTGAGTGATGAATAGCTTATTTTGGGGTCTTTGTTTCTTACTACTGCATTGTTATATCTTAGATAAAAGACACACACACACACACACACACACACACACACACACACACACTACTTAACTCGTGGTTCTTTAGTCTTTTATCCATTCAGCTGATGATAGTGCAGACCTGAGATGTGGTTACTTAGCTTTCTTGAATGTAGTAAATCACAATAGTTTTTGGATTCATGATGGTCCTCTAAACAACCCAGGTTGAAAAATACAAAGCATTTTACAGTGTTTTTTAAAATAATATTTCAAACAATGTTTCTGTTATGGGGGAGTGTTAATGTTCAACTCTAATAGCAGGTGTCTTAACAGCTACACACGTCTGAGAAGACTCATTGACCTGTTTTGTCTTTCCCCCTGTGTCAGGCTCCCCTCTGGCCAATGGCAAGATGCATCTACACAGCTCAGTAAAGCGGAAGATGGCCGAGGAGAAAGGCTACGTGTTCGACAAGCGGCTCAGGTACAACGTGCGACAAAATGAGAGCAACTGTCGGTTTCGAGATATCGTGGTCAGGAAGGAGGAAGGCTTCACGCATGTCCTGCTCTCCAGCCAAACGACAGACAACAACGCTCTGACACCAGAGGTGAGATCCGGAATGTACGTTTGTCCTCTAGTGTATGTTTTTGTGTTGCTCCGGGATGCATCAACGTATCAAGTGTATGTATCATTGCCATGGAGCTCGGTTTGGGAAAAGTTTCCTCATTGAGGGTTCTAGATATGCCAACAACTTTAGAAAACTGAACTTGAATATGTTGAGCTGCATGAATCCTACACAAGGCATTGTTGGAAAAGAGTGTGTGTACTAAGCAAAAGAAGGTTAGGACATAGCTGCTGGGCTCTGTCCTTAATACTGATACATCATTTCTTCAAAACAAGTAGAGTAATTAGGGGGTACATATAATCCAGCATTATGCCATCTGGTGTTATTTTAGCAATTATATCAGTTGAACTAGAGAATGAATGATGCAGAAGTTCTGTACTTATTCTTCAAGAGAACTGGAGACCCTAGAAATGATCATATTTTCAATCATTTCCACTGCTTGCTATGCAAGGGATTGCAATTTTGACGCAAATATTTCTGTTTTGTCCAATTAGTGTCAGCTCTTTTGGTTCAAACAGAAAGTTAGCAACAACATATAGTGATCACTACCAGAGAAGAAAGGAGAATCATGAAACTGTAATACATATTTACCATTTGTTTGCTTTACTTTTACAATGTTGTCCAGATATGTCAACAAAATATTACTTTAGCTCTTGCATTAAATTTTTTTTATGAGAAGTGAAAACAAATGTTCATGTTTGATGAAATGTTGACATACTAAAAGTGTTCAGTAAATTATTGAGAGATTGATGATTTATTATTACCTTGAAAACATGGAGATTGGGCTGGGCAATATACCAATAGTATATGGATATAGTGATATGAGACTAGATAGTATCTAGTAGATACTGTCTTAGATTTTGGATATCTTAATATTGTAATCTGTGTTGTCTTTTCCGGGTTTTAAAGGCTGCATTACAGTAAAGTGATGTCATTTTCTGAACTTACCAGGCTGTTCTATTATTTGCCTTTCCCCCGTCTTTACATCCATAGTACTGATGATTGAGATGAGATGAGTTTTCTCTGCAGACATTTAGGGTGTGTAATGTTGGGATCCGGCAGGATTTAGTTATTAAGTATGACAATTGTATATTGATATTGATACAATTATTAATATCAATAGGATTATTAACATGTATTAATAATAACGGTTCACCATCCTGGGATCAGGAACTAATAACCAAACTGTGGATTAAGTCTCAAAATCGATGTTCACTCAAAATGTCAGTGAAAGTGCTAGTCCACCTTCAGAGTGAATCCAAGCACTCATTATAACAACATATATGCATGAAATTATCACAGGAAACTCCTCTTTGAAACTGTTATAGAGTTTATTTATCTCAAACAATATTGGTAAAAAACAAGAAGGTGTGTGCATAGAAGAAGGGGGGAGGAATAAAAGAGAGAGAGCAAGATGGCGGTCATGCAAGACTTTAAAATGGTAGCACGGCCATACTTGTTTAATGTAGAATAGGTTAAAGTGGGCGAGCACGGGCCAAGTTAACCATTTCTCTTTCAGGATCCAGTAACAGCTGTTGTTCGACCAGTGAATGTAGGACTATTTCCTATAGACTATTTTTCTTTAAAGGCACCAACGTTTTTTAACCCCCTTTTTAGCAACTTGTGAAGGCAAGCACCGGGCTGTATCTCCTTGGTGACATCATGGCTGTGTCACAGGGACTGCCTGGGGTTCCCATGGCGCTCGTCTAATGAGGCACAGGTGTTGCGGTTTGAACCAAATCTCACACAATTTAACACAGTTCCCCAATTTAGGCTTTCCATTTTACCTGCAGACCTCTCTGTTTGTTCCACCCACATGGTGAAATCTATGTGGGTGTTCTTTATTCAAGAGTTGTGCTGTGATTTATTATAATATGTCACAGTGATGGACAGGGATGTACGTACGTTTTATCAAAGCCTATAATTATAACACGATTCCTGTTTTTGAGTGTTTATGTGTAGACGTATGACTGTCACAATGCCACTGTCACAATGTGCCGCTTTAGGTGAGCCATTCTCATTGAAGACAGCTTAATGATGCTGGGATGTCTGCAGCAGGCAATGTGGTTGAATGTCTCTCTGCTCTGATGCTGTAGCTTCTTGCATTGTGATGATCCACTTGTAGAGGCTGCCTGCAGGAAACTACCAGCCTGTGATTGGTTGCTCATTTCCACTCCAATCAACAACGAGCTGCTCCATTAAAATTGCAGCCTCTACTGAACTGCTTTCACCGTTCAGTAGAGGCTTTCTCCAGTCTGTTTGCTTTGGGACTCTTTATAGTAACTATTGCAACATTTTGTATTCTTCTGTTTAATTTGATAAAGATATAATTTATGAATTTTTACTTTTTAACGATCAACATCTCCTTATGTTGCATTTCCTCTGCACTAACTGATATTGACCCTGCAAAGTGGAGAGGCCATATGCCATTCAGGTCGATATTTACAGTTTACTTTGCTGATTTAATAATGAAGCATGTCATCAAGACAATTCTAGCTTGTAAATTTAGTAAACATTTGAAAATGTATTCTATTGCAAGTTGACGTTTAGTTTGATACAGATTCCTTTGAGGTCTGTTAATATAGTAGCCACAGCTAATGGTAGATGTCATAACCATCCACCTCTGGGTCATAAATCTAGGTAAACAGGATTTTACTCCCCTCAGATTGCAGGATGTGTCTCAGATCTTCCAGAGGGGGGTTCTTGCTTTGATACAGTGACGTGTGCACAACAGGCTGCACTTCATAGGCACTGAAGTGGCCTAAACTGTGTCTGTGTGTGCACGTGTGTGTACTTTCATGTGTGACAGTAAGCCCTGTAAGCTGTGGGTTTATCAAACAGGTCCGATGGCTCCCTCTCTGTCGCTCAGTCTTTGAAGCTACAGGAACAAGAGAGTCTGCCGATGTGCCTACTGAATGCCTGTTCAAAATCTTCAAAAATATCCCTGAACATCTTTTATCCAAACACGCCCTGCCCTGAGCTCTTAACTGGTCCTCTTTCTCTCACCTGTCTGGCTTGACACACATTCCTCTGTTGTATGACTTTCTTCTAGCAAGCAACACAATGACTACACTAACCTGCCATTTATATTTTGGCATGTCAGTGAAAAGAGAAGTATTTGACTATTTATTGAAATGATCGAAATCAAATTGGAAATTGCTCAGATCTCTCTGAGACTGCTTGACTGTGTCCACAATCATTCCCCATTCACTGTGTCATCATATCCAATTCTATTATTATTGTATTTGAGTTCAGGCATCTTCATGGCACTCTACTGCTCTCTAGAGTAAACTACTGTCTGTTCTTTAGGAAGCAGTGAATAAGTGAACGAGGGGGCATAAGGGTATACACCGGAGAAAGGCAAGCTAATTCTGCTTGGAGAAATCAAAAACTACCCTACAGAAAATAAATAAACAAATTAATAAATTAATTAGCTCATAATATCAAAAGGCATGCTGGAAACTGTAAAGAACAGAAAAAATATAAATAATCTCAGACCTTCAAATAAAAAGTAAAAAACATGATTGATTGACTTATACCCACCCCTTAAGGTGGTGCTTTCATTTCTAGGGAGCTGATGCTTGCTGTTGCAAGTTCCTTTGTTGTGGATACCACCTTTTGTTTGTCTATGAATGTTCTCAAGGCATCTGCTCCATGAGCACGAATCTCACTTTGACTGCTCTCGTCTTCCTCTCTGTTTCACAGACTGGAACCAGCATCTGCCCATCTCTGCTTCTAGAATCTGAGCGTGATTTTTATTTCACCTCGCTATAGAACACACACACACACACACACACACTCACACACTCACATCCAGTTAAAATGGAACAGATTATGTGCTTTCTGAGACATAGAATTAAATTCACTTTAAGGTTGAATGGTTAATTTGGGTGACGGGTGGTAATCTGATTAAAATGCAGCAAGAGTGTGGGCAGATTGACTGCAGACAGTGGTGTGGGTTTCCAGACTTCTCATCTGGCCGGCTGGCTGACAATGTCGGCTTGCTCTTCTTCCTTCACATGAGATAAATGCCAAACTTGTTTGTTGATGCTGAATTATCTCTATCTGCACAGAAATCTATTTTGTTTAGGTATCATACTGCACGTGCTGGCCATTGATTAATTTCCTTTGCTTTTTCTTTGACTATTTGCTCAGAATTAATTAAAAGAAAAAGGTCATTGGAGACGTATATTGCATCTGATGTACAACTTTTCTTACTCCAATTGTTCTCACGCTACAGCTTACAAGTTAATTGCCTCAATAATGTCATGTCAACATCTCATCTGCAGTTAAAGCTGCAAACGTTGACATGATAGAAACAAAGTCACCAGCATTAAGCAATAAGCATGCATGCATCCCTGGTGTTTGTCATTATTTCTCATCCTGACTGGGAATTTTTATTTTTTAGTGGATGTGGAGCCTTATTTCAAGGGTTTCATCGATACATAATCGAGTTTAGAACATAATATGCTTCTCCTCCTATTTCTTTTCAGATCATGAAGGAAGTGTGTCGAGCCCTGGGTAATGCAGCTGCTGATGATAGTAAACTATTATTGCTCAGCTCCGTAGGGACTGTTTTCTGTAGTGGCCTGGAGCCCTCGTACCTGATTGGCCGTCTGTCCACTGATCGCAGAAAAGAGAGCAGCCGCATCGCAGATGCCGTACGGTAAAAAAAAAAGTCTCCGCTATGAACACTGACTCTCTTTTCACTTGCCATTCGACCTGACAGAGTTGGTACTGATTGTTCTGTGGCCCCTTTAGGGAGTTTGTGTTGGCATTCATCCACTTCAAGAAACCCATTGTGGCAGCAATAAACGGACCTGCTCTGGGCTTAGGGGCCTCCATCCTGCCCCTGTGCGATGTGGTGTGGGCTAGTGAGAGGGCCTGGTTCCAAGCTCCATGTGCAGCCCTCCATCTCACCCCCTCTGGATGCTCCTCTTACACCTTCCCCCAGATCCTGGGCGTAGCTCTGGTGGGTCACAGCAATACAAAGGCCTCTGGCAAACTCCATTTTATGTAATTTGATTATTTCTAGAACCACCTGATTAGCCGGTATTAGTTTACCCAAATCAAACATTTGGATTGCATGTCATATTGAAATCACCCTCCTTGTCCCCAATGACAGGCCAACGAGATGTTGTTCTGTGGAAGAAAACTCACAGCACAAGAAGCATGCAGTCGAGGTCTGGTGTCACAGGTCTTCTGGCCGACCACATTTAACCAAGAAGTGATGCTGCGTGTCAAGGAAATGGCATCATGCAATGCAGTGGTAGGTCCTGATTCAGACGAGACATAGGGCAACGGTTTCTTTTTTTGTTTCAATATATATAACCAAATGACCCTCTCGCCTTTCTGTGTATGTTATTAAAAGGTTTTGGAAGAATCCAAATGCCTGGTGAGGAGTATCCTCATGTCAGTCCTGGAGGAAGTGAATGAGAACGAGTGTCAGATGCTGAAGCAGCTGTGGTGTTCAACCAAAGGACTTGAGGCACTCTTCAGTTACCTGCAGAACAAGGCGTATGAGAAGTGATCATCCACACTCAGACAGCTGAATCGATGTGGGACAAAGATTATCTACAGAGGAATATCCAGGATGACAACGGCGTGATCTCACACTGAAGGAATGGTTGCATTAAGGGTCTTTTGAAAGGGGATTCTCTGGAGTTCTGTTTGCTGACATGTCTTCCAGCAACAACTTCATCATCTTCTTCCTTTGTCATCAACTCGTATTTCATAGTTATTGGAACCAGAGTTGTCCAGATGTTTATTCTCTGGGAGTCTAAGAGCAAAGGGCCAAATGTGCATTGCTTGAATAAACACTGACGGAGGTTCTTCAGGGGGGTACAAGGTGTTTCAGTACATATGTGACACTTATGTGTTTATGAAATTATCAGGAGGTATGAAATCAATGTATGTCTGATAGCATGTGGTAATATATATTATTATAAATTAATTTCAAGTGTGTAAAAAAAGTTTTTGAAAATAAGGGTTTTCTTCACTTGCTTTTTGTTTTGAGCTGAAGTGTAAATCAAAGTTTGCATGAGGACACCGTTTCTCTCTTCCTCCGTGCTCATTCCATCCTCTGTATGGACGCAAGAAATATGGCCACAGATGCTTGTACAAGCTCATTCAAGTCAGTGGATCACATTCAGTGTTTGAAACTTCATGAAACAATGGATAATTGATAGAAAATGATTTATTGTTCAAACTGTTAGTCTTTATTACACATGACAGACATATTGTGTTATCATTATCATAATCACCATAAATTTGCTTCTGTTAGTGCAGAAGTGTATACATATCATCCTCCTGTTGTCAACATCTCTCTGTCTTTAGTTATCAACTTCAACAAAAACCACAAGAGTTTCAGTAATCTTTTATTTATACAAATGAAATATCATTTAGGTTAGGACTTTTCTCTCAATGGAGACTTTGAATTGAAATGCAAATCAGATTGCTAAGTGGAAATGGAGAATACTGAAAGCCTCGTGGGAATGCTCGCACTAAATATACAACTGTGTCCAATTTGAATCAAATGGCATTTTGGGTCGAGTACAAAATTACTTTAGAGGATTCAATTAAGGTTTGACACGTATGACATGGAAGGATTAATAGTGGATTTTATCCCATATAGTTTCAGCTACATATAGTACATGCAGCACTGCGGTGTTTCATATATGTTTAACATGGCTTCTAGTTATCAATGCAGACGGTTATTGTGTGAAATGCGTGATCATCATGTTGATATTACCTGACTGTTTCTTAGTTGTGATTTTTTTTTTAAGAGCATTCAAAAGTGATAATAATTGCTTGGTCCTCCAGTTATTGACTACACTAATTGTCCGTGTTCGATATTGTGCAAATGCAACAGTCCGGTCATGTAGCTGGAGACAACTTGGTCCTTATCTGCATGTGATGAGTCAAGATATCAAGACATGTTGTACTGCAATGAGCATTACAGTATATCTAGGGATCTATTTTTTTCATGCCGAAAAATGTAGGTCTGTGAAAATTGTTTTGTAAAAATCAGAAGATATTTGTCAATTTTTGCAGTGGTACTCATGCAGCACATACTATTATATAATGTAGACTGCCATGTGTTACTAATTGCATGTAACATACTGTAAATATAAATGTGTTGCCTGCCTGAATACCAGGGTATGCTTTGTATAAACATTGTACGTATTGTTAGAAATGGTGCAGTGTATTTTTGTATTTATTAGAGATAACTGTTTGGATGTGCAGTGCCACGTGGTTTCCTTTTGCTCCAGAAGCCCCCGGCTCTCTTAATCACCCTTTCTAAATTATCCCATAAAGACTTTGAAGGGCAAAATGGGTCAGATAATTTATACCTATATTTTCAAAACCCAAATGTGTAAACATTACTGTCAGTTGAATGTTTACCTTTTCATTTTACATTTTCAGATAAAGTATTTTGTTGTAAATTATCAAAACCATGTTTATTTTAATGTATAATATTGTATTTTACTGAGCTTTAGAAGTTGAACAGATGATCAATGAAATGTTCGTTATTGTATTTCAGAATTGACCATTTCAAGCACATTGGATCATTAATTTTTCATCCATTTTTTTGAGGGGGCTGCAAGGAATGGTTGCAATGGTTGGATTAAGCATTTATGACATTTAAATCATAGCGTTCGCAACTAAAATGCAATTTAAAAAAACAGCACACATTCACTTAAGTTTATGAAAAATACAATAATTTGTGGTTGCTTTTTAGTGCACTTGAAGTGGTAATTTATCCTAATTTGCCAGATCTATAATCAGCTGAAGAAACTAACAGGCAGTTTGGTGACCAAAGACTATAGGTTTAAATAATCTCTCAGTAGTTGTTGGGATTTTTATTTTTATTTTCTACACGGGGGTTCCTACATTTGCTTTTTCAACTATACTTCTTTTCTGTTGTTAAAGAACACTTAATCCCGCCTTTAGGATGCCAAGGAGAGGCGAGAAGAACCCATCTAATGTCAGAATGTTCATTTCTCAGGTTCACTGAGCATTAATCACTGATCCTTTAACACGTGGGTCTTTATGTATTTATTCATTTTATTTAGTATGTACAATATTTAAAATTATTTTCAGTGTGCCATCTGAGATATCGAATGTATTTCTTTACTTGTTAGTTTCTGTTATACGCATTTAATCCAAATTCCCACCTGAGCATGTTTGAAGTGTGCTTGAAATTTGAAGTAAATAAGTTAAAAGAAAAAAAACAACTACTTATATTTGCTCCATTATTTATTGCAAATGACTGTGGTTTTGACAGGTTTCTGTGTTTTGTCTTTTATGACCACAATATTGTGTGTGTTTCATCATTCATGTTTTTTTTCCAACAGCACACCTGGTTGTGCCTTACAATTTCAATATATGTCAAAGATTGATCCACACATTGTGATGGGTAGTGAGCTGCGTCAATAAAGAAAACGTGCTTCCACCATTTGCTTTTGTCCTAACGTTTTAGGCGTCTGTTGATAAATGATATTAATTTCCAGCCTAACCTTACCCAACATGACTTTGATTTAGAAGAGTGAGGTCACACATCAAGTCCCTACGATACCTCCTAGAAATAATTATCAAGCCAATATTCACAAAAATAATTGTCTCAATATAATGCATGTTTACAGTCAGCCTCTGAATGCGATACTGATTATTCATATATATTAAGGACATGAACTTCATTCTGGACTGTTTTCTGGTAACATCTTTGTCTTTTACCAGTTGCTGGACAGAAGTACTTGATGCTTCCTGAGGTGTGAGGAAGTAAAAGCCAATAATGTAGATAAAACAGGCCTGCTGCAATCAATTGTTGGAATTGAAGCCTACTCTGAAATAACTAAAATAGCAAAAGAATAAACACAGAGGAAGACCTTTGGAAACAATACCTAATGATGTAGGAAGAGGGTCCAAGCTGAAAGGTCCAACTATTAATGATGTTGAGCCCTCAACAGTGTCTCCTGGTCTTCACTTAGCAAATGGAGATAGATCAGGTGTCATTTCATGACCTAAATGTGAACCTTCAGTCCTGTGAGCTGTCTACTTGCTCTGGGTCATCGACCCAGAGCAAGTAGACAGCCAAAGAAATACCATGGAGGCAATCCTGAGACAAAGAGGGGTCAAGTGACTAGTCAAGTAAATTTGTATTTGTATAGTGCCAACTAATCGACACTATAGAGCAGGTCTAGACCATAATCTATTTCCAGAGACTAAACACTCCCATGAGCAAGCGGTGCGACGACTTAACATGTGACCACAGGATCCCGTTTAGGTGACATGAGTAAAGACCATGCGATGCAGTTGAAAACTCTAAAATATTAACTGGACCTGTGACCTTATATTTCTTTTTACACCATCATCTGTGCGGGCTTTTAGGACATTTCAAAACTTGCAGATACCGATTAATAGTTGTTGTTTTTTACAATAATGACACATTACATCGAAGCATTGATTCTTAAACTTACTGATAATTTTAATTTATTAAAACGCAATTTAATACAGTTCAAATAAAACCTTCACACATCAATGAGTGTGTTCGATATGCATGTCCATGGGTGTATGTTTACTTTGAGAGTAAAACACAGCCACTGGCCGTCCTGTTTTGGGTCTTTATTCCATGCATCTGATACCCTGAAATTGACTTTCCCTGTTCCCATGAATAAAACAGCCACCAGAATATTCCTGATGTGTCCTGCCAACATAAGCAGCTACACTTATCTCTTTGATGGAGCTGTACAATACTGCAGAGGGGGAATAAATGATGATACCATAAAGCAATCTTTGATCCAAAGTACTAGATGCTGTTGTCTTTATGTAATTCTAAAATTGTTTTTGTAACACTGCAAGTTTTAGTCCTCACAGGGGATAAAAGGAGGGCTCACGCAAGGAGTAAGCTATGCATCTTAACCATGATGGTTTATAAAAACACCAGGGGAGGCATGTTTCACCGTGTCATTCTTAATTCAATGTCCCATTATCTGAATAGTGGCAAAGTTGCAGTAAAAATGTCCTTCAGAGCTGCTCCATGGGCTTTCCTTTCAGCCTCCGTCTCATCTCTTGTGCATGCTGCTTGCTGCGCTCCCGCTTCTCCAGTCTCTGTTGAATAGTGAACAAACCAGGAAATTGATTATTTTTTGGTTTTCTTTTAAAAAGAAAACCAAAGTTTAAAAGTCAGAGACCTTGTTGCAGGCCATTCACAAAGTGCAAAAAAACAACTGACAGACCTCTTTCTTTAGGCAGTGACGCATAGCGCGGTCCATATCATTACACGTGCCAAAGAACTTCAGGACATTGTGCTGCGGGTGAGATGAAACAAGATTTGCATTGCTTTGTCTTTTGTGTATATGACAGATAAAGCAATACAATTATTTAGAGCGTGGCATACCTCCGTGTGACACTGCATCAGGCGAGTTATCAATTCATTACACTCATCTGTGTGGAGGTGAGGTGACAGGTCAGGGTGCATGCTGAGTTAAGGGCTGTACCACTGCGGCAATACTGAAAATCCACAAACGAGAAGAGCACTGATTGATGGGGATTGAGTTGACGGTTACGGTCAATGAATATTACTGGAAGATTTGTTATTTGGTGGCAAAATATTCATATGCCTACAGTTTTGCTGCACTTCTCTGTTGCATTGGAATTCGCAGAATATATTGAGGCTGCAACAAATCGTTATTTTCATTGTTGTTTTTGTCTATTAAATGTGTCATAAGTCTCATCACAATTTCAAATTGCGTTTTGCCTGGCTAGTAGTCCACAAGCCCAACAATGACATAAAAACAAAGAAACGCAGGATATATTCTCATATCTGGAACCAAGGCATGTGTTTGTTTAATACACCGGTTATTAATTGATTGGTTGACTATTTTATCTCAGCGCTGCTTTATATACACCATGTCAACTGAGCATCGCTACACTTAGGCAACGGACATGTTTCCTAAAGGATACTCATGCCTCCCCATCCCTCTCCTTCCTGAGCTGTCATTGAGATGATAGGGATTGTTTGTTTTCTTCCGGTGGACACTTACCTGCAAACACAGAGAGGCAGAATGAGAGGAGGGGGGTAACAGTGTGGAAACCCAACGTTACGTGCATTCACCTTGACTCCTCTGGACTAATGGAAACAGAACAGCCTTCACGAGAAGACACTGGGACTACGAGGTTGCGTCACCGAGTTTTAACCATTGTTTTGACACGAAATAATACCGTTTCCAATAAGCCATTTAATAACGGTGTGCACTGCGGTGCCCTTACCAGTTGAAAGGCTGTGTCAAGCTTCTCAGCAAACCTCGGTGAAACGTCACGTTAGCTAGCGGACTGCTAAACTGACGTTAACCGTTTGTAACACAGCAGGTTCAATTCCTGCAACTGAGGGACTGCGGTTTTATCGACGCAGGTTACTATAACGCTTCAATAATTTGGACTAAGTCTGCTGGCCTTGAACTGACATGAATGTAACCTACAATAAAAACAGGAACCAACAGGACACGCTGCCTGCTTTCGTAACTGTTTGACGAATGAGTGACAACGCTAAACAGCGATCACCATCCACCAATGACGTTCGTTCTTCTCACAAAAGGGGCGGGACAGTTGAGGACGGAAATTTACGGAAGACGCAAGATGGTTCCCCATCACGTACTTCTGTTTTTGCTTATGGATGCGCTTAACTTTAGACAGTTGTTACACTCGTTGACTGTTGTTGAGAACATTTTACACAATGTTTATCTTGTCTTATTTTAATCAAGCCGATGTCCGTTCTGGACAGTAATGCTTGATTTGCATTATTCATACGTTGCTTTTGGGTCTCAAGAGCTTTTCGGATATGATGCAGCACCATTGTTTCAATGGGTTTCATGGTGACTGGAGTGTGTTGATCATGTGGACAGCAGAGACAGAGAGGAGTAATGTAATATCTAAATTGTATCTTGACAATGGTTACATATAAAGGGAAATGTATATTCTGTTTTAATATATAGTTCCTAATTTCTTTTTATTAAAATTGACAAAGAAAAGTAATGTCCCCTCTAGACTTCTTACATGGTTTAATTGAAAATACAGGTGCAAATTATCCAAATGTCTTACAAGAAGGGTTACTGAAATATCCAAAAAGTGAAAACAGATGTGTGTCCCATGAATGTGTTTGTTCTCCTTTCCTGTCCCATTAATTATCTCACAATCCCACAGATTCATCTTGTCACCTTTTGGAGGGGACCCAGCCCCAAGTTGTGGAACTACCTAACTCTATATAAAGTAGTACAAATTAGCTCCATCTCGACCAGCTACAGCAGTACAATGCTTTCATACATTACTTTTAACAATCGTATGACCCAGGGGAAATGTTGCTGAAGAAACAGCCTAGATTTAATGACAATACTTGTCTACTTTTCGTTAAGAAGGATTTGAAATGCAGGCATTTTATAGTAGTAAATACTTTTTTGTAATTGTTGTATTGGGGCTTTTTTGTAAATGGTCTTAAATACTTCTTCCGCCATTGTGCAGTTGCTCTGTAAGTTATATTATTGTAGTATCAGCAGCGACAGTGCAAGAGGTACTACCACTCCAACGCGACAGAGGGCGCTCAAGGGAGCAGGAATAGCATCAATAGTGTATGTCAACATCTGATTGGTCAATCCGTGTGCTCTTCTGACGGCGGTCTGTTTGCCCCTGCTGCTTCCGTGCAAACTGGACGCGGTTTAATTTAAATCTTCCAATACAACTGCGTAGCTAAATATCCTAATTCCCTGGGTCGGAATGGACGACACTACCAAGCGTTTAGTGCAGCGACTCGTGAAACGGATACCGGCTCAAATGCTCAGAACAACGCTGGACAAGTGGGACCGCTTGACTGGGGAACAGAAGAAGTCCATGGATTTTACTCAGTCAAAATGGGCGTTAACGGAAAAGATGCTGGACCTTTGCGAGGTAAACGGCGCTCTTCCTGAAGTATGAGTTGTAGTCAATAAAAATAGTGTAAAGACATTGTAAAATAACCTAACAATAAATAACTGCATGTTACTTATTTAAAATGCTTGCTGAAGTAGGCCGTGAAATCCATTGTTGTACACAACGTTTAATGTCACTTCACTAGAGATTAACACACGCTCCTCCATACTTTGCAATATGAATCAATGTTTATTTAGATGGCGTCTGTCTGTCTTCTCCTTTTAAACATTGTTATTTGTAACGTTTCAGGAAAACGAGCTGTCAGTGAAACACCTCACAGAGCTCGAGATGATATGTAAGTCATGTGAAATGTAGTACTCGTTTGGGCAAGAGTAACGCCAAGGCAACCGAACTGGAATCATGCCAATCCAATAACGCTCCGCGTGTCCCATTGTCTCTCAGATATCATTGACAATCCAAACAAGGGGATGTGGTATGCCTTCCAGCTCATGGACCCTCAAGGTATGTTAAAATCCTTGGACCATGGAGTGCTGAAACCCGCAGCTGGTGGTGGGATCAGGGTTTTCTTTCTTTCTGGTTGAAGGTTTAGTAACTTCAGTCAGTCAAATATCCTGCTGGTGTCTGATCATCGGTTAACATTTTTTTCACTTTGTATGGACTTGCCACAAATATATTCTTTATCTGTTTGTTCCAGGTAATTGCAAACTGTTATGATGACGTTTCAGTTACTTTAGCTTATTACTTATTGTCCCTTATTTAATGTCTCTTTATTCCAGATGACGCTCACTCTGTAGAGCTGATGCAGTTCAAGGAACAATTTAAATCTCACCTCAAAGAGCTTGTGAGACATGTAAGCCAGACATTCTCCCCCACACAAGTTATTAATTATATAGTTGCATCATTGATACACATTGTTTGGGCTTCTCTGTGTTTAACATCCTATATTAAAAGTATACTTTTGACATTGCATTCAAGGTGTCTATCAAAATAAAGAAGCACACAGATGAAGCTGTATGGATTCGTATTGCATGGGGAGACACCTTCGCTCGACCCAACCACCTGAAACCAACATATGTCGTTCACTATCTTCAAAGCCCGTATGTCTTTGTGACCAGCCTGACTTTAAAGCAAAAGCCCCTGTTATCCCAGGTGAAGATTGGGTTTCATGTTCAATCCATTACATTTTTCGTACAGTTGCCAGGTTGCAGTTTTTTCTTAAGTGTGTGATGTACTTTGCAGGCCTTGGTTCTGTCCACCAGATATCAAGCTATCAAGGATGCTAACCTTAGTGGACGGAAACTCACCGCCATTAGGGATCTTCTGATGAGGAAATATCAACAGGTAGGCTGTTTCTAACTACAACCATCATACACAGCTCTGTATGCCCTGTCTCACCCACTTAATCAAATATAGCTGATAGGCATTCTTTATTATTGTCCTGTTATTGAGCTCTGCCATCATTTACCAAATAGTTTCGGATTTTGAAGTAAAGTTATCGTTATAATCTTATTGACTTCAATGTCCATCCTTGAAAAATGTAAGTTGCCATGTTCACCCTTTATGAACCTTAACTACCGGTACACTTAAATATTTACGTTTGTGTAGAAGCTTGATTTGTTCACAAAAAGTTTAAAATAAATTAAAATAATTATATATTATAATAATAAAAAAATATATATATATATAATGTTGAGTTTTCTAATTAAAAAAAGCCCAACTGTGGAAGATAGTTTACAAAAAGATTGATCTGATAATTTATACTTTGAATTTTGTTTTTGATTATTGTTTCCAGGTGTTTCCGACCAAGTATCCAAGTCCTCTTCCAGAAAATAATCCAACTATATCAAGTATGTTAATCAAATCATTTGATTGACGCAAAGCTGCTTTCATATTTTTTTATATGATCACACATAGTGAAACATTTTTTGTTTTGCCCTAATGTATTTTGTATTTTGTCCTATTTACAGACCCGCAGATAGAAAAAGAACAAGCTGAGCCTGCAGCCAACAGACTTCAGATGGCCTGTGAGGCCTTTGGTGGTGGGATGTTACCTCAGCTTCAGTCTGCAGTTTACAAGGTATTCAGAGGCATGCTTGTGTTTGGATAATACTTTCAGTTGGGTATCAAAGCTAATGAAACAAAGAGCATAAGTTGCTGTCTCAAAGATTGAATGTGTTATGTTCTTTCCTCAGTTGGAGACAAAATTCAGAGACAACTCCAACAAGACCATGTCAGAGCGGGAGGAACCCTTCAAATGTGTTGTCAAATTTGCTAGCACTAACCTTCTGGAGTCATTCAGACACTGTGCATCTTCAGGTATCAATAATCATATGTGTTTTGAGCAAGGAAACAATACTTGGGTTGTAACTGTTACAAACAGGGAAGCAATGTTTTATGATCTTGGCATTTCCATACATGGCCACAGGAGGGCGCACACACACACTCTCACTCTACACAAGAGGAAATATCCCCACTGTAATGCTCCTACAACATTATCCATCATGAATATGTCAGTATGTGTATATAAAGTGTTTTACCCCGCTGTCCCTGGATTATTTGACATGTTTAACCATGCCAACTAAATCACAAACAATTGTAATTTTTTTTTTAAGTACGTTCAACTAATTTGAATGTGCTTTTTTCAATGTATTTTACAGGAATTGCCTCCACCCCAGTCACACCTCTGCTCTCATGTATCCCCCTAAAAGGAAGAAATTATTTTGTCATCACAGACAATGGCCCGGGTCCCTCCTCACAAATGCGCCAACCACAGAACTGATGGCCGACAGGCTCTTGATTTAAAGGATTCAGTGTGGCCCGCCATCTCTAGTCCACCCGTGGTTTGCTTTTATAATTTCGATTTCATTCCATTCCTTGTTCAAGACCATGTCTTGTCAGTAGTTGGCAATGGATAATTGTCATTGTATTATTTGTTTTTGGTGTTTAAGTGGCAGAATATTACTGCCATGAAATGTTGTATTTGTACAAATTGAATATAAAAACAGGATTTTTTAAAATATTCTTGTGTTTTCTCCATGTAATTTCAACCCCCACACAAGTCATCTGACCATTTTTGATTGTTCTTTATTTTTCATCAGCTATAGTGGTACACACATTTGTTTTGTCAGCAGCTACAGCCCATAATACCCTGTGTATCAGTTTGCACAATTAAAGCCTAGGTTGTCTGTGTGAGATGAAACTCTTCACCAACACTCATGGTTGGACTACGGAGAAATATTTATATATTATATAATATTGTATATAACGTAACGTAAAAAAATAAAATAAAAATACTACACAGACACGGGTACATATTTATTATGAAAGCAGCTACATTCGAGACTAAACGGAAGTACAACGTTATTATTATTATTGTAATACATATTATTTTTATAGCGCTTTAAACGGTACTCAAAGGCACGTTACATAAGTTCAATAACAATATAAAATGATACCGGATATGACGCGACTCAGCTGTCCCAACTTCCCAGCCCTCTTGGTGAAGCAGCCTTTCAGTCAAAGTTGAGGGACAGATTATACCCTTCTATGCTGCTACAGGGGTTCTCCGGCAAACACAAATCGGGACTGTCAACATAGAAATATGGCTGCCTCTGCGACGAGCAAGGCACACAACAGAGACAGCGCAACTACTCACAGTCCAAGATGTCACGAAGAGTCTCTGTCGCAGTCACGCGACATAATCAAACCTACCATCACGGAGCTGACCAAAGAAGTGAGGACGAACATCCTCTGCACCGTGGAAGGATGTGGCAAGATTCTCCCCAACACACCTGCGTTGAACATGCATCTTGTTAAATCACACAGAATAAAGGTAAACGTCTACTAAACCCGGTGTATGCTCACATAACGTTAGTTCGGGCTTCTCGCGTAACTGCAATGCTAACTTGGCTAACTAATTAATTATCATGAAAACGCAAGTCATCCATAACAACTTCGTGTAACGTCTCACGCGCGGGTGGTGCTGAACACACGCGTTGTTATGTTTAACGTTTGATTAAAAGTTAGTTTCTCTGCGAGTAAAAGCTCCGTGACGTGATCGAGCTAGCTGCATCGTGACTAGCTAGTTAACGTAATCAATGAACGCCAATGATTCGCATCGCACGTGATGATTGGTATGAACGTCAGTGCCTTTTTTATTTTCTCTGCGCGAGCTCCGCTCTTAAAATTCACCTCGTGAACTGTTTGTATCTGAGGACAGGAATGCGTGCAGTTTCTGATTTTAGCTGTGCAAATGTTCTGAGTTAATTCTGTTTATGGCTCTAAAGTAATGGTAGGGGCCTCTTCACCTTTTTGAAATAGGACTGTCTGTCTCCTACCAATACTGAACAGTCAGCAACGTGGAGGCAGTCAAAACGTTTGGACCAAAGTTTACTTTTGACCCTGGCTCTTCTGTCCTCACTGGGACTGGGCTTTTAGTGGGAGGCAGGAATTTACTGTTGTCCCTCCATGAATGGAGTCCTTTGCCTTTTGTCCTGCAACAGTAGTGCTCTTTGTTTAAAATAGGTGAATGTGAGAATTTGAATTAGGTCTTCGAAGTAGTTCATGTAGCACAGCTAGAAGAATGTTTAAAGGCCCAATCAGGGGTTCTACTATGTAAACTATGGGTACAATCGGGTATATTTTAAAGTTTGTTATGCAATCGGTCATAATCTAAATGTAACTTTGATGGTCTGTTTAGTTGCTGTTCATTTCCATTAATCCTTGCGGGCCTACTAAAAGACGTGTCCATTACTTCAAGAGTAATGGCACATTCCAGTCCTGTATTTAGATTTGTCTTTGCCCATCCACACTTGCGTCACAGATTGTGTAATGACAGAAAATGAAGGCAGCAGCAAATTCTTTTTAATTTACAGCTATGTAAAAATGATGTCCGCTGCAGTAATGATATCCTGTTTGACATGATGACAGAGTTCTTAAAGGCTGAACAAACTCACTCTGTATGCGGCGTTCCATTATTCATAAAGTCTGACTGCAAGCATGACGCATGATATTGTTGGGCACCATAGGTGTTTTTATTTCACCTGCTTACCTTCAATGTATCAATGCACCTACATAATGTATTGTATCACTCACAACTTGGTTCTTATTGGTTGGGAAGACTTAGGCATTCAATTTGAACTTGTTTACTCATCCCAGTTCAGACTCCTAAGTTTAAAATAACTGTTCAGAGCTTGGCTTAGGGCTCCCAGAAAAAGGAAATAACCTTGTCAATGGCCACTTAGGAGTCTGTGGACTGAACCTGGAGTGGCGAAGACCGTGAATCTTTAGTTGCTCCTTCTTTTGGGCCACAGCCAGCTACTTACTGGTAACAAATAATGTCTTGACATGACTCAGGCTTCAGCCTACGACCAGATGATGTCACTAAAGCCAACTGCAAGAACATTTATTCTTAGCAAATTGCCTGTTTATGCTAACCCCTTATGATAAACCAGAGGGTGTTTGTCATCTTTAGCTGCTCAGCTCCCTCTGGTGCTCCAGCAGATGGAGGTGACCTTGGCCACTGGAAGGCTACAGTAGTAATGACTGTTATGGAGGGTGATGGTTTGTCTGTTTTCACTATTCAACATGCATTCAGCGCAGGGGCTGTTACTACAACAAGTATTATTAAGTATGCTATCGATTGACTTTAAAGGTTCTATATGGGATTCAGAGCATTAATGTAGCCGTTAACTACTAGCTGTTATTTTAAATACACATCACATGTATCCACTGACTAAAGAAAGCAAGGTAATGTACAACCATCAATTTATTTTCAACAGTCATAGTGACACATTTAAATATATTTAAATTGGGATAAAAAGACAACATTTTGTAGTTGGTCAGCATAGTTGACATTGAGTGCCTTTCACAGCAGTTACTGTAAAAAAGTTGTGGGTCAAGTAAAACCTCAGTTCAGCCTAAATCTTGGAAAGTCTGACAGGCCTTTCTTGACATTGTGATCAAGGAATTTGAAGTATTCTTTAACACTTACTGTAAGCCATTGCCGCCGAGTAAGGGTATGATAAAAACAACCAAAATGCAAATATTTCTCTGCTTTGTCCTCTCTTGTCTTACGCTGGTATTGTCACCCTCAGGATGGTATTGTGAATCCTACGGTCAGAAAGGACATGAAGGGCTCCCAGAAGCTTTACTGCTGTCCCATTGAGGGTTGTCCCAGGGGGCCTCACAGACCCTTCTCCCAGTTCTCATTGGTTAAACAAGTAAGCCTTTCCTCCAATGATATGTAATCCTATTCACGTGATCAATGAAATATAAGTATGAGGTCTCATTTCTGTGGAATAACTCCTAATGAATAACTTGGCACCAAATATGTTTTGTTTTGTATTATATTCAAATATATTGTTGAGTCTTTGATCTGTTTCATTGTAGCACTTCATGAAGATGCATGCAGAGAAAAAGCACAAGTGCTTCAAGTGCAACAATGGCTACAGCACAGAGTGGGACCTAAAGAGGCACATAGAAGACTGTGGGAAGACCTACCACTGTACATGTGGCTGCCCCTATGCTAGTAGGGCTGCTCTACTCTCACATATCTACAGGACAGGTCATGAGATTCCTACAGAACACAGGCATGTACCTGCATAGCCTCGAGTGATTTGTATTACAACTTGGCTTTAGGTTTGGCTAAACATTAATTTGTCTTGCTTTCTCTGTATCTGTTGTTTCTTTTTCAGAATTCCTCCTGTAAAAAAGCGAAAGATGGAAAAGTTGTTAAGTGGTCCTGAAAAGGTCAAGACCAATGAGTCAACCTTTCAGATCATGCCTGCTAGTAAAGAGCTGACGGAGACTGTGCTCCCTTCTGACACAAGTGTTCATATCCTCAACTCAGTGAATCAGAACTCCAACCCCCGTAAGAGCCTCCAGAAGTTGCTCCTACCAAAACCAAAGATGGCTTTGGTCAGTGTTCCTGTGATGCAGCTGTCCCACTTGCCTGTCCTTCTTCCATCTACAGAAAGCGGGGCTCTGAGGTCGGTAGTGCTGGCTGTGAACAGTCATGGGTCCGTCAGCACCCTTCACCTCCTGCCACATGGAGCTGTAGTACCCCAACTTGATGCTAAGAGTTTGTGTTTCAAGGACAGCATGCCTACGTCACGCTCTATCCTGGGGTCCATTAGCACTGGGGTGCAGGTCAGTCTGGACCTTGCCAGCACAAATGACTTAGCCAGTCTGGTAGAACAACGGGGAAGAAGCACCTCCACCAACATTCAGACAGGCAAATCGTACTTGTCAGAAATGCCCCCAGGAGTGGGGGTTGGGGAGGGAATGGGGTTGTGCTCAGTGGGCGAGTCCTCCGTGTCGTCTTGCTCCCAAACAGACATAAGCGTGAGTGCCCAAGTCCTCCTGCCAGTCAGTGTTGAAACCCAGACGTTCTCCTCCCGGACAAAAGCCACATCCTCTATTGGAGCTCAGACAGACAGCCACTGCATGGGTCAAATTCCTTGTTTCTCTTCGTCTGTACCCCCATACAAAACCAGGCAGACACAGACATATTTTGCCCTGCCACAATCAGATGATAAGGCTCAGCAACAGGCTATCCTGTGCTCTGAGCTGTTCGGCAGTGACTCCCTCAGTGTCTCCACTCAGACCGCTCTGGACATAAATGACGCTCTCACCGGAAGCAATATATATGAGGACTCAAAGTCCACAGGTGGTGGTATGTGTTTTGGGGTGCAGACGGATGAGCTCAACTCAAACAACATGGCAGACAATCAGACCCAAACAATGACCTTGTTAAATGACCTAGAAAACATTCTGTCTGACAGCATGTCAGGCCACCAGGTGCTCACAGTGGCATCTGAGGGCTGCGGGTCAGTGCTAGGATCTGTTCAGGAGCAACACAATGGCATTGACTTTGACTTCGAAGAGTTTCTCAATGCTGTGCACATCCAGACACAGACAGAGGAGAGTGAGCTGGGAGGACTGGGTGGGGACACGCCGCTGGAGTCCCTGGACATCCAGACCCAGACAGACTTCCTTCTGATGGATGAACTGGACCAAAGTGAGGGACCAAGTCGAACCCAAGCCAGCGTCCTGGAGCTATTTGATACTCAAACTCAGACAGACCTCAATTTTCTGCTCAACGCCGGAAGCCACATGCCCCTGAGTAGCATTCTACGACATTCAAGCTTTTCTATGAGCACAGAGTCTTCGGATACAGAAACACAGACAGATATTCCTATATTTGCCACAGGTCTCCCTGCTCAGACTCCTGTGAGTCAGGGTGAGCATGCCAGACTGCTGAACAGCACAGAGACACAGACTGTGACCAGCCAGGCAGAGGGCCTGGGTCACCTCTTCCTAACGAGCAACGAAACACAAACTGTCATGGATGACTTCTTGTCAGCAGACCTGGCGTGGAATATGGAGTCCCATTTCAGCTCTGTGGAAACCCAGACATGTGAGGAGCTCTGTGCTCTCTTTCAGCATCCGGAGAAACCCAACAGCTGAGGTCCTCTTAGTGAATCTGCCTAAGCTTTTGCAGTACAGGTTTCTCATGTCTGCCTGGTTCTGTAAGAGGAATCAGTCAACGCTGTCCTCCAGCGGACCACAGTCTTAGCAGTAAGAAGTCTGCGAAAATGTCTTTGAACATTCCACTGGAGACGTCATGTCCAGAGCCTTTCCAGGTACATATCCTGACAGCTCGGCTGCACTTTATTTGCTCAACAGGCATGATTCATCAGCTCCTGTGACAGTTTACATATTTATTTGCACATAAAGTAACATATTGTATGTGTATCTTGTCTGAAATGTCAGTTTACTTTAATAGTTCAGTGTATAACCACTATGAATGGTGTTCACTGTTTGGTCTTACTAGCCGTTTATAAATGACTCAACATTTCATCAAGGACTGACATGTTGAACTGTGTGTGGTTTGTCAAGAAGAGGCTTATCCGTGTGTTGGTCTGTATGCCAGCTCTCAGATATGCATATTCTGCATGAAAACAATGTCATCTCAGCTAGTATTGTACATTTAGTTTACGTATATGTTTGGAAATGTGCATGAAGCATTTACTTGGTCAGCAGAACAGAAACATAATATATCTACTCTCAGCTTGTGCTTCTAATGGCTGCCTCATTGATGTTGCCTTGTCAGCGGCAGCAAGTCAATAAAGTCTAATAACTTCCTGCAAGCATTGCAGCCTGTGGAAACATATTGGCTTTATGCTTTCCAAAATAAAACCCCATACAGCCTTTAACAGTGACCACGGCTTTGCTCAAAGCTGTTGGGATGCGTCTCTGAAACACAGCGTTACTCATACAGATGTGGCACAAGTAAAAATGAATTAATCGTCTTGTAAATTGTTGCGCACCTTTCATTGAAATGTGATAGTGAAGTTTGATGTCGCGTAAAACACATTTGTTGTGTCTCTATCGCTAAGCAGTCAGTTCAAGTAAGTAAGTCGACTACGCTGTCATTGTGTTTGAGTTATTCATTAGTGTAAGTGTAGCCAGTCTCAGTCCAGTAACGTTACTGTACTGAAACACATCTTGGATTAGAGCAAGGATTAGCACAGAGCCATCGTATGCATTCAACACCTTATTTTGACTGAAAGGAGTCCTGTCCAGTATCTTTCGCTGAAATCATCAGATGTTCCAACCTTACCGGAACGCCGTATTTTAATTTGTTAAATCTCCTCTCCAAGTAGCTAATCTTAATGTTTTTGATTCGATTATATTGCACTGAGTTACTTCGTTAAACACAGGCACCACACTCAGACCGTGTTCTACTCGGGAACCGAGAGCTAAAGGCCTTGATTACTTGTTAATTTTGTTATGCTGGTGCCTTAACTCAAGCATTAGCTTTAGTTATGTGCTGCTTTAAAATAACTAATACTTATCCTCAATAATAATACTTAATACTACTCAAGATTATAGAAAAACAAATTTACAACGTTGGCATTTTTCATCATTATTGGACTGTCCCCTAATCATCCTCCATAATCTGTTTGTTCTGTTACATAAATAATGCTTTGCAGTATTTTATTGAAGGAAATTAGTATGATGGTTTTCATCAAAGGGTTGGTAATGTTGTAAACGTTTAGATGTTTGTAGAAACTGAAGAATGTACAGAACACAGCACTGCCCAAGTTTAACATGCTATATTTGTCTGCACCATGTCCAAACAGTTTAAGGATCATTTACCTGTGTTAATAATAACTTTGCTATCTCCATAGCTTCTTCCTGCTGAGTGGCACAGGGATTTGATTTGCTTTAAACATGACTATGTAGAAGCCTTATCAGTTACAGTGCTTTATTTTCTCTTTGTAGGGAGTGCATGCAGATGTTTTCCCAGCACAAAATATATGTTTTAGCAAAATGAGTGTGTTGCCTGTAGAGTTGATGGTTGCCTTGATTCATTGTTGAAGCTACACTACAAATGTTCTTAATAAACCGCTGGAAAGTGTATATTGTGCTCATTGTCACTTATTGTTGAACAAGGGTGGAAGAAAACAACCTTTGCGTTCAAACAATACAAAAAGTGTGTGTGTGTGTGAGAACAGCAAGAGAATAACAGTGACACACATATACCATTTCAACTGAAGTATAAGCAGACCTTGACGAGTGATATAGAGCCATTCAGTGGACACTGCATATGTTTTGTGTGTGTGTTTTATATTTATCACAATTGGTGTCTACTGAATACAGAAAGGGTTCTCACATCTAAATCAGTATGCTTGACTCTTTAATTCAGCATAGTGAATAAAATGCACAGATGTGTTGGTGAGGCGTTATTCAACCTGTTACATTCTGTTCGCCTGTACTAAACTTCTAAACGGAACTAAATTTGATTTGGGTGTGCAGACCCTATTTCTGGTGCCTTTTTATGATGGAACAACATACAACTATCTTTTCGTGTCTTTCATCTTTTCAGCTTGATGCAGTGACGTTTTACTGAATATAGACATCTTGAATCCTGGCTTGTGTTGGATATTGCAACTCTTTACATATATGTTTTAAGGGACCATTTTATTCTACATGCACATTCAGGTAAGACAAAGGTTTTGTCTAATTAGGTTTAGGTGACAGCTGTGGTGGAAGATTTCTATGTTTGATCAGGTGGAGAGTTGTGGTTAAAATATTCAATTGCAACAAACAGAGTCTCCGAAGGAATCAAAGTTGTCTTTCCGTTTATTCAAGCTTGCAAGCTGGGAAAAGGGTTCAACAGCCACGTATCTCAGTGAGCTGCCGAAATCTCTTGATTCATACATTGTATTACATCGTGATTTATACAAGCACATGCACCCCCCTCCAGGGCCCACTATGACGACAAACGAAGAAACCGTGTGAATGTCTTGGATAAGAATTGAGAAGAACAAAGAACAGAGTGTATTGGTTTTCGATAAGGCATATGGCCATCTGTCCTCCTCCCCATCCTCCCTATTGCTCTGCCCTTGAACCAGTTCACAAAACAACACATATTTTTACCGTCACACAGCTCTTTTAAATATAGAACAATCCCACTAAACAGATCATTTAATAAGGGCAGCTCAACAACAGAGGTATAAAAAAATAAAAAATAAAGCAATGTAACAAGATCATCCTAATGTAAACAAAGCAATGTACCAGTTGTAAATAATGTTAGCTGGCCTTTAGAGACCAACATGACAAACAGTATTCAGGATCTCGGCATAATGTTGCTCTGATAGCCTTGTACATTGGATATCAGAGAACCCTCACAATCATCAGGAATCACCTACTTTATTAAGTTGGATACAATAACATTTGACAGAGCAGAAGCAGTAGTTTGGCAACAGTTTATGCCATTATCACGTAGAGTCACAGGCTACAATGCAACACGTACGTTCTTGCAGCTCTGTAGCTCGGGGCTGTGGTTTAAATGGTAGAAAGTGTGAGGCAGGCGCACTGTCATGTTTCTTATGAGGTAGCTGCCCTGTTGCTAGGTAACTAGAACAGTTGAAAAAGCACTTGTGGGAACTGGTCAGAAAAAACAAAGGCGCAAAGGACACTATAGCTTCACATGCAATGATCTGTTCACTTAACTGTTATGGTTAGTATGTTCTGAAATATGCCAAACTAAAGAAATGACCTCTTTAGCGGTTAGTTACTCTGAACATGTCTCATGCCTTGATTTATTCCTTCAACTAATTTAATGGATACATTGTAAAATGTGGTGAGTCTGAGGCATTCGCGATTAAAAACAAAGATAAAACAGGTTGTTTTTACTTTGTTGAACCGGAGAAGTTCAAATGATTGCATACTACAAACACACAGTCTTGCTTGGGTACAAATGGGCGCCTGAGGCAGTGCTGGAGAGGAGGGCCTGCGTGAGGCTCCTGGCCGCTGAGTAGCTTGTGCGGTGCACTGTGTCAGGTTTGGAAGACACAGGTACATGATACCTCTCGGGTATAGAAACACTCACAGCAGAGAACAAGTGGGGGTTGTGCGGACACGTCCAGTACTTGGAGGTCAGGACTGCAGAGTAAGTGGGCAGCTCTGGGTTGGCAATATGGTCCACTCTAGATCCTCTGGTCCCGCTCTTCGCATCGAAGATGAAATTGTTTTCCTCTGTGGTTTCTCCTTCTTGAGCCTTCTTGCCACTGCAGAGCTGGCCACCGACTCTCTGAGGATTCAGGGATGGCGATATAATTGGTGGTAAAAAGGTGAAGTTTTGAATAGGAACCACCGTACACCTGTGTTTCTGAGTCTGAGTGGCTCTGTTGGCCGAGTATCTTGAGGGGAGATGGTGAGGCTGCAAACACGTCCCTTCCTTCTCTAGCTTTTCTCTGAGTAGAGGTTTTGAAGTGGTTTTCTGCATTGAATTCAGGACAGACCATTCTGAACCATCTTTCTGCATAGCTGCCACCGATCGTGTATGCTGGTTTAATGGGATGGATTTCTTCAAGTTGTTCTGTAGGCCCACACGAGACTCACAGCGGTGCTCTGCCATGCTGGTCGAGCCGTTCGCATCGGGGAGTGTTGGGTCAGCAGGCAAGGCAGTCGGGTTGTCAGCCGGCTTTGATTTCTTGTCCCCCTTCTGAGTCAAAAGTATGCAGCTCAGTGGAGAAACTCTGGCCCAACCATGAACCTGTTTTCAAAACAAATATGATGTTAATATGTTTAAAGAGAAAATGCATCCACATAATTACTTATTGAGCCGGATGGATGTTAAAATTATGCTAATATTGGTAGGTCAGACCGATATCAGGGCAAAATACTTTAAGTGTGGAAATATAATTATTCAGACATATGTTTTAGATTTGTTCTTATTTTTAAATGATTTTGCCGCTGACTCCAAACAGTGATGGAAGACACTATAATGAACATTGGGCTATACAAAATAAACTGAATTGAATTGAATTGAACATGCATTGTTGGTACAACCTACTTCCCTTCATCAGATTAAGGCAAGGTTTGCTGTAAGAAGATATTTATTCACTTACAGCTTCTTCCCAACCAGAGTAACAGTGATACTTGTGTGGCTCCAGCTCTTTCATGAAGTCCTCCTCACTCAAATCTAGAAGGACATCAACATGTCTCCTCTCTGGTGTCTGCTCCCAAACTGCTTCCTCCTGTGTTGGCAGCTGCTCTTCTGATCCATCCACAGCTGTATGATCCACTTCTTTCAATGTCGCCATTATGTAATTAGCTCCATGGTGATATCTAGAAGAAGAAGAGAAACATAATATACCGCACTAACCTGTAAGACATATACATTGTTAAGTCACATTGTGTTGTTTTAAACGTTAGAAACCACCAATCTTTACTCACCAAAGGTTAGAAATGGGTTTGGTCTCCATTCCCACATCTGAAAGCACCATTCACAAACAACGACCCATCGTGCTGAGTTGTCTTTCCGGTCGGCAGTTTCCCCAAACCGAAGTATAGAAGAATGCCTTGAGAGACTGCAACGCCGTCGCCACAGCAACCCGTAGAGGCTGCACGGGGAAGATGTGACGTGTGTGAAAAGAGGGAGGGCCGAATGCGCTGCTGCTCGAGCTCAGTCTGCTCCAACTGAATTATTACATCTCTGTATTATGCAATGCGTCTTAATTGACACGGTACCCCCTGGTAATCCTGTAGTGCATATATCAGTAGAATATAATACAGTACAACAGAATACATGAGAGACTTCAATAAATCGAGTTGTTTTACCACATTACAGACAATACAGTCAGTCATTTATTTCCTGGTGACAACAGACCGAGGGCCATGCCACAATGTGAAATAGAGGAAGTTAACCGGTGTGTCACTTGTGAAGGAGGACACCATTTTGGTGTGTTGCAACGTTCAGTGCTGCACGTAGAGCATCAGTACGCGTCACACTCGTCAGCTGTGAGAGAACAGTGCGTGTTCATCACATGGAAATGAAAACCAGCAATGGTCGCTACCGATAGGACAGTTTTTTTCTCTTTTTATTTTTAGACAGTGTGATATATTTTTCACACACCGAAATTTAAAGCGACCTACACGATCTACAGGAGAAAACAACGGCTTGGTGTATTGGTCCAGAGCTGCACCGTGTCAACCTCTGACGCAGCCGCAGCACCTATCCGCGAGGAAGACACTGGCACCTGACGACGCGCTGGTCTTTCCCATCACGACCACCTCGGCTCTGCAGTGCTGCATTTTATGGAAGCTGAGCCTGTGCATCCAGTCGTGGTCATGTTGCCTCCAAAGAATTGCCTGCCGAGGAACTACAGCTGCATAGCCGGACTGTTCGGAAGCCTGGCAGCGGCAAACCCGCGGCTTGAGGATGGGGACGATTTCGATATGATTAGCAGTCCCTGTGAAAACACCGAGAGCCCCGTGGTGGAGGAGAGACCACGGGGCAGAGAGATCTTCCTGAAGCCGCCACAGAGTCCAAATCTGCGTCGTAGGTGCAAGTCGCTGCCCACACCAACAGAGCGAGCACAGTTAGAGATATCTCGCAGCAGAAGTCCAAGCAGTCAGAAAAAGGTCCGTTTCGCCGACTCTCTGGGCCTGGAGCTCATTTCAGTGAAGCACTTCAATGATGCAGATGAGCCAGAGGTGCCGGAGCGCATATTGGCCAAACTACCCAAAGGACACCTCCACCTTAATCATTTGGACACAAAGTTTCCACGTGCCCCTGCGCAGTCTGTGTTCATGGAGTTGCAGTTCACCAACCCAGGCACGCTACCCGGCTTCGAGCAGAAAGTGAGGGAGGTGAAAGTCATGTTAGAGACCGTTGTGGTGGACGAATTCTGCCTCTCCGGGTTCGTGCGTGTGTTGAATCTGGCTTTCGAAAAGAGCGTTTCTTTGCGGTATTCTCTGAACAACTGGATAACATTTATGGACAGCCTGGCGTCCTATGTTCCTGACTCAAGTGCTGGTGACACTGATAAGTTCTCTTTCAAGATAGTCATGCCCACTTACCTCGACAACGGAGGAACATTTCAGTTTGCAATTAAATACTGTGTCGGTGGGAAAGAGTTCTGGGACAATAATAAAGGGAACAACTACAAAGTGCGGCGTAACCGGTTCAAGATGTCGCCCCCGCGGGAATGGGAGAATGGATGGATTCACTTTATCTGAGCTTCGTCGTGCTTGTCGTCTGCTGTGACACGCTGCGTGCGTAATTTGTGCGTAACTGATTCCCGGGTATCTAAAAGTATGTCTGTATTTTCATTTTCTGCCATTGCCAGCTACACACAGAGCTGTGACAGTGAACATAATTTGCCATAATAATTCAAATATTTGCCCCGCTGTTGAAACAGATGTAGGGTCGAAGACTACAGTGGGTGCCTGGAGAGGGATCCTGTTGGATAATTTGCCTTGATGTCAGGGCTCTCTGTGCAGCGTGGTGCCCTTTGGGAGGGCACGGTCCCGTTATGTAATGTAGAAACACGTGTCACGGGAAACTTGCCGACCAATGCCGACTTTGGGCATCACTGTTCCTTTCAGGAGATGCTGTACAATGATTTGGTGAGACGGAGATGTTTAATTTATCAGTTTGTTTTGCATGCGTGCAAATATATTGTCTTGAAGGGAAGCAGAACGCATCGAACCCAGTATCATATTCATAATAGTCTCCTGCAGGCTGGGAGTAACATACACACATTGTCTTATTGAGTTGACGTACAGAAATATTTGGCAGGTTATTTTATATTA
This sequence comes from Cyclopterus lumpus, assembly GCF_009769545.1. Taxonomy (NCBI): domain Eukaryota; kingdom Metazoa; phylum Chordata; class Actinopteri; order Perciformes; family Cyclopteridae; genus Cyclopterus; species Cyclopterus lumpus. The sequence goes on along the minus strand of NC_046968.1, from coordinate 16,402,976 downwards.
TATTAAAAAAAGTAAGTCCCAGTCATGCCATTGAAAATGCCTTATTTAAAGCCTTGATTTTGAACGTTGTGCAGTGAATATTTTGAATACAGTTTGTTCTTCATTAGGCTTGACTAGACTAAATGCATTTGATGGCTATCATCCTTAAACTTTAAAAATAAAGCATACAGGCACTGTGAATTAGTGTCTCAACACAATAGTTTGTCATAAACCAGTCATATATTTGCACCTATTCAACACACATTGTATATTTCTTTGCTGAATTATTGCAAAAAATATTTTAATACTTTGCCAAATTCAAAAGTCAAGGGTCCCCAACCAAAGGTCAAAGGCAATGGAAACATTTTCTCGAGGAAAATCAACAGCTTATTTGTAACTGCATCATTCATCAAATCATAAAGTGTATAACTCATGGGCTTCCACACTCTCATAGCACTGTGATAGGAAGCAACCACTTGAGCAGGGTTGCTGTCCCACCAAGGAAAATACATTTAGTAGCAATGTTTGACAGGTTCAATTTACCTCAGATTACATGCAGACTCTTCTTCTTCAGGTTGATTATCATGAAACAGATGTTATTTTCACAGTAATTATTTTCTAACGGATACATTCAAAACGCAATGTGTATTCATTTATAGTGTCGATTGCACCGTGTAACTGTTTTTCATGCAGTGTTTCTGACAAAGTAGCTATTACACAGATGAATGTGTTTAACTGGCTGTAAAAGTACATGATAATATCCTCAGTCCCATTGTGCAAGAATAGTGCTGCTCCTTACACCTGACTGAAATGTTTCATACTTAATTTTCAAACCATAACCCTTGATTGATAATTATTAACCAGTCTACCATTTCTAGACAACAGCTTAACCATACATTTGTAATTAATCCAATGGCGGCCAGTCTTCCAAACCTGCTTCAGACCATATGTGATCATGTACTTTGTGGCAAACAGGCTTGCATGTCATAGGAAATTGTGTTTAAATTGAAATGCAAATATTCATTATGCTTTTTGTAAGTGTATGATATAATACATTGTTTTGGCCATCTAGAAAGTTGAGACTCCAGTTCAGAAGAAGATGAACAACAAACAGGATGTTTTTAATTCTAGTGCTCTAACTGTAATCTGAACATCACGTTGTCCTTTTGTTTACATCATCCTGGCCTCGGAGGGAGGCTCTCCATTTAATGAGGCCATCAGGTTGTGATGATTCCTGGAACCACTTAGTTTTGGAGCACTTCCACTGTGAATCCATCAGTAATGTTGGTCTCTAAATCTGACATGTTGTTCGAATAGTTTTGCTGAAGTGATAGATGGCCAGCATTGAGTTTATATTTGCTTTCTCTACATTTATCACACACATACCTGCATTTTGTTCACCTGTTACTGTGGATATATAAGGTCTGGCCACAACAGAGCTTACTGTGTGTTATGTTGTTAAATCAGTGGGTATTTGCATATTGTCTGCTTGGTCTGTCTAAACTTTTTTCAAACATTCATGCTGTGCAATACCAGAAAACATGAACTATCCAGGCTGAGACTTCTGATGGGGACACGAGATGCATCAATACCAATTCACCACTGCCAACACAGAATAGTTTTTGGGGGATTTTAGCACGTCCTGACAATATTTACTCTGTTAAGACAACAATGTACCGTTTGAGATTGCTTAGATTACTTGACATAAATAACATTGAACTTGTCGTGATGTGGAAACTAAGATACCAGTGCTAGGTTTTAGCCTGGTATGTCCCACACTGCTGTTGTTATTGGTGCATCCCTACCATGAAGAAAATTAAGGGCTTCTGGTCTAATTAGATTTTCACCTCAATGAATACATGACATTTTGCATCATAACTCACTGATATATAGCTATGTATATAAATGTCTTAATGTTTCATATTGAATGTCTTCCTGTTACTGTTCTATGGTGTGTGTATTGTGAAGCATTTTCAAAGCAAAATTGAGAGATAAATTGGAAAAGTTTTCTTCAGATGATCCTGGAAAGTTGGAATGTAACGTATCAGTCCAAATTTAACAAAAGTCTAAAGCACACACACACATATATATATATATATATATATATATATATATATATATATATATATATATATATATATATATATATATATCTTCAATATCATACTATCTGCTTGTTAAATTGGTAATACCACTAATCATTCTCAAAAGTGATGTTTATCACAGAATCTCCCCTTGAAACATGTAACAGAATGTGAGCAGTGCTTGTTTGTGAAGAAGTTGTGATTGCGGATGGATGAAAACGTGGACTCTGGATAATGACAGGGGGACATATCTGGGCAAGACAGGTAATGCCAGATGCGCTTATGAGCGACTAATGATTGTAGCTGATACTGAGCAGACTCAGCCAAAGCAGGTCTAATGCACTTTTAGTGAGAACAAGGAAAGGGGCAGTGTTGAAAGTCACCATATATATGACCTATTCTGTTAATAGCTACTTAACAAGATGTTTTCCATTCTGTGTCCTGTTTTATTGTTCTGTCACTGTGAAAAGCCTAAATCACGTTTGTCTTATTAATAACCATTCTATGGCACTGCATTGAGTGCCACACAATAAGTTTTTTGGTTTTGTAAATCCTATGCAACCCTCTGTTGTAACATCTGCAGTCATTTGACTGTGGTAATCTATATTGTGTGCTGTCTTTTATTTTCTCTTTTGCAGTGAACCATGTCTGCATGTCTAACATACCTTTATTTATTCCATTTAGTTTTTTTATGTAACCTATATTTTGGAAAAACAATAGTTAATAAAGGAATTTGTGATGGAAACTAAATACTCCACTATTTCCCAAAGCGTTATCTCTACCTCTACATCCAATCTAGCAATACTCCAGTTTCTGTTATTATAATAGAAAATAAGATATTATATATATAATAATAATATATATAAGAAATGATATATATATATATAAAGCATTTCATTTTCAAAGGGCTGCTGCTGGTCCCCATTCATAATAGCCATGTCCTTGAATCGATTACAGTCTAAGTACACGCCCCCTTCTGTTTATGGAAAGGAAGGGAGGGGTTGGAGTCTGAAGCAGGAAGAAATGCAGGGGAAGCAGCATATACAATATCTTATTAAAAAGCTGATCTTAACATAGTATGTTTTATCTTTTTCACCTTTGCAAGTATGTCTTCAAAGCCCTAATAGTTTGTTCAGCTATTTAACTGTAAACAGACTTAATAATGCAGCTGCTTGTTCTTCAAATCAGCTTAAAGTATTTTGGTTAACACATGTCAAAATACAATCTATCGACAATCTCTACTTCTAACAAGCATACCAGCTTTCTTTCTTAAATAGCATATTAACGTATTAGAAATAATAAGCCTGGCATGTAATTAAATAAAGCTACAGTCTAGAGTCCACCGACAAAGCCTTCAACACTTAATTATAGAAATTAAATGACGGATAATGGCACTGTAATATAATGCGGTCTTAACTGATGGAAAACAAAACCTGCTACTAGAGTTGTTTTATTTAGACAAAACTAACAATGAATGTGTGCTGCATTTAAAGCTTTGTCTGCGCATGTGTGGGTGTACAGTGTAGTATTGGGGCGCTTCTGTGTCAGATTAGCAATATGATCCTGCTTAATCTTCATGTCAGTGAGGATAGAGCTGTGTTGACCCCCATTCAGAGGAAGTTGAGTTCAACCTTGTTTACTTATAGTCATGTTGAAGGCATCCTGGCAGTTTGTAGCTGCTCCGCTTGCCAGCTCAATGCTTTCACCAGTCGATGTGAATCCATATGGCCGGTCAATAAAAACCTGCTGTGAGATTAGAATTTAATTCCATAATTAGAGCTACTCAGCTGCTCAAAGTGGAAAGTCACATAATCACCCAGAATACAGACACAGAGGGAATACAATATCCAATGTTATTGAGTGGTGAAACCGGAAATTAAGACATGCACCGTTTGATTAGACAGAACAATTGTCTTGTAAAATACATGAATTATTCTGTATGAACATCAACTAATCATTTTACAGTGAGTGTGTTTCCAATCACTGGATATACATACACACAGCAAAGTGCACATGTGGTATGCTTGTCCGTGTAATTACCACACTGTGGTAATCCGGAAACATTGTGTTATCACTGTCTGTGTACCAACAGCTGCTTATATAACAGCCATGTGATGATGACGTTCTGATTGTTCTCTCCCTTGGGCGTCTGGCTTTATTAGACTGCAACCACAGGGTCATTTTCATCACATCTGCTCCCGCCTTATCCGAATTGCGTCCTGCGGCTCTAATAATGTGGTTGAGTCGACGCACACAGGTTTCATGATTTCTAGTTTATAAAATTCATGTGCCATGACATTGATACGGCCATGGCACACTGACTCAGCCACCACGGAGGGCTGCTGAGTCAGTTCAGCCATAACCTTGTCTCAGTGAGCACTGGACTTGAATAATTAATTGGATAAATGGTCTTTTAAAATGTGTGTCTACTCGCACCAAGATGGCTTCCTCGTTCCGTTGATTGCAACCGTTTCTTGTGCATTCTTCCTTTTTGTTCTCCTATGTGTAATGTGTAAATCAAATCTATGTGTAATGTGTAAATCAAATCTATGTGTAATGTGTAAATCATCATAACTCATGTTGCTTTCCCCAAAACCTTGAACTTGTTAAAATAGCTTCCTCCCTTGTCTCAAACCATATTCATTCCTAAATACATGTACATTCACTTATTCACAAAGAGGTGAAAATCAGATGTGGCAGGAGTCAGTATGAATCCATGTCAAACTGCCCGCCTACCTTTCTCATCCTCTTCCCTCTATACGGCACATTTATTATCTTATCTTTTTATGCCCACTGATTATTCCTTTCTCATAAGGTTTTTTGTTATCAGTATAATCTTTTTTTATTGTCTTAACTAATTGGATCCTGAGTGTGTATCGCTTTATTCAAGGTTGGATTTTGTATGTACGTATTCATAATTGTGTTGCCTCAACCAAACAGTAATGCACTTTCATGTCTTTTGCTGAAATTGTGTGAATTCTTTATGAAGGCCCAGGTGAGCCAAAACGTGAAATGTCCAAAATACATTTGTGCACGTTGTGATTTAATATGCTGTTTTTAGAGTTGTCGAACAGTTCACAAAGACATTCAGTGTACATTGTGAAATATTGATGGAGGTGGCCAGGAGACTGAAGCAGATGCAGGTTTAACTTTTGTCCCATTCATGTGAAACCATATTATTAGGTCAACCATAAACAGTCAGTTGTACTACATATCTGCTTTTTTGGGTAAAGATAGACAAATAAACTAACATGAGCACACTCACACACACAAAAAACAACCCAAAAAACAAAAATCCTACTACAGTGTATATACCCTGTATGCGTGGGAACCTTTCCCTATCTTGAAGAGGCCTGTTTGTGAGCCAGTAAGAGGATTTGTTTCCCACACACTATATTTAGACCTGGTAAAGGAAATCGCAGCAAAACAATGGCAATGTGCCAAATCTGCATACTACACTTAAGTCTGATAAGCGTTGTCATTTATAACAAGACTGACTACTTAAAAACAAAGAATTGACCCATGTGTAGTTACTGCTGTTCTATGCTCACGCTATAGACATTTTCTTAATGTTCCGGCAATGTTTGAAAATTGCACAGAATAGGTGGGTCCTACTTCTCGAAGAGACAATAAGAGAATCAGAATCAAAGAGAATGTGCCTCATAGCAAACTTTGGCTCATTGTTTTGCTGTCCAGCCTTTCTTATTTACAGCCTTACAACCTTATTGTTTTGGTTTTTCAGCTGTAGCAGGCAGTGGAAATGCTCTGAAGCCCCACTGTGCACAACCTGCTCAGCACCAAACAGCAGAGAGGCACAGTTAACGACTAGCTGATGAACATAGTGGAGCATTTAGTAGCTAAAGACCCAGATATTTACCTCAAGAGTTGAGAGACCAACACTGAAGCATTGAATATTGGACCTACATTCATCAGGTATGAATGATAATGTTGCTCTGTAACAGCTGGATGTATAAACAAGTTACTCTCTGCTAACAAGTTTGCCATATAATTTGAAAAGTGATGATGTCTTCACAACTTGTTTCTGCTGTGAAGACAAAACAAAACAGTTATTGCAAGGTTTACAAAATAGACACTTTACATGCAGCAAAGGGAACACGTCTGACATTGAAGAACTTAAATTAATTTATACATATCCTGAAGAAGTATTCCTGTCGATTGTAAGAACTGTGAATCCACTCATCAATGACTGTTAAGTGTCTCCTTCTAAACCTATTATACCAGGCCTCCGCAGTAGTTACTGCATTAGTTATTGCTACTCTGAATGAAACTATAGGATTACATCAGCATTACTCCTCATTTTTAAATGTTCATATTAACGCGACACTAAAGTGATTTTGAATGCAATTCAGTTTCTTATCGGTTTTCAACTTTCATTTGCTGATGCTAATAAAATGTCTATTTCTCTCTTCTCTTTACTGTCCCTCCTCTATCTCAATGTCCTTCTGGACTGTATCTGGTATTCCAATAACAAAATGAGCATTCAGACCACTGTAGACACAGTACATTATTGCAACTGGCAGAATAACTCTTGGCCAGAGGCTCATAAATAATCTATTGAACCGGACTGTTTCCACACCTCATCAGCTCTGCATCATGTCACTCTGCACACACAGGTGGAAAGACCAACTTGGTAGGCATTTATATGAATGCAAACATTCAAGTGAATGTATACTGGAGGACCATGTGGTGGGAGGAGATCATCAGCAGAACATTTAGCATCAGTTCCCAGCTGACAGGTCTGCCACTAGCACTAAAAATGGCACTCAGAGAGAGGTGACTTATTGAGGACATGGGAAGGATTTAGGCTTCAGCCAATAGTTCTGGGAAATGCTGGTGACAGATGCAGATTTGACACAGTGGCCAGGTTACAGATACAAGTACATGGCCAGAACAATGAAATACCTGTAAGCACAGAACCAAAATTGTTGAACATCTCTTTTCAATTAATATGCTACCATAGCAACGTCCTGGGAAGGCCTTCGACAAGAACCTGGCTGCATGGAGCATCAGTGATGTTGAGCGATACGGTCTGGCTCACATTCAGTGCTCATTCTGAAGGTGTTGGATGGGGTTAAGGACAGGGCTCTGTGTAGGCCAGTCAAGGTCTTTCAAACCAAACACATATAACTGGTTATTTATGGACCTGGTGCACAGTGATATGGTCTACCATGCAGGTATAAACAAGCAACACTGCTGCCTGTGAGTGATAGGGGCCCACCAGAGAAAGAGAAAGAGAGAAAACCCTCAGCAGCAAATGGAGGTCACCCGTAAGGATATTCATCAATACAAAGACAGGATCAATTAGTCTGGTGTGTCTGCAACAGGAGCCAAAGATGCCAGACGCTAACTGTGTGTCCCTGAATATGCTCAATGGGTTGACTTTAGCGCCCCAATCCTCCCTTCTCACTGTTGTCTCCCCTGGTGAGGTGCCATGGGCCATTTGTCACCAGGAATGACATCACTGACTCTCGGCCCCGCCTTCATTTCCACAAAAAAACCCTGTCTGCTGTTAAGGAGCAGGACAGGGCGTGTGAGTGATTCAGCAAAACGTGACTGCTGTCAGTTCAAATATTTGTTAGCTTGTTAGGGGATGTCTCTTCCTGCAGATGAGCGGCGATGTATCAGGCACAAAGAAGCGGTCATGCATGAACATGAAATTACTGGCAGTTTATTTATGCATACACATCTCTGTGTGTGTTGGGGGGGGGGTTGCACTGTGTGTATATTTAGGTTGCCCTCTGGTAACCTGAATCGTATAATGTTCACCCTGGTGGCTGTATCTCTATAAGTTGCCTTTGGGTGGAGATCACTCACAACAGGTCTCATAAAATAATGATGTTGTTGCACTCTCACACACCTCTCTGTGTGGCTAGCTTCTATCCCCAAGCACTCTCTGGTGTCACTGACTCTCCGACAGACCGTGCAGGTCACATGGAGCGAATGTGTGACTGGACGTGTTCTTCCTTTGCTCAGGCGCTGACGCACACTCCACACTCATGAACATCCACCCATGGGTGCAGGAGTGTGCCTGGGCATACTGTAGGTGCATGTGTCTACTACGAATTATGGCACCTTACTTTTTGCAGGTAACAAAATCAAACATTTTAATAACTTTACATATTTTACAGTAAATGTGATTGTTTAAATAAAAAGGAACTTAACATTTTGATTTAACATTCTATTTTTTCATTTTATTTTATCATGTCTTTCTCTCTTAGCATGCTGTTTTTGCAGTTTGTCCTGTTACAGCCTCATTATACACTTGTATTCTGAAAAGACTTCGGCATTATATATATATATATATATATATATATATATACATATACATATATATATTTATATGTATATATATATAGCATAGGTCTTTATATATATATATATAAATATATATATATATATCAGCTAAATGACATGTAATGTAATGTAATATATATATATATATATATATATATATATATATATATATATATATATATATATATATATATATATATATATATATATATACACACATACACACACACACACACACACACTCACATACTTCACAGTCCTGACGTGTGCTAAAGATGGGGTTATTTAAGCACATGCACACGTGTAAGAGAAAGTGTTTCTGTGTGATGAACTACCCAATGTGCGTCATGCATGTGTGCACTGAGACTCTGCACATGGTGACTTTTACTCCTAAGGTTTGGAGCTCACTCTCTGCTGCCCTCTTCTGTGCAAACGTGTTAAAGCAATATTGTCTGTCTAATCTTCATGCGCTGCAGAGAAACATCAAGGTTCAGACTTCAAACAAAGCCCAGAATATGCAACCCTGTCTCTGGGGCCCAGTCTTCAGAAACAGCATCACTGCCTCCATCTGCCTGAAGGACAGCACTCTCTCACCCTCTCACCCTCTCACCCTCTCACCCTCTCACCCTCCATCTGGACTATTTTCTACTGTCAGTGTGTCACCATAATCACTTTCACCATCAAGTGCAGGCCAAATAAAACTCATACTTTCAGAACTTTGATCTTGTGTATGTTTTATAAATGATTACCTTCTTTGCAGGCTCCTGTATTTCAAACTACATGCACACACAGAAACACACAGAAAACAAATTTCACAGACATGCACACATGTGTATGTGCCCATCAGCAACAGCAAGTTCACTGCTCTTGTTATTCACCAGGTGTGCTCCTCTCCATCTCACTCATTGGCTTTTATTTCTCCAAAGACTTGACTGTTTCCATTGTGAGCTACTACAACATTGTAGGGGAGAGCCCAGACTTCCAAATCCTGTGTCAGGTGAATATATATTACGTGGTCATATTGGCAGAATCATCACACTGGCGGACCTCTCTTCTTGTAATTACAGATAGCAGTAGAAAGGTTAATACAAACAAAAAAGTTGAGAAATCTCTGCTAACTTCCGTGCCACGAGGAAGAGGTTTTTGGCAGGAGATGAGTGAAAGAGCTTATGATTTTATGAGGTATTAATTACCTCATTCAAACTTGACAGACTGAAAAAAGATGACATGTGGCAGCAAGTTGAAAAGCACTGCTGCACTGACGTCAGTGTGCTCTGTCTTCGTCTTGATGTACTCCAGACTTGGCTTAGTAAGTGTGTGTGTGTGTGTGTGTGTTTGTATGTTTATGTGTTGATAACAATCCCCAAAGGGTTGGATGAGAGTTATACAGTATTTGGGGTTTTAACATGTGGTAACAGGATCATTTGCATTCATGTTTAATTGTAACACATACACATGAGGAACAAACCGAGGTTGCGACTTGGTATAAGTGCAGTCTCAGGTCATTAAGTAGCAGCTTGCCAATATGTTATTATATTCAGTGGTCACAACTGGGCTGCTTATTATTTATATATTCATTCAATGGAAAGAAAATGAAGATGAGAGTTCGTAGCATTCATTTCATATAATTTTACATTTGTAAATGTGGTGTCTAGCTGTCTATGATTCCAGTTTCCCTCGCAGCAGAGCTTATTTAGTCATTTAAAAAGTAACAAATTATGGTTATTTTTTCATTGTACCGTATACCAGCTTTTGAAAGGTTGCTCCTTCCTGTCGTGACAAATCAATTGAGTAAACTGATGTTGGGTAATTTGTGTGTGCTATGGGCAAAAACCGCTCCACAGTCATGAAAGATTGAATACAACACAGTGGAAACTATGTAATACATATTTATCCACAGTGGGTGACTGCATAACATTACCCTTTATATTGTATATGTGTGTGTGTGTGTGTGTGTGTGTGTGTGTGTGTGTGTGTGTGTGTGTGTGAGAGTGTGTGTGTGTGTGTCAGACATCATGATTCGTCTCCTGAACCTTGTTTGTTAGGCATGCCCGTCACTAGAAATAGAAACACATCAGTTATTGTTGTTTCACTTTGTAGCGGCTCAGAGGAATGAGGGTTTAAGGGTCTACCAGGTAAAAACAAGCAAAACAAACTACATGCAACATCCAAAAGAGCTTTAGTAAAAACAATAATCGTTTTCTCTAATCATGGCACAGATCTGAATTGCATTAAACATAATATGGAGAAGACAGAGAAATTGTTAACTGCAAATACAGAAATATCGCTTATCATCTTAGAATAATACCTTTATTTACTTAGCCGAACATACTGATAGATGTCTTCTCATGCCTTTGTGTTTTCTTTGGGATTTTTCTTTGGACTACATTATACGTTCTCTGAATGGACTGCTCTCTTCAACTAAATTAGTTCAAGAGTATAAATTGTGACTTTATTTTCATGAAATGTGGTCAGTGGTCTGAATGTGTTTTAAATGTTACTTGTCCAGTTTCACTTAGAGCAATGCTGACGAGTACGCGCAGTGTGACCTTGTACCCACCTTGTGCCTTGCTCAAGGTGGGTACTGCTCTTTCAATTCATGCACCAAGGGATTGAATTGGCACCTTTTCAGTCACAAGCTTCTCTAACCTGTATTTCACTATTGCCTTATTTCAAAACGATCTAATTTCCTTAGAAATGTCTCTTGCATCTTGCAAATAATCCAGGATGTGCCTGAGGTCTTGAAACTGAGACTAGAATTGTACTATACATGTACATTTCATAAAGTTCCTTGCGAGGATATGAACATTTGTATACAACATTGTGGACACATATTTACCTCTTGTAAGATCGCCAGATGTATAGTTATGGACAGAAACATTGCCTTGATGGGTATACCCATGGAGGTGGTTTGAAGTAGGATTGTGTTGGAATTCTGCATTCTGTTTGAAACAAACACAGAAGAGTGTGTGTGTGTGTGTGCGTGTGTGTGTGTGTGTGTGTGTGTGTGTGTGTGTGTGTGTGTGTGTGTATAGCTTGTGTAGCTACAGTATGATTAAATAAAGACACATTATCATTCTGACCTCATTAACAAGACAGTCTTTGATAGCATGGATATTGGTGTACAGTGTGTTCCAGCCAAACATATTCCTATTAATAGGGTAAATCTGCAAAATCAAAACTACATCTGGAGGATGTGTGGTTATTCAAACCTCACTATTAATGTAAAAAGGCTATTGACAATATCAACTTTATAATGTTTATGTCAGATTTTATTGAGGAGTTATTGTGCACCAAAGTAGCGAAAATCAATTACCGCATCTCAAAAGAAAATGTGTTTATGGCTAAATGAATATGTTAATAATAATTAATAATGTAGAAATACACTGTAAAGAAAACTAAATATTTTATTTTAAAGTAACTTATAATGTTGGGCAGTGCACAAGTTGAAAAGATACTTATAGAAACAGTGAATGGTTAACTTAACTTAAACATAAATTACAGACACCCACAATTTCAAAAAGGTCTGTTTCCATGACCCACTGCCTTTACTTTATGGTTATTCTCATCTAACACAACGGTAATTCCTTTCACTTTACTGAAACCTGCTTCTGATGAACATTGTCTAAAACATCCAGAAGGTGAGTTGCTGCTGCTCTGTCTCATCTCAGCGTCGTTGTGTTGACTGAACAACAGGCAGCTTGATGCTTGCTGCAGTGGCTTTATGTAATCAGAGACCAGCATGTATATGCCCAAACCATTACTAATGTTTTTCTTCTCCTTTTCTCTCTTTGCTGTTTGTCTACTTGTCTAAAACAATATCACTGTGGGCGGGATCAAGTCTGTGGCATTTAAATATGTATCGATGAAGTAAGCACATGCTATTTTCCTCAGTGTGTCCACTCTCAATATACTCTTAATCAAAGAGGTAAATAGTCCTAGGTAGAAAGGTTGGCGTGCAGAGCTCATGTACTTCACCATTAATTAATTAAGCTACACACTAATCTCATCATCAAACTGGATTCAGATATATAAAAAAGGCATCCATGTGTATCTGACTCCGACTAAAATGGGAAAAAATGCCAAACCTTCCCAAAATCAAAAATGTCCTTCAAGAAATATAACTGATATCTATTTAAGAATTGACTGAAGTGGATTTTTTCAGCCCCATGATGGCAGCAGAGTGGCATGCGTGTGTTCATCTCACAGAGCAGGGGGAGACTTAACAAGGAAATAAATTGTAACCTCATCCTCTAAGCCTTTGAGGGTTCTGGTAAAAAAGTCTGCATAAAAATACTCTCATTGGCTACCCCTCTCCCTCTCCCTCTCCCTCTCTCTCTCTCTCTCTCTCTCTCTCCTTCTCCCTCTCCCTCTCCCTCTCCTTCTCCCTCTCTCTCTCTCTCTCTCTCTCTCTCTCTCTCTCCCTCTCTTGTGGGGAGGGATTGTAAGGACTGCTCCCTATTAACAAGAGTCTGTGAGAGAGATGTGTTGAAGCGAGGCCAGCTCAGCTCTCAATCCGAAGAATGTGTTGGCATATACAAGGGGCGCCACTCAAATGGAACTTTAATTCATTTACACAAAAACCAGAACAATCGTAAAAAGCCCTCACTGCGGAGAGCTAACAGTTTAGGTAATAAAGGCTGGAACACAACTTCCTTTAACCTGAAAATGAGCCTTTTATAGGGTCCTTTTTAAAATATATATATATTGTGCACAATGAAGAGGAAGACTTTGTGTATGCCTGTATGCATGATTGTGTATGTGTGTCAGATGGTAGAGGTGGGCTGTGAATGAGCCTTTGATGTAGCCTGCCAAGTTTCCCCTGTGGACAGCAGCTGTTATGATAAACACACTGTCTAGTAGCAACAGATCCTCCCAAGATGGTTAACCACCCCTCCTCTCCTCTCTCCTCCCCTGCTTTCCCTCTCATTTATCCCAAGGCGGCATTTAATGCAAGGGAAATGAAAACAATAGCCCTGCCAGTCTGCAGGCCAGCACCAGCTCTGCCAACCTGACAGTAAGTCAGTGAGACAGATACTGTGAGAGTACCAAAACAGGGCCCAGACGAGCTTTTCTTTAAAGGTGTTTCACATCGGCAGTGAATTGAGCAGATTGATTGTGCATGACCATCTATATTATGTATCCAGCCAACCCAGAGAACAGAGCGAGCAGGCCCTCTGTTTGTCAACATGTTGGATGGAAAGCAACTTTTTTATTTCTAGAAGGGTAACAGAGGTCACACTTATTACATTTCCTTTAGTCTATTTTGGTATAGTTTTCCCAATAGAGAAACAGATATTTCTTTCTGGATTCTCTGACCTCTGACCACCCTGACAAAAAGACAAAGATTTTGGAAATGCTGCTGTGATTTCACTCACAACAAAACAAGGGGAAGTGGTATTACAGTAATATGACTGAATTTGATTTACAAATTAAATACGGAAGCTTTTTTCTTTTAATCTATTATTTTACAGACTTACATACTCAAACGTTCCTAGGTTTATTTAGGGTCTTGGGAGGGAGTAGTTTGCAAATTAAATCTAGACAAGTATTTGCCACTGAAATATAGCAGTTCAAATACATTACATTACATGTCATTTAGCTGACGCTTTTATCCAAAGCGACTTACAATAAGTGCATTAAACCATGAGTACAAACTCAGAACAATAAGAATCAAGAAAGTAACATTTCTTCAAGAAAGCCAAACTACAGAAATACCGTAAGCAAGTTCCATTCAAGTGCCACTGAAGTGCTAATAATTTTTTATTCAAGGTATAGTCTGAAAAGATGTGTTTTTAGTTTCCGATGGAAGCTGTAGAGACTTCCTGCTGTCCTGATGTCAGCGGGGAGCTCACCATTGAGGAGCCAGGACAGCAAACCCCCCCCCCCCCCTTACTAATTATCATGCCGCCCAGGTTTAGTCATCAAAGAGCTGTCAGGTCTTGTCAAATGATGTGGTTCCCATGATCTTTGGCTCTCCACAGTCATACCCACATTGTTGAATGATGGTGGAGGAAGGGATAGACGACACACACACAAACATGCACTGTGGTCACGACGGGCCCAAACCTCAGGCACCCATGTAGAGCGAGTCAGTGAACAGACCTTTATGCCTGCACTGACCGACTCTTTGAGTAAACTAACTATGTCAAACTGTCAAACTGTGTGTCCATTCTCTTTACTTTAGTTACATGTGCGTTAACAACTCTATTACTACCAAAAGTTAGTCAATGCACTGAAAGTGGCTCACGCTTATGTTCAGTTTGCATGCTGACCCTTTTACCTGGAGGGTGTTGTTATTCTGCTCTGTGACCTTGGAGTGAACTCTTTCAAATTGGCCTGCTACCCAGTGAAGGATGTGCAGCCAATTTGGCCCCTTAGCACTACCTGTCCAACACTCTGAATAGGCTACTGACTGTGTGTCGTAGAAAACAGGTACTTCCCCACCTACCCTGGAGCCCTGGCACAGCAGGCATCTGCACAGGCACACAAAGATCCTTTTACATTTTCCACTTTCCCGGAAGCACAAGCACCCAGGCGGCCTGTGTCTACGCAAATGTATGCAAGCATACATGTAGGTGTCACTGTGTGTATGTTTGTGTGTACAAAAACACTTGGAACTCTCTGGGTGTTTTCAGTAGAGGGGAAGTTGAAGAGGACTAAGGGCAAACAGCTGATATTTTTCATGAAAAACACCTCAAACTCAGTTTGAGTGTATGTGTGCGTTAGATGTTTGATTGGAGTAGTTCATTCATTCAATACTTTACTTTCCAGTGTGAAGGTATCCAATGCAAGCTTAATGTATCTTAGTGGGATATCATGTTGCCTGCTCACCCCGTCTCTCTCCTCTCGCCTCTGTCCAATACCCCTAAATGCGCACCCGAATGCACACACAACATTAAAAAAACCCTCAGGCATCAGTCAGTGAACCAATCCATCATGGGAAGTTTGCGCTGATGAGAAGAAAAGGGAAAAAAAGAGCAGCAGGAGGAGAAAGAGAGTAACAGACGTGGGGTGAAAGAGGGAGGAGAGTGGAAGGGGAGAAGATGTAGAGCCTTGATTATGGTGTTGGATGAGGGAGAGGATGCTGGCTGATGGCTGGTGTGAAGGGACATAGGAAACCTGGAGGGAGATGTAGAGGGTGAGGGGTGAGGTTGTGATAAGTGTATATGTGTTTGTGCGTGATCATGAGGGATGTCTGGTATCGTGACAACATCAGACAAAAGGCTGGAGGATTTATGCTGCTCAGAAATCAGTAAAACTCAGACACTGAGAAACCACAGTACTGTCATGATCTGAGCCCAACAATGGAAGATTGGACAAATGCAGATGCTGGACTGTTGGAAATGCAACAATGTATGACAGGTCTAACCACAACTAGCCTGTTATGTTACCAGAGGAGGAATATCAGAGAGTCGGAGAGATAAAATAACTTATCCAGTGTGTTCATGTATGTGTGTGTTTTAAGTACTGTGTGAGGACTTGATTATGAGGGCAAATCCTAGCATCAACAATTGCATATTTAAACAAATAAAGAAAACAAACCAAATAATCTCAAAGTTACTGATACCTATTATCATCTTAGAACCTCTGGAACATCCTGGAAAGGTTGCATCTGACTGGAGGGTAATACAAGTTGGAGAAAAAGGGCAAAGGGGGGAGAGAAGCAAGAGGGCCGATTGGAGCCAAAGGAGTTTAAAGGAGTGGAAAAAGAGGGAGAGAGAATGAGAGAGGGAGAGGTTTCCAATGCAGGGCTGTGTGGCTGGCTGTGTGCTCCTGTTCTGCTAGGCGGCCGTGGCTGGCTAAATAAACAATCCTAATTGGCTGTGGAGCCCCACTAGTCTGGGGTTTCACTCGCTTTCATCCTCGGGAAACTGCTGGGAACCTGTGGGAGAGCTGAGGTGAGGCATCATGATAAACACACATGTGCTCAATCATGCGCACACCAGAACTCACAGACTTGTACGTACAAACAAGGCAAAACTTGATTAAATGCGCAGAGGGTGCTTTTTGATTCTGTGCTCATTCTGTCATCAGGTAAATGGTGATACATGAGAATTAGTACATGCTCTGCGGTGAGTGGCCTCCCTGGCCTGCCGTTCAGCTCACATGAGAGCAATATGGCCACCTGCTCGGCACATCTGCAGATGAGCAATGCGCGCACACACACACACACACACACACACACACACACACACATTATTACCAGTTTGGGGATATGATCTGGTTGACCTCCCAACACATATTCTGTGTCCTATTGAGAATCTCAGCTCTTTTAACGATAACAAAGCTGAAATGTTGCAATAGAATATTCATCTATCATCTCTCTTTCTCAATTCAATTCATCAATCCCTCCATCCAGGGTCTCCTCTGAGTTGGACTTGCCAGGAAAACCTCTAATGGGAGGCATCCAAATTTGATGCCCGAACCGCCTCAGCTGACTCCTTTTGACACAAAGGAGTAGCGGCTCAACCCCAAGCTCCCTCCTGATGTCCGAGCTCCTTACCCTATCTATAAGGAGTCCGGCCACCCTACGGAAGAAACGCATTTTGTCCGCTTGTATCCGCAACCTCATTCTTTCACCAAGACTGTTGAGACCACCTCCCGCTCCATCTTACCCTCACTCATGAACAAGACCCCGAGATACTCCTTTGCTTGGGGCAGGCACTCCGTCCCCGCCTTGAGGGAGCAATCCACTGGTTTCCGGCAGAGCACCATGGCCTCAGATTTGGAGGTGATGACTCTCATCCCCGCCGCTTCACACTCTGCTGCAAAACGCCCCAGGGAATGCTAGAGGTCACGGTCCGAGGAGGCCAGCAGGACCACATCATCTGCAAACAGCAGAGAGGTCATCCCGAGACCCTAGAACCTGACGGCCTCCACCCCTAGATATCCTGTCCATGTAAATCACGAACAGGACCGGTGATATAGGGCAGTCCTGGTAGAGGCCAACACCCACAGGGAACATGTCTGACTTAACACTGCTTTTACTGCAGATGACCGGATAGCCTGTTGCAACGAGTCTGGCACCCCATACTCCAGCAGCAAAAAAAAATAAATCAAATTAGAAAAAATCGAAAATCCCTAAACGCACTGTAGAACGGTCTCATGGAAATTCAACATCAAATCTGTAAAATTATGTTCTGGTTGGCTCTTATCTTTCTGAAAATGATTTTGATCAACAAGCTTTTATCCTTATGTTACTCTACTTCCAGAGATAACCTTTGATACACTGTCTAATGTATATTGTATGATCTTGCCTGCAAAGAGTGCCGGAAGGAGAAAGAAGACCTAGTGAAAGCTGTCGTCTCAATGTGATGGAATAGTGTTGTCTGAGAGTAAGAAAGAAGAAGACAGGCTCTCAAGCACAACTCTGGCCATTCGCCCAGTATGGCTCGGGAAGGGGGATTGTGAAAGCGGTTGTCATGGAGGAGAGCAGGAGAATAGGACAAAAGTATAAGAGAGGAAAATACTTGCTCTCTAAGCAGGCATAGTACTGGTCACTTGATGTTCTATTTTATAGACTTAGCATTTTTTGTAAGAACTTGAAGGAAAGGGGAGAAGTGACTTCTTCCAAATTAGAAAGCTGTAACATGTCATTCTCAAACAAATAAATATTATGTTTTGCACCCCTGTTTTTAGGTGATGCACTTTGCAGCAGCAGCAGCAAAGGGTTGTGTGGCATTTTCAGATACAGATAATTCAGATGAGCAACAGAAACCATGATAACTGGTCGCAAGAGTACACGTTTATAGCCAAGTTGCATATATGAGCTGCAAACAGGCAGTGTGCCTCTTTAAGCTAAATGCTCACAATCAGCATTGTAACATGCTCACAATGACAATTGTAACATACAGTTGTTTTGCAGTTATAATGTTTACCAAGTTCCCCATGTTAGTTATATATATATACTGTGTTAGGATGTTGACATTTGTTCACACAAGGACATCGGGGTCTGAGAGGAATGTCATTAGTTTTGCAGTATAAACCCAATCTCACGGATATTCATCCAATAGATGTAAGGACCTTTCTCTTAAAACCACTAATGTAAACCTCAAGCTGGCATTGATGGAAAAGTCAGAAAATCACAAAGAAATGAAGATTGTTGTCTTCAGAAACCATAAATATCTGTACACAATTTTGCGTTAATTCCGCTAGTATATATTGATATATTTCCCTGAATAAATGAAAAGCTTTGAACCTGCTGACGGTGCAAGATAAAAAGTCAGGGGATCACCATGGTTGTTGGGATTCTTCGTCAGGGCATAATGAATGTCTTTACTAAATGTCATGGCAATTCATCCATAGTTGGTGAGATATTTCAGGTCTGTGGACTGTTCGGCTGACACTCCTAGAGCACGCCACTGGAAATACAAAGTACAACACCAGAACTATGAAGTAATCTCTGGGAATTGCACATTGCAGACACAAAAATTATTTTGACATTTACCACATTAAAGAGAAACACTATTCCATACTACATATGGAAGAGTCAGCACATAATTTATCACATGTATATTCAAAAATGAATGTGTGCACGCTGTCATCTGGAATTTCAGAGTTCATAGTGGTTTATTGCTCAGGCAACAGGGACCAAGAAGTGAGTCAAAGGACTGAATGTAAAGATGGCTCCCACCCAAACGCAGCGGCCCAGCATGTCTCCATCCTTCCTCCCTTCTGAACTTTTTCCCTTCATCTGACTACTGGCTCACACTCAGCTCTCACACTGCTCATCGCGTGAGCAACAGAACCCAGGAATCCAGGAGATTCTGTGTGTGTGTGTGTGTGTGTGCATGGAATTAAAGAATTCTTATGCAAGTTGTGTGTATGTCAGGCACCTAATGTATCAGACAACACCTTTGTTCACTGGAGCAAAATTAACAGGAGACAAGGGGCTTTTCTACCTGGCTTGAATACTTCACTCACAGACACACACAACACACACACATGGGATTACACGGGTTAAAGGTCAGAACCTGAGAAGAAAACGGCTCTTGACAGCTGCAACTGCATGTGCGTAAATGTGTCTGCCAGGGGTTCAGCATAAATGCATTTGCTGCTATACCAAGAGAAATACACAACCACACACCCACGTATGAACACGTGCACAGCCACACACACACACACACACACACACACACACACACACACACATATACAAAGACAGAAAGGTGATTGAGGGAGATGGAGTGGAGATTGTGTGCTGCATAGACTAGAAGGAGGGTTGGTGGACAAGGAATTGGATTATTTGATAGGGACGAGGGTGGGCGGTAATCACTTTTTCCAGGGACCTCTCTGAAGATGTCATGTCATCAGCATTTCCCTGGCAGCTCGTTCGTAGCACGAGAGGGAGTGAAGAGAGGGGAAGGGGGGAGAAGCTGAGGGCGCGCTTCTTCCGAAGGTGGCAAGCAGCCAACAACAACAGCCGACTCCAGTAGGTCGGCACAGGAAGGGGGGGGGGGGAGTGTGTGTTTGTGTGTGTTTGTGTGGATCTGTGTGTGTATGAGTGCGTGTGGATGGGGGAGGGGGGTGAGGAGGAAGGGATGGGGGGGTGCTGTTAAAGCCCTTATGTGTGCACACTGCTCTCCTCAAGCGTTCCCGTTTGTTGTTCTTGAGCCAGTGGGCCTTTGACTGTGCCAGTCCCAGGGGAGTCGTTACACCGCATTCCTTTCCCATTATTCCAGGCGTCTTTTTACGAGCAGCACCATCCCCGGATTCGGTTGGCCTTTCCTCTCGCCCCTGATGTCCTGTGTTTTCATCCTCGTCATTACTTTTTGGTTATTAGCTGCCGCTGCTGTAGTGAAAGATGGTGGTGTGTCGGAGAACAAGGGGAGGGAGGGGCAGGAGTGTGTGTGTGTGCGTGTGCGTGTGTGTGTGATTTTTAATGTCCATCTCGTCTTAAAACTACATCTGGACAAATTCAAACAGTTATCCAAATTGTTTTTGCTAAAGTTGCTCCATTAATTTCAAGCAGGATACTGTAACCTATGGATGACAAAGTGAGAGACAGCTAGTTAACATCTGCTCCAGAGAACAGGTGTCACTCCGGTTCCTTGTGGATCACTGATGACTCAGCAGGGAAACACATCATCGGGGCCTCTTATCGCTTCCTTCTCCACACATTCACTCTTTATGTCTCTCTCTTCATGGTCTCCTCGTCGCCTCCTCTATGTTGTTCTCTTTCCCACTGGCGGCTTCTTCCGTTGGGTCTCTGTGACCTGAGAAGGGAGGAATGTTCATCAGAAATATGTCAAGACTTTTCAAGGTCTCTGATGGAAGGGGCCTGGACCCTCACAACTGGGAGGGGCCTTGTGACTGACTGACAAGTACAGGTGAAGGTTCAGGTCAGCCTAGTGTCAGTGAGGACACACACACTCACAGGCTCCAGCCAGGCTATGCATCTCTGGGAAAGAGTTTAGAGGTCAACTAAAGCTGTGATGATGAGAAAGAGAAAGTAGAAGCTCCCTGACCCACACGTCACATGACTATATTCAACCTAAAATGGGGCCTACAGTATTTTCTATTTTGCATTTTCTGTGACTTGGAGAGTGTTTTTTTTAAAAAACGGATTCAATGTTTACTGAAGATAGAGTCAGATAAAGAACATAAATGATTGCCATTCTGAAAGCATTCATGTTTCTGCCTTAAAATGTATCCAATTGAGCTCACAGCTTGGAGTCACCTGTAATTTCTCGTTAAGCGGGGGAATAAGGTCCAGTAAACCGGATGAACTGTGGCCCAGTCGACACTATTTGAACTGGACATGTTAGTTTTTCCTTGTTCGGAGGAAACACATTCCTTAGGTGCACCTCTGACCTTGGAGAGAGGGAAGGGATCCTGCAGAAATAAAATGAATAAATAAACAACACAGAGAAAGTCTAGGCTTCTCTCCAGAGATTGTGCTTTCTCTCTTTCTCTTCTCTTCTGTGCATGTGACATGCGTCCACTGCTGGATAATCCCATTTATTTTTTAGACAAAGATTTTGAGGTGCATCTTGTTACAGGTAACTAGTGTCACATTTTAGATGAATCATCCTTGATGTACCTCCCAACCTGGAAAAGCTTGGTTATTTTTTATTTCAACATTGTTTATTGTTTGCAAATGTGTTTCTCATCCACAGTAATGACTCCCTGAACTTCTGACACTTTGGCTTGGTTTACTTCCTGTGTCACCTCCCTGAAATGGCCATGTACTTCCTGCCTTGCAGGATGTAGAGCTGTGGCTGGCAGCTATGCAAGGGTGTTATTTCTGGCATCAAAAGATATCAGCCGTTTTTAAACCTCTAAAAAAACAATAGACATTAAAACATTAACTGATACAAAGAGGACTTGTCAGTGTTCCTGCTCTCACATCTCTACTGTTTGTATGAGGTCACACAGTTCGGAGGCGAGGGCTTATCAGGTAAAATGAGAGAAAACCTCTGTGTTAGGTGTACTTGAACTTCTTATGGAGATGAAGCTGAGAGAACAGCACATTTAACAGAGGATGGACCTCAATGGAAGGACTTTAATGAATTATAGGTCAGAGGGCCATTGGATGGACACAGTGTTGTGAGGCACTACTGCACCTGTCTCTATGAAGAAATCAGTCATAACAATCAATTGATCGAAGAATGTCAGCTCTTGAAACACTAGACCTTATCAAACATGATCTGCAGACTGGATTAAGCTTTAACTTCTGTAAATACTGACTGCTTTTGGATAAAGCTCCATCTTTATGGAATCGTTTAGAATCTTAAATCTTTACGTTGGTTTCCCGCGTTAAGCACACACGATTAGTCTTAGTATCTTAGTTAGTGCAGTGACGGTTTTAGCATTGACGCGTCTGATTAATACACTACATCACTGGCACACCTAACCAAGACACTTACATTGAAGGAAACCATCTCAGCTGTTGAGCATTGCTCAAATGATTATGTTTTGTAAATAATTTTCCAGTTTGAGCACAATTTCTTCATTTTTTTATATGATACCATGTCTGTTCATATAATGTGTTTACTTTGGTTAAAACTTTGGAACTACTGTCACACTTCTTGAAAAAAACATTTTTTTTTTCTTCTAGTTATACTCTCTCTCACTTCACTGACATGTTCAATTCCCAGGAGATCTCTGGTGAAGTTGGAGTCCTGTGGTGTAAAATAATGCCTCCCAGATGGCCCGAAAGCCCAGACACATACAGGATGACATACTGTATGCTTGTACTGCACATGCAGCGAGTGATTTTTGACTACAGAGAGTCCAGTGGTAGTATATAACTTGTGGAGGAATCAGCTGTATTTATGACCTGCTGTATCTGTCACAATCCTAACATATCAAGAACAAACAAGGACCACATGGCCAAACCTTTGAGCACTTTTATATGCACATACATTCATTGTGTCTGTGTGTGAGTTTTATGTGCGCTCAAAGCATGGCAGGCTTTGTATTTTTTTAAGTTGAACACGTCTCTATAGGTGCTATTGTCACAAACGGGCTCAGGGAAAGTGACAAAGTTGCTAAAGTTAACACAAGTTGAACAATGAGGGTGAGAAAGTCAGCAGTGTCAGCAATGCATAGATGTGCGGCATGTGTACTGCGGTGGAGATGTTGATGCAGGGTGGACGCCAGCTTTGGGAGAGGAGAGACAGGAGGAAGCATACGGGCCAGTTGGTATAATCCCACCGCCCAGGTGAAGCATAATCAACTGATGACCCTCCACTGTTAACCAATTGTCTATTGAGGTTGGCCAGGACAGCCAATGGGCGTCACACAGTGGGATACAGTGGGATGGGCGTCACTCAATTTTACAAGACACCCACAGCGTAGTGCCCATGCCCTCCTCCTGCCCCTGTCATCACCTCCCTCTAACAAACCTCCTGGAGGCCCTACACTACTTAACAAGAGGATTTTATTCAGATCACTCTCCCACTGTACTCCCCTTCTCCCTCGATAACCCCACCACAACACACACACATCCCTCCTCGCCCCCTTCAATCCTGTCTCCCCTTCCACTCTCCTCAGCCCGGAGGGACAGTCAGAGCAGAGCAATTTCCATACAGAGTATGAAGAGCAATACGAAAGATATCTCAACTAACATGATATTTACATACGGCACCATTTCAGTCGCTGACAATGTGCACACAGCTTAAACAATCTGGACAAGTATGAAGTACACTTACAGAAATGACATCAAAGTCTCCAAATTCATATTATCAGAGTTTTTCATATGTAGATTATGAATGTGTTGGTGCTGCATCATGTGTATGTGAGTATATAAATGTTATGTTTGTCTCTATCAAACAAAAATGAACACTGTCTGACCTGGACTCAAATGATACAGATACTGAATTATAAGCTCATAAGAAACCAGATATAAAGGTTATATTGACAAGTATAATGTACACTACATGAGCAGGCATAGTGGTTTCCAAATATTACGATGTATGAGCCATTAAGTCAAGACCCTGTTTCTTGACATAATCACAGTTTATGATCATTTGGACATGAGTAAAGGCCAAAAGAGATTAAAACAAATAGCCAGTAATTGACAACAAGAGAAAATAAGTAAATATTGTTTTTCATACATTTTGTGTAACACAAATATGTTGTCTGTTTTCATTAGAATACACTTTATCATCTTGTGACCCGTCAGATTAGTCTCAACCCTTGGGAACCACTGCACCAAGAAAGCAACATGCTCTGCTTACTTGCTCCCTGTTAGTCTTGCTCTTTGCCCACATGAGCCTCAGTCTGACTGGCTGCACATGGGGGGGATTTCCCTGATGATGCAGTACCAAGATTTGACACAACAAGGCAGTGTTGTAACACACCATTATTGTTTCAGTATGACTTTGGGTGAGGACAGAGTATTGGGCGATGAATGCAAATATGTCAATTTGTGAATGAATTAATAGAACTTGTTTAAAAAAAATGCACTTATAAACTCTATTGTTACTTCTTACTGTCACTACTGTTCGGCTATACTTTTTCTCTGTCGCTCTCTGTGGGAATTGTCAGTTGAAACAGGTCAGCAACTCTCAGCAATGACTTTTCTTCTGCGATCTTTGCCATGCTGTAGAGAAAGAGTTACGGTGATGCTGAGCGGTGTCGTTAAAAACCTTCCTGGACTTCCAGGTTGGAAGGCTGAGGAGGAAGTGTAATTTGTCTTCAGGGGGCACAGTGATGATTTGGAGGGTAATGTATGAAGGGGAAAAGAACATGGGGAGGTGTAGAGGTTTTAAGGTAGAAGTTGGTCCCTGACTCTCTAACATCAGTGAGTCACTATAGACAGTAGACGAGGCCAGGGGCAGCCCACAGTGGAACGGACAGACATAACTGTTTATGTGTGTCATTGTTAGATGACATCAGTGTTTAGGGGTTGATTACTCGATTTGCTATCTTGTCTTCGTCTAAGATACTGGAGCAATGGGAGGGGACAGAGGGGTTGTAAATGGTATGTACGGCGTCCTTTACATCCCTCTTTTTCTCATCTTTCTTAAGGACCAGTCTGGCCACACATTATGTTAGATCAGGTTCTGGACTATTGACATTGCTGTTTTGAACCCACTTCTAGCTATATGTTTGGGGTCATTATCACACTGGAAAATAAATATCCCAAGTCACAGTAATGCAAACTGTCTTTTAAATTTCTGACAAGATTTCTCTGGATTTGCTGCATTAATTGATTCTGCTGATGCGCATGCCATGCTAGCCCAGATGTCATGTGAGTTTTCTTCAAAAGTGTCTCTCTCCTTTATAGGCTGCAGCTTATGAAGCACCTGAAGCTGTTGCACTGTATCTCCCATCTGAATCATGAAGTATCTCCTCCTGCTTCTTGGTGGTTTCCCTCATTTGTTCCCTTTTCATAAGACTCAGTTCAGTACAGCCGGCTCAGATGTGCAGCTCTGCCATATTGTTAGACCCCTTTTTCCCTGATTGATCTGACATCACTTAGTTGGATATTCGGTGCCTTGTAAATGAAGCTACTTGTATCCTTTCGCTGATTGGAATTTTCAGTAAACTTTAACTTTTTTGAAATATTTTTGGCAGGAGTCTGACTAACCTGTATCTTTAATGAGTTGTCGTCTGAGGCTTGAATATAATGATTTCATATTGCTAAAACACCTTATGCACTGTAGCACAAAGTGATTTTCTTAGTTGTCCAACAAAAAAATAATGATATAATTTCCTGTCATAATACAAAAGAAAGCTAAATCATGCTATCAGTGTGTAAAGTTTGGCACTGATTAAGCACAAGTCCTCTTATGTACTGAGAACAGATTCAAATAAAAAATGCTAGAAATATGTGGGAGACATCTGATAATGTAGCCTATTTACATAGTTAATAACTGTGCAATTACTCACATGTAATCGCCCGAACAGGATCTATTAATTGATATAAAGAAGATCTGAAGTGTCGCCCTAACCCGTAGCTGCACGCTGGGAGTCTGTGTATCAAATGCGCGCCCCTGTGCATGTTCAAACTGTGGCTGTCCTGAGGGTGATGCGTTGACATATGGGCAGCTGCAGCAGGAGTGTGTGCTCATAATCTCTGTCAAAGTATTACTGGGAGCTGGCAGGGGGTGGAGGTTGTCCTTGGGGTGTCGGAGCGGGTCCCGTGAATCGGGGATGGCGCTGTGTACAGTGCGAGCGAGTTAGCAGCCAAAGTTTGAAGAGCGCAGGCAGAAAAAGTTCGCTGGACGCCGTGAGTTGAAGTTCTTCTGTCACGGGCTGTTGCCCACGGATTCCCAGCGCAGACATGCGGACTACAGACTTCAATTAGCAAGGACTTCTGCGCTGTTTCGTAGGTGTTTTTGTTCACTTCTCCCCGTCTTTGAAATATAACAAGTTAACGGGTTGCTACGTCCGCTGCCCGCCGTTGTTTCAATGGACTATCTCGTATCTTACCATCCAGTGAGTAATATAGACTAAAATTGGTTGTATGGTTTATTAACCTGCAGATAGCCTACACAGTGATCATGAGCATAACTTAGCTGTTGACATGATGCCATGTAGCCTAGTGTATTGGGTGTTTGAAAACAATGAACTTCCCCTGTGACGAGGAACTGGAACCCTAATCTCGGAAACACCGACCCATGGCTGCAGCAATGCCCGGCGAAGACAGCCCATTGCCCGGCAACACTTCCAGGATAGATCGCAACGGATTAGGGGGACTGGTTCACTGTTTCATATGTGGAAGCGGAGTAACACCAGGGAAGGAATTGAGGTTACAAGTGGCATACCAAAAAGAGAGGGTTTCTTTTTTCCCGTTTCTACAAAATCAGGAGCCAGCCCCGGGTGCGTGTGAATTGAGCCCGGATGGACATGCGCTGGTGTGCGCCGTGTGCCACTGCTTTTTGACGGAGCAGTGGAACTCCTTCGAGCGGAGCAGGACGACCATTGAGAAGCGCATGTACTGGTTGAAACGACCCTACCAGTGCGACTCTCGGCGGGTCCCACAGGAGTGGAACATCTCGTATGATCTGGAGAGGGGAATCAGTGTCAGCAGCCAGAACTACGACGGAGGCGCAGAGTCCGATTTCTCGTCTTTTTCTGAAAACGAGAACATGTCAGACCAGGAGATGGATTTAGTCGACAGAGCCGGCATGAGCAAAGACAAGTGCCTGAGAGCATCTGGCAAATCGCCAAGAGACAGTAGCAGGAAGAACAATGTCATCAGTGTTAAAAACAGCCCAGATTCACAGCGGGCAATGCGCTACCCGGTGGGTGTTTATGGGGCGCAGGGATCGCCAAAAGCCGAGAGCGTTCTGCTGGCGAGGCGCGGCGCTAACATTATGAATAATGTCTGTCAATCATCAGAATCTCTGGCAAAGTCCCAGGAAAGATTCCCTCAGCGGTGCTATGACAGTCCTTTCGATGACACACCTGTGCAAGACAACGGGGTCATTATGCGCAACAGGCGATGGCTGGAGGAGGGGAATGTCAGACATGCGCAGCCTCGTCCGATTCAGCGTGTTGCCGACAGCAGCTGCGCTTCGTCCAGACATCCATCTCTGCTGTACCGAATAAGGGGCGAGGATCACCCCAACACTGCGCTGTCATCTGTTGGCACCGCCGCTGTCACCACTAAATGTAACATGGCTGTTCCCAGGGAGAATAACTCTGACAGCTCTGATGAAGATGAGATTAACATTACAAGTGATGATGACACAGACCTGTATGAAAGCAAGACAGGCCAAATAATTCAGTTTAGACCTGTCGGAGACCTTTCAGCGAGAAAGTCGCACCATGCTGTGGACACCTGTTCAGAAGAGTGCGTTTGCTATATATGTGGCGCTGGTCTCAGACACGATGGCCGTTTTAAAGTCAGTGTTCAGAAACAGGAGAGGGCACAGGGCGAACCCTTCTTTCCATTCCTGTGGCTCCACTCCCCTCCTCGGGGGGCACTACCTATCAGTCCAGCGGGTACAACCCTGGTGTGTGGCAGCTGCCACACCTCCCTCATGCAGCAGTGGCAGAGCTTCCAGCTGGCAGATGTGCCTGTCCTCCAGCGCTTGTATGTCGTCCCCCTCAACCAGCCCACGATCCATCCCTCCCAGCTAACTCCCTCAGAGTCCATGGAGTGCTTAGCTGAACCCAGAGCTTCCCACGAGGCCTGTTTTCTCTGTGGTCAGGAGTGTGGAGGAGATATGAGAGTAGCATATGCACAGGCTGGTGTTGGCAAATCCCGTGGTGCGATGTACTTTCCTTTCATCAACATGTTACCTTGTCCCCCTAACGCCCAAGGGGTGAGGAATGGCTGTGTACACTGCTGCCCACAGTGCCATTTTATCCTGGAGCAGATCTGGGGTGCATATCGACTCAGCCTTAGTGAAGACCTCATCACCTCGGTCAGCTCCTTTCTGGTCAGGTACCACGCTGCCATGGCCATTGAGGGGTATGGACCAGCCCATTCCCAGACAATCGTGGCCTCTCGCCCCAGCAGCTCCATGTCGGTGTGTTACCTGTGTGGAGCTGAGCTGTGTGCAGGTGGAGAGTACCAGCTGCATGTCAACCCGCCTGGACGTTGTGGAGAGAGGGAGCCGTTCTTCCCCTTTCTCACCATCCACCCTCCTGCTCCCCGTGCCAAGCCAGTAGACGCCACAGGCCTGGTGTCAGCTTGTAATCTCTGCTACCATGACCTACACACCCAGTGGGCCCAACATGAGGGATTGGGTCCCTCCACCCCTTCTAACTCTAGTTTATCCATTGCCAGCCCCCAGCCCCCCAGCTCCCCTTGGGCCCGCCAGTACAGCTGTGAGGCTTTTGTGTGTTTCTTCTGCAGGAAGGAGCTGCACAGGCAAGGTAGGCTGTGCGCTGTTACCGTGGCCAGGCTTCCTGTGTTCCTGTATGCACCTCGCAGCACACGCACACTCCTGGTGGATGATGGGAGGAGGTTGGTGATTGGCTCATGTTTGGATTGTAAGGCCATGGTACAGGTGGGACAGAGCATGCAGCAGGACAAGGAAAGGCTTGGACAAGTAGCCTCAGGCGGGGAGAGAAAAGAACCAGAATCAGCCTCGCCGCAGTCTAGACACAAGGTAAGAAAACTGCCTGATAGGACACACAGCCAAAGATGTCTCCCCCTTTGCTTCAACTTTCTCTCAATGCATTCATAAACTTGGTTAAAATGACAGCTTTTAACCACCCCTACATTCTCACAGTGCAGCACAGACTGTGTTTGCCCTGATTCGACGTCTGAGTCACGTGACAAGGGATGCTTTTGACATTTTGCATAGAGGAATCTGCTGTTTTAAAAAAAGGGGAATCATGGTGATTTAGATTATTGTTTTTGTGCTGTGCTTCAGTTGAATACATTAATATCCTTGAAACTGCTCACCATGTGGTGGAGCACTGTATTCTTTTTTTATGCAGAATAGTTCTCATACAGTAGTGTGTGTGTGTGTGTTTGTGCGTGTGACTGGAGACAGAAAAAATCTTACTTGGGGCCGCTGACACAGCCTGGAGGAACAATGATGAGACAAACATTTTCATCAAAACTTACTTCCATAAACACCAGAGAAAAACTATGGGGATCTGACTGGTGTTTGCTCTGTCCATGTGTGTGTGTGAGTGTGTTTATTTGAGCAAGCATGACTAAGTATGTCTCACCCGGTGCTGAGCAGTTTGTTTTGCTTTGAGCATGTTGAGGATTTTAGAGAGTATTTTTCGAGGAAGTTAGTTTAAAGCAAGTCTAAAGTTAACACAATTCACAATAACAATAACACAAGTGCAAAAAGAAGTACCTACATTGCTAATTAGACCTGTTTTACTTGACGTTTAGAGCTCATGTCCTCCAAATACATTAGCATTCTGCCTATGAGGCAAGAATTTGAACTGATTGTAAGCGTTTGTTTAAGTCTCTATATGTAGAATAATAATCTCAATATTATATTATTCTCAAGTTATATATGGACAGTTTCTTCTAATGGAAATAGAAAAAACAGACCAACACATAGTCAATTTGAGTTTATCTATTTTTCTATAAAGACAGTTCTGCATTGGCTTTACTTCTCAGAACCGAAGGTTGGCGCCTGTGAACTTACCTTGATGACCTATAGAGCACAAGGATAGAGACTCAATCACAATAATAAACATGACTTGCATTGAATTGCTCAAGCTTTTCATATACAGTATATGCTCAGATGCGCTTGGTACAAACACCTAATGTATAGTCAGGCAATTCATTGAATACCCTCCTAATATAATCAGAATAATCCCAACATTCATGGGTATATTCTCCTGTCGATAGAAATCTGTTGTATTTTATCAGCCAAAATCACATATCAGATTATTATTGATATATTGATATATATTTTGTTAAACAGTATAACTGATAACCCTGTTGTTGGCATGATACACTGATCTCCCCTAAAGTGAGTAGCAAGAACACAATGTGACCCATCTCCATACTCAATTTGGCTCCAGATCTGCCTGTAATTTGGCTAATTTGGCAGTATAATGTGTTTTAAAGACTTTGTATATTACATTTTCTGGGATGTGTTTTATTATTGTAATGGCCTCCATTTTTTATTCAGACAAAATACTGCATGTTAACATTGTAACAAGGGTTTCTGATGAGTGACGATGCACTCATAAGTGGTCCAGATGTATACACTTCCTCTGAAGAGAGATCATTCTGTCATTGTTTGCTTTCCTGCCTTTTTCTGTCTAGTTTGGTTTCTTTCCACTCCTCTCGCGCAACAACAACAACAACAACAACAACAACAACAACAACAACCACAACAACTATAAAACCCTTGACATGCTCTTAAGAAGTTGATAGCAGAACCTTGCTTTTCCAATTGCATAGAATAGAGGTTGGAGGGTGTGGGGTGGTATCAGGGAGCAGTGCAGGGCAAAGGAGGAGGATGATAATGTGTTGATGAAGAGCCGAGGAGCATTTAGACAGCCAGTTGGCTCTGTGAACAGCTCTCTCATGCAAACAGACACTAACTGTCCAGCCATGCAGGACACGTGAAGAACATCTGTGAATGCCATTCACACTCAGCAACCTCAGTATGTCACACACAACACACCAGCTGTCTGGGGTTGTCCACCTTATTTTCTCTCTGTCCTTCAAAGAAGTGTTTGACTGGCGGTTACTCTTATGGTCTCCAAATGTGTGTCTTTTATATTTGACTCAGCTCTCACATGTGAGCAAGTCACCAATGAGCTGATAGTAATCATTTGTGAGGATCTCCTCACAAATGATTACTATCAGCTCATTATCACGAGTATCTACTCGTGATATAGAGTATATATTTTGGGACCAGCTTTTCTGCCAGCCAAAGTTGGAGTGTCATAAAGAGGGTGGGATGAGAGGGCTGTCGGGGCAGGCTGGTTAGGGTGATCATTTGGGGCTTGGGAGGATTGCAGGTGGGACTGACGGTTTTGGCCTGAGTGAGAAAATGACCTCATGGCTGAATAAGTGCCCGTGTGTGTTTCTGTGGGTAAGGGGAGGTGTGAAATATCTGCGAGGGAACAGGTGCTTTGTCCTCTAGTGTCATGCTATTCACTTGAGAGGGTCTGTCAACGCTGTCAGGAGGGAGTGTCCATCTGGTTCCCCCTAGCACTGTATCTGCCTGGTGGAGGGGGCTGCACAAAGACAGACAGACACTTACAGACAGCTTTTTTTGTCATCATACTGCTCGCTATGATGTAAACATTATTGTGAAGGTATGAATATGTATCCTGTGAAGTGTGAAAGGGTGGATGGTGCTGTCTGTCTCTCTGGCTTGATAAGATATGAATTAGCGCATGAAATGAGATCTGCTACAGGGTACTAGCTGTTAACTGTAACACACACTCACATGCACACTAATGTTTAATTAGTATGTTGGACATGACCTTTGACAGGTGTGTAATTATAGACCACCAGCCGGCATCTGGCGAGGGGCTGCTGGTCAGCAGATCTTTCACTTGCACTTTCAGATGTCTACCGTTTTGTGGTTGTTAAAAACAGCTGTTAGCATGTTTATGTGTTGTTTAAAAGATGGTTTTAATGATATTTGTGCTTCATGAGATGGCAGCAGGATGGCATACTTAGAAAAGAGACATGGAAAGAGACAAAGAAAGTGCCATCATGTATTTTCTCGTCCTGACACAATGAGGGAAATATGTATTTACTAAGCACTTTGTGCATTATTTCTGATGTATTCTGCACTTAAATAGGTGTGTTATATATCAAACATCTGCAATGATGTAGAAGTAGTTTTACCCTCACTCAAAGTGCGTAACCCTAACCCTGTGTCTCAACAGAGATGTGCACGTCCAAAGTTACTGTCTTTTCAACACAGCTTCTCTCTTTGTTTTGCCATCGCCCTGCTGTAGAGCAATGCTGAAACACTATGTGGAAAAAGAGGGACATTTTTTATTAAAAAACACACCAATTTAAAAAATACTTTCTTGATTAAACTCGGACTGCCTGAGCTTCATTTTAGCTTCAGGTGAATTGTGGAATACCTTTTTGCCATTTATCCATTAATTAGTGCAAATATAATATAATTAGTTGGTTCCTATTGAATAGTTCACACAATTTCAAAGGGAAATATTACTGTCAGAAAACTGCATCTGAAGATAAATGTGTGCAGGTACAGTAAGGGATGGTTGTGTGGAGGACGAAATATTCAATTAATCTCTATCTTGCTCGGCACTGTATTAGTAGCAAGAAACGCAGCTTTTAGGTTAATGAAGTGGCACTTTTTCAAACCTGTCTATCGAAACGATTTCCTTAAAATGTTATTGCCGATGCTGTTTTTTTTCCTGCCTGCTGGTGTAACACAATTCCATCTTTCAACTGTGCATCGTGAGCTCGCCTTCGCTGATAAAATGTGCCAGGAAGGCATTCTCAGAAGCCGATATCTTTTACTTTTCTTTCATCGAACACAAATTGCTTAAGTTGGAAGTGCAAAATGCGTAGATGGCAGAGCACAAAGTTGATGCCAGGAGTGGGCTTGCATTCAAATATTTCCAGGAGAAATTTACTCCGGATATCACTTTTGTGACTTTTGCAAAGCTTTAATGCAAACAAAAGTACATGATATAAATGAGAAAACATGAACAAAAACATAGTGAAGAAATTATGGAATGGTCCAATGCTTATGCCTTAAGTAAACTGATACCAGCGCTGCATACATTTGTTGTTGTAAGGATTGGAATTGATTGCATGGCTTTGCTATAGATGCATATAATTGAAGTGTATAGCTAAATCCACAGTCTCCCTTTAGTCAACAGTGTGTCTTCTGCTTGTACAAGAACATCAGGGACTAAAACAGCAAATACATCAATCATTAGTCAAGCCTGGCAAAGATAAATACTACATGATTGTACGTAGATATAAAGCACACAAACATATTACGCCTCTCTTACTTATACACACTCAGATTAATTCATGTGTGTGTCTGTATCCACGCATGGATGTTTATTTTTGTATGGTGGTCTGCTGAGTGACTGTTTCGAGTGGATGATTATTCTTGACGCGTTTGAAGAGTGGAGACAGGTTTCTGTGACTGAGTTCATCATTCATTCAGTATGTGTGTGTGCGATGTCTCATATGTTCTATGTTAAAATGTTGCTTGTGTGTGTGTGTGTGTGTGTGTGTGTGTGTGCGTGTGTGCAAATTGTGTGTTGAGGTGTGTTTGGTGTAAAAGATCGACTGTGTTCTCACTGCACGGCCCATATCCTGTAGTGGAGGTATTTGCTGTCACGGGAAAAACATGCCGGCATCTTGACAGTGTCGCCAAGGAAGATTTATAGTGTAGTGAAAGAAGGAGTGAGGTCAAAATGTACACATCAAATCTGGATGTGAAGTTGAAAAGAGGGAGAAAGATTATCCTGAGTGAATTATTGGAAGAAGAAGAAGAAGAGGAGAGTGGGAGGCTGAGAAAAGGTGAGGAGGTTAATGGGATTTAAATTACAGCCAGAGGAGACAGACGAAAAATAACTCACTTTCTCATTAATCATAGGAGGAAATATTACAGCATGCGGGCCACAGAGCTGTTTTACGCAGAACAGGGATTCTATTAAAACTGTGTTAATTTGACGCATTCGAGGTGGTGTGGTCTTATAGAATATGGTGTGAATTGTTGTTATGCGTGCCTGTGTGTGGTGTGTTTAGTCAAAACCATTGGTATTGCACATTTCCTGTAAAGTTCCTGCAGCTGTGCCTCTCTCTTCTCCCAGCAGAGCAGTCTGAAAACACCGCCTTGCGTTTCACAGGGAATCCTCTGGTATTTGAGGGGCTTAATTTCAAAGCTGCTGGAGGTGGGTTTTGATTTGGCGCTCGAAGCTTTAATCACCCTGTTTCCGCTAGCATCCTTCAGCACTGCATTCTTGCCCATATCTGAATGGAAAGATCAAATCCTGTATGGAGTAGATGAGATGGGGGTGTACCAGCTTTTCATTTGTCTCCCCTTTTTGGTCACAACTCTGCAAAAACTTACCTTTGTACCATCCTCCCACAGTACTAGTTTGAGGGACATCACAACAGGTGAGACTTATCCCGTAGCTCTCTGGTGTACCTGGCCAGCCGGGTGGTGTAACCCTCTTATCTTTGTAATGTCAAAGGTGGTGGTTGAGCTCCATGTAACAGCCCTCTACATATTGGAACATAAAGTCCTTTGATCTTTGATACAGTTATCCCCTTTCATTGAGGGCATCCAGCACATGTGTGCCATGTACCCATGCATTCCATATGCATATGTGTTATAGTTGTATTATTATTATATACGGGCCTCCAAGATGGCGTCCATTCATTCGAATGAAAGTTGCTCATATAGAGCATAATGCCTAAAGGTTATCTCTCTACATGCTTCTGTGTTGTGCTGCCTACTCCACTTTAATCTATTTTTAAGTTTCTCTTAACCTGCACATTTAACAAGTGATGTCAAGCATCGGTGAGTCATCCAGCCTCCCCAGCAATTTATATATATATATATTAATAATAATATCATTTTTGTGTGTACATTTGTTTTATGAAAGGAGTGTTTGATGGTGTTGAATGTGTAAACACCAGTACATTTACATTGCTAGCTTAGCTAGCTAACAGGGCTTTCTGCTATAAGCATAACATATCTTTTAATTTAACAGATACACACTTTGTGGACATTTAGACCTACATTATTTACAGTTTTAGTAAACTACATTTTAAATGCAAATTATTTCCCTCATGGTTGTTATAAAAGTTAGCAGAGAAACATTCAACAGCTGTTAGCTGTTAACGTTAGCTATTCCTTCTATTTGTGACAGAAGAAGTTGATAATAATTTCTTTTTTCAAATGGCTGGAGGTGAGAATCTAGAGCGAGGTCTCCATGCAGCATGAGGGGTTGAGAGGAAAGTTGGGGTTATGGGGCTTGTTCTGGGTGCATACTTCCAAGCTAGTTTGTAGCTGACGGATGAAGGCAAACTGACCCTTTAATCCTCTAAATAGAGAGGGGATAATGATATTTGCTCAGCACTAAGGGACGGGGTCAGCAAATGTCCTTTTGGAGGGAAAGGATCTGTGTTTAGATGAAGTCACTTTAGTATTATGTATCTTTTTTTATGCTCATTTGTTACTAATATTAGTTTATTAGTCTGCCCTTATGATCTTAACATTCATAATGAGTGAGATAATGAAATGCAATCCAGGAAATGAAGTTTAAGTGACAGCTGTGAATTTGACAGCTGCTCATATGCCAAAACACTGCAACCGTACAACTCTGGAATGGTAGAAATACAGAATTCATATTGCAAAGTCATCTGCCAGGAAAGTGCGCTTTCACATATTTGATTGACCAACATTGCACCTTGCAGAATGACAGCGTGTTGCGAGAGTTCATCCAGATTCAACTTTTTTTGCTGGAACCTTCTGTGTTGGTATCCCTGGGTCTCATTCAAATGAATGACAAGGCTGCATTCTTTCACACAGGGCTAAAATCGGTCTGAACGCAGCCTTGACTGCAATTGATTGGTGTTATTTTTATATTCAATGGTAGGCTAGCAAAATGCATACTGAATTGTCAAGGATTATTATTATTATTCTTGTATTCTGGTTTTCCCACAGTTTATCTTTATGTCAGATCATATTCCAACAAATACACTTCACAGTGACACTTAAAACCTCTGATGGCATTGGATGACAACTGATTTGCAGTTTGGTCCCGAGAGGTTTAAACCCCTACACACACATGCTCTACCCAAACTGGTGTTTCACTTAGTTTTGCTGATTGGACCTCCTCTTTGGACTGTGTTGACATAAACAGACTGTGCTTGATTGATGTATCCCTCACTCTCCTGTCAGTTTTGTTGTACCTGTTTTTGCAGGACAAGTTACAACTTCATGATCTCTATTAGTAGAGGGAGTTCAGTGACCTCAGCAACCTCTCAGCATACCTCCACCCAGCTTGAACCTGAGAAAAGCTCTAATCAGCTCAATTAACTGAAAACACCTGTGAGGGTGTACAGGGTTTACTTAGCTACGGTGGCAGCCTGAGCCTTTCCCTCATATTTTTGCATTTCTCCCACTGGGACCTCTGTCTCATATGGATGCACTTTGACTTTGGCATCAGATTGGGAGGTGAAATAAACAATGTCATCTGTAAAAAAAAATGATGGAATCATTTTTGCTGACTTGAATTCTCTCGATTTGAATATTGTATATAACAATAGGGCAGAATGATTTTTGAAAAGATATTTTGACATCCAAAAGAATCACAGAGTGCTACAGAGCCAGTAGATAGTTAAAAACAATCTGTAATAGAAAATAAAATAGCTGGCAGTGATTTAACACAAAGTCAAAAATGCCGTCCTTTATGATTGATTGTTATGGGGATCTGTAACAAACAAGATGCCATGAGTCTGTAGAATATGATGCGTAGGTCAGGACATCTGCAGCATGACAATATTTCATTTAAATTGGTATTTTGACACACATTTCGCCTGAAACAAATATTGCGCCTCTACCTCATTATAGTTTTTGATAGAATTTTGTTTAATTGTACAGCGCTATATATAACCAATGTGTAATACACATCCACCAGGCTTGTAAGAGGTACAGGAAAGAAGAGAAAACAATTGTCTGCCAGTTGATGGAAGGAGTAAATTGATACAGAGGCATTTAGTTTTGTGTTACTGACCAAATTGGAAAGTTTGAAAATATTTCCTTCATTAAAAAAATGCCTAAATCCACAGTGGACAGAGTGAAGGATAACAGAGCGGACAGTGTCCCTCTCAACCCCTGAAACCATGGATCCTGCTGTGAACTGTTTTCACTAGTTTTTTTTATGGGTGCCCATTTGGCATCTAAACGTGTGTATGCAATGGCCCAGGCTGGGGACACACTCTAGTAAACTATGTGTGAACGAGTAAGCTGGCCTCTTGTGAGAACCACAGCACGGGACTGGGCGTACTGTGTTGGTGTGACTTTTTGTGATGTCTTTTGTCATTGTGTTCGCCATTATACAGTTTTCATTGGTTCTGCTTTTCTCCCCTTTGTCTTTGTATTTGTGAGGACTCGGCTGTGTGTCATCCTGGTATGGCGTTGACTAAATAAAAAACAAATAATGATACAAATAAATATTAATATTCCTCTACTGATCTGTGCTATAAATTAAGTTTCTATGATTTCAATACTTTTTATAATCAAAATCGCTGAATTCGCGCATGTCCGGTTCAGTCAAAAACACAGTCAAGTCAGCCCGCACGGTTTTTTTCACGACACGTATATACTAGACATTACGGTACGAGCTGTACAAATTGACTTCAAAATAAGAGCAAACTTCCGGTGAACGTGATATGATGAAATACGCCTTTAAATACAGATACAGTAATAAATTAAACTAATCATGAATGTTATGAATGATGAATAGAATACAATAGGAAGGTAACTCTTCCAATATTGGGACATTTTTATTTTGAATTTCAAAATAAAAGATAGAAAATCACATTCATGAGCAAACATGTCTCTAATTTCAGACTAGATTTAGAAGGAAATGGTGCATAGTTAAAAACTAATGACCCATAGTTATGAAATCATTCCACTTCTGATGCATAGTAGACCATCTCAGGATGTCCCTCAGAGACAATCAGGACATTCTGATGTTTGATTTCAAGACGAGAGCCCGTCAAAATCTCCATCCTGAGCTGACCTCATAAATTCACAAGGCAATGTATGTCGAATTTCAGATTAGATTAGAAAGAAAAAAGCATAGTCACAAACTATTACCTTTTCCAGGACATTTAACTCAGGTTTTTTAATAGGATGCTTCATTCTTTTTGTTTAATTTTCACATTAATCTGTTGTACTACAATGACCCAAATAAGAATTAGAGTATCTTAATGTGATAATTTCTTTTGGAAACCTGAAATGTTTTAGTGGTATTTAATTGTTATGTTTTCTAGCATTCTTACAATGTTCTGCTTTGTGTTTTCCTAAAACACTACAGAATCACACAAA
Organism: Cyclopterus lumpus; assembly: GCF_009769545.1. Taxonomy (NCBI): domain Eukaryota; kingdom Metazoa; phylum Chordata; class Actinopteri; order Perciformes; family Cyclopteridae; genus Cyclopterus; species Cyclopterus lumpus. Next base: position 16,364,683 of record NC_046968.1, on the reverse strand, counting down.
ATTAATTATTTAGTACATTTTGAATGTATAGTTTCATAGAGGGACTTTCCATTTCTTAATAAAAAATAATTTAATTAAAAACAGTGTTGGATGGTATAATACAATGTCTTTAAGCAGTCAAAATAAAAATAATTGAATTGAATATAAATATTACTATTTAATCGAATATTAAATAAATGAAAAAATATATAAAGAAAATTCTAAGAAAAAAACAAATATATATATATATATATATATATATAAATATATATATATATATATATATATATACACATACATATTTGAGTTTCAAATAGATTCATAAATAAAAGAGAAAATATATTAATTGCATATCTTAATACTATGATATATATGTTGGAGTTTCAAATAAATTATTCAATAATGAGAACATATGTAAATTAAATAGTAAAACAACATAATAACTTTTACATAACAAAGTGCAAAAATACTTCTATTGCAGGCAATGAAGTAATTCAGTGAAGATAGATTGTGAATTCAGGGCACAAACTGCAGCTCCAGCTGCCTGCCCTGGTTCTCTTCAGGCTTTCAGTGTCCATGTTCAAGCATTGTGCATGGAACCATTTCTGTCATGTGTCACATTGGATCTAGAAAATGAAAAGGTAGAAATCAGAAAGTTTCCGTGAGTTTTTGCACAATTAGACCTGTCATTGTTTTTAACAAATGTTTCCCACTATTAAACTAGACATTATGTATTTATTTTAACCATACTAAAAAAGAAGATATCTAGTTCACTGTCAATCTGTCGATGTGTCAAAATACACAACTTCACAAGTTCGAAGTTCTACACCTTTTTCTTTCTATTGTCGTGTCAAAAGTTTACCCTACCAGGTGTTAAGTCTTTTTAAGATGAAATGATTAATATCGAAAAACTAAAACTTATCTTTAAAGTTTTTGTTCAGTTGCACAGAGCCACAACGATTCTGTGCAAGTGAGTGCTGAAGATTGAAATTCACAGCGCTATAAAGACAGTATACAGAGGAGTGGGCTGTTATTGGAATATTCAGCTTTGATATTTACAAACAAAGGAGTACTCACCCAATTTGTCAGTGGAGGCCCAGATCCAGGAGGCTTTGCCATGGAGCACATGGCAGTTGCTTTCAAACTCAAACACTGAATACAAAAGTATAATAAAAAATTATTATTAACACCAAAATCATCTTTTTATTCAAATACACAGGGGTCAGGCATTAACTGAACAAATATCTTCCAATATTTTTAGTATTACTGGAAAAACTGCATTATTGCAGTTTATTCTCATAGAAAAAAGATTTAGCATAAAAGAAAATGTAAAGACAGAATGTTGAGTTGTGTGGCACACATGTCATTAAAACAAGGCATTATGTGCTGTGACAATACAAAATATTGATAAACTATGTCTAAATATCAATCGGGGTCTGTTCAGATCCCCTACATTGTTCAGGTCCCCTTCATCTCTCTATCTCTCAGTATTTATGTGAGGTCGCTCTGTATATCTCGGTGCTGATACATATCCATTAGTCTTCTCTATTCACCTGCTAAACTGCCACAAATACCTCATAGGTCATCGAGTTGATAAATATATATATTTTACATGAATTAACACTTCTGTTTTGTATTCCTTGTCTGCCCTGTGTATTTTTATTTTTACTTGTTTTGGATACATTTTCAATGATTGTTTGTTTTCTATGGATTTCACAAATTGTATAATGCAAACTGGCTTTTGCATTTTTGGCATAGTGAACACTTTTTGACCGTACTTCCCTGCCGTGTTGTTTGTTTGATTCCTGACAAACCTGAAGTTAGTTTCGTATCCCTCCCCCACACCACAGACAAACACTATCCTTACAAACCTGATGCTTTCAGTATTTTGAGAGCCAGTGTTTTTCTCTCATTCTTCATGTCCTTTTTGGATGTCCCAAACGTGATTGTTGGAACCGTTGGAAAGGCCTCCATCAATGCTCTTGCCATCTAAAAATCAAAAATATTTTAAAAATCATGTGTACCTTACTCTTTCACAGCACAGCTGTTCTAAGCCAAAACTGCATTACTTAAAACCAATCTTATTCAGTCATTTACAACCATTCTTGTATCTTATTATTATATAGCAAAATACAATTGCACAGGTAAAACTGAGTTTAACGAAGACATGGACTTAATTTAAAGGTGATAACTGTGAACTAACCTACGATAGAAATACATGATATATCTTATGAATTAAGTCCACTTTACAAAGCACTTACCATGATGACCACAACACCACAGTTATTGCCATCCTTCTGAGTTGGATGTGTGAGAACTCCTCTGGTCCATTTTTTGTCCATCCACTCAGTTTTCCCACGGCTTCTCCTCATCTTCAGGTACTCTCTGTATTTGATTTATGATGTAAGTTATTTAAAGTGGGAACAAAGCAGATACACCTTGCTACATATGATCCAAATTGTAACTGCATCAACAACATATTCTTATTAGATTTTAAATAATGATTGACATGTAAATGCACATAAATTATCTTCTCACACTATTAAGTTATTTTTAAAATCTATGACAAAGAAATACCTTTGGATTCTTTTTTTCCCTAATCAAACAATTTTAAAGAAACACGTATCAATCTATTGAACATCTGTTAATGTAAACAAATGCAGTATTTATTTTAATCCAATACAAACTGTCAAATTTCAATAAATGCTGAAAGGGTGATTTTTTAAAGCTGTAATTACAGCATGGGGGAAACTTACAAATGTGACAGACCAACTACATCTCAAAGTTCCATGACTGTTACCTAAGTTATTGGGTTGCTATTTAGGTGTAGGCTGCATGTGCATCACTGAAAACTTTTCTTTACCACCCTCCTACTGACGATTGGCCAACCAAGTTCATGCCTTCCACATAACTGCTGTGCCAACATAGTTCTGCTCACTGACGCAAACCTTTCACTTTAGGGAAAAGCCCCAGAGGGTGTACAGTTATTCATTGAATGAATAAATACCTGATTTTTGTGGCTGCCAGTTTTGATTCTGACTCCTCTGTGGAACAGTTTGCAGGATCCACCAAATAGACGGTGTGGTTGACTTCATTTACGTACTGAAAATTATTAATACGTATTTTAATGAAACAAATATTTATAATATCTTAAAAAAATTACTTGACATTGAGTCTATATAGAGGAATAACTATGTAACCAACCAGTAACTTCCAGTGGTTGTTATTTACATTCACAAAGGACACAATGGCCTGGTAATTGTCCAAGTTCACCTGTGAATGAATATAAATATGAATTATAGATTTACACTTGTCCATTAATAAGAATTTCTGCAAAATGTCATGACACACACACACACACACACACACACACACACACACACACACACACACACACACACACAATAACATGCCAGGAACTCATAATACCTTTGACAAACAGTGCCTGGCAACATGCTCTCTGTCGCCAAAGAGAATGACACCTGTGAAATGATTAAGTATGTAGATGGAAGTGCCCATCTGTAGCTCATTTGCAGCAACTTATTTATTTAGATACATTTTTGTGTTGTGAATCAAAAATACAGTACATGGATTCTATTTTCGTCTCTGAGGGACATCCTGAGATGGTCTACTATGCATCAGAAGTGGAATGAGTTCATAACTATCGGCCATTCCTTTTTAAATATGATCTAAAGTTAGCCATAAATGGTCTCGTGAACTGAATTGAAGTCAGCTCAGGAAGGAGATTTTGACGGGCTTTCTTTTTTAAATGAAAGATCAGAATGTCCTTATTGTCTCTGAGGGACATCCTGAGATGGTCTACTATGCATTAGACGTAGAATGATTTCATAACTATGGGTCAGTCTTTTTTAAATATTATCTAAATTTAGACATAAATTGCATCATGAACTTATTTGAAGTCAGCTCAGAAAGGAGATTTTGACAGGCTCTCAACTTGAAATGAAACATCAGAATGTCTTGATTGTCTCTGAGGGACATCCTGAGATGGTCTACTATGCATCAGATGTCGAATGAGTTCATATCTATGGGCCATTCCTTTTTAAATATTATCTAAAGTTAGCCATAAATGGTCTCGTGAACTTATTTGAAGTAAGCTCAGAAAGGAGATTTTGACAGGCTCTCAACTTGAAATGAAACATCAGAATGTCTTCATTGTCTCTGATGGACATCCTGAGATGGTCTACTATGCATTAGAAGTGGAATGAGGTCATAACTATGGGTCATTAGTTTTTAACTATGCACCATTTCCTTCTAAATCTAGTCTGAAATTAGAGACACGTTTGCTCATGAATGTGATTTTCTATCTTTTATTTTGAAATTCAAAATAAAAATGTCCCAATATTGGAAGAGTTACCTTCCTATTGTATTCTATTCATCATTCATAACATTCATGATTAGTTTAATCCATTACTGTATCTGTATTTAAAGGCGTATTTCATCATATCACGTTCACCGGAAGTGTGCTCTTATTTTGAAGTCAATTTGTACAGCTCGTACCGTAATGCCTAGTATATACGTGTACTGAAAAAAACCGTGCGGGCTGACTTGACTGTGTTTTTCGAAGTGGAGGCTGGCTTGACCGCAGTGTTGAGCGCATGCCTTTTGCTTTCTCATTGTTTGTCACCACTGTAATATTTGTAGACACTTTTATTATACATCCTTTCTTTCCATAGAATAGGTTGTGTATTCCACGTAACCTATTTAGTCTTGCTGATTGACATAAAACCGTAGTGAAAAAGCAGAGAGGAGGCAAACAGTACCTCTGCCTCAAGGGTTTATGCTTGTTTCTTTGCCGTTGCTCTTCTTATTTTCTTTAAAAACTAAAAGAAGATAAGGAGGACTTACAACAAAGTACAGAGAGTTTTGTCCAGAAAGGATATACGAATGTACTCAAATTACAAGGAAATACACTGCATACACTGCAGTAGGCTATATAGCCTAATTTTATTCGTATTAAATGAGGATGAATTGTGGAATTACGATGGCAAATTAAAAGCACACGGAGGGTGCAGAGGAAATGCGCTCTTTCTCTGGGCCGCTAAAAATTGGTGGAATGAAATATGTACCGTACCTATGTGTGTGTAAAGAATGCTGATATGAAATATGAAAAACAACCAGCAGGCAATGTGCAAGCTGCCTAATGAATGGTGATGTAAGCTACTCTATTGGGTTCATATATTTGTAAATCTGACGCTGACAGAGTCGGTGCCTCACCAGCCACGAACCTCACCGGACGTCACTGAGCCAGACCTCGTATCTAACCACCTGCCGGTTGAAGGAAGGCTCTGTAGAATGTACAACATGGCCGTAATAATTTCACTCACAGGTTTCAAAAGAGCTGTTTTGAAACTTGGATTTGGATTTTTACATGCCACCATCTTTGTCAGATAATCTACAGGTAATCGTTGTCTTACATATGTTTAACATAAAAAATAAACGCTGCAAAGACACACATGACAATAAGTTTGTGTTAATGTAATTAAATAATTTATTTTTTGCAGTACTTTGTCGACATTAGAGGGAATTGATGTTAAGGTTCTCATGCATTGGTTTTAGGGTTCAGCAAGTTTGCTTTGAGCTGAGGGTGCTGTCCTAGTTGTGTAGTTTTTGCCCTGGAGTCTGAGTCTTACAGTAGTAAACCTGGTTTGACTCTGGTAATTATAGAGGACAGAGTGTAATGTAACTATAGCTAAGCTCTGTCTGCCAGCTGCCTTCTGGCCATACGCACACTCACCCACAGTCACGTATATATGCATACATTTGCAGACTTGCACTTCCATACACACAGGCACACACACACAGTATGCAGTCGTTGACTATAATTTACATACAGAACAGCTGCAAGTGTGTGTGTGTTAGTGCACGTGTGTCTGCCAGGTGGTTGAGAGCACTGGCAGGTGTTTCCTCTCTTGCTGGCAAATGCAGCTGGATTGTGCCACAGCTGTGTGTGTGTGTGTGTGTGTGTGTGTGTGTGTGTGGTTCTGCACCTGGACACAGCTGGAGTGTGTGGTAGCACAGTAGCTAATAGCAGACCTATTTCCTTGCCAGACATTTAACATGTAACTTATGCTCTTAGCTTACTGCCTATTATTCATGGCTATTAAGTGCTTTGCATTAGTTTTGCTGTTTCAGACCTTCCAAGTGTCGCTGAAGGTCCGTTTCAATATGATTATTCGTTCTTGGGGTCTTCCTCCTCATTTCCCACTATTTTTCACTTTGCTCTTTCGTCATCCTCTTGCCTTCCTGTTCGTCCTCTTTTCTGCTGATAATACTAATGGGATGACAATAAGGAAAACTCACTCTCACCCTGCTGTCAGGACTACTGGAAATGTAAGCTGGACCCAAAATAGCCCCCCTGTAGTGACTAAATATATTTCACAACCTCTTGCCCTACACTCTAGCACACAGACAATCTTTGGCTCTGACCAATCGCTAGATAGCTTCACCCTCTTTCTGTCAGCCAACCAGGAGAGAGATAATGATTAGCATTACTGGTGATCTTCTGGGAGTTTATTGTTGGCTGATGATGACCCCCCCCATCCCCCCAACCCCCCTCACCCTCATACATACCGTCCAACCACCTGGCCTCTCACATACTCAGCTTGTTCTGCCAGCTCCAGGACAGCTGGGAAGGAGGAGACAGAGAGGGAGTTTTGGACTGAGGCTGGAGACTGATACCTTTGGAAGAATGCGGTTCACAGACTATACAGTAGCCGTGACACATTTAGTATATTATGTGGTCTCTACATTTGGTGCTAAAAGTAGATCATCAGGTTGGAGTGACCACATAATGGTGGTACTTATGAAATACACCAATCTGTCATGGACTCGTTAGGTGTTGCCAGTTTGAAAAGCTGGCCGCAGTTGTCTGTGCGGGTACTCTGTATAAACGGCAGTACGGTTAACATTTGATTAAGCCTTAGTTTTTAATGTGTCCCACAGTTAGTAATCCAGAGCAACAAGCAAGCAACACATGTTTACTCCGAGAGACCTACACATTAGCAAGGTGGTATAGCCTTTACTAGAGATGCTCTCATTGGCCAATCCATGAGGACACACATAAACATGAACACAAATGCATGAGCACACACAAACACACAGACATAGTCAGGAGTTACAAGGACTTTGTAAATAATGTCCATGGGTGAGAGTCTCCCACACTGACATGACCATCCTATGAGTCAGACGAAAAACAATTCAGTTTCTCCATCTGTGAGACAGATGGATACCACAGATACTTCCTGAAGGCCTTTCATTATTTATTTGTAACTTTTTGCCTACCATCCCTTTCAAGTATGTCATTTGCATTGTTTAAATGTTATTAATACAGATTTCATGCAGTTGTTTACCACTGCTGATTATGACTTATTGAAAGCATGCCTAATCTAATCCAGGGCTATGAGGCTATAAGTATGCTAACATATGACCTGCCAATTTGGCCAGCGGCATTTCCCACATGGTCAGAAGTTGTGTGCAATGTGGGCCAATGGGCTAGTCATGGTTAATGTGCAGAGCACAGCCTCAAGGCCACAGTGGAGTACCCAGAGTGGTAAGCCACCAGAGTAGATTTAACCTGTTGCAGATCTCCAGGCTCCTTGGAGATGACTGCATCACAATCACATGGTGTTTTATTGAGACTTACCCTAAACAATAGTTTTTAGGTTAGATCCTTTACCATTAAAATGACTGAAGAATGAGATGTTGAAATCTCTTGTAGATTGTAGTACTGGAGATGTTTTTCTGTTCTTCATTTCCACGGGGGGTCAGTTGAGGCTATAAAAATAGCAATGGACGTGAGTTAGGTGTCAGAGGTCTTCTCCTCTGTCCTATTTTCTTTTCTTTTCCTTCTTCTCATCGCCTCTGTCCTCTGTCCTCTGTCCATCTCTCCTTTCCTTCTCTGTCCCCCCGTCACCTCAGTCCCCCCTCCTTCTTTCCCCCGTTCTCTTCTCTTTTTCTCTCTTTTCTCCCCCCTTTCACTTCATCTTTCCCTGTGGTATTAGCGGGGCCACATGTTGCTGGCCTCTCCTGGTGGTGTGAGCCCCATGGCAGGCCCTGGCTCCAGGCTGACGCGTAGCTTGGAGTGTGTGTCTGCGTGTGTGGATGAGAAAGAGAGACTCTAATGTGTGCCTGCATGCCTGAGAGTGAGCGTGTGTGTGTGAGGCCACTAACACAGTAACCTGATAGTGGTGCGGCTGAGTAGTACAGAGCGAAGCAGTGCTGTGATTTATCCCGCGGGCCCAGCAGATGGCTGCAACAGGAGTTTGTTTAAGTTTGCTTCAGAGCCGGGCAAGCAGCCAGGAGCAGAGAGAGGGCCTGCCAGAAAAATGTTCACTGACTCTGGATGCCTAACCACACTACTCCCCCTCTCCTTTCCCTTCTGCCTCACCCTAACCCCTCACATCCCCCTCGGTCCAACACACACACACACACACACACACACACACACACACACACACACACACACACACACACACACACACACACACACACACACACATCCTCTTGCAGACTTTCTGTCGCTACTCTCCTTTTACCCCTCTCTAATTTCTTTCTTTCCTCCCATCTGCTCCACACACATGCTTACATCCATATGCACAGTCACACGCATGTGTACACACACACACATTGGTTTGTGCATGCTTTTCTGTTGGCAACATCCCTGGTGTAGACATGATCTCACACCTCAGGAGGGGGCATTTAAGACTGAGGAGGTATCCATTCTTCTTAACAAAACCAGATGACCAACACGTTGCCTCTCACACTGGAAAAAAAGAAGTATCCCGGCTGTGTAAACCCATGTAAAAGAAAACTTTGCAATGTGCACAGCACAAGGCAGAGGATTTCTGGTTTGGATGCCTGTGCGTAACCTTTTCCTGTCTTGCTCTGATAAAATGTATTTCTGTTTGCAAAAGTGATGACAGGTCCTGTCACATTGCCTCAGGTCATCCAGGTGATAACTCTTGACCTCCATCCATCTCCACACATCGCCCTCTCTCTTTCTACCTTATCTCTCTCTGGTCTGTTCCTTGTCTTTTCCTGTTCCACATATATCTCTCATCTAGACAAAGAAGATTCCAACACAAATTCCACGTCACTATGTCTAAATCAGATGAACCATAAAAGCAGACCAGTGTGCAAGGTTAGGAAAGGTTCTTTGGTAATATAAGTTGAACATTTGGCTCCCGGATATAAAAAAAGAAGAAATTATACTTTGAACATTGGTAGCTGACCCGTGGCAGCACAAACCAATGTTTGTTTTAAGCAACAATGAATTTCCATCTCATAACAACTACACAGTGTGAACTTCTATTACATTGGAAAAAAATACAACAATAACTTAAGCCTGTTTGGAGACAAAACAACTCTATGCCTACTTTGTGCTGGTCCAGAAGCGAGCGTACTTCATTAACTGAAGGTGCTTACACAATCAACACTTATTATTCCTGTGATGTTTAGAGAGACCTTTCTGTATGACATCCTCGCTCTGCAATTGCACGCATGTCTTTTTGAAAACCACTTCAAATGTAGACAAGCTATTCATCAAACAGAGAGGACGAAAAGAGGAGATGGGTAAAGAAGAAATAATTCTTTATTAGGCCTCATTTCCGCCTGCAGCTCTGCTCCTTGATACCCTCGGAGGACAGGAAGTGAGAGGGTCACAGGTCAGGTAGCTTAGCAGCCCACCAATGAATATTTATCTGTCAAGGTTACACTTAGTTGACACACATGTGCTTTTGCCAGACTTATTGCCTCACAAGAAAGGGCTTATGTCCACTCATTACCTTTATATGCTATTCTATTGTACTGTATATACATGGATATTGGGGCTGCCGCCTGAATATAAGAAAAACTAACCACACAATTTTGACCAGAAATCAATCGGGTTTCCGGATTATTTTCTTTTACATTTTATATATTCAGTTAACGTAATTGTTTTACTGCTTGCTAATTATAATTCCCAATGTTTCCCAAAATAAATACAATAAAGTCATTTGTTTATTATTGTGTTTGCCTAAAACTAGTCAAATAAATAAAAAACTCTGCACAAGTGACTGAACACAATTTTGTTTTAAATAAAATACAGCGTGGGTTTCCGTGGTAGCTACTCTGGCCTTATTTACATATGTAAAATATGTGTTGCCTCTAATAAATCATATTATATATCCAAAGATAATTAGCCACAGACTGCTTACTAAATCAACTGATTTGCATATAATCAGTATTTTCTTTATGAAATTAAGTGGAAATTAAAGGCAAAGGAAAATATTGAAAACTAAATACCTCATTGTCTTGTTGTTTGAATTCACACCAAGGTGCCTCAGCAGTTGGTGAAACCAATATTAAACCCTATTCAAATAAAACTCTAATTGTAATACCAGTCTGACATTGTATCCTTTTATAAGCCCATTACTTTGTGCTGTTGTTACATGTCATGACTAGATCTGTGAGATCTATCATCATATCAGCAGTCCTAGCAGTCTTTTACCATACATGTTTGGTTCATGCCAGATGTTTCTTTGCAAGCTTGTTGTTGTCCACCTGTTTGTTGGCCTGAGGAGAGCGGTAAGCGCAGTAATTTCTACAAACCAGAGCCTCAGACAGACTGACGCTGGCCGAGGAGTGATCAGATGCAGTTTGACTTCCACTCAATAAGGAACATGTGTCCTCAGTTGTGGACTGATCGCAGGCTTTGGACAGGCTCCCACACTACACAGCTCCACAGGTGTCAGAGTTGTTCAGGGTTATGTGTATAAATAAGCCTGTGATTGTGTGAGGAAGACGGTGTTCGCTTTTATGTTTGTGTGCACACACATGTGATCGTTTTGAGCACTGACGCATCTTGAGGGTGAGTGTCTGTCTGCGTAGATCAAAGCCGTCTTTCTCTGTTGTTTTGCAGTACTTGGCTGAATCAGTGCATGTGTGGAGTCTGAGCTTGCTTTTATTGAGTGTTGCTGAGTCGGTCAGTGGCCTGAGCCTACATGCATGGCTGTGGTCCTGTTGGATCTCTGTGATAGGCTGTTAAAGCTGACTGACAGCCCTGCTTTACAAGCTGCTATACATCAACCCGTAGACCTTCTGCAACCGTGGGAACACAGACACATTTGTGTCTGAGTGTGTGTGCATGTATGTGTGTGTGTGTGTGTGTGTGCATGTGTGTGTGTGTGTGTGTGTGTGTGTGTGTGTGTGGCAGAGACAGCGAGGAGTGGGGGTCAGTGTGGAGCAAACAGGGTCTGCTGCTGCACGATAAGGCCTTGTGACCCCGAGCTTGCTGTGGTGAGGTCATCTCAAATTACACCTAGCCAAATGTTCCCTGTCTGCTGGCAATAAAACAGGAAGGTCTAACCTCTGGAGCAGAAACCTTTCTTACCCAGTGATGGATGGTGGTCTTCTTTCCAACTTTATGTCCAACCAATGTACATACACTTTCATGGGCACACAGTGTATGGCTGGGAATCAAAGGCTAAATCACGATATTGCTAGCATAATGGTAATACAGTAAATATTGTTTTACTTGCAAAAAAAAAAAACAGGTTGGCAAAATAAGTCTTGTAAAATCTTAGGTGCTTTCTGTTTTATACAGGTTAGAAAGCATAGATAATGCAGTATTGAATAGAAGAAAAAGCTCCATGCCAAATGTCTTCAGTAAAGGCAAGAAAAATCTCTGGCTCGATATCACAACAGAACACACTTGTGCCAGTGTATCATGAAACACTATTGCTAGACCATAAAATAATATATTACAAATTTGATTATTTGTCTCACCACTGATCGAGTACACCTGCCACACATGGTGAGTTCACTTGTTTTGTAATTTGTTACAATTCGTTACACAGCTGAACTGTGTGTAGGAAAAGGAGGTACAGGTGACAGCGGGGGCCATGTGTATGGAGGAACAGAGTTAGTGTGTGTGTGTGTGTGTGTGTGTGTGTGTGTGCTGTGTGCGTGGTAATGTGGGACCTAGCTTTGAGGTAAATATTTGAGGACTGCTGGCACCATTAGGAGAGGTCTGTCTTGGATGCGTGGATTTTGTGTGATGACGTCAACTTTACCTCAGAGAATCACAGAGAGAGCCAAGAGGATATTGTGTGTGTGTATCTGCAGTTCATTAATATACACACAATATCATATTTTTATTATATAGAGTTAAGTGAACCACTGTTCTTGGATGTGAGTTGTTTGTGTGTGTCTCTGTTTTTAATAAAAGTGTAATTACCCGGCATTTGTACACGCTTGTGCCATCCCCTTAATCACATTTCCTCCTCTGCTTCCTGTCTGTGGCACCTGGGTTCTGCTCACTTACATGCATCCACACTTACATTACTTTTGGATTTCTTTCTCTCAACAATGTTATTGGACAATTAAATAAGTGTGAATGCCAGACAATGTTTGGACTAGCTTGACAAGGACTTTTGTTTTGTAGCCCATACGCAACTGGCTCTGTAAACAAAAACAAAACTGTCAATATTCCTCGCTCTCACTCTGAATCTTCCTATCTTTGATTATCTCAGTTTCCCCCTGCCTCCTTCATTCCCATTTTCAACTCTAAATCTCCTCCTCCTCCTTCTTCACCCCCTCTGTCTCCCTTTCAGTGCAGATCAAGCCAATCTTTTCTGGCGCCAATGCCACTTCTTTCTTTTCCCCTCTGGAGTTTGATTTATTGGTCCAATGTTTATTTTTGTAACTAATTTTAGTTTTTCCTTTTTTGTGTATTAACATTAGCAGAGTGGTTTTTTTT